>NC_081176.1:6015278-6644444 GCF_012432095.1 Onychostoma macrolepis | reverse complement strand
GTACATTTTAGTGAAATGCTGCATTTTGTTTGCCTTGAGAAAGAAAAATGTACCCCAAAAAGGTTGTTGCTTCTGCTGTTTATTATGCTATTTATTTTTACTTACTTGCATTTTTTTTATTTAGTTCTTTTTATTTTTATTTATTCCTATTTTAATCTACTAGTTTTTTACTTATTTTTATTGTTTATTTATTTTGGTTTACTTGGTCATAATTTGTTCTGTTTATTTATTTTATTTCATTATTTTATTTACTTTAATTTCTTTCTTTTTACTTTTTAATTGATTCATTATTTACCTATTATTTAATCATTATTCATTTATTTTTGTTTACTGATTTATTTTGTATTTAGTTACAGATTGTTTTTGTCATTTACTTATTTCATATTTTTATTTATTACTTATTTACTTATTTAATTAATATTCATTTATTTAGTTAGTTACTATTTATTTTTGTTTTTATTTAGTTATTTGTTTTATTTATTCATTATTTTTACTTATCTCCATCTTTAATCTTAAACTTTTCAATAATTAGAACAGCTATAAAATAAATAACAACATCTGTTGTTTGTTATATATATATAATATAATTAGTAATATAAATAGTAATGTTTTAACAATAAAATAGTTTTATGAATTTTTAAATTACTTTTTATTGTCGTTTATAATTTTTGCTTTCATTTTATTTATTTATTTTATTATTATTATTATTATTATTATTATTTAATATAAAATTGAGTTTGTTAGTCATTTTTATTTTGTAGTTGATTGTTTTATGTAGTTATTTTTATTTATTTGAAAAATTTTGGGAACAAAAACTTTTCTATAGACAATTTATATGCATGTTTATTTATTTGTTTGGTTTTTTATTTATTCATTTATTTTACTTTTTTATATATTTTTATTTACTGTGAACACAAACAACATGGTCTGTAACGTCATGAAGTCAACAGTGACCAGATCGTCGTTTTTAGGTGAACTGTCTCTTTAAGCTCAGCAGTCCTGATTGGTTACAGTATCTGCTCCAGCTCTCCCCAATATATAGCCGTGCGCTTTGGAAGCAGGTCAAAGGTCGAGCGCAGGGAATCTTAATTAGGTTAGCGCCCTTCCCCCCGTCCCGTCTGGAGCGGGCTGTTTTTCCACTGCTGTCTGGCACAAAGCCTCCTCTTTAGCATGCAGAGCCACTTTCCCCGTGGCAGGGCTTTTGTGGCCGAGTCCGGCGAACACTGTGGCGCATTGAGGGCCAGGGCCAGAGGCTGGCATTCGCCCGCGGCACTAAAACACACCAGTTCCAGCACAGATGGGCCGCCCGATGCTGGAGGTGTGAACCGATGGAGGAGGAGATGATTGTGTGGTTTGCAGCGATAACATCAAACTGCTCTTCACAAGTCACAGCGTAAAAGCTTTGTCCCACACGTTCAGGCAGATTCACTCAAATACAGAGCAGTGTTTGTTTTATTGCACTCGGACGAGGATCGTCTGCTATTATTTGCATCTGAAACTGCTTGAATGTGATTTCATCTGATTTATGATAGAAGGTTTCTGTTCGTCTCTTCAATCATCTTTATAAAGTATTTAAATATACGAGGTTTTTGATTTTTGGTTTTGTTTTAAGTTTATTTATCCATTAATTTTTCAAATGAATAAAATTAGAGAATTATTAAAATAATTATTATTGTTGTTGTTATGCCACATGTTAGTTACAATAATATTATGAATAATTGATGATGATAATTAAATGATGGTTAAAATAATAATAATAATAATCATCATCATCAATAACAATAATAATAATCATCATCATCATCAATAGTAATAATAATAATAATAATACAATAACAATTTATGATTAAATTAAATTATTATGCATCATGGTAATATAATATTATTAATAATGTTTTAATTATTCGTATCTAATTTTTATTATGTTTTGGATTAAGTGCACAATTTTAAACCAGTAAATACATTTTAAGATTTTTCTTTTTACAAAGTGTAAAGATTATTTGTCTGGACATTTTGTTTGCACACATGAAAACAATACACGTGCATATCTTGCTTTAAAAAAAAAAAAATATATATATATATATATATCTTGTGCATATCTTGTCTTTTTACAAAATCTCATTTTACAAAGTCATACATCCTGTTTTTTTCTTCCTTTTTCTTTCGCAGGCATTTGGCAACGCAAAGACGGCCCACAACAACAACTCCAGCCGATTCGGGAAGTTCATCCAGGTCAATTACCTGGAGAGCGGCGTGGTGCGTGGGTGAGTGTCTGCTATCTCTCTCACACTCACACTCTCTCACACACACAAACACACACACACACACACACACACACACACAGACACACTCACTCACTCACTCACACACCCACACCCTGCCGTCTGACGTCACACGAGCCACTTCCTCCTCCACATCGACACACTTCCTCCTCAGAAGAGCTGCCGCCTCTTATCTGAGATCATTTTCTGTGGTTTATTGTTCGTTCTGGGTGAATTTCACATGTCATCTGAACCGCCATCTGTCCAGTTTACTGTTTTTATCTGCTCATCTCCTTTTTTAGCTTCTTTCCATTCACATGAGAGGTTTAATGTTTATTTGAGGTGTGAACGAATCGTGTCCCAGGCGCGTCTGGCCCTTACAATATAAAACTGAACTAAAGTTGCGCAGTAAAAAGAAAAAGTCAGTGGATAAGGAAGTAATAAATAACTGAATGATTGAATAACAATTAAATAAAAAATTTGTTTATAAGTAAATAGGTAAATTTTATAACTAGCTAAATAAATATATAAAATACATTTGATAAATAAATGTATTATATAAATATATTTATTAAATGTAATAAATAAATACATTCATTAAATAAATGAATATATATATATATATATATATATATATATATATATATATATATATATATATATATATATATATATATATATATATATATATATATATATATATATATATATCTCAATCAAAGAATTTCACAAATTATATTATTGTCAAAGAATTTCACAAATCAGCATAAATGGTACCATGATGAATTAAAACATTTAATAACTAAAGAAAAGTAATATCTAAATAAATACATTTAATTCAAATATAGAATAAATGAGTAATTTTAATAATGTAATGAATGAATAAATCTAAAGATTTAATGGATACATTTTAATATGTAAATGAAAACATTAATATAATATATAAATGAATATATTAAGAAAAAAATGCTTGATTTAAATCGGCATAAATAATTACTTCCATAAAATATGAATGCTTATATTATTTAAATACATTATTAAAATAAAATATATATTTTTGTGTAATAAATGACAATGCCAGTTCATAAATATGATATGTAAATAAATGTAATGAATAAAGAAGTGTTAATATGTGAATAAATTTAATTTCTGAATAAATTTAATTTAATAAATACATAAAATAAAATAAAAATCATAAATCTAAAAATATATCAATTTCATATTAAAATAAAATACATAATTAAAAAAAAAATTATATATATATATATATATATATATATATATATATATATATATATATATATATATATATATATATATATATATATATATATATATATATATTTATTTATTTATTTATATTATATACACATATATATATATATATATATATATATTATATACACACACACGTTTGTTTTGTGGTTTACGGGGACTCTCCATAGGCGTAATGGTTTTTATACTGGACAAACTGTATGTGCTATTACCCTACACCTAAACCTACCCCTTACAGGAAACTACAGGCATTTTTAGATTTTCAAAAAAAACACCATTTAGTATGTTTTTTAAGCCTTTTGATTTACGGGGACATAGGCAGTGTCCTCATAAACCACCTTCAAATTGTAATACCTCTGTCATACCCATGTCATTATACAAATTTTGTCCCCGTAAACCACAAAAAGCAGTACAAACACACATATACATATATATATGAGACATATAGACACACAATGGTATTAAAAATAAGCAAAATTCCTTTGTTTGGATTAATGTTACCTGGACGCTTCTTGGCCAAACACTGGTGTGTCATTTACCCACAATGCGTTGTGCCAGCGCTGCGCTTGTGTTCCTCTAAACAAAGGCCATGAGAGTGTGATAGAGCCGAGAGTCAATAAAGCCCTCCGGATGCTCAGTCGCTCTATTGTCCTGTGGCCCGCTCGAGTTCAGCTCTATTCACTGGATGACGCTCAGCAAGTCAGCACTACACACTAATACACTGACTTCTAATAAATAACTAATAACAAATAATAAATAAATAACTTCAATATATAAATGCTTAACTTAAATTACTAAGAACAAGAAAAAATGTAAAGATTAATGCATGTTAAATAAAGTGGAGAAAGTCTGTATTACAATGAATATTTTAAATCAATTTAAATCAGCATAAATACTACCATGATGTATAAATGCATTTAAAATCTAAATAAATCTAATATCTGAATAAATTTAATAAATACATTTAAAAGTAGTAAATTATTTAATGTGTAAATAAATGTAAACATGATCAATGTTAATAAATACATTTACTATACAAGTAAATGTCAATGAATAGCTTTATTATATAAATACATAAAATAAACAGTTTAAATCAAATACGTTTACAAAAATAAATGATGTAATGTGTAAATACATGTTAATTAATAAATATACTTAATATACGGGTAAATGTAAGTAAGTAAATAATAGCATAAATTAAACTATTTAATAAATCAAATGTTTTTTTTAAATTAAATGATTTAATGTGTAAATAAATGTAAACATTGCTAAATAAATACATAAATTTAATATACGAGTAAATGTTAATAAATAGCATTGTATACATACATAAATTAAATGATAAACAGATTTTAATAAATCTGAACTCTTTAAATGTAATACCATAATAAATTAATTAAATACAGATCCCCCTCCAAAAATATATAAATTTATACAGAGCCATGAGAGCCTTTGCGATAAATAATTATATTGTAATGAATATTTTAAATCAGCATTAATACTACCATGATGTATAAATATTTATTAAATCAGTAATGTACTATATAAATAAATGTAGATGTTAATAAATACATGAATACTTATAATATGTAAATAAATTAATGAAGAAATGTAGTATACAATTTTTTTAGGAGAAAAAAAAAACTTTACAAATAATATTTTGCGTTGTTTAGAAATATTACCATTAATATTTTCGTTTATATCAACATAAAATTAATAGCACAAGAAATAGTAATAATATATTTATTATTTAAAAAGTACATTACTATACAATTCTCATGTGTAACATAAAAGCTGATCGCAGTTTCACAGTAATGACTATATAAGATGAAAATGCATGTTTTATGAAAATATGCCCAGCTAATAAATGAATAAATATTGTTTATATTACAAAGTATTCTTACAAAGTATGTAAACATCAGAAAGTTTGTGATATTGTGATCCATCCCAGATCTGCTTGGTTTGGTTTCTTTCTTAAATGCCTGTACAGAAAGTGAATGGGTTCTACTGAGGGTTTTGTTCAGAACATCGGTGCGCTTTGAAGCGCTGCTTTGTGTCAGAGACTGAGGTTTGTCGTGTTTGTCGTTGTGTTTCAGGGCCGTGGTTGAGAAATATCTGCTGGAAAAGTCCCGTCTGGTGTCCAGAGAGAAGAACGAGAGGTACGACTGCTAAACGTCGCTGCTTTGCGATGAAAACCAGGCTGGTTTGATGTTTCCCACCATATCTGTCGACCCATCGCTCTCACAGCCGTTTCTGCAGCGTTAACCTCATTATTATCAGCTCGCATCAGCTCAGCACGACTGCTGCAGATCATCAGCCTGCAAAACCTGAAAAACAGAGACGACTAAAAATAGAGCCGCTGCTAACTGAGCGAAGCTTTTCAATACCGTGACTGCGCGCCTCAGTTCAAAATACTGTAAAATAGCTTTGATTCATTAGATAAGTAGCATGTGCTTTTGATTCATTCAAATGATTCAAATAGAGGAAATCCTAATAGTACTGTGAGTTATGAGTGAATTGATTCATTCAATGGTTCATGTAAATTAATTGGTTCAAAAACAAGATATCACCTTCTTCAAATGTAACGTACAGGTAAATCTACATAATTTTAAATAAATAAAAAAAGACTATATTAGACTGAGTATTTTTGAGCAGAGTCGAATAGTACCATTTATGAATGAAGCGATTCATTCAAATGGTTAATGCAAATGATTTGGTCCAGAAATAAGATGACAACTTCTTCAAATGTAGGCTAATATATGAATAAATAAATGGAAGATATAAATGTGTTCAAATTAATAAATTAATCTTTGGTTGGAGAAAAAAAAATACAATGAGTATTTTAATTTAAATCAGCATAATTAAGTAGTACCATTATAAATGAATCAACTGAATCATTCAGATGGTTCATGTAAATGAATTGATCCTAAAATGGCACTTTCAAATTTAATGTATAAATAAATACATTTTGAGGGATTTAAAAAAAATATATTTTATTTAAATCAACAAATAAATTGTACTAGGCTTTTTGAATGAACTGATTCGTTCAAATGATTCATGTAAATGAATCGGTCCAAAAACAACATATCATCTCCTTCAGTAGCTTCAGTGTTCATAAGTGCGTTTTATCAGCAACGTGAAGTGTAGTTAACCAGTTTCTCAAAGCGGTAGCTTGACTGTTGTTTACCTTAAATCACGAGGAACGTGTAGCTTGTCGAGCTACCGTTAATAAATCATGGTTTTTCCTCCTCTCACAGGAACTACCATGTGTTTTACTATCTGCTGGTTGGTGCGTCGGAAGACGAGCGACGCGAATTCAGACTCCTGCAGCCAGAAGAATACTTCTACCTCAAACAGGTGAACGCTCTCACATACATGATATATATACACAAATGATCGCTTTACAAAATAAAACAGCCGCCTTATCCCTCATCAACAGTGTTTACTAGGGATGCATTGAAATTTTTCCGAAAATTTTTCAGTTTTCGGCCAAGTGCATCCAGAGTTTTCGGTTGCGGTTTCGGCCCAGAATTTGAATTTCAGTGCATCCCTAGTAGAGCTGCACTATTAATTGTTAAAAGATCTTGATTCAAACACCCTTACTATCCCATTTTTATTGAATCATTCATTCAATAGATTCATTCAAAAATGCTGATTCATCCAGTAATTAAACAAGTGAAGTATTATGAGTCATTGAATCATTCATTCAGACCGCTTAATTAAAAAAAAATGGTGTATTAATTATATTTTAAATACACGCATATATATTAATTAATATATTATATATATTAATATTAGAAATAAATTTTTTGCCATTTTTGGTTTTCGTTTGCAGCAAAACTTTACAATAGAAGATGCGGATGATCTCCGGCACGACTTCGAGCGACTGCAGCAGGCGATGGAGATGGTCGGCTTTCTGCCAGCCACCAAGAGACAGTGAGTCAAACCGTTACCACAGATGTCTTCAGACACGTTGTTGATGTTCAGAAGGAGGAAATGAAGTATCTGAGATGTTTTGGGTTGTGTTCTTCATAGGATATTCTCTGTCCTGTCGGCCATCTTGTATCTGGGTAACGTGACGTACAGTCAGAAGTCGTCCGGCAGAGAGGAAGGTCTGGACGTGGGGCCGCCGGAGGTGCTTTCCACACTCTCAGACCTGCTTAAGGTAAACTTGCCATCAGGGATGTGATTTTTGTGTATTTATGCAGATTTCTGTATTATTATTTCTTTACGCATGTGAATTTGAAAAAAAAATATTGCTATGTTTTCAAATGCATTTTAAATAAATGTAATTAATGCATGGATACCTTCCCAAATTTGTATTAATGAAATCTGCCAAAATAAAAGTTCAGTATTTGTAATTTTATTATTGTTCTTATTTTATTAAATATTATTATTATTATTATTGTAATTACTATTATTAAATGCTTTTTTTTTTTTATATTTTATAGTTACTCCAGTAGTAATATTTCTGTATTGATTACATTTTTATTCCTTAAATAAAATATAATTATTATTATTAAAATAAGAATATTATTTTATAAATATTTTAATGTAATTGTCATGTTTATATAATAATTATAATAATAATAATAATTATTATTATTATCTTTTCTATATATATATTATCTATATATTGTTTTATTTATAATATTTTTATTGAATATTTTTTTTTTACATTGCGATACTATTATAGAAACAGTAATGTCTCTTGAATTTAATTAATAATTTAAATGAAATAAATATATAAAAATATTGATAAAATATTTGTAATGATTTTATATATTTTCATTTTACATTTATTATTTGCTGCTGTTATTACTGCTTTTTATTTTATAGTACAATAGTATTATTGTACTACTAATATATTTATTTTTATTACATTTTAAAAAGTGTAAATATTAATGTTACATTAATAGTTATTATTATTTACACTGTTGTTGTTTTTATTATTGTGTTGACCTATTGAATGGGGAAAAACAGATTTTCCTTCATTTTCTTTAGTTGATCACATGATTTCATGCTCTAGTTTGTTGGATATTTTTGATGTCATTTCACAAGCGTTGTGCTGTTTTCCTCCAGGTTAAGGAGGAGCTGTTGGTGGAGGCTCTCACCAAGAGGAAAACAGTGACTGTAAACGACAAGCTGATTCTGCCCTACAGCCACAGCGAGGTGCGCTAGAGCCGTCTGCTTTCATACACCGCTTTTAGCAGAGCGTCCAGGTGTTTTGTAGCTAAATGAGTGTCGTTTGTGCAGGCGATCACTGCTCGAGACTCCATGGCCAAGTCACTGTACAGCGCCCTGTTCGACTGGATCGTCCTGCGGATCAATCACGCGCTGCTTAATAAGAGAGACATGGAGGAGTCAGTTTCGGTAAGACGTATGAAACCGCAACAATTAGAGTCTGTTCAGAGTCAGAGTCAAAAAGCCAGAGTTAAAGATATTCAAGGTCCCATAATCATGTTGTTTCTCCATTATTTCAGTGTTTATCTATTGGTGTGCTTGATATCTTTGGCTTCGAAGACTTTGAGACCAACAGCTTTGAACAATTCTGCATCAACTACGCCAACGAGCAGCTTCAGTATTACTTCAACCAGCACATCTTTAAACTTGAACAGGTTAGTAGGATGGTTTTTTTAAGGGCGCAGCCTCCAAAAGTCTTCATGAACTTATTTTAAGTGGCGATTTGATCACAATGTGTGTTTTGTCCGCCTGCAGGAGGAGTATCAGGCCGAGGGCATCACCTGGCACAACATCGACTACACCGATAACGTCGGCTGTATTCACCTCATCAGCAAGAAGCCCACTGGACTCCTCTATTTACTTGATGAGGAGAGCAAGTAAGACCATTCATCGGTTCATTGCTCTCTGAACTTATTTTTAAAAATGATTAGCACCAATTTTTGTGATAATATACATTTCTTTCTTCGTAGCTTTCCTCATGCCACTGATAAAACCTTGCTGGCCAAGTTCAAACAGCAGCACCAACAGAATCATTACTTTGTGGCGACTCCAGTGTTGGAGCCAGCCTTCGTCATCCTCCATTTTGCTGGGAAGGTCAAATACCAGATTAAGGTAAAAGCAACGGAGTATAAGAATTAAAAGCATTAAATATTTAATCATTTTTTTAAGCCGAAATATACATTTAAATTGAAAATACAATTTGCAATTTTATTTTAATAAAACGTGTCTTTGACACATAGGAAAATTAGTTGTTAAAATCATTTTTTATTTGGAATAATTAAAATTTTAATATTTATTTTATTTATTTATTTTTTTGGATAGGTAATTTTTTAGATGATTTAAAAATAATGAAAATAAAATGTTGTTGATGTTTACAATATGCCTTTTAAGGATACAAAGTCCAATTATTTATAGTTAGTTATAATAAAAATAATGTATTTATAAATATTAATATTTAATATTACTTAATATTTGATATATTTTTATTTTATTTTATTTTGAGAGGCCAAATAATGAAAATAACTTGATGTTTATAAAATGCGTTTAATGATGCACAGTAAAAATTATTAAAGGTTGCTAAAATAAAAGATTCTTTATAAATATATAAATAAAAAAATATTTATTATTATTATTACTTAATTTATTACTATTTATTATTTAAATGTATTTAAAATAAAAGTTTTGTACAATGACTCTGCTAATATCCACTTTCTGCATATTAACAGGATTTCCGTGAGAAGAACACGGATCACATGCGTCCGGATATTGTGGCTCTCTTGCGGAGCAGTGACCGATCTTACGTCCGGCAGCTGATCGGGATGGACCCGGTGGCGATGTTCCGGTGGGGAATCCTCCGCGCCACCGTCCGTGCTTTGGCTGCCTTCAACGAGGCCGGCCGCCACTGGGCAGCCAAGACTGCAGGTAACCCATGCAGCATTATGCGTTAAGTTTCCAGATTAGCCCAAAACTTTAGATTTTCATGGTCTAAGAAGGTGCTATTTATAGCCTGCATGTGAGAAAGCTGCCCAGTGACGCAAACAGTCATATTTAGAAGGATTTCAGAATGATTAGGCTAAGAAGGGATAATAAAAATAAGCGAGTAAGATTGTTTGCGAGACGTCTTGGGTGGGGTGTCGCCCGGGATGTTGAAATCACTCCGTCAATGCTGTTTGTGTTTGTGTTTGGATATACAGGTGTGGTCAGACCAAACTCCAGAGTTCCTCTAGGAGAGCTGCAGAGAGCCAACGTGCCCATTGAGAGGATGTACCGGTAAGCTTTGGGCTCAGGCTGCTGTGACTAGAAAAGAGAGAGAGAGAGAGAGAGAGAGAGAGAGAGAGAGAGAGAGAGAGAGAGAGAGAGAGAGAGAGAGAGAGAGAGTATTGTGAGGAACTTGATCTCTTCCTGTCCTTTCGTTGCCTTTGTGTGGCAGGTGATCATGTGACCATGCTCTCTCCACAAAGGCACATTGCAGGCCGATTCTCACAGTAATCTCATGCGCTAAGTCCCATTTATGCAAATACCAAATATATAATGAAAACATGTCCAGGTCATATTTCATCCCAAAATCCAAAGAAGAAAATAGGAAAATATAGTTTGCATGGAGAAAATGAAACAAAGCTTTAAAGCTTTTTCTCACATTTCAGTAATGAAAACTGGGTGGGATGTGCTTAGTTGTGACTAAAGTATCATAATGCCATATCATATGGTCTGTGTAATTTCATGCAAAATGTAATTTCTTACTTTTTAATTTAATTTTGCGCTGAAATGTGTCCCCGGATGTGTTGCTGACAGATATTGTGTGGGAATTATCAAGTTAATAAATGTACTTGTTCCTGCAATGTCCCTCTGTGTTTCCTCTGGTGTTTGTCAAGGGTTTCCCCTCAGTTACTGACCTCTTATCAGTTTCACTAAAGTTTAACCCGTACGGTCAATAAAGCTAGTCATAGATCAGCACCTGCTGGTGGTGTTCGCCCTCGAGTGACTGTGTGTGGTGTTTATTTTCTACAGCCACGCTCCTATGCTTGATTTCTCCTTTGATCATTCAGAGGAGCGCCCTCTAGAGGCTTTTGAGGACATCTTTGCTAGTTATGAGAGTAAGAAGTAAGTGGACTTGAGCAGAACATTGAGGTCAGACAGGGAGAGCTTGGCGGCTCGGGAAGGCTGGGTTTCTGGTATTCTGAGCAAACTCAAATACCACATTCAGATGTTCGCAGAATCCAGAAGCTAGCGCTATTCTCTCTTTGTGTGATCAAAGGGCAAGCCAGAGTTTGTATTTAACCTGGTTGTTCAAAGAAATCCGCAATCCACAACATGCACTCATAAATCCCAGTCGGGACCTTGTGAGGTTTATTACCTGTAAGTACTCCCAAGTGGTAAGGAAGCCATAAAGCATCCTTTATTAGGGAAGCGAGTTCACTTCACAAGCGAGTTGGTTGGTTGATGCATTATTAACAGTGCGTCCCCAGCCCCCAGCGCCAATCCTACCTGTTTGACCTCCTGTTGTTCTGATCCGAGTGGTAAGTGAACCAGTGCATGAGTCCAGGCCTTTGCTGAGTGGGGTGCCTACCCCAGTTTTAACACCCCGTCAGGTCAAAACCAGAGTAACAACAGCATGGATTCACCACTGAAGCTTAAAGGAATAGTTCACCAAATTAAGGGCCTTTTCGAATTTAACACACTTGCCTGCATTTGTTCATTGTACGTGATTTACTTTTTGTGGTGGAGGGTGTATCCTTTCCCGAAGGTCGGTTAACAACATTGGTGTTGGGTTCCTGTACTTTCCCTTCCCCGTTCAACTCACCTCACTCCCTCTGTCTCCTCCCCCTACCTTTTCACCGGGCTGAATCAGCGACATGCATGCCCAAATCATCAACTCTATTAAGGACTTGCAGTTGGATGGGGAAGATCCACGTAAGCTGCTGCAGTCCTGGGGTCGCCTGCGGTTCCCGCGCCACGTCCTCCAGTGAGTTTGACCGCTGACTCCCCCTATGGCTCGGAATGGATGGGTCCACTTTGCTTGACCCTTCATGCCTTGACATCTTCGGTTGGCATCGAAGCCAATGCTTGAGGCTCTTTGCTAAGCTTAGTTCTGAAACGTTCTCTACTCCCAAACTTTCCGAAAACTGTTACTTATCGGCTCGTCTTGTAATTTACTGTTTAACCCCAACCGCCCCTAACCCTGCACTAATAATATCCATCTAACAAGTATGCCAATTATTTTTAGATGGCTCCCTAGTGGTGTATGTTAGAGGAATGCAGAGTTTATGAGCCGAAAGCAGTGTGATCTTCATTAGCGCTCGAGCTCGGAATGGTATCCACATGCTAACATGCTGCATGAACTTGAGTCTGTAACGTTTTATGAGCTGTGGAAAGCCTCAGAATCGTTGCTTATGTGGACCACAGACATCGAATACACTTAAATTATAAAGTTGTACTCTACAGTAGGAATGCCGTAGATTAGTTGTGTATTAATTAAAATGTCCATCATTCCTCCCTCCCACGATGTTCTGATCTCCTCCAAAACCATCATCTCTGTTATGGTGTATACATGCTAGATTTAACCCCAAAGAACACTGCGAATCCATGGATTTCAATAGGGATGTTAAACAAATGTCGACCTGGCTTTTTCTACACCATTGCGTAAACACATCTTGTGCGTTCTTCTCCGTAAAATGCTTCTTAAGTGTTTAGGTTCGCTCACGTCATACAAGCCAATGCATGACTCACTCTACTAACACGTAATCTCCCTTCGCTTCTTATCTCAACAAACCATCAACCCTCCTCTTCCTCCTTCCCTACAGGAAAAACAAGAACCCCAAGACCAAGCAACTCATTCCCAAGGTAAAGCTCTCGCTTGCTGAAATGATCTAACTGCATATTTAAATGGGTTCTGTCTAAGTGTTTGACTTTCACAGATGCTGCAAGTGGTTTCTGCTGATTTTTTTGTAACTTCCTTTTTTTTGTCTTCCTCTGGTAATGTCAGCTTATGTTAAAGGGGATATAATACGCACAGTTTTGCCTTTCGTGAAGTCATGAAGAGCCATGCTCGAAAACTTTCCGAAACTTTTACGAACCTGCAAGGAGTGTATTTGGCACAGAATAACTCAATGCATGAAATAGACACTGTGTAATTGTAGACAGTTTAATGTTTCAGGCCAACATTGCAGCTTGCTTTGTAAATATAGAATTGCCATCATAAAAGCATGTAACCAGTATTAATCTGAACAGTCCAAAATAATCACTTACAGCACCTTTAACTTGTTAGCATTTGCAGAACAGCTGGTACATTTCCATCACCATTGGTGAAAGTGTAAAGTTTAGCCACGATTGTTTATGACTTTCCGTTACATGTGCGGTGCTGGGTAAATGTTTTGAAGACTCTACCGCTGCAGCTCAGGCTGGAATGAGATTTTCCATGTCGTCATGTATCCATGGCATTCATGTGGCAAAATAAAGTCTCTTTGTGTGAGAGATTGACTTTCTGTTTTTGTGTGTTTGGGCAGAATCTGTTGGACTCTCGTTCACTGAAGTTTATAGTGGGCCTTCATGACCGCACCACCAAGTCTTTGCTTCAACTGCACAAGAAGAAACGTCCTCCCAGCATCAGTGCCCAATTTCAAGTAAAAAAACAAAAACAAATTAGATTAGCATTGCTGTTCATGCCAATTTGGTGATTCTGACTAAAACCAAATGCAATGTTCCAGAACCTAGTGGAGGCAGTGTAAGGCATCATAATCACTAATTTCATAAATTTCATCAAGTATATTTCATTTAGTGCTTAAAATTGATATAATAGTTCAGTCTAAATAGAAAAATATAAATTTATTTTATTATTATTTTAGTTACATGCTGTTAGTTTGGCGACATGCTAAAAAAAAATCAAACTATTGTGCCATGTGCTCTGCATGAGAAGAGCTGTTTGTGTAGCTGTCTTTATAGCAAGTAGACTGAAAGGAATAGCAGAAATCTAGCTAGGTTTTGGAAGCATTAAAAACTGTATTTTAAGCACTAATATTTCAAATGTTAGCGTCAACTCCAGTGGTCTAATAGGCCAAAGGCATCATTTGTGGTTTTCTACTTGTCTTCCACTCAATATTATGGTCTTTCTCTATCTTGTAGACATCTCTTAGTAAGCTTCTGGAAACGCTGGGGAAGGCAGAACCATTTTTCATCAGATGCCTCCGTTCTAATGCTGAGAAGGTGCAAATGAAACATCATTGTTCACCCTATTCAAGTTGATCTTGATTTTAAGTCCATTAATCGGTTTCCTTTTCATATAGATTCCTGGTCTTGTTTTGAACGGTTCATCTATGCACACAATCTTTGATATGAGATCTAATTTTTTTTTTCCTGATGTTCAGAAGGAAATGTGTTTTGATGAAGCACTCATTGTGCAGCAGCTGCGGTACACAGGCATGTTGGAAACAGTCCGCATCAGACGGTCAGGTTATGGAGCCAAATACACCTTTCAGGTAATGACCTAATGAACCACTAACCCTAAAATTTTATTCGAACGTGTAATTTGGTTGTCTGAAAAAAAACAAAGCCTCGTTTCTGTATTACAGGAGTTTACTGAGCAGTTTCGTGTGTTGCTGCCAAAGAACGCTACGTCCCTGGAGGACATATCATCTCTATTGCACAGGCTTGGCTTTGACCACACTACCTATCAGATTGGGAAAACCAAGGTCAGCATTTTTCCTAGTACCCCAAAGGGGTTTAATTGACAACTTTTCTAGTTTTGGTCTTTTTAACAGTTATCTCTGGTATTGTTCCTTTTCTACAGGTGTATCTCAAGGAGCTCGAAAGGCAAAAGCTTCAGGACCTCCTCCACAAGGATGTCATGTGCAAAATCATTTTCTTGCAGCGTTGGTTTAGAGCTCAAATGCAGAGGATGGAGTTAATTAGAATGAGAGAGGCAGCCATCTTAATCCAGGTATATCAAAATTGGTTTTGTTTGTGCAGTATTCTTGCTGTTTTGTCTAATATTTGATTTGTTTGACTTTGTCTGCAGCGCTCATGGCGCAGCTACCGCAAAGAGAAGTTCTACCAAGCAGTGGTTCTGATCCAGTCAGCATGGCGATGTTCCAAACAGAGAGCTGAATATCGAAAAACACGAGCATCTGTCACAAAGATGCAGGCACTTGCAAGAGGGCATTCGGCTCGCAAACGGTATAGACATCACTCAAATTAACAAGAAATCGAAAGCAAATGTATTTACTTTCATAATGCACGTTGTTGGTTTATTGAGCATGATTTGGTAAGTTTTGGATTGGGTCTTGTTAGGTACTACTCCCTAAAGGAAGATAAGAGGAAAAGAGAGGAAGAGGAAGCTCGGAGAAGAAAAGAGGAGGAGGAGGAAGCAGCTCGACGAGCCAAGGAGGCAGAAGAGGCTGCTAGGCGAGCTAAAGAGGCTGAGGAGGCAGCCAGACGAATCAGAGAGGAAGAAGAGGCAGCCAGGCGTGCCAGAGAGGAAGAGGAAGCAGCAAGACGACAGAAAGAACAAGAGGAAGAGGCAGCTCGACTTGCTTTAGAAGCCGAGCGGAAGGCTGCAGAGAAGCAGGAGAAGACGCCACTACAACAACCAACGGCACCAGGCAAGCAGTCTGACGATGTGGAGACACTAGTGCTAGAGAGCCCTAAGGCTCCTGTGGATGTTGAGATTGAAAGTAAGGACAGGGCTCAAGTTGACGTCTCAAAAGACCAAAATCATTCTGAGAAGGTTCCTCAAGTGGAGGCTGGTCCTCACCCTGAGGTTAAGGAACACCAGAAGCAAAAGGAAAATGGATCTTCTGCACACCCCAGAGAGGAAGGTACACCCACGTCTCCTGAAATCCCAACCGGGCAAAGCCAAAACAGAGCTCCTTCGC
This sequence comes from Onychostoma macrolepis, assembly GCF_012432095.1. Taxonomy (NCBI): domain Eukaryota; kingdom Metazoa; phylum Chordata; class Actinopteri; order Cypriniformes; family Cyprinidae; genus Onychostoma; species Onychostoma macrolepis. The sequence continues at coordinate 6,628,078 of NC_081176.1, read as the reverse complement.
TCTCCAAACTTCCAACATCCAGAAGTCAGGAAAAACGGGAGCTTAGGAGGCAACGTGGCCTAGAGCACAACCAGAGAGAAAGTGAGCGGGCAGCTTCGGTTGGAAAAGACGATACTTCCATCAAGAGCAAAACTCTGGAGAGTCCAGGAAAAGCAGACGGCAAGCTGAAGGAACGCTCCGACAGCAAAGAGTTGGATCAGTACACCTTTGTGGCTTGGAAAGTAGACAAGACGAAGAGGGATGCCAAAGAAGTCCCACCTGAACTTGTTCGACCTTCCACCTTACCCTTAGATATCCCTACTTCTGGGCCTGGAAGAAATGGCTACACCGACCCATCCATCACTGCTCAACCTGCTCTTGCCAAAGAAGAGGCCAACAGGAAAAAAGAACCATCAAGAAGCAACACCCAGCCAGAAAACCTCATAGCGGGACCCCACAGTCTGGAGGACAGGAATATCAAAACTCTCCAGTATGTTTTATGTTCTCCTTCTTGTGTATCTTTATTTATCTCCTTATGATTCTGACGATATCTTCTGTCTGGTTTTCCCAACTTTACCAGGAACCGTGGGATCTCTATGTCACTAGACGATGTATCCAAAATAGGTTTTGGCGGTTCATCACAGGTAACGTTGCCTTGATTTTAACTAGTTAACACAATGGTAAACATAAAGGAAAACATTGTTTTTTTTGTTTTTTTTTGTGGTTGAAGTTTGTTTGACTGGTTAAGTTCCATTGCAGGCTTCCCATTGGTATGCAACCAGACAATCTGCTGTTCTCATTACATTTGCTACTTTAGGGTTATAATTTAAACAATCGCTTGAGTTTTAGTGATCGTGCTTCTCTGGCTGATTCAGGGCAAAACTCGTCAAAGACGCAGGCCACGGCTCGCCCTTGCACGTATATGTTTGCCCATTAAAAGTGTTGAAATGGAGGATGCAGAATACTGGACTTTTCCTTTGCCCCCCATGAGTCCATTTGAGGTGGTGTATTGCAGCCTAAAAGTTGATGCTGTCCTGGGATGTGTGGTGTGGGGGCTGCTGGTGGATTAACCGCTTGGAATCCTGTGAGGGATTGCAGATACCTTTAACTTGTGCTAAGAAAAAGGAAATTATACTGGTGCAGAGTGAAGGCCTTTAGTCTGTTTGTTATCCAATATGTACAGTTTTCACACTTTTGCGACATTTGTTGTTGTCCTGCCAACACAGTAGAGCTTGCTCTGATTGGCTATAACTTCATTCACTTTGAATTTTGAAAGGTCAATGGTCTTTAAAACTGGACTTACGGGATGACAAACTGAGATCTTGAAATGCAATGGCACACAATTGCAGACTCTGGTTTATTTCTTCTGTCTTTTCAACCATTCTTGACCCCCAAGTAAATAATCATTGTACTTTTTAATTTACTCAGTTTGGGATAAATAAAGGGAGGCATTGACCCACTTCAGGTTCCTTTAAGGTGTTATCTATACAGGAAAAATGAAGGATACTGCCATTATCATCTAATCAGCAAAAATGGTTATGTTACTGTACAATACACTATGCTGCATAAAACTAAGACATTTGCTGTGTTCATACATTTTGGTGTAGGCACAGTCCAGCACTGAGGTTGGTCGTGATAGAGTGAAGGCCAGCACATTGAAGGAAAAAGTTCAAGACACCCACAGCCTGCAAGATGCATCACCTGTCCAGCCATCTACCCCAGAGAGGTACTTTCCTACCTGCCAGTTTAACTACCTTCTGGTGTTGTGAAACCGTTGCTTAGCCTAGACGGAACAAATCGTAGAAGAGATCAGTTTATTCTAACATCCTCTACAGCATGCCTTGAGAATGTTATGTAAAATGCATTGTGTTAGAGGTCTGCATTCCCGCGGCTGTCCCGCGGGAACCGCGGGACCCGATCAGATTTCTTGCGACACGGGATTAAATTCCCGAATAAAACGCGGTTGCGGTCGGTAACTCTGGTGCAGTTTGAACGGGAGCGGGCGGTCTAACAATATCCCGTTCCCGACATCTTTTCAGAACAGCATATCTGCACTTTATTCAAGCACCGGTACAGCCTGCACTGGACTGTTATGCACGCACTGCACACATGAACCAGTGCTTCGTTTTATTTGCGAGGTCTGTGCGCATGTGCATAACGATGCTCAGAGCAGGCTAGCCTACCAGTGAATATATGGCCCGCAGACAGAACAGGCAGGTTGTCGATGAGTGACAGAGCAGAATAAAGATGGAGCAAAGTGTGGATGCGCTGTCCTTGAAGAATGCTCAACTCGGTTTTGTTTATATTTTGCTTAGCCTATAAATTTTAAATGACAGATGTCCAATTTATTTATTTTTCTTCCGCGACACTTTTCCTAGGCTACTGTGTTTACAGCAAGATGTTAAACGAATTTAGTATTTTGACAAGACGAATAAAATTATAATAGGCCGAATTTTGTACAACCTACATTTTGTTTCCCTCTGTGACACTTGTTCCTATTGTGTTGTAAAGGTTAAACGAATTATATCCTGACAAAACGATTAAAAATAAGGAATACATTTTTGTACATTTTTATTTTCTCTGACACTTTTTTTTCCTACTGTGTTGGCAGCAAAATGTTAAGCAATTTCGTGTCTTAAGACACAAAATTCGTTTAACATTTTGCTGTCAATAAAAGACTCTTGACAAGACGAATAAAATAACAAATACAATTTTGTGCAGACTACACTTTTATTTGTTAGCCTATCTGTCTTTCTTTCAGTAGAGGAAATTTAAATGTGTGATTCTGGAAACGAGATCTAAATTTAGCGGGAACGGTCGGGTCGGGAAGAAAATTATTCAAAGCGGACAGCGGGTGAACAAAGAGTGAATATATCGCGGGAGCGGGTGGGTGCGGGATATACCCTTGCGGGAGCGGGACTTAAAAAATAGTCCCGCGCAGACCTCTACATTGTGTTACGACTTGCATTGTGACAGATTTCTCAATGCAACAATATGTAAAATTGAACATAGCTAGAAATTTACTTATTGGCATAGACTATATTTCAGGCCTTTGCTTTATCTGCAAGACTGTCTTTACCAAAAGTAAAAAGCTTTTTGACTCATCCAACAACTGCACAGGCTTATCTGTATTAGAATGTGGTCACACAGGAAATCTGACTCATTGGGACTCATGGGAAATACAGTCCCATGCTTACATCAGCAGTGCCTACTCATACGTCTGACTCCTGGCATAGGTTACGCACTCCCTTATATAGATGCAAAGCATCTGCTATGAGAGAAGGGAGATTCCTGAAATTCCATAATCTGTGCGGAGGTGTGAAATTTCAATGATAGTGAAATCCCTTGCCTAATGAGACCTCCCAGGATGCTGTGCTTCTGCTTTGCTAGAATATTAATAATAAAATAGAAAACTTGCTACAACTAACTTTATGTAATGGTGCATTTTTGTTCAATAGGACAACAGGGTTTTTCAGAAAGATCCTAAAGAAGCGTCCACATAAAGAAGCTCAGACCCCGGAAGATGGAGACCTGAGCCTAGCTTCCTTTTTGGATCAAAAAGAAGGTACGTACTGCAAAGACAGCATGTGATTCTTTTAGATCATCGTATTTTTGTCTATTTATTGGTTGGTTTGTTTGTTTGTTTGATAGCCACTTCTCCATCACGCTTGCACAATTCAAAGCCTAATGCGAGTCGACCCGCTCGGACACCCAGTATCATGATCAGTCACTCAACATCTCGGGCCTCTGAGCAGTGTAACCCCTCGCTGAACCGCGTGATCACCAATGCGAACGAGCTACGCCACCTTGATGAGTTCCTGGGCAATCAGGTCTGAAGAATGGATTGGACTGGACGCTGTTCAGCTTTTTTTAAGTTGATTGTGTGGTTATGCATAATTGTGCAATCAATTGATGAGTGATTGAAGACTGTTAGATGTGTTAAGTCACGTTTTATGATGTATACAATTTTTGAAAAGCTTTGCATTCTCTCAGGCTTATTCTATCTCTTATGCGGTGTAGGTGAACGATTTGCGCTCACGGGGAAAGCAGCTTTCAGGAACAGAGCATATCTTTATTACTGCCACTATGCAGTTCAGAGAAAACATCAAGGGGATGTACTCATTCTCTGTGAGTAGAGATAATACAACACTCCTTAAAATTACGCAAACACTAGAGTATAGACTAAATATGCTGTGTACTATCCAGCTGTAATGCCATGACATGAATTTGTTGGTTTGCTGGGTCAAGTTGTATTATTGGCATTAAAGGAAACTTGTTCATATTAATAATTTCCTCTACTCACCTACAGAAACCTCAAATTGGATATAAGGCTTTGATGAATAGCTACCACAAAAAAGTGATCAGTCTAGCAGGAGAAAAGCAGAAAGGTGAAGTACCGCTGGTGGTTAATCTCTTCCAGTCAGTTCTGGATGGCTTCATCAGAGCGGAGATCAAAAAAGAAGAGGCTGAACCAACCAAGGTAAAAGTTCATGTATGCCCTTTTACCCTCTAGACTTTCATTATCTGATTTAAATGGAAGTTGTTAATTTGAATGCATGTAATCCTTTTGACTTAACTTGGATAAAATCTGTCTCAGCCCCCCAAAGGTCGTAAAATGAGAAGGAAGAAGGATAAGAGCGTAAGTATCTCTATCCAACAGTCCATCCATTCATATTGATTCTGCTTTGTGAATTTTGAAGAAATGTAAATGTGTTGTCTGGATTTAGTTGGAGAATCCATTGGACCACGTGTTCACACACTACCAAGTTAACATCATGCAGTCTTGTGATCAGTGCACCTCCTACATCTGGGGTATGGAGAAGGCCTACATGTGCAGTTGTAAGTATCCCTTGATACGTCCCCTATCGATGTGCATAAAGGGTTAGTTCACCCAAAAATGAAAATTATGTAAGACCTTCGTTCAACTTTGGAACACAAATTAAGATATTTTTGATGAAATCCAAGAGCTCTCTGACCCTCCATAGATGGCAAGGTTACTACCAATGTTCCCTCTAATTTTTTTTCTTGCTGAGCAAAACTTTTCTCTATTGGGCGGACATTTCAGTCACCTGAGCAAAAACATTCTTTATACCAGACCTGTACAGCGCGCACACAAAAAAGTGTGTAACTTTTAACTTTAATGTGCTATTTATATTTGATTTGACCCTTGATGTAACTAAATGATGTACATTTTAGGTTACCTGAGAAAACATTTTTACAGTACAATACACTGCGTTTGGGGTCAGTACATTTTTTTTAAAGAAGTTTCTTAGGCTCATCAAGGCTGTATCTATTTGATAAAAAATACTGAATATTATTTCACAAAATAATATTGTGAAATATTATTGCAATTTTAAATAAAAGTTTTCTATTTGAATATACTTTAACATATAATTTATTCCTGTGAAGCAAAGCTGAATTTTCAGAAATCATTCTAATATGCTAATTTATAATAAATGTTGGAAAAAGTTGTGCTGCTTAATATTTTTTGGGACCTGTGATACTTTTCAGGATTCTTTGAGAAATAAAAAGTTAAAAAGAACATATATTCAAAATAGAAATTTTGTGTTACAGTATACACTACTGTTCAAAAGTTTGGGGTCAGTCAATTTTTTCTTATTTTTAATTTTTTATTAATACTTTTATTCAGCAAGGATGTGTTAAATGGATAAAGACTTATATTGTTAGAAAATATTTATATTTTTAATTAATGCTGTTCTTTTTAACGTTTTATTAGCCTAATCAAAGAACCAAAGAAAAAAGGTTCCAAAAAATATTAAGCAGCACAACACTGATAATAAATCAGAATATTAGAATGATTTCTGAAGGATCATGTGACACTGAAGACTGAAGAGTGGAGTAATGATGCTGAAAATGCAGCTTTGCTTTACAGGAATACACTATATTTTAAAATATATTAAAATAGAAAACCAATATTAGAAATTGCAATAGCCTAAGAGTTCACAATATTACTGGTTTTATTTTTCTGTATTTTGATCAAATAAATACAGCCTTGATGAGCATAAGTGACTCCATTTAAAAAAACAAGGTCAATTATTTATTAGGTTTATAATATAGGCCGAACATAATATAATATAATATATCAAAACAACTGAAGCATTTAAACTGACAAAAGAGAATAGAAAACAAACTGAAGCATTTAAACTGAGATCTGTAAGTTAAATATAAAAATAAAATAAAAAACGTGAATTCTTATATAGTTATCTAAACATCGCTATGAAGTAGAGTTTGCACAGTACACCTGTGTGTGACTGTAAATGTCTCAGCGTTTTGTTACCGTTCTGTTAATCATCCTCTATTTCCAGCACTTAACGTTAATCAAGCCACTCTTCTTTAATACATGAGGACGTTTTATTTCACATGTCACGGTGTTTGCGTTGCCTCTTGATTTGAACTATTTCATCCGCAACCATTGAAGTATTTGGTTTCTACAGCGACTCATTTGGCGCACATCATTCTCTTTCTATGAAACCTGTACACCGCATTCACCGGTTCTAACGCTATAGCGGTTTACCCGAGCATTGCAATTCTTTCGTTTTAACTAGAGTACAATCAAATGGCTTTCCCGACTCATTTTAGCGTGTGCGCGGCACATTATTTCTCTGCGCGGCTGCGGAGGAAGAAGTGTGCGGCCGCGAGCGCGCGCAGCTTAGAGGGAACATTGGTTACTACCACAGTCAAGACACAGAAACGCAGTAAGGACGTTGTTAAAATGATCCATGTGACATAAGTGGTTTAACTGTAATTTTATGACTCTACGAGAATAATTTGAGAGCTCTCAGATTTCATCAAAAATATCTTATTTTTGAGTTCCAAAGATTTGTTACAGGTTTGGAACGACATGAAGGTGAGTAATTATTGACAGAATTTTCATTTTTGGATGAACTATCCCTTTAATTCAGGCTGAGAACATGGTATGATGTTTCATTTTTGTTTCAGATTGCAAAATGGTTTGCCATAAGAAGTGCATTTGTAAAATCGTCATAGACTGCTCTGCTTTCTGCTCCAAGAAGGTAAGAATCCAATCTTCTAAGCATTCTGGAGAAGTGGCATTTCAAAATCTTGTTCAATTGGTCAATCTTTGCGTGCTTTGGGTCTAGTGTGATGATGAGCCTGGGTCACAACACTTTGGTGTGCGCGTTTGCAACCTGGTCAACAACAAGACCCCTGTGCCAATTGTGCTGGAGATAATGCTGGAACACGTGGAAATGAATGGACTGTACACAGAGGGCATTTACAGGAAGTCCGGCTCAGCCAATCGCATGAAGGCGCTACACCAGCTGTTGGAAGCAGGTGAGCCATCATAGATATTTCCAGAACTCAATGTCACATTGGGAAGACAACCTCTCTGTAGTTTCACAGTCATATTTTTTTACTTTTTTGTAGCTTATCCTGCCCACTCTGATAACTATGTTAAATAACTTTAATGACTGCATGTTTGTTTAGGCCCAGAGAATGTTTGTCTTGAGGATTACCCCATCCATGCCGTCACTGGCCTGGTCAAACAGTGGCTAAGGGAGTTGCCTGAACCTCTCATGACCTTCACGCACTACAACGACTTCCTCCGTGCCATAGGTCGGTCCCCACAACATTTTCTGTTGTCCTTTGGGTAGCCTTTAGACATGCTATAACTTTTGTTGTCTTTCACAGAACTACCTGAGAAGCAAGAGCAATTGCAAGCCATTTACAAAGTTTTGGAACAGCTTCCAACAGCCAACTTCAACACCTTGGAGAGGCTCGTTTTCCATCTTGTCAGGTACAGATAAGTTCACGCAGTCCATAATATACGCTGTTTGTGCAAAACCACGTAGCTGTCAAGTTAACGATCTGGTTACATTACAGGGTTGCGAAGGAGGAGAAAAGCAATCGAATGACGCCAAACTCTCTGGCCATCGTTTTTGCTCCCTGCATTCTCCGCTGTCCGGACAGCGCTGACCCTCTCATGAGCATGAAGGACGTCGCCAAAACCACCATGTAAGGACTTCATATCCACGTTGCAAGTTAGTGTTGTTGTAAACTGAATGGAGTCTCAAAACTGAACATTTCCTTCCTTCAGTTGTGTGGAGATGCTACTTAACGAACAAATCCGGAGATACAATGAGAAAATGGAGGAGATCGAGCAGCTGGAATACGCTGAGGCACTGGCTGTCAATCAGCTCAAGCTAAAAAGACAAAACACGGTACATTTGAGCTACCTTGACTTACCTGTCCTTTAGAAGAACGCAATTCTGTTTAATAATTTGAAAGTGGTTTGTTTTCAGATACCTGTGAAAAATGTCCATATTTTTTCCCCTGAACAATCACTTTTCCCAACAGTCCCCAACCTTCCACAAGGCACCTACAGAGAGTAATTTTCGCAACAATTTTTTTTGCTTCTCGTTTTTATGTCTCTATAGTGCTGGCATTTACCTCTCAGATTTATCACTCCTTACAAAGAAGTGGCGGTACGTATGTCCCTGTGGTGTTGTGAACCCCAGTAGTTTGGCATGTTCATGCATCCAGTGTGCATGCAGTGTACAAGTCATGCCTCACTAATACTAACTCAATCCATTGCATGTGTTAGTGTCATTGTCGACCTGTAGACGTTTCGACCTGTAGACGAGGGTGTCGGGTGGATGTTGTGGTAGATGTGTGCTGGTTTTGGGTGGTCATTGCAGTGAATGGCATGAATTTCAAAGCTATGTAAAGTAATTTGCTGAATATTAAACAATAGGGACATTCTGTGATTTGTTTTTTGATTGTATAAACATGCAGAAAGATAAGCAGTCAGGTTTGACTCTTAATCTTTGTTTTTCATTGCTACAAAGCTTTGAAACTCATGCCTTGGAAACTTACGGACTTCAATTGTATTTAGTTCCACAATGAAATATAACATCCATCTAGTTGGTTGAAATTCTTTCCCAGTAGACCTTTTCTCTTCCTCCAGACTTGACTCACTTTTGAAACATCTCTAGCACTCCTCATTTTCACTCCACAAGGGATCGTTGTGCCACACTTGAAGAATTACAATTTCCCCCCTTTTTACTTCATAGACTAACCACATGGGGGCAGACTTGAGTCAAATGTAAATGTTGATACTGTGGCGCATATGCCTTCAACCCTGCTCCTAGGGACCCAGTGTCCTGCAGCGTTCAGCTCCAACCCTAATCAAACACCTTAACCAGCTAATCACGGTCTTCAGGATAACTTGAAAAGTCACAGGCCAAGTGTGCTGAAGCAGGTTGGAAATAAATGAGTCGCCAGGAGCAGAGTTGAAGGCCTATGCCAGGGGTCACCAAACCTGGTCCTATAAAGCTGGTGTCCTGCAGAGTTCAGCTCCAACCCTAATCAAACACACTTGAACTAGCTAATCAAGGTCTTGCTAGGTATACTTGAAACTTACAGGCAGGTGTGTTGAGGCAAGTTGGAGCTAAACTCTGTAAGTCACCAGCCCTCCAGGTCTGAGTCTAGTGACCCCTGACCCATGCTGTAGTGCCTTCACTGAAGAACTTCCTGCTTCCAAAAAGAAAAAGCTTGAATCTGTCAATCTCATTATCTTGAGTTGAAGTTGGTATCTGTTTGGACTCTAGGTTCGGGAGAAGCCAGCTTCCGACCTTTGTGTTGTACCTGAGAACGAGCCCCTGGATTCAGACACTGAAGCTGAGCGAAACCTGATGGAGCGGATCAAGTCTATCAAGCAGGAGAAGTATGTAGATGTAGAAGAAATCTCACAAGTAACCCATTGCATGATTCTTGAATGCCTTTTTCTGGTTTGTGTTCCAGAGAGGACCTTGCCTGCAGGCTACCAGAACTAGAACAGCCTGGTTCTGATCAGGAGAACCTTGACTCGGAGGCGTCAGTCAGCTCTGAGAGCCTGTTGGACGAGCGAGCGGTCTGTTCGGACACGGAAGGTCAGTATTAAGGTACAGACTCCCTTTGTTTCGGACCAGTCCTTTGCTTTTCCTCTGCAGTAGTCACCCATGTGTGGGTCCTGTCCTTGTTGTGTGTGGTGCAGGTCTGGACGGGATGCTCCTGGCGCATTTAAAGAGGGTGGCGGTGCCATCCGCTCTGTAGTAGGTTGTGATCTCATCTAACCCAAGTGTCTGTAATGTGCATGTTTGCGGTGATGGAATAAGACACTGCATGTTGTCTTTCTTTTACGACTGTTGGTGGCATGCTTTGGGCTTTCTTCTGCTTTGGGGGTTGACTGGTTCTGTCTCCCTATTGTAGGACAAACAATCGTACTGCCAAGATTATCCAAACCAGCTTGCCTTCCTAAGTCTGTCACCCTGGCCCAAGGAGGCAGCACATGGGCTGACGGCCCCTCTCTTCCTTCACTGTCTCCCAGGCTTCAGCTCCAGCGTCGCCACCCTATCATCCCCAAAACGGTCAAGCTGCCCCCAGGAGTCCTGTGCCACCCAGCTGTACAGTCCCTCCCTCCCCGCAAAGCCCAGTCCCTCACCCTCGTCCAGCGGCGCGAGCAACCCGGCCGCCGCAAAGACAGCATCCAGTCCCTCTACATCACCGCTGGAACAGAGCTCCTCTTCCCACCCTCACCTACAACCTCAGACACCTCCAGCGCACAGGAGCTCCAGACCTCCTCCCGGCGTTTCTCGGACCCAGACATTGCTTTCGTAAAGGATGAGGCTTGAGGCTTTCGAAAGAACAATTTGATTGGTTGTCGTCATTGGTGCTGACTGCTTGCCCCCCAGTCATAGTGACTGATAAAGAGAATTGTCTCACTTAGCACTTTTCCATTCTAATAATATATTGGATTTTTAAAGAGACTTTTTAAGACTCTGATTTGTGCTGCATATAGGCATTGGTATGCATCAATGCTTGATGCTTGATTTTTGTTTTTACTTTTTTAGCATCAAGAAAACAGGCTTGCACCTTTTGTGTCTTTAACGAACAGGAAAAGACTAATTCAACCATGAGGAGTGATACCATGATGATTTTTTGTGGACTGATTTATTTGTACAACCAAGGCTTCATTCATCTTAAATAGACTTTTAAGCTGTAGATCCTCCTTTAATTCCTGCACAAGAACTCGATGGACAAGATTTGACTAGAAGGGGGAAGGATGCAGCACTAGCCACTTTTCTCTTGGACCAGAATGCCATAACCGAATGCAATTTTCCAGAATAACTCTCTTTCTTTTTTCTTTTCGAGAAGCGATGACACTTTGGATCAGCGTGGATGTCTATTCAGAATAGCTTTGTATAGGACTAAATACAGTTTAGTGGCCAAGCCATTGTTTAATACTAAAGTCAAGAGTTATGAATGTTGTTGAATGTTAAATGAAAAGTATGGAACGAATGCCGGCTGGATGTCTATGATGTAAATTACGTTTTGCATCATGAGGACTGTATGTGCCTACTAGTATCGCTGTTTTTGAGTCCTCGGTGATGTTTTGCATTTAATGGAGAAATGACTAATTATTTTCCTACAATACAGTTTGTACTGGCCACAAACGTGTGCTTTTCCTGTTTCTTACCCATAATTCTTCGTGGCTTCCTTTTTTGTTCCAGAGGTACCATTGACCCTCTTGCACCTTCCTGTTCTACATAATCCTAAATATCACCTTTTGAAATTTAATGAACACACAAATTATTCATTCATTTAAGTATTTCTTAATAAAACACGATTTATAAGAAATCTATAAAGTGCATTAAAAATGAAAACACTCTTCATTTTTCATCTACAATTCAGTTCCAGTGTAGTTTTAAAAATATCAGTAGTGTGCGTTTAATTTCTAAACAAACAACACCAAAATATGTAGCAGGGTATATGCAGGAATCCTGAAGTTAATTTCAATACCTTTTTAAGACTTTTTGAAGACCTTCTCAAAATATTTTAAGACCTCATCGCACTTCAAGTTCTAATCAGCAACAAACCTTTAACTTAATAAACAGTTGTGGTTTGCAAATAAATCTATAGAGCACAACCATACAACAGAACTCAGAAAGGCTCGGAAGAAACAAAGCGCAAAAGAATAAATTGAAGCAATGGCAAGGTTTATTAAAATATACATTAACAAAGAGCAACAGTGAATCATATACTGATTCAAACTCCTGACATGTGCCTGACAAGTTCAGCTGTCGTGTTACTGTTAGGTAGTGGTGTCGCTGTTGGAGCACAAAAACTGGCGATGGACAGCTGCGACTGCTCTCTGCAGCCAACGGCGGCCTTGTGGCTAGCACCGTGCATGTGGGACTTGACAGCGTTGATGCCCATCGAGGCTACGCTAATCTTCTTTTTACAATATGTACAGTAAGCCTCGCGGTTGTTTTCAGCGACAGGCTTCAGCCATTGTTTAAACTCATCCTTCTCCAACCAGGAGTCCGCAAATTTACATTTCCCCATTTCGGAGTCTGTTTCGCGACGTGTGGAGGGCGACACATCAACACATCACCTAACCGCGCATTTCGCAAAATACGTGACGTCATCCGTAAACGGCGCACACGCCACAGCACGCCTTCGTTTTTAATAGTTATGGGGAGGAAAATAAATATATTCATGCATACTTTTTGGAGTCAAACTCTTTTGACAAAGCTTGAACAGAATTTAATACCTCATAAAATCGGGATTAAGACTTTTTAATACCTTTTAAGGGCCTTAATTTTCCCAAAATGGATTTATCAACTTTTAATACTTTTTAAGACCCCGCGGACACCCTGTGTACAGTATATCGGTTCCGATCCAGCTGAATGGTGCCATATTTATATCTAGTTTGCTCTGTGCTTCAGAAAAGTCCTGTTCAAATAAAAAGCAGAATAAATCCAGATAAAGGAATTATGATGTGCAGAGTCCATTCCAGCCTTGCTTCTGTACCATGGCTGCTTACTTGAGCTGCTATGTATTTGATTAATGGTCGTTCTGTTAAAGCAAAATAAGTAAATAATTATTAGTTAATATGCATTGACCAAAATATGAACATGTTTGACTACTTAGAGCTACTCTGATTAGATTACAAGCACACAGAAACTCAAAATGCGTAACATAAGTTATTACAACACACCTTTGACCACCAGTTGTGTGCTGTGATCAATTCCCAAAGCTGGGACAAAACAGAGATATGTTCCTCCATCAGAGAGCTGAAGATCGGTGAGTCTGAGAAAGACGTGGCCCTTAAGCTCCTCACGTAAAACTTCTGCTCTGTTCTTGTACGCTGGGTCCTGTTCCTTTGTTGAAACTTTTCCACGGATAATATCGAATACATTCCTGATGTCGTTGTGTCTCCAGTGGACTGTTTGTTGTTTTTCTTCAAGTACAATACGTCTGTGACTGCACTTCAAGAGGACAGAGCTTCCTTCAGTGCTTTCAACTACCTGATGGAGAGAGGCTAGAAAACACAACATAACTTTAATTATTGACTTATCCAAAAGATTGAGACAGCACTGAAAATCTTTTTAACACTTATTTCTGGATATGCAAGTCATTAATTAAATAGTAAATGAGTGCTATTAATCATGTGACTTTGTACAGAGTCAGACAGTAGTTGAGGATGTTGTTTGGAACATCATAAAATCATAAAAATGCAATGCAAAATAATTTTCACTAGTAGCCTAAAACGTTTAAACCCAGTCAACAGACTCTGCTCTGTTCTTACCTGCATCTATTAACAGTGTCAAAACACAGATGAAACAGCATCTGTAAACCATAAAGAAAAATTAAACTGGGAAATGATCAACACAAATGTAAAGGTATCTATGGAGGACGAGAAATGACTTAAGTATAAATAAATGCATAAATGAATAAATTAATATAGAAATACATAAATACATGAAGAAATATATAAATGAAGAAATAAATATAGAAATACAGTCATGGCCAAAAATATCTGCACCCTTGGTAAATATGATCAAAGAAGGCTGTGAAAATTAATCTGCATTGTTAATCCTTTTGATCTTTTATTTTAAAAATTCAAAACTCTAACCTTTCATTGAATAATAAGAATTTAAAATGGGGAAATATCATTATGAAATAAATGTTTTCTCTAATACACATTGGCCACAATTAACGGCACCCTTTTATTCAATACTTTTTGAAACCTCCATTTGCCAGTTTAACAGCTCTAAATGTTCTCCAATAATGCCTGATGAGGTTAGAGAACACCTGACAAGAGATCAGAGACCATTCCTTCATCCAGAATCACTCCAGATCCTTTAGATTCCCAGCTCCATGTTGGTGCTTCTTCTCTTCAGTTCACCACTCATTTTCTATAGCAGGGGTGTCAAACTCAGCTCCTGGAGGGCCGCAGCCCTGCAGAGTTTTGTTCCAACCCTGATCCAACACACAAACCATCTAGTTTTCAAATAAGCCTGAATGACTTGATTAGCTGGATCAGGTGTGTTTAATTAGGGTTGCATCTAAACTCTGCAGGGCTCCGGCCCTCCAGGAACAGAGTTTGACACCCCTGTTCTATAGGGTTCAGGTCAGAGGACTGGAATGGCCAGCAGAAGCTTGGTTTTGTGATCAGTGACCCATTTTTGTGTTGTTTTTGAGGTTTGTCTTTGGATTATTGTACGGTTGGAAGATCCAAACATGGACCATTATAAGATTTCTAACAGAGTCAGTCACTTATTGATTTTTTATCTGTTGGTATTTGATAGAATCCATGATGCCATGTGTCTAAACAAGATGTCCAGGACCTCCAGCAGAGATATAGGCCCACAACATCAAAAATACAGCAGTATATTTCATTGTACACATGGGGTACTGTTTATCCCTGTGTTTACCAAACCCATCTTGAGTGTTTGCTGCTAAAAAGCTAATTTTTTATTTTCATCTGACCGTAGAAGCCAGTCCCATTTGAAGCTCCAGTCGTGTCTGATAACTGAGTTTGCTGGAGTTTGTTTTTGGAAGAGCTAGGAGATGTTTTTCTTGAAACCCTCCCAATCAACATGTGGTGATGTAGGTGCTGTTTGACAAATTTTTTAAAGGTTTTCTGACCCCGAGGGAGTGAATGTACAGCGCTCTCTTCCACCTTCAATACCACGACTGAGGTGCCCTTGAGCAACCGAACGCCGAACCCCCAACTGCTGAACTGTTCAACTGGCGAACCCCGGGCGCCGCAGCATAAATGGCTGGCCACTGCTTCAGGTGTTTGTGCATTTTGGATGGGTTAAATGCAGAGCACAAATTCCAAGTATGGGTCACATGTCAGGTCACTTTCACTTTTCACTGTCTCTATTAAATGCAAATCATTAGCAACGGTAGTATCCACAGCAGTACTGCCATAGCGACCACTATCCTTTTTAACCAGTCCTGCATTGAAAGAGGTTAGGACCGCCTACCTTATTAACATACAGACACAGAAATACAGAAATAAATAAATGTAGAAATGCATAAATAAAAAATAAATAAAATAAACGTAGAATACATGAATAAATTTAGAAATACATAAATAAATGTAGAAATAAATGTAGTATAACACAAATTGAACAAAAATAGCACAATTAAAAATTACACTTTTGACAAAATCATTTATTCATTCATTTATGCATGTCAGCATTTAATATATATATTTATTTATATATTTATTTCTTCATGTATTTATGTATTTCTACATTTATTTCTGCATTTGTGTGTTTATTAATTTAATTATACTTAAGTAATTTCTGGTCCTCCATAGGTATCCAGTCAGCATGCAGCAAAACTTAAGATTTTCAAATAATCACAATAGTAAGCTTGAATGACTGTGATTGGTAGACTCCGATCACGTGACCACACCTTAAATGACTGCTCCACAGCCCCTCCCCTAGGGTTTAATGCTTCTTGCCATCTACTTACACTACCAGACAAAAGTTGTTGAACAGTAAGATGTTTAATGTTTTTAAAAAAAGTCTCTTCTGCTCACCAAGCCTGCATTTATTTGATCCAAATTACGGCAAAACCAGTCAAATTAGCATATTATAAAGATTTCTGAAGGATCATGTAACACTGAAGACTGGAGCAATGATGCTGAAAATTTAGCTTTGATCACAGGAATAAATTTCATGTTAAAATATATTCAAATAGAAAGCAGTTATTTTAAATAGTAAAAATATTTCACAGTATTAATGCTCTTGCTTTACTTTGGAACAAATAAATGCATGCTTGGTGAGCAGAAGACACTTTAAAAAACCTTAAAAATCTTACTGTTCAAAAACTTTTGACTGGTAGTCAAACTATGCACATTCGGTAGAAGTGGGTTTTGTTTGCAGTTCGATTCAAACGTCTCGCGTTATGCACAATCTGTATTCTACCACACTGCGATTCAAACCATATGGTCTAACTCACAAATGCACTCAATGTCAAAAGCGCGAAAAACCCTTCTAAATCTAAAATTGTAGGCTACACTGAAAATTAACAATGACAGACCGCAATATATTAAACTCAACGACGTGCAGTTTAAATAGAGAAAGTCTTACCGTCGGTACATGTTGTAGCCTACTCTGTGTGATGGTTTCTGTCAGATGCAACGTTATCACGTTTTATTATAAGCATGAGCGAATTTTTTAAAAAATGCATTGTGTCTCAAAGTGAAAGTAGGCCCGCCTCTTTAGGCGGAGTCTATAGACCGGTACTTAATCAGTTAAACTACATGCGTCGTAAAACACCAAATCAGATTTACATTTGCATTAAATAATATCTCAGAATGTGACGCCACCATCACAGATGTGTTTGCAAGCCGATTTACATGGCCATCTTCTCCGTACACAGCTTCTGAAGTCATAAATGTCCAAAAGACAAGCTGAAAGAAGTGGAAGTGCATGTTAAACTGTTGAGGTTAATTTTCCGTCGCCCCTTAGGTAGCTATTATTTATTTACAATACTCCAGAACCTCAAATTAATAAACATAAATTCCTCCATTCGTTACTGACTTCATTTAAATAATGTTTTACTAAGAAATACTTCAGTAAAAGTTATAATATATTAATCTTCAGGTCTCATTTCAATGCACTATTCAGTCGCAGTGCGTAAAGTGAAAAACATTAGTGCAGTACAGGCTACATAGGATACAAGAACACAGCTGGAAACAGATTTTTTTTTTTTAATAGTAACCATATCAGTGCAGATCCAGTCTGAATGGAGCCATATTTAGCAGCAATCATGGTACAATAATTTGGTTCACTCACTGCTTCACTATACAATCAAATAAAGTACAATAAATCCAGATGGAGGGATTAGTCCTTCCCAGCTTTGTACCATGGCTTCTTACTTGAGCAGCTGTGCATGTTATGAATGATCTTTCTGTTAAGACAAACCCACAAACAATTAAGACTAAAAACAAAGTGTACACTTATAAAACCAGTTAGGCTACTATGCTTTGACCAAAATACATTCAACTTAACAAACAGAAACTAAAACTGAGTTATTACACACCTTTGACCACCAGTTGTGTGCTGTGATCAATTCCCAAAGCTGGGACAAAACAAAGATATGTTCCTCCATCAGAGAGCTGAAGATCATTGAGTTTGAGAAAGACACGGCCCTTCTTCAGCTCCTCACGTAAAACTTCTGCTCTGTTCTTGTACGCTGGGTCCTGTTCCTTTGTTGAAACTTTTCCACGGATAATATCGAATACATTCCTGATGTCGTTGTGTCTCCAGTGGACTGTTTGTTGTTTTTCTTCAAGTACAATACGTCTGTGACTGCACTTCAAGAGGACAGAGCTTCCTTCAGTGCTTTCAACTACCTGATGGAGAGAGGCTAGAAAACACAACATTTCTTAGAGTTACATAACTTTAATTATTGACTTAACTTTTACAGTGGGGTCCAAAAGATTGAGACAGCACTGAAAATCTTTTTAACACTTATTTCTGGATATGCAAGTCATTAATTAAATAGTAAATGAGTGCTATTAATCATGTGACTTTGTCAGACAGTAGTTGAGGATGTTGTTTGGAACATCATAAAATCATAAAAATGCAATGCAAAATAATTTTCACTAGTAGCCTAAAACGTTTAAACCCAGTCAACAGACTCTGCTCTGTTCTTACCTGCATCTATTAACAGTGTCAAAACACAGATGAAACAGCATCTGTAAACCATAAAGAAAAATTAAACTGGGAAATGATCAACACAAATGTAAAGGTATCTATGGAGGACGAGAAATGACTTAAGTATAAATAAATGCATAAATGAATAAATTAATATAGAAATACATAAATACATGAAGAAATATATAAATGAAGAAATAAATATAGAAATACAGTCATGGCCAAAAATATCTGCACCCTTGGTAAATATGATCAAAGAAGGCTGTGAAAATTAATCTGCATTGTTAATCCTTTTGATCTTTTATTTTAAAAATTCGCAAAACTCTAACCTTTCATTGAATAATAAGAATTTAAAATGGGGGGAAATATCATTATGAAATAAATGTTTTTCTCTAATACACATTGGCCACAATTAACGGCACCCTTTTATTCAATACTTTTTGAAACCTCCATTTGCCAGTTTAACAGCTCTAAATGTTCTCCAATAATACCTGATGAGGTTAGAGAACACCTGACAAGAGATCAGAGACCATTCCTTCATCCAGAATCACTCCAGATCCTTCAGATTCCCAGCTCCATGTTGGTGCCGCTTCTCTTCAGTTCACTCATTTTCTACAGGGTTCAGGTCAGAGGACTGGAATGGCCAGCAGAAGCTTGGTTTTGTGCTCAGTGACCCATTTTTGTGCTGTTTTTGAGGTTTGTGTTTGGATTATTGTACGGTTGGAAGATACAAACATGGACCATTATAAGATTTCTAACAGTGTCAGTCACTTATTGATTTTTTATCTGTTGGTATTTGATAGAATCCATGATGCCATGTGTCTAAACAAGATGTCCAGGACCTCCAGCAGAGATATAGGCCCACAACATCAAAAATACAGCAGTATATTTCATTGTACACATGGGGTAGTTTTTATCCCTGTGTTCACCAAACCCATCTTGATTGTTTGCTGCTAAAAAGCTATTTTTTTATTTTCATCTGACCGTAGAAGCCAGTCCCATTTGAAGCTCCAGTCGTGTCTGATGACTGAGTTTTCTGGAGTTTGTTTTTGGAAGAGCTAGGAGATTTTTTCTTGAAACCCTCCCAAACAACATGTGGTGATGTAGGTGCTGTTTGACAAATTTTTTAAAGGTTTTCTGACCCCGAGGGAGTGAATGTACAGCGCTCTCTTCCACCTTCAATACCACGACTGAGGTGCCTTTGAGCAACCGAACGCCGAACCCCCAACTGCTGAACTGTTCAACTGGCGAACCCCGGGTGCCGCAGCATAAATGGCTGGCCACTGCTTCAGGTGTTTGTGCATTTTGGATGGGTTAAATGCAGAGCACAAATTCCAAGTATGGGTCACATGTCAGGTCACTTTCACTTTTCACTGTCTCTATTAAACGCAAATCATTAGCAACGGTAGTATCCACAGCAGTACTGCCATAGCGACCACTATCCTTTTTAACCAGTCCTGCATTGAAAGAGGTTAGGACCGCCTACCTTATTAACATACAGACACAGAAATACAGAAATAAATAAATGTAGAAATGCATAAATAAATAAAAAATAAATAAACGTAGAATACATGAATAAATTTAGAAATACATAAATAAATGTAGAAATAAATGTAGTATAACACAAATTGTACAAAAATAGCACAATCAAAAATTACACTTTTGACAAAATCATTTATTCATTCATTTATGCATGTCTGCATTTATTTATTTCAGCATTTAATTAATATATTTATTTATTTATGTATTTCTACATTTATTTCTGCATTTGTGTATTTATTAATTTAATTATACTTAAGTCATTTCTGGTCCTCCATAGGTATCCAGTCAGCATGCAGCAAAACTTAAGATTTTCAAATAATCACTATAGTAAGTAGTAAGAATGACTGTGATTGGTAGACTCCGATCACGTGACCACAGCTTAAATGACTGTTCCACAGCCCTCCCTAGGGTTTAATGCTTCTTGCCATCTACTTACACTACCAGACAAAAGTTGTTGAACAGTAAGATGTTTAATGTTTTTAAAAAAAGTCTCTTCTGCTCACCAAGCCTGCATTTATTTGATCCAAATTACGGCAAAACCAGTCAAATTAGCATATTATAAAGATTTCTGAAGGATCATGTAACACTGAAGACTGGAGCAATGATGCTGAAAATTTAGCTTTGATCACAGGAATAAATTTCATGTTAAAATATATTCAAATAGAAAGCAGTTATTTTAAATAGTAAAAATATTTCACAGTATTAATGCTCTTGCTTTACTTTGGAACAAATAAATGCATGCTTGGTGAGCAGAAGACACTTTAAAAAACCTTAAAAATCTTACTGTTCAAAAACTTTTGACTGGTAGTCAAACTATGCACATTCGGTAGAAGTGGGTTTTGTTTGCAGTTCGATTCAAACGTCTCGCGTTATGCACAATCTGTATTCTACCACACTGCGATTCAAACCATATGGTCTAACTCACAAATGCACTCAATGTCAAAAGCGCGAAAAACCCTTCTAAATCTAAAATTGTAGGCTACACTGAAAATTAACAATGAGAGACCGCAATATATTAAACTCAACGACGTGCAGTTTAAATAGAGAAAGTCTTACCGTCGGTACATGTTGTAGCCTACTCTGTGTGATGGTTTCTGTCAGATGCAACGTTATCACGTTTTATTATAAGCATGAGCGAATTAAAAAAAAAAATGCATTGTGTCTCAAAGTGAAAGTAGGCCCGCCTCTTTAGGCGGAGTCTATAGACCGGTACTTAATCAGTTAAACTACATGCGTCGTAAAACACCAAATCAGATTTACATTTGCATTAAATAATATCTCAGAATGTGACGCCACCATCACAGATGTGTTTGCAAGCCGATTTACATGGCCATCTTCTCCGTACACAGCTTCTGAAGTCATAAATGTCCAAAAGACAAGCTGAAAGAAGTGGAAGTGCATGTTAAACTGTTGAGGTTAATTTTCCGTCGCCCCTTAGGTAGCTATTATTTATTTACAATACTCCAGAACCTCAAATTAATAAACATAAATTCCTCCATTCGTTACTGACTTCATTTAAATAATGTTTTACTAAGAAATACTTCAGTAAAAGTTATAATATATTAATCTTCAGGTCTCATTTCAATGCACTATTCAGTCGCAGTGCGTAAAGTGAAAAACATTAGTGCAGTACAGGCTACATAGGATACAAGAACACAGCTGGAAACAGATTTTTTTTTTTTTTAATAGTAACCATATCAGTGCAGATCCAGTCTGAATGGAGCCATATTTAGCAGCAATCATGGTACAATAATTTGGTTCACTCACTGCTTCACTATACAATCAAATAAAGTACAATAAATCCAGATGGAGGGATTAGTCCTTCCCAGCTTTGTACCATGGCTTCTTACTTGAGCAGCTGTGCATGTTATGAATGATCTTTCTGTTAAGACAAACCCACAAACAATTAAGACTAAAAACAAAGTGTACACTTATAAAACCAGTTAGGCTACTATGCTTTGACCAAAATACATTCAACTTAACAAACAGAAACTAAAACTGAGTTATTACACACCTTTGACCACCAGTTGTGTGCTGTGATCAATTCCCAAAGCTGGGACAAAACAAAGATATGTTCCTCCATCAGAGAGCTGAAGATCATTGAGTTTGAGAAAGACACGGCCCTTCTTCAGCTCCTCAGGTAAAACTTCTGCTCTGTTCTTGTACGCTGAGTCCTGTTCCTTTATAGAAACGTTTCCATGGATAATATCGAATACATTTCTGATGTCGTTGTGTCTCCAGTGTACTGTCAGTTGTTTTTCTTCAAGTTCAATACTTTTTTGACTGCACTTCAAGAGGACAGAGCTTCCTTTAATGCCTTCAACTACCTGATGGAGAGAGGCTAGAAAACATGACTTTTCTTAGAATTGCATAACTTTACTTAACTATTAGAGTGAGGTCCAAAAGTTTGAGACAGCATTGAAATTCAGATTTTTTTTTTAGATTATTACACTATTTCTGAAGATGCTCAATTTGAACTAAATTTAAACTGTTTTGCTGATAGTTTGCAATTAAAAAAAAAATGTAACAAAGCATAAATTACAAAGTAAAAAATGGTTTCAAACCTTTGGACGGCCTTTGCTCTGTTCTTACCTGAACCTGTTAACAGTACAAACACATAAATGAAGCAGCATCTGTAAACCATGAAGGAAAAAAATCTTAAAACCTAAATAAAATAAAAAAAATAAATAAAAAAAACTAATACAATACTGTCAGTTTGAAATAGCCTATGTTAATTTAGATTTGTAAAAGTAACAAACACCACATTTTTTATGATTTGATCTTTTGAACAATTACATGTTACTTCCTAACTGATCAACAATTATAGGTAGGCCTAAGCTAATAGGAGGTAGGGGTGCGCGGTGCACAAACTAACGCACACGTGGTTTAAATATTTCAACACATCCTAGTATAACAAAATTTACGGTATTTACTAGTGCCAACTCAAAATAATATACAGAAAAAAAAAATCTAAAATCTTTTGAATAGTAAAGTAAATTTCTGGCTTAAGTATCTCCGTTTTTTAGTGTTAATTTTAATTTAAAATACTAGGCACCTATATGCCACGTGCCATCTCCTTGTATAGCCTAAATAATACAATCTGACAGTCTTAGTTCAACTAATGAACGCATCTGGACGTGAAACTTCATATGCACGTCTTGTTTTCTATGTGTCCTGTTTGGGTTTATTGGCGGATTTCCATTGGAAAGACACATAAATCAGTGTCATCCAACCACGTTGCGATTCAGTATTATCTGTCACAAGCCGAATCCTAGGCTACATTGCACACTGACAATTAACACTGAGGTGAGATACCGTAATATAGCTATTAAACTCAACAACGTGCAGTATAATTGAGAAAGTATTACCGTCCGTACATGTTGTAGTCTACTGTATGTGAGGTTTACTGTCCGATTCATCAGGAGCATATAGGCTATTTGTCAAAAATACGTACCTCTGCGCACTTTTTGTGCGACACTGTTTTACGTACCTTGCTGCACGTTTCGCCGCAGTTTCAAATAGAAATGTCCACTGAGTGGCGCTAAAACACAGGTTCAATATGTGAACCCTGGCACGTTTTTATTATGTAGATATTGGTACGTATTGCTGTTTTTTTATTACGTTGCTTCAGATACGTATTGCGGACCGTCGCTAAATGTTAATGATCTACCGTGTTGGAAATATGCCCTACACCAAATCCAGCCCTAAACCTACCCGATAGTGTTAACAAATGCAAAACTGATATAAAAACGTATCAGCTGAAGCAACTGTGCAATTTGAACTTCCTTTTACGCAGATTTTAACTGCTTTGTCGAACCGTAGTTACAAGGGATTCGAATCGGTGCTTCTTACTTCTGAAGTCTGTCTCTGCACTCCGTGAGCTACCGAACAAACTTATCATCTATGAAAACCCATAGATATGAAGCTGGATGTGTGCGATGCTAATGTTCAAAAGCATCAGTTTTCAAATCTCCCAGCATATTAATATTGTTTTGAAGTCATAGCATGATATTCTTCAAATAATTGTGCGAAAATTACGCTTTATTAATCGCAACTCTGTAAATTTGTGTGAAAGTGTTATATGTGATATGTACTTATTGGTACGTATTTCATGTCACGCTAAAAAGTGCACCCAGGTACGTAAATGCCATGAGACCAGGTAGCTTAAAAGACAGTAACAAACCTGTTGAGTGTTCTGTCTTAATTATTAAGGGAAAGACATTTTGTAAAAAATGTGCATTTTTCCACACCAGAGATATGCTCGACAACTGATACTGGTAACAATAAAAGGATATTTTACACCACCATTCAAAAATGCCGTTTTTAAAGATATCAATGCTTCTTTTCATCAAGGATGCTTTAAGTTGATATAAAAAGAGTTGTGCTATTTAATGACATTTGAACATCACTGTACAGGGTCTTTGTTCAGTTATAAAGTATTGAGTACGCTTGTATTTCCCACAAATCACTTTAAACATCCATGTTACATTTTGGCCAAAAAGAAACATATCTCAAGAAACTAGGCAGTCTGTTTTTCTATCGAGACATGAATGAAAAGAATAAAAGATGCTTGAAAGAATAAAATAAAGTAGATGAAAGCAGGACAAAGAGAGAAATGAACAACAACTAAAATGTCTCTAATTTTGGAAACATACTTGTCTCAAGTCTTAAACTGGCATATTCAGCGAACACCATGTTTCATCTGCAAGAGTCAAGACAACACTCAAATTTATTCTGTCAAATAATGGGCAAAGAGGGGAATTAGAAATATAAAGGATTTGTATTTGGAAGATAGACTAATGTCCTTTCAAGAATTGATTACTAAATTTGACAGAAACCATTTTATAGATATTTGCATATAAGGAGTTTACAGGTATACTAATGGTCTGATTTCACTTTTATGTAACATGTTTGTAGAAGGATCTCAGGAGTCTGCAAACTCTCGATTAGAAACATGGAGGAACGCCCTCAATAAGAAAGATTCAACGAATGGTTGGAGAGATGCCTGTAGAGATGTTCAGACACAAACTGTTTACACAATTACTACAGTATAACTGGCTAATGCACGTTTATATAACTCCAGTATTCCTAAATAAATTGAATGAAAATATTACAGACATCTGTCCTAAATGCAAATCATGTTAAGATACTTTCTTTCATTGTGTATGGGAGTGTGAAGAGATCCTGAAATTCTGGAAAGGAGTGCAGAGTATGATACATAAAATAATCAATGCCACACTATCCCTCTTGAACCAATATATATATATATATATATATATATTACATCTATATTCTAGTATATTATTTATAGATATATGTATTTTACAAGCTAAACATCTCATAGCGCTTCACTGGAAAAAGTTGGAGGCACAAAGTATAGGAAGTTGGCTTATGGAAATGGCAATGAATATGTCATTGGAGAAAATAACATATATTATTAAAGGCAGATGTAAGGCTTTTGAAGATGCTTGGAATCCTTTTAATTGTTTAAATATTTTATTAATGTGTATGTATGTATTTGTGTGTATATGTATGTACAGTGGAGATCAAAATTAGTGAACAACCTACAATTTCCTCAATTTCAAGGTCACTGCTTCGTCCTGTTTGAAGTAATCCTAACAGGAGTAGAAGGGCAGTTTTTTAAGCATATTTCATAAATTAATTATATTCTGAAGCACAGTGTAAATAACTTAAATGAGATATTTGAAAAGAACTCTGGTCAAAATTAGAGAACACTTACAGATACCTTTTATTGGTGTTAATCTGGCACCTGCTGCCAATTTCCTTAATTATATGACAAACCCTATTTAATTGGCAGCATTCCTCCAATTTTCACTGAGATTGCAAGTTGGCAGGCCGCTCTAAGGTGACCGAAACCCTGCGACAGGAGGTTGTCCAGATGAAGGCCAAAGGGGTGACCCTTTTAGCCACTTCAATAGAAGTTGGTCGTTCCAGATCTGTCATTTTTAAAATATTGCAGGTTTACAATGACACTAATTCATTCAAGTCCCCCAAAAAGGCTGGTTGTCAACATAAGACAAATGCACGAGAAGATAAGATAATGCAGAGAGTCTCAATTGGGAATGGGTTCAGCACTGCAGCTGGAATTGCTTGCCAGTTCAGCGCTGAACAGGGTAAGGATCTGTCCCAGCATGTTTAAGAAAAGTCAGACTCTACATTGATCAAACCTCTCTTCAGCAGAGAGAATCAAAAGGCTAGACTCACCTTTGCTGAGGAGCATGTTGTGTTGAGAGAGGAGAACTGGTACAAAGTTCACTTTAGTGATGAAAGCAAGTTAAATTTATTTGGGTCTAATGGGAAACATTACGTTCGGCGACAAACTGGGGAAAGACTGAAGCCCAAGAGTGTAAAGAAGTCAGTGAAAGATGGAGGAGGAAGTGTCATGGTGTGGCAGGGTGAATGCAAATGTTTATCACAACCTCCTGCAGTTACTTCCCTGCAAGCATCTTCCAATCAGCCTGCAAGACAATGCCCCCTGTCACACAACAAAACTGGTAAAGCAGTTCCTTGAAGCTAAGAACACTGAAATAATGAAATGCCGGACCCAGAGTGCTGATCTAAACCTGATTTAAAATCTCTGAAAAATCTGTGGCAAGAATGTTATGGCTAAGAAACCCACTACAGTTACCAAACTATAGAAGAGAGTGAAAGTAGAGTGGACCAAGATCGCACCAGAGCAGTCTGAGAAACTAGTGATGTCCTGCGGCCACAGATGTGCTGAAGTCATTCAAAGCAGGGGCCTCTACACTTCCAACTAATTTCTGACAGCTGCAACCCTCCGAAATGTTTGTCATAACCTTCTTTTGTACTACAGTGGTTACTGTTCTCTAATTTTGATCACTGTGTTTTCCACAAAATATATATATATATTTTTAATGCCTTTTGTCAAACATGTTGTAAACAGTCGTATATCTGCAGCTAATATTCCTTCAAATTTTGAGCGATGAAGATTAACAATCAAAATCAAGTATAGATTGTTCTCTAATTTTGATCTCCACTGTATTGATCTTCAGGTCTAATTTCAATGCACTTTTCAGTCGCAGTGTGTAGTGTGAAAAACATAGAATACGAGTATGCAAGAACAGCTGGAATCAGTTTTTTTTAATATAAAACAGTCATAGATTATTATCTACAAATCAGGTTTTAACTATAATCTAAAATTTTCGAATTTGTATATCAGTGCAGATCCAGGCTGAATGGAGCCATGTTTAGCAGCAATCATTGAACAATAATTTGGTTCACTCACTGCTTCACTATGCAATCAAATAAAGTACAATAAATCCAGATGAAGGAATTAGCAGGTACAGAGTCCTTCCCAGGCTTGCTTCTGTACCATGGTTTCTTATTTCAGCAGTTGTGCATGTTATGAATGATCTTTCTGTTAAGACAAACCCACAAACAATTAGGAGTAAAATCAAACTGTAAACTCATGAAACCAGTTATATGCTTTGACCAAAATAACTTAATACAGAAGCGAAAACTGATCACTAAAAGTAGATTACACACCTTTGATGACCAGTTGTGTGCTGTGATCAATTCCCAAAGCTGGGACAAAACAGACATACGTTCCTCCATCAGAGAGCTGAAGATCGGTGAGTTTGAGAAAGACACGGCCCTTCTTCAGCTCCTCAGGTGAAACTTCTGCTCTGCTTTTGTACGCTGGGTCCTGTTCCTTTACAGAAACTTTTCCATTGATGATATTGAATATGTTCCTGGTGTCGTTGTGTCTCCAGTGTACTGTCAGATGTTTTTCTTCAAGTTCAATACTTCTGTGACTGCACTTCAAGATGACGGAGCTTCCTTCAGTGCTTTCAACTACCTGATGCAGAGAGGCTAGAAAACACAACATTTCATAGAGTTACATACATAGGCGTAAATCCCGGGGGGGACGGGGGGGACAGGACCCCCTTATCTGAGGCTTGTCCCCCCTAAAAATATCACTACAAGCGACTCTGTGTATTGAAAATAATATAATGGACATATACTTAAAATAACTGTGTGAGTGGTAAAACAAAATAAACGCAAAAAAACGTTTTAAGTTGAGAAATGTTTTGATTCCCCCCTCCCTTTCCTCACAGTGGTTTGGTCCACGGCCTGCTTTCCTTCTTTACCGATACACACACGAGTCCAGTGAGAGAGAGCAAGTTAGTTATGTGTAAGTAGGCTGTCAAGGCTGTTTTATTCTCTTTAAACATCGGGTGAAATGATTCTTTCTCTTTAATACAGATGATGCTGGATCATTAATAAATTAGTCATGATAAAAAAATTATGACATCCGATGTTTTTTCTATGAGCGATTATAAGGTTAACAAGTGTAATACCGTAGCTTGTCACCCACTACAACTAACACGGCGATAAGCCTGTGTGTGAACTGATATTAGGCTAATATTGTAGACCTACCGGTTGGGTTTCGTTCAATATGATGTTAAGTGGCAGATCAGTGGGTTTAATGCGGTTGAATTAATGCGAAAGAGACGTAACGTTACTAGGTTTCAGACAAAACCTAAAATACTATGGATGACGCAAAATAATAATTAATATGACCGCGTGGTGAACCATCATATTTAAACATGGTCTCCATGCTATGTACACATGCTGTGTACACATATCTATCCTTACAAGTACAATTTTGTCTGTATTATTTGTGTCCCCTTCAAAAATTGCTCTTGAGAAATTTTATGTTTATTGTCCCCCCCCTACTGTCAGATGAAATTTACGCCCTGGTTACATAACTTTAATTATTGACTATTTACTATAATAGTGGTGTCCAAAAGTTTGAGACAGCATTGCAATTCAGAGTTTAAAAAAAAAACATTCTAGATTATTATGCTATTTCTAAATTTAGTTAATTCAAATCTAAGAAACTGAGTGCTGTTGATTATGTGACTCTTTGTACAGAGTCGGACAATCATCGAAGATGCTCTGTTTCATGTTTCTACTTAAATTTGAACAAAAACTGTTTTGCTGAGAGTTTGCAATTAAAAAAATGTAATAAAGCATAAATTACAATGTAAAAAATGGTCTCAAACATTTGGACTGTCTTTGCTCTGTTCTTACCTGAACCTGTTAACAGTACGAACACATAAATGAAACAGAATCTGTAAACCAAGAAGAAAAAATATTAAAATTAAAATAAAATGTCTTATTATCCTGTCAACATACAGCAAAAGTGAAGCTTACATTTATAGCAGCACGCGCAGCGATAAAGAAGCATTTCTATTGGCTGTAGTCTGCAGGTATTAAATGGCAAAAGACGGCATTGCGCAGCGAACCATAAACACAGCGCTAAGTTTATATGCAGAACTGGGATCGCTTTCGTAGTCTTTTGAATGAATAAAATATAGAAATCACTTTAATTTCCAAATAAACCTAACCAGTTGGAAATGAAACGCTGTCCCCCCTCGAAATTCACTCCCCGTACTCCGCCCCCCCGCGTCCTCCCAACAAACACAGAACGTTGCCTCAACGTAGCCAACCTTTTAGCAACTTTGTAACAACATGGCTAAAAGGTTGTTGGTTCTACATTGTGTCATTAAGGTTGTTACTGTGTTGTCACAATGTTGCCATTCAACTACGGTTCAGGACCATTGCTGAAGGTTGTGCTTAGAGCTGTCTGGACAACCACTGTACGACATGTACTTGTCACTGTTCCGAAGCGCATTTTAAATTTTAACAGACCGTTGGGCCGTTATTCTTCTTCAAGCCAGGATACGTGAGTATTGCTTATGATTTCTCTTTTAGATAAATAAGATATGTAAATATCCAAACAAAACCTAAAATTTTCGTGTCCAATGTGAGATTTATTTGTTCTGTTAATAAACTGAATGGACAGAATAGCTGATAATTCACATACAGAGTAGTTTGCGATCGGGTTTGGTGTAACGTTAATGCTAGGTTAACTATATTTCTTTCAGAAGGCCTATTCAGATATTGTTATTTAGGAAACGGCGTAAAACATATTCTTGTCATGTGATAAAGTGTTTTAACATTATGCCAAAAGTTATAAGCCATAATGAAGCTATGAAAAAGGATTGACATTTCACCACAACAGAAAGCGACCTAAACTCGTACTCGCAAGTTAATGTTCAATCTAGATGACTAATATCATTAGCCATTGGCCAATAAATTGTTAAATTTAACTTGCCAGTGTTTTTGTTAAACGTGTAAATGATTTCAGCACAGATACATTTTCACTTGCCAACATTTGAACACTCTGACTGAACGATTAAGTTTCACTCTGTCTGGAGCAGTGAGTGCATTATTGGCTGAGGAAAGCGCTCTGTGTTTCTCTCACCCACACACACGCAGAGAGTGAGTCTGACATGCCGATTAAAATTGGCACACTATGTGTATATATACACTATGTGTCACTGATTGTATATATACAGTGAGGAAAATAAGTATTTGAACACCCTGCTATTTTGCAAGTTCTCCCACTTAGAAATCATGGAGGGGTCTGAAATGGTCATCGTAGGTGCATGTCCACTGTGAGAGACATAATCTAAAAAAAAATCCAGAAATCACAATGTATGATTTTTAACTATTTATTTGTATGATACAGCTGCAAATAAGTATTTGAACACCTGTCTATCAGCTAGAATTCTGACCCTCAAAGACCTGTTAGTCTGCCTTTAAAATGTCCACCTCCACTCCATTTATTATCCTAAATTAGATGCACCTGTTTGAGGTCGTTAGCTGCATAAAGACACCTGTCCACCCCATACAATCAGTAAGAATCCAACTACTAACATGGCCAAGACCAAAGAGCTGTCCAAAGACACTAGAGACAAAATTGTACACCTCCACAAGGCTGGAAAGGGCTACGGGAAATTGCCAAGCAGCTTGGTGAAAAAGGTCCACTGTTGGAGCAATCATTAGAAAATGGAAGAAGCTAAACATGACTGTCAATCTCCCTCGGACTGGGGCTCCATGCAAGATCTCACCTCGTGGGGTCTCAATGATCCTAAGAAAGGTGAGAAATCAGCCCAGAACTACACGGGAGGAGCTGGTCAATGACCTGAAAAGAGCTGGGACCACCGTTTCCAAGGTTACTGTTGGTAATACACTAAGGCGTCATGGTTTGAAATCATGCATGGCACGGAAGGTTCCCCTGCTTAAACCAGCACATGTCCAGGCCCGACTTAAGTTTGCCAATGACCATTTGGATGATCCAGAGGAGTCATGGGAGAAAGTCATGTGGTCAGATGAGACCAAAATATAACTTTTGGTCATAATTCCACTAAGCGTGTTTGGAGGAAGAAGAATGATGAGTACCATCCAAGAACACCATCCCTACTGTGAAGCATGGGGTGGTAGCATCATCTTTGGGGGTGTTTTTCTGCACATGGGACAGGGCGACTGCACTGTATTAAGGAGAGGATGACCGGGGCCATGTATTGCGAGATTTTGGGGAACAACCTCCTTCCCTCAGTTAGAGCATTGAAGATGGGTCGAGGCTGGGTCTTCCAACATGACAATGACCCGAAGCACACAGCCAGGATAACCAAGGAGTGGCTCTGTAAGAAGCATATCAAGGTTCTGGCGTGGCCTAGCCAGTCTCAGACCTAAACCCAATAGAGAATCTTTGGAGGAGCTCAAACTCCGTGTTTCTCAGCGACAGGCCAGAAACCTGACTGATCTAGAGAAGATCTGTGTGGAGGTGGGCCAAAATCCCTCCTGCAGTGTGTGCAAACCTGGTGAAAAACTACAGGAAACGTTTGACCTCTGTAATTGCAAACAAAGGCTACTGTACCAAATATTAACATTGATTTTCTCAGGTGTTCAAATACTTATTTGCAGCTGTATCATACAAATAAATAGTTAAAAATCATACATTGTGATTTCTGGATTTTTTTTTAGATTATGTCTCTCACAGTGGACATGCACCTCGATGACAATTTCAGACCCCTCCATGATTTCTAAGTGGGAGAACTTGCAAAATAGCAGGGTGTTCAAATACTTATTTTCCTCACTGTATATACATACACACTACAATGCTACAATGTCGCGAGCACGTAGACAGCCACAGTAAAAATGGAACGTGGCAGCGACGTTGCCACAACGTAAATGTGTTTGTTGAGCTCCCCCATTTCCAGCCCTGATAAGTAATTTACCAAAACATGGCCCATTTTAGCTGACTTCATGTCAAAAAGTGGTTCATCCTACCACTTTATTCAGTATTAAGTTGACACGTGCACTCAATGTCACAAGCCGAAAAATCACGAGTAGCCTACATTGTACACTGAATATTAATTCCGAGAGACCGTAATAATCTCTACAACGTGGAGTATAACTGAAAGTATTACCGTCGGTAGCTACATGTTGTAGCCTGTGTTAATGTCAGGTTCAACAGGGCGAATGAAAGCACGAGGTCATTTTATATGTCTCAAAGCGGAGTGAGTACTTCTCAAGTTGACTGTACAAAATAAATAAAAGCGAACTTCATCGACCAAATAACATGCGTCGTAAATCAGATTGATAATTACCACTATTTGCATTAAATAACTTCTCAGAATGAACTTCCCTGCAAGTTGAATTCGACCATCTCAATAAACATCTTCTGAAGTTAGAAATGCCCAGAAGACACTCATTAGGCTACGTACGAAAAAAATGTATTCAATGTCGCATATAAAAACCCTTCGAAATCTCAGTCACGAGTACACTGTATAATACAGGATTAATTCAAGACTGGTCTGTTCTACATCGTGCAGGTTGAATCGAGAAAGTCGTCTTACCGTCGGTACGCGTATGTCAGAGTTCCTCTCAGAATAAGCCTCAAAAACAACGTTAAACAGACGGGTTATAAAAATGGAGCCTTCTCTGCAAAGTGAAAGTCTTGCATGTTTCACCGCCTCTCGTAGGAGGAGCGATAAAGTAATAGCTACCGAACTAAATAGCATGAATCCTAATACTACTATTATACTTTCTATTTGCATTAAATTACTTTACTCTTCTCAGACAAGTTTCTGAAGTTTGAAATGCCGAGGACAATGTGTTTACGTTGAGTTGAAAGAACCATTCGTTCGCACAGCATGTGAAAATTTACGTTAAGAGGATTGGTAATGTTCATTTTACTCATTATTTTCTTACATTCGTCGTTTTTAATATCAATAGGCCT
Organism: Onychostoma macrolepis; assembly: GCF_012432095.1. Lineage (NCBI taxonomy): Eukaryota > Metazoa > Chordata > Actinopteri > Cypriniformes > Cyprinidae > Onychostoma > Onychostoma macrolepis. The sequence continues at coordinate 6,595,432 of NC_081176.1, read as the reverse complement.
ACATAGCCTAATATGCAATGTTTAAATCATTTTAATGGACAGTTCAGCACATAATCTACAAACCACCAGCATGCATTTCCTTAAAAATTTATTTTGAACATACAAAAGACCAAACTCATATTTTTGATTTAAAAATATATATTCTTTATTATTTACAAATGTCTACTTTACATAATCAAACTCATGCTCTCAATTATACTCTGCTCTCTCCTCTGCAATTCATAAGAAAGCAGCGTATAATCGAGAGCATGAGTTTTGTGCTCCATGAATATGAACTAAAATGCACTTTTAACATACTATCTTTGTATTTAAAAATGTATTTAGTTACCACTTGTAGTACACTTGAACCCATCTTTCATACACTAGTACACTCAAGTGTACTACAAGTGGCAACTAAATACATTTTTTAAATACAAAGATAGTATGTTAAAAGTGCATTTTAGTTCATATTCATGGTGTCTCAAAATAGCACAGTTGAGTACACTTATTCATCGATGGAAGATGGATCCACCACGTTCTCAGGTAACAATTTTATTACATTTGATGCAACATTATTGATCAAATGTATATTAGAAATGTCGGGGAAGTTTGTATGCTTTGTATGCTACATATAAACATCCTAGTCAGTTTAATTACGCTATCACATTATTCAGACTGAACAGGCCAACATCCACCAAGTTCATGTGGTCCTCAAGCAACTCGTGCACTAAAAATAGTAGGCCTATTGTATCTAAATTTATTACAGAACAATTTAGATTGGTGTCTTAAGATTTATTCTGAAGTAATATTTACTCTCTGGAACTGATTTTAGGGACATATTTTTAAGGCAAATACTTCATTTAAACCATTTACAACTTGTCCCTTATAAAACTAATTGCCTTAATGAAATGAGTGGCTTATTCACTTAATTATCCTGCAAATAAGTATTGGAAACTATGATGGTGACGATTTTAGATAATTTAACCATTTTACTTTCAAATATAGTAACAAATAATAAAATATATGCACTCTGGTATTTACATGTTCCTCCAAATTACTTTAAAAAGTACCATGTTAAATTTCCAGAGACATGGTTACATATGTAAATGTCCAAATAAATGAATAACCACAGAACTGTCCAAAACATTGTGTGTGTGTGTGTGTGTGTGTGTGTACACACTGGTATTCCCTAAGTTATTGGGAACAAATGTCCGCACAAGTATTGTAATACCAGTGAATTTTGACCTTTTGGGGACATTTTTTAAGTCCCCATGAGGAAACAAGCTTATAGATTTAGTGAAGTTAATGTAGTACTTGGTCAGTTAAGATAGTGTATAAATAAGTTTTATTTAGTGAAATCTTGACAACAATTCTTGTCTGTTAGTCTTCTTGTTATCAGCCTTCTGAATCGCCTAATTTTATTTAATGAGCAAACTGCAGAAATGTGTAAATATTCTGAATATGGTGAGATTGTGACATTTCAGAACCTCAGATGTATTTTGTTACAGCATTACCAGTTGTCATTCATCAAATTTGTTGTCTTCAAAGGTGGATCAGGACAGAGGAAATGAATAGTTGTCCCACCGGAGGCTGACGGTTACAATACTCAGTATTTGCGATCTGTCAGTGGAGGTGGAAAGATAACAACGTACATAGTTCCTCTCCAGGAGGAACTAGACACATCACCTCTTCCTCCAGATGCACATGAGTTCCAAAAAATGTCAAAAGCAGCCTGTCAAATCTGTGGGATGGCTGTGCCACTGCAAGTCTTGGCAGTGCATGTTAAGTCATGCTGAACATATTAACCTTATACTGAGGATGCTGCAGATAGTTCTGTAAGGGTAATGCAAATTTTAGGAAACATTTAACTTCACATTGTCTGTAATATTTCATGACAGAAGTATTTTTATAAAGATGAATAAATATCTTATATTCCCCTCCGGTTTTCATTGAATCATCAGCCACAGCAGAACCAGCAGTACTGCTTATAAATCAAGACCTGAGGTATCAAATGAAAAATAAATCTTTTAGCAAGTCAGTATGTTATATACAGTATATATATTTAATTAATATAAAATGAAAAACACTGCTAATGTGTAATCTTGAGACAAAACAATGGAACTGACATATTTTAAGTGAAGTCAGTGCAAGTTTCTTTCAGTTAAAACAACCCAGACATGCAATTTAGCCTGGGACTAGGCTTAGGCTAAGCCTTGTTTGTGAAACCGGAGGACTAATTCTGTAATGTAAGCTGTTGTGCATGTGTGTTACAGCATTTTTGAGGATTCCAGAACACCTCTCTCCGATGTGGATGATGTTTTTGAAGGACTAGACTGTAAAATTGAATGGTGTGACCATATTTTTTTTGTTTGTTTTAACTTAATAGCCCTCATTTATTTGTTTTCGTTTATTACAGTAGTTAGACGTATTAAATAGTTAAACTGTAACTTGTCTTGTTTATCTTTGTCTAGCCTTGATGATGTTCTCAAAAAAATCAGTGCCGGAGTAGTTACTGAAGCAACAAATTTGAGATCAAGGCACAACATGTTGGAGAGGGGCCTTGTTCAGTAGACCAGGGATTTTCAACCTGTTCTTGAGCCTTCCCAGCTGTGCACATTTTGGATGTCCCCTCTTTTTAAAAACAGCTGAATTAGCTGATTATTAGTTTCTCTATGACACGAGCTGGGTTTCAAACAGGAAGGGTTTAAAAACCCTGCTGTAGATGTGCATATTGTGATAAATGTGCAGAACTGTAATGATAATTTTTGGTTTGAAGAAATGGTTGGAGCCATCGAAAAGCGTTTCTTTGAGGGCGGAAGGCCAAAGTATTCACTCACTGATTTGGATAACTTTTTACATAATATTTTTTTTCTGATATTTGCATTTAACATATCTCCATAAATGTTATCACATCAGTTATCCATATATTTAAAACTGCTGTAAGCAATCTCTCCTGTTTTGATTTCTGCTACAATCTCAAAACAGTGATGGACAGAGAACAATGTGGTTGAAACCATTTCCACAACACCTGTGTTTGGTCAAATGCATCCAAAAATAGTAACATTTTATGTGTGGTATACATTTACGGTACCCTAAGTTACGGTACATTGCTGTATGTGACTTTTTTATTAAGTATGTTTGAAATGAGGAAAACAGTAAAGAAAAAGCGGTATATCTTTAGGACTGTTGGAGAGATATCTATCTATCTATCTATCTATCTATCTATCTATCTATCTATCTATCTATCTATCTGTCTATCTATCTATCTATCTGTCCATCCAAACGTCCTGGTATCTATGGAAAAGACATTTGTAATTTAATTTCCTTAAGATTGTAAATTACAATTTAAAACATTGTTCTGTTTTTGTCACCTGCATGCCACAACTGACTCTGCTACTAGTGACAGAAATTACCCAGCTTTAAAGGAATAGTTCACCAAAAAATTAAATTTTTGTCATTTATGCACCCTCAGGTTGTTCCATACCTGTATTAATTTCTGCTATGGGGCACGATTGACTTCCACAGTAGCAAAATAATTCCTACAAAAGTGAATGGTGCCCCAGAACTGTCTAACTGTTCAACGTAAGGTTTCAGTTAGACAAGCTTGTGTTGCTATATTCTGAGAAATTGCAGGTTATTTCTTGGCTTGGAATTTATTAATTGCTTATTATTTCAGGTTCAAGTTCCTGTAAAACGTGGAGAAAATGTGGACACGTTACTTCTTGGCCAGGAATTTATTAATTACTTAACATTTTAGGTTTGAGTTCCTGTAAAACATGCTGAAAAAGAACATGTTCATATTGGAAGCATCCTGTTAGAAAATTTCAGCAAGACATGCTTCTCTCAATGTCACTACAGTTGAGGTTGCTGTGAAATAAGCTAAAAAGAAAGTCGTATTTAATCTTACAATAGCTGCACAGCAATAAAACACAGTTATTACTTGTGTTCAATAAAGTGGAAAATATTCCTCATGGCAGATGGCACTCTCCCAGTCTATGTCAAAGTCCTCTACATCCTAAGATGTAATCATTAAAAATATCCAAATCACATTTGCACACTCTCTGTGCCCTGTTATAAATGAGAGAAATGAAAATAATGCCTGCCTCTACATTCTCAGGCTCGTGAATGCTGTTCTGTAGAAGTCCCACCTCCCACAACTGCTGGGGGCTCATATTACCCTCAGTGCGGAGGGGGTGATGGTTCCAGCCCTCAGCAAATGTCTGCAAGTCTTAGTTAAAAAAACATAGTGTGTTTGAGATGTCCAGCAGGCCATCTTCTTCAAGACTATGCAGGACACGCCAGAGCCTCTCAATCCTGTAATATGAAAAAAAACGCTTAACAGTATGTGTGTGATGCTTATGGACATATATGGTGCTTAACATTATCTTCAAATGTAATAATCTATTCTACATGCATGGTGTGGATGAAAAAAAACTGAACAAATATAAGGAAATATTATACCTTCAACCAGCGTTTTCTCAACTTACCTTTGATTGTGTACACTTTTTCCAGAGATGAAACTTGCTCGATCTGTTCCCCTTACAGTGAACATGAAGCGTGCAATGTCGAGGTTTGATCACCCCTAACCTTTTCCATGAATGTAAAAGATAAATCAGTTTAAAGGACAAGTATTTTATTTATTTTTTTGTTCTAAATCTGTATGACTTACATTCTTCTACAGAACACAAAAGGATTTATTAGACCAGTGGTTCTCAAAGTGTGGTATGACTAGTGGTACGCAGAGGAATTACTAAATTAAATATAAATTAATGTTAAAACATAGTACATTTTAATTTAATCTTTATTATTATTATTATTATTTTTTTTTTACATTTAAGTACAGTACAGTTTTTATTTAACTTTTAGGTACAACACATTTTAATTTAATTCAGTTTTTTATTTACCTGTTTGTAAGCACAGTGCAGTGTTAATGTTCAAACTGTGTATTTACAATATTAAAGTGGCTGACAACAATAAATATTCTTATTAGGAATAAAACTGCCTCGTTTTTGAACTGTGCAGAGCTGTAGCTGAATAGTTAGGCCTACTACGCTACTGTATTTTAATGTTGGTCATTATGGTGGTACTTGGAGAGCCAAATATTTTCTGAGATGGTACTTGGTATAAAAAGTTTAAGAACCACTGTGTTAAACAGTATAATAGTCTAAGTCACACAATGAAATTGAATGGTTTGAAACATCATGACGGTGAGTGAATGGAGACAAAAATAATTTTTAAAAATATTCTTACTAAGTAATCTGTTAAGAAATCTTGTTCAGGGTAAGAAAAAAATTATTTAGATTAACATTAACATATTAACATAACCCATGAAGCATAATATCTACTTACAATGAACAGCAGATATAACAAAACATGTAATGACTGTACCATTAAAAATATATAAACACATCTAATTACCTTTCTGGAAAAGCCATCAATGCCCCCAAAAATGACAAGGTTGTATCTAATTGAAAGAAAACTTTTTTTTTTAATGATTTATTTTGCAATTTTGGTAATGTGCAATTTTCAAAAATTGTTAGAAACCAACCTTATCAGTTTGTGGTTGGTATCCACATGCACTAGACTGAGAGGTGCCCTAAAAGAGTATTTTCTCCTTACTATACAGCCTAGCTGTGTCATACAGGAAAAAAACCCAACTGCATCTACTCTGTGCATCGAGGCCCTCAATCTGCTCCTCTGTGGCTTCCACAGCCTTCCCATCATCAATCTATATCCCGCATGAGGCATTTCAGACTTGATATTGGACACTAACATATCAAGCTCCTGGTCACTCAGTGTACTGAGTCTGACACAGAAAACTCAAACTCCCTCATCCTGCGAAAAAACATTCTTTCACTAACTCCTAAGAGTTGAGCAATGCAAAGAATGGGCAGATGAATGTCTAGTAAAGACCTGAGCTTCTCTTTTTCTATTATAAATTTAGGTTGTCCCATAACTCCTGCAGCTGCCTCCAGCTCAGTTTGAAGTGTTTCATTTTCAACCTGTCCTCTCACCAATGTACAGAGCTCTCGGAGAGCATTTACAATACAATCAGGGATAACATTTTGTTCTTCTAGTGCATCAATAAGTATTAGTTCATGTGTGCAAATGAACTGGAGATAATCCAGGTCAAGGCCTGAGGCAGAGTGGCTAACAACATACTGCAGTTTATTTAAGAACATGTCCAAAACTAGTCGTCTAAGCAGGATCTGTAGAAACAAAAACAGAACAGACACTCATACAGTTACATATTCTAAATTAGTTGTCATCTTATGTAGTAATATTACAAATGGTATTTCTTATAGTGGTTAAAAATATTTAATAGCAATTATTAGGATATGGGTCTCAAGGCAAATTCCACAATTATTTAAAATGTAGAGTCCAATACAAATATAGTGAATTTCACATTTATTTTATTGTGACCTGTTATATCGCATTTGGAAATATATAATATTCTAGACCTATTTAGTTATGCATTTAATGCATTTACAGACACTGTAAGTGTTCCAGAAGTTCTGAGCATTAAACTCAACTTCCATACAATATGTACATTTAATATACATTTGATTAATAATGTTGCATCAAATATAATAAAATTGTTACCTTAGAACGTGGTGGATCCATCTTCCATCGTTGAATATAAGTCACTTTCAACCAATAAGATGCAATGATACGCATCTTCTCCACACCCCTAAACCTAACCATTGCGTCTCATATGCACGCCAAAGTCAGTTTCTTCGTATAAATAGCACACCAAATAGAAACAGAAAATCGTGCCATTGAAAACACTTTCATGAGTTCGGGTCATTCACTTTCACGTCTTCTCGAGCAAATAAGCAAATACACAAAATATTATGTCACAATGGCTGTCTTGACGAGTATTCAAGTAAACGCAGTTACGTCTTAAATAAACATAAACAGTTAAGAAAATATTGGATGTGTGTCAGTATAACGGATCCATGCATTTCTTATTATTAGGCTAATAATGCTAATCAAACAACAAAAGAAAAACTTGAGAATCACTCGAGAATCACTCAGTAACTTCTTTAATAGGTAATTGTAAGACAGTTTTCATAAGCACCGTAAAATACTGTTTATTTAGGTAATTTGTATTGTTGTATCTAATGGTCTCTCTGAGGGCTAAGCCCCCCTAAAGATGAAATCCTAGAACCGCCCCTACTTCTCGAATGTGACACCACCATCATAAGTTGATTTTGGCCATAAACATCTTCTTAAGTTAGAAATGCCCAGGAGACAGATCAACATTACTGAAACATCAATTTAATGCCACGCGTCTCAAAACCCTTCGAAATCTCACGACTCACGAGTACATTGTATAATGCAGTTTTAATGCAAGACTGGTGGTCTGTTAGGCTATATAACTCTATTGTTAACTCTATCGTGCAGTTCGGTTCGTGTGTGAGAGTTACTCTCAAAATAAGCCGTCAAAAACAACGAATCTCTGCTTAGACAAACGGGTTGATTCTCTGCGAAGTGAAAGTCTTGTATTTCACGCCTCTCGTAGGAGGAGCGATAAAGTAATAGCTACTGCTACATGCGAATCATCAACTAACATGCATTCGAATATACTAATATTATAATCTCTATTTGCATTAAATAGCTTTGACGACAATGCGTTTAAGTTGAGCTGAAAGAAGCTGATCAATTTCTTCACACAGCATGTGAAAATTTATGTTGAGAGGACTGGTGTTGTTATTGTATGTTTATTTTACTCATTATTTTCTTAAATTCATCTTTTTTTTTTTTTTTGTGATATCAATGCATGATATGTAGCCTAATTCATAAATTTTTAATGGACAGTTCAATTCGACTGAAGTTCAAGCACATAATCTACAAACCACCAGCATGCATTTCTTTAAAAATGTATGATCCTTTGAACAAGGACAAAACACACACACATATATACATACATACATATATATATATATATATATATTTTTTTTTTTTTACAGTGCCTATAAAAAGTCTTCATACCCCTTCATTTTTTTCATGTTTTTTTATGTTGCAGCCTTATGTTAAACTGCTTTGAATTATTATTTTTCCACATTAATCTACACCCCATACACCATAATGAAAAAGCAAAAACAGAATTGTCACAACTTTGTAAATTAATTAAAAAAAAAAAAAAAAAACTGAAATAAGTACATTGCATAAGTCTTCATACCCTTAACTCAGTACTTAGCTGAAGCACCTTTACAGCCTCAAGTCTTTTTGGGTATGATGCGACAAGTTTTGCACATCAGCATTTGGCAATTATCTGCCATTCTTCTCCTCATCTCTTCACGTCTCAAGCTCTGTCAGGTTGGATGGGGGCAGATGCACATTTTCAGGTTTCTCCAGAAATATTTGATTGCATTCAAGCCCAGGCTCTGCTGGGCCACTCAAGGACATTCACAGAGTTATCTATAAGCCACTCTTGCTGTGTGCTTAGGGTCATTGTCCTGTTGGAAGGTGATCCTTCTGCCCAGTCTGAGGTTCTGAATGCTCTGGACTGGGTTTTCATTAAGGCTATCTCAATATTTTGGTGCATTGAGCTTTTCTTCTACTCTGATGAGTCCCCCAGTCCCTGCCGCTGAAAAACAGCCCCACAGCATGAGACTGCTACCACCACACTTTACTTTTGGCATGGTACTCTGCAGCTGATGATCAGAGCTGGTGTCCTTCAAACATGATGTTTAGAATTGAGGTTCATCAGACCAGAGAATCTTGTTTCTCACAGTCTGAGGGTCCTTTAGGTGCTTTTTTGCAAATTCCAAGTGGGCTTTTGTGTGTCTTCACTGAGAAGAGGACTGAGTTTGGCCACACCAGCATAAAGCCCAGATCAGTGGAGTGTTGCAGTGATGTTTGTCCTTCTTTAGGTTTCTCCTATCTCCACATATGATCATGGAGCTCAACTAGAGTGACCATCAGCTTCTTGGTAACCACACTAACCAAAGCCCTTCTCCATCAGTTGCTCAGTTTGGCCAGGAGGCTAGATCTAGAAAGAGTCCTGGTTGTTCCAAACTTCTTCCATTAAGGGTAACAGAGACTACATGCTTCTGTGAAACTTCAATGCAGTATAATTTTTTTTCTGAACTCTTCCCCAGAAGTGTGGTTTGATGCAATCCTGTCTCTGAGCTCTAAAAAAGCTTAAACCTTTTATTAAGACGTGTGTGCCTTTCCAAATCATACCCATTCAATTGAATTTGCCACAGGATAACTTCACTCGAAGTGCAGTAACATCTACAAGCAATATGAATGCTCCAGAGCTTAATTTCAACTGTCCCAGATAAGGGTTTGAATACTTATGCAATGGAATCATTTAAGTTTTTTATTTTTAATAAATTTGCATTATTATGTTAAAAACCTGTTTTTGCTTTGCCATTATGGTGTATAGAGTGTAGATTGATGTGGAAAAAAGTAATTTAAAACAGTTTAACATAAGGCAGCAACTTTACAGAATGTGAAAAAAATGAAGGGATATGAAGACTTTTTATAGGCACTGTATTATTTACAAATGCCTACAATATATATAAAATTTATATTAATATATGTATATAACCCCCCCCCAAATTATTCCAAAATAGTGTTGTCAGAAAAACATGACACTATATGCCAATTAAATAATGAAAAGTGTGCATTGTTTCCCTTCCAAGGTCTCTTGAGAATGCAGGAAAAACTAAATTCAACATGCAGAAAAGATTAATTGTTGGATGGTTGAGAAAAGTAGAAAAAAATTATTGTTTTTGTCAGTGGAATTGAAATTTGTATAATATTCCAGTCTTTCTATACTTTAAGGTCATCTGTTCAGGCTTGGGTAGGTTTGTCTCCTCTGTAGAAGGTTTCGGGTCCGCTCTCTTCTCATTGGGTCCTGTAAGAAAAAAAAGAGAAGAGAAATAGAAGAGAATAGAAGGTAAAAATAGTGGAAGTGTTCCTATCAATCTAATAATTAAATTAGTCCCACCACTACAGCGATTAATAACTATTCACAATGAATTATGACATGCTGACAAAGACAGAAAAACTTCACAATTCAAAAAAGATGCATAAAACTGTATTCCTTTCTTTTACGATCTCTCGTTATTAGTAAGACAAATATTACTTTAAAAGACTTGACCTACACCAACACTGAATGTATGAACGACCCTTTCTTCTTTCCTGGTGATGTGTAGTTTATAATATCCATAGAGTTCAGGTGTGATGCTTGTGATGGTGAGAGATCCGGTATCGTGGTTCAGTTTCAAGTCTTTGAATTGTTGAATTGTTTCATCATATAGGTAGACCTCATTGTTTGTTTTATTCAGTGTAGCTATTAAAACAAATTTAGCACAACTGCATTCTTTGTAATCTGCAAACTTCCACCATATCATGTCACTTTCCCGTATTTCGGTAAGATCAGTGTGTAGCGTGACAGATTGTCCCTCAGTCACAGGCTTTGACGTGATTTTATCTTCCTTAAGAAGCACACCTGGAGAACAAACAAACAATTTTTCAGATGGAGATCGAATTAGCTGTTTCCATCCACGTATTTGTATGCAAAGTTTAGGGTAGGCCTATCGCATTAAAAACGCTGGAAAGAAACGTCAAAAATTAACAGAAAACATCTAAACATGCAAGAAAACTTATGAGGTTGTGCCTTATGTTGTTGGATGTTCCCTGTTTTGTTATGTACAATTTTCAACAAAAAAAGAAAACTTATGGGGCTGCGAAGACATGCGCATGAACTACGGTTGGGAGTGAGAATGTGTTAAATATGTCTAACACATATTTAATGAGTCACAAAAAAGTCGCGTGACTTTGCCTCAACAGATCTTATGACTGAATAACTGGACTTACCAGATCAACTGTTTGTTTTAGTCTTTCTGAAATGGCCAAGCTGAAGTCTGTCATCAAAATGATTTATCCTAATTTCTCGCATAACTTTCTCACACGATTGTTTTGGGCATCTGGCGTTTGATATTGTGTGTGTGTTTTGTTTTGTTTTTTGCAGAAAGGATGCAGGAAGAAAGAGTGTCTTCAGTCGTCTTGAAATCATGCATCTTCTGAAGCGGAGCCAGGACTTCGAGCACGCGATGACGTAATTTTTGCTGCTCAGGAAGTGACAATGAAAAAACATTGGGATGGAAACCGGGTTTTATTCGCAAATATTTAATGCAATATTCCAATTGAATTCACAATTTTGGATGAAAATAAATCTTGCTAATTTCAGTGTCTAAACACACATGGCAGTTCGGACATATCCCAGGTAACATGAAATGTTTCTAAAACGTTGTGATTATAATATGATTTAAAGGTTACAAAAACGTTTCTTACAGCATTCTACTAACTTTATTTTTTACCAAAAACATGACATTTTTTGAATGTTTATTTTTATGATATTCTAAAAATGTTAAAATGTCCAATTTTTGTTGTGATTAGAATGTTATTTAAAGGTTACAAAAAACCCTAAAGTTTCTCAGAATGTACAAAATAACATCACGACATCATAAAAATGTCTTTGCACATTCGTTTCGTTTTCTACTGTAAAACAACGGCGCGGGCCAGTGTTGCCACCTTGTGGAACAATTGATTTGTGCACATGCGACCTGCGCATACAAAGTATGCACAATTACAAAAAATCGGGTGGTGCACGTACAGTTTGCGTGTACTAGTCTTATGACGAAATTTGTATACTTTGGCCATAAGAGGAGTTAAAAAAATAGCAGACAAATGTCACAGATGACGCATTGTGCTGTACATTGTACAACATGATCCAACAAGCCTATAGTTTCTTTCCATCTCTCTTCGTCTATGGGACTCTTGAACAATGTATCAGTTGTCAGTAAAGCTCAACATCCTGGGCTCGAGACCTGGTTTCGCCCAGAGGACAGAGCAACACCCTCCTTCTCCCACAACTCCTGCCAAACAGGTTTGATTATTTGTGATACCTAATACACTGCTCACCTCTCTGTGTGATAACTTCCTGCACAAATCTGTGTTGTAGTTGTGGGTCATGAAACGAGGCTGTGAGAGATAGAAGTACTGTTGTTTACTAACCGATTGTTCAGCTGACAAAACGCCTTTCTAAAGAAACTTTCAAGAGACAAAAACCTCCATAAAACAGTTTTGAAAGATCTGGGTTGTGAAAATGACATGATTTAGGACCTTTATAACATGCGTGCCACTGTAGAGACTGTAATTGTAACTGCCTTTTCAATTTTAGGAAAGGATTTTTATAATCATCATATTGATAGGATTGAAAACCCCTGGTCTATTGTCTCTCGTCTGTTTTCCTTGTCTTCTACACTGGATTTATTCTACATTTTGACACATCTTGTCCTCACTGCCACATTCAGGTAACCCGATTGCTAAAAACCAACACTAAACACTCAAGTTTACCATTTTCTCTCATAGAACAACCTCACTATCCACCGACGAAGCCCCGTTTATCCATCTTCATGCAGCCTTCAACACTATCAAACTCCATCCTGAACCACACAGATGAATCTCTCCAGGTATTTTCATTAGGTTGTACATTTTTTAAACAATTTGATAACTGTGCATTGAAGCATTTCATCAAGTTACTCCCTACTTAGGATGAATAGCTTTAGGTAAAAGCATCAATAAATGGACAAATCCAATGCAACTTACTAGTTTCTAAATCTCCCTCCTGAACAGATGCGTTTCCACCTGTTGAAAACAAAACACAAATATTAATCTGCTGTAAATGCTGATTTGCACAAACACAGATCCTGCATGCACAGTTGTACTACTGTATTTTCTGGAAATTAAGTCACACCAGGTCAAAATTGCATTGTTGAGAAAGAAAAAAAAACAGAGTTGGGAACAATTATGATTAATTAGGATTTTTTAAAAGTGTTTTTTGAAAAATGTCTCTTTTGCTCACCAAGGCTGCATTTATATGAAAAAATACAAAATATATATAAGTAGTAGTATTGTGAAATATTGTTTCTCTTCAACTAGGGGCACTTTTAGCCTTGTGAATTTGAATAAAAAAACTTGTTCAAAAGTCACGTAACACAGTCTCATAAGTTTAAATAATTTGTCTAGTTTTAAGGTCTGTAAGAGGACAAACTTAGATTACAAGAGAAATTGTTAATATTTTACATTTTTTCCGACCTGCAATGAACAAATGTCATTTCCACCACATCTCAATATACGGCTGTTATTTAAAAATAGTATCATTTATGCTACTCACGAATTGTCGAAGATAATTTTTTAGCACTAGTTTTACCAGTTTTTCCACAATGTACAATAATTATACATTTGTCAATTAGATAAATTAACTGCCGTAAGGACCAAATGCTGAACTGTACACCTGTCACACTCTGAAATTTAATATTGGTTTGGGTAAGAGCTTATTAGAAAATAAATAACTTGATTTTTATATTAAGTAGAGCATGATCTCATAAATTGTGGATACATTTTTAATGCGTGATGAGATCTTTTAAAATATATTTTTTAAAATGTGTGGTGATGGAAATGACAGGGTGTTGTGGAAATGACAATGAATTAACGTGAACGTAGAGAAACAGTAGAGATATTAATTAGAAAAATTATTAAACTCGTCACACTCATTAAGCCATAACACATATCAATTGTACTTTGTAACCATAAATGTCATTTCCACCACAGAGGCAGTGTGGTGGAAATGACATTTCTGTAGTTTTTTGGGAAAAAATGGAAGACAGCTTCACTGATTAGCTTTGAATTAATACTTAGCATTTCATGTATGCAAAATACTCTTATTTAACTTAAAATAATTAGCTTTTTAAAAACACCCTTGAAGGTACAGCACGTTTGGAAATGACGTAGAATAAATATATTAACTGATCAAGCAATATTTACCTAGATTTTTCTTCACATGTTGTTGATGAAAATTTTAATTCCCTCCATGTCCAACATGTGCTCTGATGTCACTGAACATCTCCATAGAAACCACCTAAACAATCTTTCACACAAACTTTTTAAAGGGACATTACAGTGTTGTGGTGGAAATGACACCAATACTGTGCGACAGCTATATTTTGTATAAAAAGTAATATTGAGAGTGGTCTCACATTAAATACTATAATGTATTTTAATTATTTTACTAGTGCTTAATTCAGGTACATTGATAGTTACCAGATAAGTCATATTTTTAAACTGTATTTTCACTGTTGAAGTTTAAAAGTCTGGGTGTGTGACAAGGAGAAAACCGTGATTTTGATACCTATAAGGAGGTTGAAAAGTATGAAAAAAAATCGTAATAGAAAGGTAGTAAAAAGTTTTTAAGGTGGTTTTATTGTTAGTTTGACAAAGAAAGAGGAATTTGTCCAAAATTATATGTATTTTTAAAAATATGACCAAAGAACATAAAAGTGCCCATAGTCAAGAATCACCCTTAAACGTATTTAATGGACATATATATTGGAAAATATGGCATATCTTTACATAGTAAAGAATTATTCGCAAAAAACAGTGCGCTGATGCTAGAGTGTGTTTGCTACAACCCATGCTGCGTCTCAGACACACCCTTCATCTGAGAATATATAAACCAGATCATCCAGTTTCCAGTATTTTTTCAGTAACGTTAATAGAATGTTCATTCAATGTTTTCTCTAATGATCTCATAAACAAGAGAAAGAAACATATTTTAAACATTTAACAAACTGGATGTTTTAAAAGTCCAGAGAACATTCAGAAATAACTACTTGCTAGTTTCATGGTTGCATGGACTATTCCATAAATGTTTGCTTTAACATTTGCTTAAGCAAGAAAATACATTTAAAAAAACAAAACATAAAAAAAAAAAAAAAAATGATTTTAAACAAATTGATTAAAAAAAAAAAAAAAAGATGGTTTAAATATTTTAGTTGGGATAAACCTTGCCAGTTTCTAATTTTTAACTGTTTCTGAGCTAATTTGCTTCACAACAATAATCTTCAATATTAACAACATATTACCATATGATATCTTACCGTCTACCTCCACAGCTAACAAAGGAACTGCATCTGTTTTAACCAAAATCATAGCCTTAATTATATGACACCACTGTAACTCTCATGCAAGATACACAATGCTGTACAGTAACTTACCGTTTTTTAAATGTCTGCCCTCATTAGACGTTTCCCCATCTGCTGAAAACACATCAATATCAATCTCGATGCTGATTTAAATGAACACAAACACCTAGAGAGATTTAGTAATGCAGTATCGTACCATGGTTTGGCTGATGCATGTCCCCATTGTTTCCAGGAACTACACCTTTAATAAAAATTACATAACTTGATTCAATTAAATATTTTGTCATCCCTAACTATGATCAGTTTTGGGGTAACGCATTACAAGAAATACGCATTATGTAATGAGATTACTGTTTTCAAGTAACTACTAAAGTAACGCATTACTTTTAAATATGTACAATGAAATATCTGAGTTACTTTATCAAATAAGTAATGCAAGTTACTTTTTTCACATTTATCGACTGACAGCTCTCCTGTCCCCATGTTGAGAGAAATTGGGAATAAATGCAGAGGCACATCCTTCAGTCAAAGGATTATTCATTTTACTTTTGGTGCGAAAGAGCCTTTACAGTTCCCAAAAATATTACTTTTGGCTTTTTTGTTATTAAAAAACAAATGCCCAGCGACAAAAAGCAAGGCCAAATAAATACAGTGCATTACTTATAAACAGTAATTAAGTACCGCAGTTAGTTAATTTTTTATGGAGTACCACAATATTGTAATGCATTACTTTTAAAAGCAACTTTCCCCAGCACTGACTATAATATTACAACTTTAGAGTTTTTTGTAATGATGTTTATTGTCTAAATGGAAAGAATGAAGCTACAACCCCCACACACACACACAAGAATCAGTACACATAGTTAAATTGTATCTCACTTTTTATGTTCTTGAGTTCCTCTCCGTCAAGTTCATCTGTATAAAAAAATAATGGCTTAATTTAAACAATTATGGAGAAGTAAATGCAAACTTTCTTACAAAAGAATATTTTGCACTCTTATTTTTTCTTTTAAATTAGCTACAAGTAACACATACCGCCTTTATCTGCCTGTTTACGTGTCTTGCGCTGACAGTAATAATAAATACCACACAAAACTGCAGCCACAGCCAGAGCACAAACACAAACCAGTGCTATATGAACTGCAGACAAACCCGGTGCTATAATGGAAAGAGAGATACTATATCAGCATTGACATACATGAATATGACCAGCTCTGTTAAAAAACGCTGCTGTACCTGAGCATGGTTGACAGAGTTTGCTGATGTCCAGATGTCTGGTCTGGTTGCTGATGGGATTGTTGAGCACACAGCTGTAGGTGTTTTTATCCTGATATTCCACCTCCAGAGGTAGAGAGAGACTGATGCTGAGATCAGACACACTGATGCTGGACAATAAACTGTTTCCTTTGTACCAGGAGAGAGTCACATGACCCACATTCACCACTGAACACAGCAGTGAACAATATGATGATGATGATGATGATGAACACTGTGAATGGTTGCTGCTGATGACAGGAACAGACAGACGAGCTGGAAATAAGAGAGAAAAAAGTCTATAATGGATACATAATGTGATGCTAAAAAATCAAATAAAAATCAAACTGAATGCATCTCAAAAACTACCCACCAGAAACAATAATACTGAATTTCTTGGGCAGGACCTCTTTTCTGTCAATAATCTGTAAAAATCTGTAAAGTCCAGTATGTTGAGTTGTGATGTTTGTGATGATCAGAGATCCAGTCTGATGATCCACCTTCAGTCTGTCTCTGAATCTCCCATCAAGAACATCCTCATATAATGAGATCTTATTGGCCATTCTGTTGATCTGAACTATTCGAGTGCTGTCAGATCCAAACGCCCACAGTATCAGATCAGCTTTCTGTATTTCAGTAAGATCAGTAAATAAAGTGACAGAATCTCCCTCCATCACTGACACTGACTTCACTTCATCCGTATAACCAAACACACCTGCAGAACAGAGACCATTTTAGAGATTTAAGCTGAACAAATCCAGTCTTGTTTAAGGATTAATATAGTCAAAATCTATGGTGCTTTTGTCATTTCTTCTCTATTCAGCCTTATAGTATGGAGAAGAGTGGTGTGTGGATATCAAATCTTCACAGGTATAGGCCACATTTCAAGTCCCTCAACACAATTAAAAGTGACCATAAGAAAAAAGTGACTAAGATCACTAGTTAGTGGATATTGAACAGACAAACAACAGCACAAGCATTTTTTTGAGTTTAAGCTCCACAAAACAGATCAAAATATTACTTCAGAAATTGAATACATTAATATTCTATTATATTCAAATCATTTTCAGATATTTAAGTCTCGAAAACCATTTAAACCTACTCACCATCCACGAGTAAAGTAACACAAAATAAAACAAACGTCTCCATATTTCTGTAAAGATCAGTAAAAGTTGTCCATTGTAGTCGTCAAACCGTTCCGTCGAGTCTCAAAGCGTCCCATCAGTTCGTCCAATCAGTTTCAGCGACATCATTTCACTTTTATACGTTATTTTGTCATATTTCACCGACTTCAGATCAGCAGGTCGCGTTTATACGAGCGAAACGCGAAATGTTGTTGATTTAAATGCTGAGAACTCATTGCGCTAAATCCGATCAAAAGAAGGAAGTAAATGGAGCTTCCCAACGGGGTCCGTCACGGAGAACAGGGCAGAAACTCACTCCGGTAGTAGGCTAGAGTTCACACCGCCGACTAGCAAGCGATTTGAGACAGTGAATGGGTGTGTTAGCCAAAGTTCAAGATATTATTCAAGTGTTAGGCCTACCAAGACAGTCAGTCATAGGTTTATTGCACTTGATAGATACAACATAATTAATTTCATGAGACAAAATGTATTATTATTAAAATATATATTAAAAAAACGCTGAAATTGAACTGTCAGAGCAAAATCTCTTCTTCACATTACTGTTTGAAACAGTGCAACCTTTAGATTGTCCACTAGAGAGCAGAAAACGTTCAAACATCACATTTTCGCCTGTTTTAAAGGCTCCTAAATGCAAAAAATTGCATTTTAAATAAGGATAATGACAAGTGTTTTCAGTAACCTCTCCATTCATCTGTGATTTAGTCTCTTCTCTTCCTTTGTCTCTATCTGTTTTCTAAGGAATCTGTAAAAAAAAAAAAAATCAGATTTGGTTAATTTTGCATGAATTAATTGGTCGTTTCAGATCATCTAACAACTTGTTCAGTGTTGATGGATTTTTATTCTGTGAAAAGATTTGAGCTACTAACCTCAGACGATAAATGTCCTAGAGATCATATTTTGTCAATTCCTGATGATATTTAGTCTGTGGGTCTGATGTTATTGATTGTGATATATCCAGGGTTTTTTTTTTTTTTTTTTGATCCAGCTGTACTCTGTGTCTGAATGTCTCATCATGACCAGTACAATCAAAATAGTTTGGTTCATTCATTCTGGCTATGATGATAAATGGGTTTTGTTCCATCTGTATTCAATTCTCCAAAGTTGAATCATATCAAATCTTTGTATAGCATTGAAAACACCATCTTCCACTATCTTCAGTTCATCTGTCCAAGCCAAAGATTTACAAATTCGTGCAATAAAAATGTTTTGATAGCTATGCATACTTAAAAAAAAAAAAATTAAAGTTAAATATTAAATATTCCTTTTTTTTTTTACAATGCATATAAATAGCATGAAAATATTCAACAATCACAGCTGATTAGATTTTCAGAACCTGTTTAACCATAATGTATTTTTCCACCACTTCAGTCAATTTGATATTTTTAGCCAAAGAATAAGACAAACGCTTAAACAAATAGACACTAAAATAGTGTGTGTGTGTGTGTGTGTGTGTTGCACATTCAACTTCACTTTTGTCATTAATGTACATTTGGGATTTCAGATGGCTGTAAAAGAAAAAGAGATTAGAAATATGTTTTTTGTTTGTTTGTTTTGTCAATGCATATGAAATGTGGATAATATTCTAGTTATATACAGTATAGTCCTCTTCTCTTACCAAGGGAGAGTTTTTCTCCTCAGGATCCTCCCGTCTTTTCTTTTTGTCCTTTAAGGAAACAGAAGCAAAGGTGAAAACAAGGAAAGTGATTGAACGTTCCAGTTGCACTGACTACAGTGATTTGTAATAGGATGCATTGAGGAATTATACAGTGTGATTTGCATGAACATATTTGCTGTGAGTTACGATACATTCACAATGTACTTGTCATGTCTCTCTTGATTTAAAAAAAAAAAAAAGCTTTCATATGATCTTTCACATACGCTTGCCATAATTAATAGTTCAGATCCTGTTAAGACAATTGAAGGACTCGCTGTACTCACGTAAGAAGCAACACTGAATGTCTTTGTGATCTTCCGTCCCTCACTGAAAATCTGTAATTTATAATGTCCATAGTGTTTAGGTGTGATGTTTGTGATGGTCAGAGATCCAGTATTGTGGTGCAGTTGCAACCTGTCTTTGAATCTTTCTTCATTATATAGGTTTTCCTCATTGCTTTTTTTATCCCACTTGGCTATGACAGAAAACGCAGCCTGGTTGTATTCTCTGGATTTAGCAAACTTCCACCGTATCAGTTCATTTTTCTGTATTTCAGTGACATTAGCATGTAGTGTGACAGTTTCTCCCACCACTGCTGACATTAAAGTCATTTCATCTGTCTCGATAAAATCACCTGGAAAAAGAGATCAAACATATCAAGTCTTTTTCAACAAACCTCTTTCTATTTATTTTCTTAATTTCAGTCATTATCCCTAAATTTGATGCTGATGCTGCTGTTTTATTTTTATTATTATTGTTTTTTTAAAGGTATTTAACATCTTTAAGATATCTAGTCGCTTTGACTGTCCATTGGGTTCTCTTAGGTTTCACCATTGTTGTGCTTTTCTGAGCTTTAATAGCATGAACAGTTTAAGCTGCTTTGCAAAATGAATGAATGTAAATGTTCTTTGTAATGGTATCAGCCAAATAAACCCAGTTGGGAAACTTCAAATGTATTAGTTGTGCGGTAACTTACTGTTTTGTGAATGTCTCTCCTGATCAGGTGTTTCTGCACATGCTGAAAAAACAAGCACCAATAATAATGTCTTGTGCGTGTATTAAGATGAACACAATCATGCAGAGAGATTTAGTAATGTGGTATCTTACCACTGTTTGGTTGATTGACGTCCCCAGCGTTCCCATTTACTACACCTTAACAATAATCACAAGGAGCCCTTTAATGTTTTAGTGTTCTTTGTAAAGTTGTTTGTTGTCTCAGTGAACAGAATAAAGCCACATCAAACACATATAAACACAAGAGTCATACTAAATTGTCTCTCACCATTAGTCAGCCCAATATGTTCCTCTTCATCAGGTTGGGCTGTATAAAAATGATCACTTAATTTAAGGAATGAAGTAACATAACTTTCTTACAAAACTGTGTTTTGCACAATAAAACTCATATTTTTCTTCTGAAAATGTGTAACACATACCTTGATTAGCTGCTTGTGTAGACGTCCTGTGGTGATAATAGAGAACACCACAGAAAAGTACAACCGCAGCCAGAACAAAACAGCAAACCAGCACTGATTGACCTGCAGACCAACCTGGTGCTATAATGGTAAGAGAAAGTATCATTAACTGAATCAGTAAGATTGCTATTGAAGTACCTGAACATGACCAACAGCGATCAGCTCTTTGTAAAATCAACTAATATCAGCTCTGCTGTACCTGAACATGTGTGACAGAGTTTGCTGATGTTGAGATGTCTGGTCTGGTTGCTGATGGGATTGTTGAGCACACAGCTGTAGGTGTTTTATCCTGATATTCCACCTCCAGAGGTAGAGAGAGACTGATGCTGAGATCAGACACACTGATGCTGGACAATAAACTGTTTCCTTTGTACCAGGAGAGAGTCACATGACTCACATTCACCACTGAACACAACAATGAACAATATGATGATGATGAACATTGTGAAGAGTTACTGCTGATGACAGGAACAGGCAGAAGAGCTGAAAACATGAGAAAATATAATAAATCTTAAGGTAAATGTCACAATAAAACACCCTGATGCAGTTTGATATGTTCACAATGTTGGGCATTATGTCTGTCCCTCTGGTCTGTGATTTTGTCTTCAAGAGACTGAAGCATGGATTCAGAAGAAAAGTTACCAATCAAATTGGCATACAACTATAAAACTACTCACCAGAAACAATAATACTGAATTTCTTGTGTGTGACCTCTTTTCCACCAATGAACTGTAAATATCCATAGAGTCCAGCATGTTCAGTTCTGATATTCCTGATGGTCAGAGATCCAGTCTGATGATCCACCTTCAGTCTGTCTTCGAATCTCCCATCAGGACCATCATAATACGAAACCTTATTAACCAGTCTGTTGATCTGCGCTATACGAGTGCTTTCAGCTCCAAATATCCATGTTATCAGATCAACTCTCTGTATTTCAGTAACACCAGTCTGTAGAGTAACAGAATCTCCCTCCATCACTGACTTCACATCAACACCAAACACACCTGAAGAACAAACAGAAACAGTTTCTCAGATGGTTTGAGATGAACATCTCATAGTAGACTTTGCTGTTTTCTTCTTTATTCAACCTGAACAAATGTGGATAATCTATATAACATCTTTTCATAAGAACTGAAGTATTTGAAAGGACACCAAGGTGAGTGTGTCTAAATTTCCATTTTTGAGTGAACTATGCCTTTAAAAGTAATCCTGTTCAAGTCTTTACAGGTTAAAAACCACATTTAAAGTCCAGCAGGATATTTTATGAGTTCAGAAATCATTTGTGATTCAGCCATGCTCTTTGAATGCAATCTTTGTATGCATGTTGATTTCATACATTTTTAAATATTTGGACCTATAATACAAGAATTTCAGGCTTTTAATGAAACATTTCCTCTTTTTAATGGTCTCCAGACAGTTACACCACCAATACATTTTCTGACTTTAAGCCTCTCAAAATGTGAATTGTATGTAAATGAATTGTAAATTGATATATAGTAGCCTAATATTTGTAAAATTATACGTAATACAAAATTGCATAAAATTAGGCCTATATTCAAATATTTTTTAGATATGCTACTTCGTTGAAAATTGTAAAATGAAAGTGAAAATTAATTCTCGAAATGTATATCTACTCACCACCCAGGAATAACGGGACGAAAATTATAACAATCATTTGCACAATTCTGTAAATGGGAGTAAAAGATGAGAGAACTAAATTGTCCATATTTTAGTTGTTAAATTGTTCAGTCGAGTCTCAAAGCGTTCGACGTCCAATCGGGGTCGTTTCAAAACGAGCTAAACAAGCTGATAGCGACGATTATTAACATATTATTTCACTTTTCACTTCAGATCAATAGGTATCGGTTATACAGGTTACAAGTGAAACGCTAAAAAAAGTCCGTGGTAAAACAGTTAATCTTGCTGTCGTAAAATAAGGAAGTAAATTCTTTGGAACTTCCGAATGCGCATATTTCATGGAAACTGTCGTATATGAAACATCTCAGATCCGGATCCATCTGATGAGTACAAATCAGGAAAAGCCGCCAAATCCGCCACTTCAGCAGTCAGAAACTCCAGTAGGCTATGTCAAATGTGTCAAAACTAAATGTTAAAATGTTTTATTGAAGGTCGTGTGACCAGACATTAAATGCTTGCCTGCATGCGTCCCAATGTGCATACTATCCATCCTAAATTCTATGCAATGTTAGTCATTTTCAATGCTATTTAGGGCAGATAGGGTGGATAGTATGCACATTGGGACGCAGGGCATGTGTTAGAAAGTGTGCAAGTGCCACCACATAGTTCACAGTTCAAGGTCAAATTTTTTTTTTTTGTCTAATTTCTAGTGTTCTTTAAAAAAAAAAAAAAAAAAGTAATAATTTTAGCGGAAAATGAACAAAAACAGTAAAGTCCTATTAATAAGTTAACTAACCTTACCATGATACAGTTAACATTTACTAACTTTAGTGCAAATCTGTGTTTGCATTGTATATAATGGTCCGAGGTTTTCCCACAATGCATAGGACAATTAGTTTAAAAGAACCATTTTTTATTATTATCAAATAATAAGAAAATAAATTCAGATTTTGCCCTTAATCAGACTGAAATTATGTTCAAAGCAAAATTGCATTCACATTATACAATTATTTACAAACACACATCCTTTAATATAGATTGTCCACTAGATGGCAGAACATGTTCAAAAATGTTGCTTTGTTTCTTAACACTGATCAAAACTGTAAAAATGACACCAATGTAACATAAACGCAATGTGCATAACAGGAATATCTGCACAACAGGCAAGATCAGGGTTACTGGCAAAATCTTCCATCAACAGTAAAATCAACAGTAAAAACAAACAAACAAAAAGTTAGTGTAAAATCAATGTAAACCCATTGTTACGATACTTTTCACAGGGTAACAGTATATGCAGCATTCATTTCAAACATTTTCCAGTTTTGAAGGCTCATAAAAGTAGAGTTTTATATAAATAAGAATAATGTAACAATCGGGACCTAATTTGGACCTGATGTAAGCATTTGTCCTTAACCCCTGTGCAGTGCTCGGAGAATCTTTTACCTAATTTGGTTTTCCCGGTAAAAAAATAACCAGCCTTTTAAAAATTGCTTGTAAATCCAAATCTTGGATCCAATCTTTTTGTCAACTTGTTTTCTTTCAATTAGAACAGACTTTGAATTTCTCTTTGGAACTGATTAATCATAGGTCTTACTGATCTGAGCTTTTGCACCTCTGTTTTTGAGTAAAAAAACATTATTTGTGGATAATTTTGGCAATGTTCACAAAAAAAAAAAAAAAAAAACCTGAGATGAATAAGTTCAGATCAGACCTACGACTAATCAGTTCCAAAGAAATACAAAACCTGTGATAATGATTAAATAGGCCATAAAAAAAGAAAATGCAATTTAAAAAAAAGTCATCTGAAATCCATCTTCCATCTGAAATCATGCGTAGGTGTGACAAAACATACATTGTGTTGTGTGTCAGATTGTATTGCGTACACATTTTTACTTTTGTTATTTAGGGACATTTGGGACTTTAGATAGCTGTAAAATAAAAGTAGATCTTATTGTTGTTATGGTATACAGAGACAGTTGTAACACATATAACAATTGACACATTGTAAAGTGTTACCTACTTTACAATAAGGTTCATTAGTTACATTAGTTAACTGCTTTCGGTAACATGAACTAAGAATGAACAGTACTTTTACAGCATTTATTAATCTTACTTGAACAATGCACTGTGAATTAACATGAACTAACAATGAACAATGGTATTTTTATTAACTAACATTAACAAAGATGAATAAATACTGCAATAAATGTATTGTTCATTGATGTTAGTTAATACATAATGGCACCTTATTGTAAAGTGTTACCATGTCACTTCTTCTTGCCATAACTAATAATATATCAGTTAAAGATAATAAAAGCAAAATATACTATATTAAAGGACTCAACCTACTCACAGGAGCAACAACATTGAACATCTTTGAGATCTTCCGTCTCTCGCTGGTGATTTGTAGTTTATAATGTCCATAGTGTTCAGGTGTGATGTTTGTGATGGTCAGAGATCCAGTATTGTGATGCAGTTGCAACCTGTCTTTGAATCTTTCTTCATTATTTAGGTATTCCTCATCGTTTGTTTTATCCCACTTAGCTATGACAACAAATTCATCTTTAACGAGAAGTTCTGAATTAGCAAACTTCCACTTTATTTGCTCACTTTTATGTATTTCAGTGATTTCAGTTTCTAGTGCGACAGATTCTCCCACTGGTATGAATACAGACTTCACTTCATCTTTCTCAAAAGCATCTGGAGAACAAACAGAAACAGTTTTTCAGACAGAGATCTGTGAAAGTCAAACCTCACTCGGCTTTCTACTGTCCACTGTTCTTTGTAATAGCGTTTGACATCTAAGAGTATCAGCAAGTTGGGAACCTTAAAATGTATTAGTTGTACAGTAACTTACTGTTTTGTAAATGTCTCTCCTGATCAGGTGTTTCTGCACCTGTTAAAAAAAAACAAAAAAACAATAATGATATCTTGTGAGTGGATTTATATGAACACAAACATGCAGAGAGATTCAGTAATACGGTATCTTACCATTGTTCGGCCGATCGTCGTCCCCAGCGTCATCCACAGGGACTACACCTTAACAGTAATCACAAGACTTAATTCAATGAAGCGCTTTAATGTTTTAGTGTTCTTTGTAAAGTTATTTGTCCCAGTGGACAGAATAAAGCCACATCAAACGTGCATAAACACAAGAGTCATAGTTAAATAGTCTCTCACCATTGATCAGCCTAATATGTTCTTCTCCAACAGGTTGGCCTGTTTAAAAATAATCACTTAGTTTACAATGAAGTAGAAGTACACTAAAAATTTCTTTCAGAAATGTACTTTTTGTAATAAGGGCCAGATTTAGCTAATTACACAATCTAATAAAAGTGCCAATGGGATTGGAAAGTTCTGCAAGGGAATCCTGAGAATACACTAATTCAATGTTATGTCCAGGGCAGGCATGCTTTTTTGGATGATAAATAGTGACACAAATACCACTGAATAGACTACCGCAAACCTAAATCACATTTAAACAGCCTACTCTCCGCCTAGAAGTTTAGCGGCCTGAAAGTGAAACTCCTACAAATGCACATGCAATAAGGTCAGCCGCAAAAATAACACTGTCCACAGCTTTTCATTGCTAATTTTTCACTGTGTGTCTTTAGTAATTCCTTGCAGTAGTTTCTATTATGCCAAAAAAGGGTTTGCACTGATGCAAGCTGGCCCAAAAGCACATATTTTTCTTTTGTGAATGTAGCTAGGTATCACATACCCTGATAAGCTGCTTCTTCAGGCATCTTGAGCTCACAGTAACAGTAAATACCACACAAAACTGTAGCCACAGCCAGACCACAAACGCAAACCAGCGTGATATTAAATGAGGACAAACCTGGTGCTATAATGAAAAGAGAGTGTATCAGTATAAACTTGAACAGATCAGCTCAGTAATTAAACACACATATCAGCGCTGCTGTACCTGAACATGTGTGACAGAGTTGACTGATGTCCAGGTGTCTCGTCTGGTTGCTGATGGGATTGTTGAGCACACAGCTGTAGGTGTTGTTATCCTGATATTCCACCTCCAGAGGTAGAGAGAGACTGATGCTGAGATCAGACACACTGATGCTGGACAATAAACTGTTTCCTTTGTACCAGGAGAGAGTCACATGACCCACATTCACCGCTGAACACAACAATGAACAATTCTGCTGTGATGAAGATGATGAAGAAGAACAGTCCCTGATAATGACAGGAACGGGCAGAGGAGCTGAAAACATGAGAGAATAAACAGGCAAAACATAAATCGATTGGTAAAGTTAAAATATTAAAGTTTTTCAGTTTATTAAAACCTTTGCAGTAATGCACTATAAAGCTAACTGTACACTGTAAAAATGTTTGTCACTTTAACAGCAAAAGACTCAGTAATTGTGTGTTCCCTTATTATGCAGTGAAAAACGGTAATAGATCTACTGGGACATATTTTACATTTACATTACACTTACATTTATTCATTTAGCAGAGGCTTTTAGCAACTTACAATTTTACAGTAAAATACTGTTAAATGTACAGATTTGTGGAAAACATTTAACTGAGATGTTTTATGTAATTAATGTAATACTGATAAAAAAAAATGTATAGCCTGAACATAAGTCAAGTAAGTCGCTTTGGATAAAAGCGTCTGCTAAATGCATAAATGTAAATGTAATTTATGTGTTTTTAATTTATGTAATTTTACACATTTTTTTTACAGTGTACTAGAGGAGATTATTGTTAAAGCTACATTAATTATTCAGTGAATTATACATTATTTGAATTGCAAAGCTGTCTAAAATCATCTTTTTGAATTTGGAGTATTGTTTCAGGTGAATGGAGAAAAAAAAGTGTTTTTAACATTAAAGGTTTTAGAATGTGCTGCTGATTTTAGTGATTGAAATGCTTCATATGGATTGCAAATTGCCAAAACTTGCATTTTGTTCACATATCTTTGTTTTATTCTTTTGAAAGATGATCTAAATATTTGTGGCTTGGAAACAGATGCTTGTGCTGCAGTTCTATGGATGTTTTGCTCTCCAGGTCTTCAAGCCAGTCACGTGACTGAAAACTATAAGAGGTTTTTTAAAATTGCTTATAGACACTAACAGTATTACTTGAGGCCCACTTAATAAAACCATTCACTCATATTCCTAATCATCACGAGAATACATTGAGAGCGGTGTTTTACATTCGTCACATCTGTGTGTAGTTTGGCGTGTATGTGGCTAATTATTTTGTTTGTGTGTAGAGTTACAATGCAAAAATACAATTTTTAGAAGAGTTCAAATAGTTTTCAAAGAAGTGTTTGATTTGCAAGATGTGTGTGACGATTAGCATGTTGTGTGTGTGTTGTGTGCTTGTGTGTGTAGAGTTTTGAGAAATGGAGCCATAATTTCAAAAACTGTGTAAGCATTTTGAAAAAAACTGTAATAGTCCGTGGGTCACCGGGGCAAACGACTTGAGTAACATCATAGACCTTCAAGAAGTATACTTCCTTTACATATGTCAAATTTTAAATAATAAAGTAACATTTATTTTAATGCAAACTGAAAGTCTTGAGCTACTCACCATAGACGGTAACATTAAATGTCTTGTATAAGTTCTTCTTGACGCTCTCTAACTTATATATTCCAGAAAAATTAGCTGTGATGTTCTTGATGGTAAGAGATCCAACTGATTGGTCCACCAGCAATCTGTCTGTAGACATCTTAATTTCAGAGTTCTTAACTATGATAGTTTCATCAGGTCCAAAGGTCCACACTTTCAGATCTTCTTTCTGTGTTTCACCAGAATGTAGAGTGACAGAATCTCCTTCAAACACTGAGACTGACTTCACTGAATCTGGATCACCACCTGAAGAAACGGTGTAAAATAAATAAATAAAATCAGGATCCAGAGATAAACAAATGCAGCATACACTCTAAAAATCATCTGTAAAAATAGGGCACACTGTATAATTTGAAGGAATTTTTACCAGTATTTTGAATTGTACACTTCATTCAGTTGTGTTTTAGAGTTAACAGAAATGTCTGTAAAATTAATGGATAATGTTGTGTGTAATGAGCTGCCAGTACTTTTTCTATCATTTTACGGATTTATTTTTTTACAGTGTAGTTTTGTGCTCTGCATGCATGGTTTCTCCAACCCACATATGACTGACATGCATGAACTTGCATTAAAAAAGTTTCAAATTTGGCCCTGGGCTCTGCCTAATGACACTGAACAACAGGATTGAAGGTAATGATAAAATGGCGTATCATATTCATCATGATTGCATTCAACAAGTCAAGACAGAGATGACTGCAGCTGCCATGTCAGAAAAGCTCAAATATTTGTATGATCTGCTGCTCATGCCATAAAGAGCCATGAATTTGTGTACTGGACACTTGCAACTGCCTTGGCCTTTAGTCTGTGTCAGTTATATTTAGTGTGCATCATTATATTGATGATGATTGTTTGAAAGTTTAGTGATAGTTGTTCATGACTCTCTGGGCATTTAAACTGACCACTGTTTTTCATAAAAATGATTTTGTTCTATTTTGAGATACATGACCCTGGAGCACAAAACCAGTAATAAGGGTACATTTTTTTAAATTGAGATTTATACATCATCTGAAATCTGAAGCTTTCCATTGATGGACAATATTTGGCTGAGATACAACTATTTGAAAATGTGGAATCTGAGGGTGCAAAGAAATCAAAATATTGAGAAAGTCGCCTTTAAAGTTGTCCAAATGAAGTTCAATGCACATTACTAATCAAAAAATTAAGTTTTGATATATTTACAGTAGGAAATTTACAAAATATCTTTATTGAACATGATCTTTACTTAATATTCTAATTATAATTTTGACTCATACAATGTATGTTTTGGCTATTGCTGCATATATAATCCAGCTTTTGTGCTCCAGGGTCACATATTATGCATTGAGGATGAGAACTCGTACACAAAATTACAAACACAAAAGCTGCAAATATTCACTAATGCTCAAGAAACAGGAGACACAATGCATTTTTGAACAGAAAGATTGGTGTAAATTATTATTATGTTTTCTGGAAAGCTTGTAAATACGTAGCTTCTGAAGGGCAGTACTAATTAAAAATTAGACTGCTAAATAAAATCTCTGAGAGGTGGTTAGTTGTGTTGCTGTTACAATTCACTGCTTCATTTAAAGCTGACAAAGCTTGGTCCATGACCTCAAAAAAGTAGGCTGTGTAGGCTGAAGTTTTCGTCACCACAAATAAATGTGTTTAAGAAAAACACACACACATACAAAAAAAAAAACAACAACTAGAGATGACAGCACTTTTAACAGATTTGATCCACTACAAAACATTTTATAGAGTTGCTTTTTTTCTCTATGCTTCATGGTCAAGAGTGCTATTCAAATTCTTACATATGTTAATTCTCTGTAATGAAAATAATGACTAAAACACACTGTCTGTTTTTGTTAATGTACGTGCAGGACGATTTCTTTTAATTAGTTTAATAAAGCTGTATAGGTTCAAAACTAGAAATTGATTGACTAAACAAAACTGAAAGTGCAATAAACAAGTCTACAAAGTACTTACCATGTATGTGTAGCAATAATAATGAAAAAATGAAAAGACGAATCTTCATATCGCTGTAGAGTTGAGTCAAATCTGAGTGAATAAAAAAAGAAAAGTACTGTCACAGCTCAGAATTTATTTCTGAATTTACACCCACCTTGATTTGAACATTGCTTACACACACACACACACACACACACACACAAACAGACAGACAGAGAGAACTGTGTACTACTACTGACTATTAATTTTTGATAATTTCGGTAGAAATAGTGTTTCCAAAAAGCAAAAAATAGGATCGTACATCGTACTTTCTAGAAGACAGCGAACAGAATTACAGGGCACATACCTACCAAACAGGTTTGAAGTCAAGCCGTCTCGTAGCTATATCCGAAACTGGAAAACGATGGAATCTGAATGGTGATCCCGGCACATTCTTGTGGTCACAGCCTGGGAATTTACAAGTTCGCACCATTGTTCATTTTCTACTTTTTATGTCGTTGTCATTCGATTGTGTAAACACTATGGAACAGCTGATCTGAACGTGCGCACTGTTGACGTTGACAGCAGCGCGGATTGATAGAAATGGAAAGAAAATAGTGCCGATTAAAACTGAGGTATGAATTTTGTCAGGCGTGTTTTTTGTGATGTAAATTAATCAAGCTTTGAAACGCAAATAATTTTTTCACGTAAAAACGCACAGTTTTGAGGCCCCGGAAACTAACCGGGAGTACTATCTTGAAAAACTTCCAGCGGCCAGAACTCTGACCAGGGAGGTGACTAAAGGGTGGGTCAGTGTGTATGCACTATAGTGCTGGTAAGGATTGCATACAACTTCATGTCTTAAATGGGCGAACTAACCCTTTAAGTTCACTGTAGAACTTAATTTAGTTTGTCACCTTTTTCACCCCTGACGAGTTTGCACCCCTGAATAATAGCCTTTAAATATTCACATAGTGCTGATTGAAGTACAATTTATTACACCAACAGATTTGAACTACTCACCTCAGACAATAAATTACTTGGACATCACAATTCTCCCACTCAAGTCTGTGGTTCTGATGTCATTAATTGTGAGATATCCAGAATCAGAATCAGAATGAGCTTTATTGTCAGGTGTTTACACATACGAGGAATTTGTTTTCGTGACAGAAGCTTCCAAAGTGCAACAGAATGACAGTAACAGAACAAAAACAAAAAGATAATTAACCCTTAATCGGTCCTTGGGGTCTATCTGACTCCAATGGAATTTTCCTTTATTTTTTAAAAATGTTCCCTTCATCTCAGGGGCATGAGACTCTGTGACTTTTCCTAAATAATCTATCTAAACACACACAAAAAAACTGGACTTGAAATTTACCGTTTAAGGTCCTTGAGGTCAGATTGACCCCACATTGAAAATGAATGGTAAAAGTGAAAAAAAATATTTTTTTTGTTTCATTTGTCAAAAAAAAAAAGTAGTAAACCCAGTATAAATCTGAAAAGTTTTACATTTTTATAAAGGCCTGGATCTAGAGCACAAATGCAAATTGGAACGAACATTCTATCTCATACGCAACACACACACACACACACAAACACACACGTGTGTGTGACTGCAATTGAGTGCATTTTTATAGAAATTGGCATATAAAATCAACAAATTTGGCATAAATCTGAAAATTTCCACTCATAAATGAAGGACTGGTACTAGAGCACAAATGCAACATGGAACAAGCGTGTTCACTCACTCTCTCACACTCACACACACACACACACAGAGAGAGACACACAGGTGTGACATAGGTGTCCAGTGCATTTTTTAGATTTTGGCAAATAAAATGCACAGAACATAAATGCATAACAATGTGACACACACACACACACAGAGAGAGAGAGAGAGAGAGAGAGAGAGAGAGACATTTCTGCAAATTTATGTAACATAATTCGCAAAAGCAGACCATTCAAAAGACACCAGACAATAACAACAAATTCTAACCTTTGACAAAAATATGGATTTTTTTAATATATTTTAGAATTTTTAAATATATTTTCACAAAATATATATCATAAAGTTGCAAGGAGAAGCTGAAACATGAAGAAAAATTGACTTGAAACCGAACTGAAAATGAATGAGTCCCTATGGACCTCTGCTGTATATATGTGGTCATTGCACTCTTTCTTTAACTGTAATTCCTAAAGTTTTTATTCTAACCTGCAGATGGCAGTATTCTATCCCTAACACATGGGCCAATATCTAGAAACCATTTATTTTTAATTTAGGTCATAATTTAAGTGATTTTTTAATAAAAAATTAATTTTTCATAAGCCAATTTATGGCGTAGTTGAATAATTGTGCCGTAAATAGGTAAAAAACTATCAAATATCCACAAAAATGCAGCATAAATGTATAGTTGAGAAGTAAATAAAGAAAATGATATATAGTTTGTCATATAAAAAAATGTATATTTCCTTATGCAATCGCACTGTAAAAGTTTGGGGTCTATCTGACCCCAAGGACCTTAAACGTAAACCCTACTCGAGGGGCGATGTAGGGTTAAAAAAAAACCACAAGTAAATAAGGGATAACAATATACAAATTGACAATTGTATGTACAGGTATATTATGTGCAATTGAAATGTAGGCTAAGTATGTGTGCTAGATGTATAAGTGTATAAATAGTAGGGGTGTGCAGCGGAGTCATTATTTGTATCTGTATCTGTGACAATCTCAAAATAATTTTTATCTGTAATCGGATAGATCCGGAAGTGGGCGTGGTTAAACCGGAAGTTCGTCAAATTACATGAAAATACTATTTTAAATGCAAATCTGTTCGATTTGTAGTATTCATTTAACAAAAACGCCTTGTATAACTAAATTATTATTTTTTATTAAAATTATAACTTTGTAAATATCTTCAATGAAAAATTGTATCAAAAAATAAAAAAATAACTTTTCTTATTTTCTAGTGAAACTTTGTGTACAAATTTGACGAGAGAAAAGCATCCACGATCTGAAAGAAGAGCACTAGAAAAAAAAATAATAGAAATAGAAAGAAAGTGTTCAGTAGCCTATACTCATAGCAGAATGACAATAAAGCTCGCTTGAACTTGAAGTAACTTAGATCATGTGTTGCGGGAGTCTGTGAACATTTAAGTCTGTGTTTTTTATCAACAGAGTGCAACGAATCATTTGGACCCTTCAAAAGCCTTCGATCAAACATCGCTTTTCTTCGTCTTGTAATTAAATGTAATGCCATTCACAAAAAGGGCTAATGTAATGCGTTTTTACAGTTGGATTTCGAAAAGCTCTGATTTCTGAGAGAGGCGCATAGACCCCAACAAGGCTATTGATTTGCGCTCATTTCATATAGGCTGGTTTACACTCATTCACTTTACATATCCAGGCCCATAACCAGCTATGAGGTCCAGACCTCCGTAAATGTTTCATGTTCAGAAGTAAAATTTGAAAAATGATTTAAAATCATGTCGCTGAATAAATTCATGTGGCTGCTGCAGCTGCAAAATGCAGGAGTGAACAAGCTTGGCGCAAGTGCAGCCTCCGCTCCGCCATGTTGCCAGATCTAGTTATTATAAGCGTTCCTGGACTTGTTTTAATACTTAATGTAACAGCGTTAAAGGGGTCCTATTATGCTTTTTCACGTTTTGAATTTTAGTCAGTGTGTATGTTTGGGCATAAAACGATCTACAAAGTTACAACCCTGCTGGAAAAACCAGCATAGACCAGCATATGTTGTGTTTTGGTGCTGGTATGCTGGTGACCAGCATGGGATGCTGGTGAGATGCTGGTGACCAGCTGACCAAGACCATGCTGGTAGACCAGCATCACCAGCAAGTCCTCATATGCCCAAACTAATTTAAAGGCTTTTCAACAGCTGTGAATGATGAATAGACTCAAAATGAATTCAGTTCATTTATTTTGAAAACACACAAATATGAACAGTAAAATACACCCAAATTATTAATAAAAACATAGGATATACAGCGAAATATGAATGAAAGCATTCAGGATGTTCCGTGCTCAGCATCATTATAAACAGATATGCTAGCATAATATTTGCTAGCAGACATTTCAGATAATTAAGGAAAGATACCATAATCACAGAGGTATTGATATTAACAAAAGGGTAACACTTTACAACAAGGTTCATTAGTTAACATTATTTAACAACATTAGTAAACATGAACTAAGAATGAACATTACTTCTACAGCATTTGTTAATCTTAGTTAATGTTAATTTCAGCATTTACTGATGCATTATTAAAATCACAAGTTGTGTTTGTTAACATTACTGCACTGTGAACTAACATGAATAAACAATGAACAACTGTAGTTTCATTAACTAACATTAACAAAGATTAATAGTGTAATAAATGCATTGTTCATTGTTTGTTCATGTTAGTTAATACATTAACTAATGTTAACACATGACACCTTATTGTAAAGTGTTACCAACAAAAGTACTTAAAGTAGACTGTATAAACATCATTTTTCAAAACAATAAATCTTTAAAATATTGAAAATGTTTATAAAACAGAACAATGACCAATTATAACCACATTAGAACATATTTCACCCAAAAATGTAAATTCTGTCATTAATTACTTACCCTCATCTCGCTCCAAACCCATAAAACCTTTTGTGCAGAACACAACAGATGCCATGTGTACGCAAAAACAGCAATAACAAAATAGTATGTCTTTATTCACAAATTATGTATCTCCAAAGCATTTTCACAAAAGCACCATGAGATGGCCAGCTCTCACGCCAACGCATCAATGATGCATCATGGTGCTCTCGTGAACATGTTATTTTGTAAATAAAATGCAATGTTTTTGTGCACACAAAACATTCACATCACTTCATAAATTGAGGTTAAACAACTGGAGTCACATGGGTTTACTTTAATGATGTATTTATTACCTTTCTGAGGCTTGAAAGTGGTAGTTGCATAAACTGTGAAATGGAGGGGCAGAAATTTCTCAGATTTCATTAAACAGATATACATTTATGTTTCAAAGATGAACAAAAGTCTTACAGGTTTGGAACGGCATGGAGGTGAGTGATGAGAATTTTTGGTTTAACTAAGACATTAGGTAAATCGGTTCCCTCAGGCGCACCAGTAGATCTCTGCCTGATCTCTGATCTTCTGGTTCTTCTGCTCTTTCCACCGTCACAATCCTGGATTACTGAGCCACAACAGAAGTTTCCACTTTGAATGCTTTAGCCTGGCGGGTTTTTCACCAGCATCTCAAGTGAGAAAGAAAACAATAACCAAAATGTAAATGTAAAATAATAATAATAAAAAAACAATGGTTGTCCAAAATGTAAAAGTACACACGAGTTTTCCCTACTGTTTGGGCATTTCCACCTCAGGGCACAAAAGAGTGGAGACTCACAGGATAAGAACAATTTTCTAGAATTTTCAACACAGTTTTTGGTCACTTCCTATACAGGGCTCTAGACTGCAACC
Organism: Onychostoma macrolepis; assembly: GCF_012432095.1. Classification (NCBI taxonomy): domain Eukaryota; kingdom Metazoa; phylum Chordata; class Actinopteri; order Cypriniformes; family Cyprinidae; genus Onychostoma; species Onychostoma macrolepis. The sequence continues at coordinate 6,560,278 of NC_081176.1, read as the reverse complement.
AAATGGTTGCATTTTGTGACCGTTTTTTTCTGCCGGTGCGACTAAATTTTGTGAGCAATCACACTAGCATGACCACTATGTTGCCCCACCTCATAAGCGCTGCTATTTCTGTGGCATATGAGAAACATCAAGCGAAACAAAAGCTAGTGAAACCGCGCTACTCGTTTGAGCAAACGTTCTGCAGAGTTTCCTTGATCAGCTGTTCAGGTCTGCTTAACTGGGGTTGGAGCTAAACCAAACTAAAAAAAGAGAAAGAAGACAACCAATTAATATGTTAATTTGATGTTAAAAAGTTAAACAAAGATAAAGTTAAAAATTTTGATTCATAAATATGCACAACATCTGAAAATGCACAAAGATGAGAAGAAACAATGTGTTTAATGAGAACTTTCAACTTTCACTGAAAAATAAGAAGCAATATTAAGTCACAGATGCATTTTTATTTATTCTTGTTATTCTTATTCTTGAAATAAGTTATAATTACCTTTTGGTTTATTAATGATTTTCAGTCTCTGAAATAGAAACTTTCTATCAATTATGGATGGCATCATACATACATCATATGTAACGATATTTAATAAGATTTCTAACACCGTGTCTACACCGGACGGCGCAACAAAATACAATAGAACCTATTATTATATGATGTTGTCTACACTGCATGCAGTGTGGTGCAACACAACAAATCCCTCACAGTAATCTGGTGCCTCGTTCTATTTATGACGTACTGACAAAAAGTTCAAATGATTTTTAACAGTCACTTTGTCGCATCCATTGTAGACACGGTGTGAGAGCGCAAAGCTTGGAGATAGAGAATGGGAATCTACGGCACTGTGCATTGCATTATGGGTATACAATACAAATCACCAGAGGAAAAAATGACTATTTACGTTAATATTTTTAAGAGCTTCTTGCATTTTATTAGAATAAATGAATTAATATTCAAATCCTTGTGTTATTAAAGTTTGTGTTCAGTTTATGTTTTTGAAATAAGTCTCTTATGTTCACCAAGAAAACTGCATTTATTTGATAATAAATAAAAACAGTAATGTTGTGAAATATTATTATTTAAAATAACTGTTTTCTATATGAATATATTGTAAAATGTAATTTATTCTTGTTTTCGCAAAGCATGATTTCTGAAGGATCATGTGACACTGAAGACTGTAGATTCAGCTTTGATCACTTTTTAAAACATACTGAGATAGGAAATTGTTATTAAAAAATGGTAATTTTACAATATTACTGTTTTACTGTATTTTAATCAAATAAATGCAGCAGTGGTGAGCAAAAAATACTAATACATGACAAATCTGACCCTTAAACTTTAGGTAGTGTATATTTGAGGTATTACTTACTAGACAAAAGGTTCATAATGTCTAGAGATGTTCTTCGACAGGAGATACGCTCTAACTCTTGTGCACGGCCGTCAGCATGGAAGAATCTAGGAACATGAACAATCTGTCACAATGCCAGGTTTATTTAAAATATAGCAGAGGTGAAATGCAGAAAAGAAAAATAATAATTTACAGAATGTACAATTTAATAACAGAATGTACATTTTTAGGTTTACTTATTTAGTAATGCTCTTACAGTGTTACTTATGTTTGGACATCAAAGCCCTTTTAAAATAACTAACAAGCAAACAAACACACGCACGCTGCACACACACACACACACACACACACACACACATATATATATATATATATATATATATATATAATTTTAATTTTGCAAAAGAAAATTACAGATGCATATACAGATGTGATATAGGCGATATCAGATCACCTGTGTTTTCTATTTCTCTGTCAGCAGCTCCCTTCAGAAATGTTAAAATCAGGAACTTCTCCTGTGTCATAGAGGGTTTTTTCTGACGCTTCTGAAATCACAGAACAAGTGATATCAATATGTGTTTACCATGAAAGATCAAAACCTGTTTTCAGTTTCAGCACATTTTCACGCTCCATGTAAGTGATGTATCCGATTAACTGTACAGTGCATACTTTTAGGTTGAATTAATTAGCTAACTTCCATTCATCCGTTGACAAACTGCCAGCAAAAACTTTATATAAAAAACGCTCATCTACACATAAGATTACATTAAAAGCCCAAACTTTCATAAACAAGAGCTCAAGTCTATAGTTACCTCTTATAGTTAATGTTAGCTTACGGTTGAGATGCTAACGGACTTTTTCCGAAGACACTAAACCATTTCTGTAAAGTAAATATTCAACGGAAGCGTATCATTTACGTGAAAGAAAGTGTCAGGAACGCTTTTATGTACTATTTGTGTAATTTTAGAGACTAAACGTACCTGAAATTAGTAAAACAACAGTGAAAGACGAAGTTGCTGATTGACAGTTGAGTTGCCGCCCGTTTCCATGGTGACTTCCTCCGCTCCAGTTCAGCGCCGCCCATTAAAGCACGTAGAAGTCATGCAGAATTTTACGTAAATAATATAATATAATATAATATAATATAATATAATATAATATAATATAATATAATATAATATAATATAATATAATATAGCTTTAGAAATGGTAAACGTGGTGTAGAAACAACATTGAAAAAACATTCATTAAAAACTAAGGCATAGGAATATATTTTTTCGTACACATATTGTATCATGAGGAACAATTTTTTAACTTTGTTTTATGTATTTTTATCTTGTGTCTGAAGTTTAATCACACTTTTTAAATAGCATTATGGTAATCAGAGAGCATAAAGAATGTACAAAAAATATGGTAATGAAATGACGTGCATACGACGTTGCAGTTACGTTGCCAGTAAGTCATGAAGTTACCAATATATTACGATTAGAGGACCTATCTGGGACGTCGGTTATCCTGTTACGTTAGAAGGACATACTGATGACGTTGCCAGTTGGTAATGAGATGGTAATGGCATTACGTGCATACGACGTCGTGGTTACGTTGCCTATTGGTAAGTCATGAAATTACCAAAAATTACCAGTACGTTACGTAACAGTTACGTCGTGTGTTAGCTGGGAATACAGTTAATAACTAAGTAATGACAGAGAGAGAGAGAGAGAGAGAGAGAGAGAGAATTACCTCTGTGCGTCTCTCAATAGTGTTCAGCAGCAATGTCTCTATTATCCAGAAGCCAAATTCGGTAAATTTAATGGGTCTGGCTTCCATCATGTCTCATCCGCTTTCAGCAATTTTTAACTGTACAAAACAGCTCGTTTTGCTGCATGCTTGGTTTTGTAAACTGGTGTTTCTTACCATATTATTTTAATGAATTGTCTTAATTATAAACACGTTAGTTTATGTTATTTTGTGTTTTGTGGCGAGAATGAACCCTGATAGCACACGTACATCTCTGAGACGTCTATTTGATGTCTGCATTTACATCTGCAAGATGCATTTTTTAGGCTGTTTGCTCATCTGCAATACGTCTATAGGACGTCTCCTTTTAGATGTCAAATAGACGTCTATTAGATGTCTTTAAGATGTTTATGATTTGGAGTGTATGTAAAACTGACATCTTACAGACGTCTGTCAGACGTTTATAGACAGCAGATGCTTTCCAGATCAACAGATCTTTAACAGACATCTTGCAGACGTACGTGTGCTATCTGGGAAGTTTCTCCTTTCTCTCACTCTGCATAAGGGACACAATGCAGGGAAAATGCGAACGTAAAAGATTGAAATATAATTAGATTTTTGTGACCTCAGCGTGTATGTGACAGATTCTCCCACCATCTTTCTCAATAAAATCACCTGGAAAAAAGACAGAGATTAAATTTATCAAGTCTTTTTCAACAAACCTCTTTTCTACTCATTTTCCCAATTTCGGTCATTGCGACTAAATTTGATAGATCCAGCGGATGCTCCTGGATATAGTTTGAACTCTGCAGCTTGAATAATGTAGGCCAAAATCATCGGCTTAGAAACAGTTGACAAAATAACAATACATTTGCTAATTTTTGTACAATTTCAACCATTGGTTTTAGGGGAATTAAAAAAAATAGTTTTTTTCAGAAATTCAAAATTCTGGATAATTTTGATAATTTGTTTTTCCTCCAACAGACCTTCCACAACCTTCTTAACCTCTTAACTGTCACCGTCCACCCTGTGGGACGCCTACATTTACTTCACTATTTTACAATTAAATCCTAATCTAATCATGACAAACTATATATCGTTGGAAAGGTCTAAGACTCCTAAATAGGTATTTTACCACTTTTCTGTTAAAAATTATGTAGGAAAAGTAATAGATTAATTTATGACCAGAGGTGTCAAATCCAGGGTCAGAAAGTAAAAGTCCTGCCATGTGTTTATTCCACCCATGAACTCAGCAGCTGATTTCACCAGAGGAGGAACCAACTCATTCCTTTCAAGTCACAAGCAAGTTTCGAGTCAAATCCCAAGACCTCAACGAGTTGAGGTAATTAAGAGATAATTGAGAGACTAATTAAATGTTGATTGTGCATTAGTGATGAACACCTGCTGTTATTGAGAATTACAGAGGATCAGATGTTGATGTTTTATTGGTTAAAATGATGCCACCATCATGTAGATCAGTGTTTGCTTTAGTTGGGCTCTTGACCCTTTTAGTAACTGAGAATGGATTGCTTTTAAGCAATTGCAATATTGTTTCACAACAAACATTTGCACATTGCTGAATTAAAAGCTTGAGGAAGCAGATGAGCTTACACTTTTGGCTTTTATGTCACTTGAATGAACATCATGAAGGTGTCTCTCTTTGGTTTATTTACTGACGTTCAGCTGTTACAGAACTGCAGGAATTTACTATTAAACAAATGCCATCGTAATATTAAATATTGGAAAAAATTAAGAATTATATTGCTCAGGCTTTTAGACATGAACACTTATCATACGATCCTCAACAGTGGTGACAATAATTATTCATACTGTGGTGTTACCCAGCATGCATTGCAGCATGAAGCATTTTGTTGATTGTCACCATTGTTGAGATTCATACGCTGGTTCTTGATGTCTGTGTGTGTGTCTGAGTAGGACTGGAGTTTAAATATTTAAATGCATTAGATTTAAAATTCTTTCTCTATAACTACTACAGCAGTAAATTCATTGCGTACTGTGGTTTCACAGAGTTGTTTATTCAAAAGCAGAACATAAATTTAAAAAATGTTGTATGTGTATATATATACACACACAGTATATTGGATGCAAACAGGTAAGCACCTGATGATTACCTCATCATATGAAAACAACTAACAGTTGCTCACTGCACAGCACTGATCTCTCCGCTTTACAACAGCACATGCATTGCTACAGAGAGATCTAACACAGGAGTCAAGGGTCAAGAGCCCAACTAAAGCAAACACTGATCTACATGATGGTGGCATCATTTTAACCAATAAAACATCAACATCTGATCCTCTGTGATTCACAGTAACAGCAGGTGTTCATCACTAATGCACAATCATCATTTAATTAGTCTCTCAATTATCTCTTAATTACCTCAACTCGTTGAGGTCTTGGGATTTGACTCGAAACTTGCTTGTGACTTGAAAGGAATGAGTTGGTTCCTCCTCTGGTGAAATCAGCTGCTGAGTTCATGGGTGGAATAAACACATGGCAGGACTTTTACTTTCTGACCCTGGATTTGACACCTCTGTTTATGACAAGAGTGCACCTGAAAAAAATCTACATCATGACATGAATTCTGACCTTTGTCACAGAAAGTCTTCTTAGTTGCCTTTTTCTCTATCACGAATTAGAAATCATAAGAAATTATTTATCAGTAGAAAACTTAAAATTTCAAAATTCATCCTTTGAAACCCATTTTAAAATCAGACATTGCATTACCATGTAAATGGTACATTAAAATCATGTTACAAAATATTTTCATTCATGAATTATAAAAAATTAAGTTTGGATAGTGCACTATAATGTCTCTGTTCAAAACTGTGGGTGACAGTTAAGGGGTTAAAGTATTTTAAGGTCTTTAACCCCTTAACTGTCACCCACAGTTTTGAACAGAGACATTATAGTGCACTATCCAAACTTAATTTTTATAATTCATGAATGAAAATATTTTGTAACATGATTTTAATGTACCATTTACATGGTAATGCAATGTCTGATTTTAAAATGGGTTTCAAAGGATGAATTTTGAAATTTTAAGTTTTCTACTGGTAAATAATTTCTTATGATTTCTAATTCGTGATAGAGAAAAAGGCAACTAAGAAGACTTTCTGTGACAAAGGTCAGAATTCATGTCATGATGTAGATTTTTTTCAGGTGCACTCTTGTCATAAACAGAGGTGTCAAATCCAGGGTCAGAAAGTAAAAGTCCTGCCATGTGTTTATTCCACCCATGAACTCAGCAGCTGATTTCACCAGAGGAGGAACCAACTCATTCCTTTCAAGTCACAAGCAAGTTTCGAGTCAAATCCCAAGACCTCAACGAGTTGAGGTAATTAAGAGATAATTGAGAGACTAATTAAATGATGATTGTGCATTAGTGATGAACACCTGCTGTTACTGTGAATCACAGAGGATCAGATGTTGATGTTTTATTGGTTAAAATGATGCCACCATCATGGAGATCAGTGTTTGCTTTAGTTGGGCTCTTGACCCTTGACTCCTGTGTTAGATCTCTCTGTAGCAATGCATGTGCTGTTGTAAAGCGGAGAGATCAGTGCTGTTCAGTGAGCAACTGTTTGTTGTTTTCATATGATGAGGTAATCATCAGGTGCTTACCTGTTTGCATCCAATATACTGTGTGTATATATATACACATACAACACTTTTCATTTTTTTAATTTATGTTCTGCTTTTGAATAAACAACTCTGTGAAACCACAGTACGCAATGAATTTACTGCTGTAGTAGTTATAGAGAAAGAATTTTAAATCTAATGCATTTAAATATTTAAACTCCAGTCCTACTCAGACACACACAGACATCAAGAACTAGCGTATGAATCTCAACAATGGTGACAATCAACAAAATGCTTCATGCTGCAATGCATGCTGGGTAACACCACAGTATGAATAATTATTGTCACCACTGTTGAGGATCGTATGATAAGTGTTCATGTCTAAAAGCCTGAGCAACATAATTCTTAATTTTTCCAATATTTAATATTACGATGGCATTTGTTTAATAGTAAATTCCTGCAGTTCTGTAACAGCTGAACATCAGTAAATAAACCAAAGAGAGACACCTTCATGATGTTCATTCAAGTGACATAAAAGCCAAAAGTGTAAGCTCATCTGCTTCCTCAAGCTTTTAATCCAGCAATGTGCAAATGTTTGTTGTGAAGCAATATTGCAATTGCTTAAAAGCAATCCATTCTCAGTTACTAAAAGGGTCAAGAGCCCAACTAAAGCAAACACTGATCTCCATGATGGTGGCATCATTTTAACCAATAAAACATCAACATCTGATCCTCTGTGATTCTCAGTAACAGCAGGTGTTCATCACTAATGCACAATCAACATTTAATTAGTCTCTCAATTATCTCTTAATTACCTCAACTCGTTGAGGTCTTGGGATTTGACTCGAAACTTGCTTGTGACTTGAAAGGAATGACTTGTATAAAGTAATGACATGCTGAGTTCATGGGTGGAATAAACACATGGCAGGACTTTTACTTTCTGACCCTGGATTTGACACCTCTGGTCATAAATTAATCTATTACTTTTCCTACATAATTTTTTAACAGAAAAAGTGGTAAAATACCTATTTAGGAGTCTTAGACCTTTCCAACGATATATAGTTTGTCATGATTAGATTAGGATTTAATTGTAAAATAGTGAAGTAAAGGTAGGCGTCCCACAGGGTGGACGGTGACAGTTAAGAGGTTAAGTTATCTAGTTGCATTGACTATCCATTGATTTACCTCAGGTTTTGCTGCTGTTGTGTTTTTGTGTTTTTTGAGCTGCAATAGCATTGTAAATCAGCATCCCTAAGCCGAACTAAGCCAGTTGGGAATCTTAAAATTGATTAGTTGTACAGTAACTTACTGTTTTGTGAATGTTTCTCCTGATCAGGTATTTCTGAACCTGCTGAAAAAAAAGTAAAACAACATCAACAACAACAACAAAAAAACCCCACCAATAACAATGTCTTGTATGCAGACTAATATGAACACAAACAGAGATTCAGTAATACATTATCTTACCACTGTTTGGTCAATCGACATCCCCAGCGTTCCCATTTACACCTTAATAATAATATAATTCAACGAAGCCCTTTAATGTTTTAACTTTAGAGTTCTTTGTAAAGATGTTTGTTGTCCCAGTGGACAGAATAAAGCCACATCAAACACATATAAGCACAAGAGTCATATTAAATAGTCTCTCACCAGTTAGCCCAATATGTTCTTCTCCATCAGATTGGCCTGTAAGATAATCACTTAATTTAAAGAATGGAATAGAACTACATTAAAACTTTGTTTTACATAATAAAACTCATATTTTTCTTTGGCAAATTTAGCTATAGGTAACACATACCTTGATTATGCTTGTGTGTGTGTGTGTGTGTGTGTGTGTGTGTGTGCGCACGTTTTTGTGACAAATGAGGACATAAATTTGTATAATGACAAGGGTATGACAGGTATTACAAGGAGAAGGTGACTTTTCAGGACATTACCCCATGTCCTGACTTTTCAAAACGCTTATAAATCACACAGAATGGAGTGTATTGAAAATCTGAAATAGCACAAAGTTTCCTGTAAGGGGTAGGTTTAGGTGTACACTGTAAAAAATTGCTGTAAAATTTACAGTAACTTACTGGCAATTTTGGTTGCCAGTAAGACTGTAAATTTACAAGAGTACTGCAAATCAATAATTACAAGTGTACTGTAAAAATACAGCAAACTCTTGCATGCTGTAAAATTGTTATGATGGTGTGTAAACATTTGGTAAACTTATTTCATTTGATTCTACTAAGAAGGAACATTTCTTAATATAAAACTGCAAACACTTAATTTGTAACAGTAAAGTTACTAAAAACATGACTTTAACTCAAATTGTTGCAGTTTATCATCAGCTATAACACACATGCATGTGGTAAATCACTTAACAAAGAGATCATCACTGTATCAGCAACTCTACAGTTACTGTCTTTAAATAAAGCAGCAGAACATCAGTGTTTGTGGCTCATCATTGACTGAAGCACAGGCTCTACTCTCCACCGCAATGGTGACCCACAAAACTAAATTAGATCTCTCTTTGTAGCAATGATTGTGGTGTTGTAAAGCAGAGAAATCAATGCTGTACAGTGGGGAGATTTTAGCTGTTTTATATGATGAGATGTTCATCGTCAGCTGGCCTGATTAAATTCAAAATAACTTTTTTTTCTCTGTTGTTGTTTATATGTTCAGGTTTTGCACTACCAATCCTGTAGAGCTAGAGCATGCAAGCAAAGAGTTGCTCTAATACCTGGATAAATGGTGGATAAATTTTAAACCTATGTTATGTATATACATATTTGAACTCTTGTACTAGCTAGACACACACATGCAGAGAGACATCAAGAACCAGCATATGAATCTCAACAATGGTGACAATCAACAAAATGCTTCATGCTGCAATGCACGCTGGGTAGCACCAAAAAAAACCCATCAAGCACTGAAGTATGACTTCTTCTTTTTTTCACCACTGTTGAGAATCGTATGATAAGTGTTCATGTCTAAAAGCTTGAGCCTACGCAGGTTTTTTTTTAAATTTATTATTATTTATTTGTTTAAAATATTGAAACATTATGGTGACATTTGTTTAAAGGGGTGGTTTACTGTTTTTTTTCTTTGCTTGATTGTGTTTATGGGGTGCAATATAGCATGTCTTTGCGTTTCGTTTGTTAAAAAATGCTTTGTTTTTCATATATTTCACCTTTATTGTAAGCCGCTGTCTCCTCTGTCATTTGAACGACCGATTGACTTCCTGATTCTATGAAACCACTCCCTCAGAAACAGGCAATAAGCTCAGATTGGTTAGTTGGGCCGGTGTGTTGTGATTGGCTAAACTGCGTACTGCACATTGTCAGGAAACTTCACGCCCATCACCTTCACGGGCGACAGCTGCATGTGCTGCGGTCAAATGTAAATAATGGTGTCAATATTGCCGTATCAGTTTGAGCCAGAATCAGACCCAGAAAGCGGTAATGAAGAGAGTCAAGCAGAACTTCCGCAAGCACGGCTTTTACAAACGTTTCTGAATGAAGTTTGCTGTTGTGATTACATATCATTTTTTGAAGTTAGTACACGTTTGTCTTATACACACAAAATAGCATCGAACTAACTGGCTACTATAACCAAACAGCGTTGGCTTGTGTTTACGTTCTTGATCAAATCGAAAAATTACGTCATAAAGTATACATGGAAAATACATTTACAAAATTAGTACATAATTACAAATTCGGGTCAAAAATGTTTGTACACGTTTGTCATAGACACACGAAATAGTATTTAACTAACTGGCTACTAAAGCCAGCGTTGGCATTTGTTTACGACCTTGATAAAACTAAAACATTACGTCTGAAATTATACATGCAAATACATTTAAAATTATGAAATCTTACTTACAGGTTGTGGCCCAACAAAGTGCCTCTGGTTTTAAAGTTGGAACTGCTCCATGTTTTAGTAATAGTTTCTGTGTGAATCCGGCTCTGAACTCGTGTAGATTCTGGAAGCTGTCTTCCGTAAAATGCGCAGCACAGAGAGCTAAATTAAGATTGTAATTGTCAGGAACATAATCAAACATAAATTTTAACCATTGTTGACGAACTACAGCGTCCGTAGGAAGCCTGAACACAGAAGACCTGACAGCTGGGTGAGAATAACACCGTTTCGACGGCATGGCTACAACTCTCCACTATAACTCTTCCTCTTTGACAAAGCCGCAGAACATGGCCTTGCCCCCTTTTTGGCATGTTCCGGAGGGAGGGGTTGATGGGTTTTTTACGTATGCAACCCAGGAAGTATCTCATTGTAGTCCCGTATGAGTCGTTTTTGTAGGCATTAAACTTCCTGATTTTTAAAAGACATCTCCGCTTATGTTGAACTTTCAGCGCAGCAACTTTGCAGATACTGTTCATGCACCAACAGCAACATTACACACTATTTAAAATGACAAAAGTGAAATCGCAGTAAACCACCCCTTTAATATAACTTTTTTTTTTTTTCAGTTTGGTGATGACAGAATGTCAGACATTTCATGATGTTCATTCAAACAAGTCATAAGCAGAAAACAAGTTAAATCTAGTACTTCTAGGTTTGATTCAGCAATGCTCAAATGTTTGCTGTAAAACAATATTGCAACTGCTTAGAAAGAAATTATTTGAAATTACTAAAAAAATAAAATAAAACAAAGGGGTCGAGAGACAAACTAAAGCAAACACTGACCACAATTATGGTGGCATCGTGCTATTTATTTATTTTTCTTTTCTTGACCAATAAAACATCAACATCTAAACCTCTGTTAATTCTCAATAAGAGACTCTGCAGACATAAAATAACGTCAGTCTGGTTAGTAATGAGTGAAGCTGTTGATGCTGTTTGTGGAGTTGTTTAATCAGACCCCCGCCCTTAAAAAGCCCAGAATGTTGTTTATCACATTTATTCAAAACATAACATTCAAAACTATTACATTCTCACATTTTTCACAGGATTGTTTAAAATAACAATTAAAAAGACAGGCATACTTTAATACATTCGCTTTATGTTTAAAAGTTATTATCTTGATTACTAGTCAGTAAAGATGTACGTATGTGGGCTCTTAAATATATTTGGTTATGTTGTGCATCTCTTCCAAATAACCAACAACTCATGAAAATGATTATCTTGCTATGTTTAATCTATTTTGGGTGACCGTTTCATACACTTTGGCTTACTCCTTTTGTCACACAAGTGATTGTACCTTTATTTTTGGGATTAAATGGTCCAAACATGGACCCTCTGACAGTTGGAAACATATTTGTACCTTTTTTACCCCTAAATGGTACATATGAGTACCCTAAGGTGCAACTGTGACCCATTGAGGGTACAACTTCACCATTTGTACCCTAAGTGTTCAAAAACGGACCCCAACCGTACCCTTTTTCTGACAGTGTAGGTAGGACCATTTCAGTTTCTACATGACAGTCATTGACAGATATTAAGAACAGCTCCTTGCCACACTCCAAAAGTTCTGCCATGGTAGCACTCTTTAAAGCCTTTAAGTGTCTGGTTCCACCACCTCGTTTTTCTTTTTTTTTTTTTTTCAGTTTTTTGGGCATTTGTGTTTCCACTCAGTTTTTCTGAACGATTATCACAATACTTCCTCTTTCTGTCCCGCTTTCCTTTCAATTTTGCCATGAGGTTTTCTGTGGCTTTAGATACTGTATTTCTGTGGCTTTAGATACTGTATTTCCTTCTAATGCAGCTACTTCTCTTCTGCAGTACTGCCTTATTGCTATCCGGTTTCCAAATCTGGGGACGTATGTCAGTAGTTGCTCATCTGACATACTATTGACTGCATAGCAATCAATCTAAAATAAAAGAGGAAAAAACGTAAAAGACAATCTGCCTGCAAAAGCTTTCTTTATTTCATTAAATGGATAGTTCACTTGAGTAAATTGTGACAGAATTTAATTTTTTGGACTAATTATGAATTATTATTAATTTTATTACCCCTTTCATTAGCCTATTTATTTGTATTTTATGACCAACAGATGCTGCAGTTTCACTTTGATTCCTGCTTTTCAAGCTTCCTATATTTTTTGCCACCAAAACATTTTTATTAATGTATTTACTATATGTGAAGTTGAACTGTCTTATACTGAGATGGAGATGATCTTTAATCAAATGGCATTAAGAAATATACTGCATACGTTTATGTTTCCTCACTGGAAAAGTGACAACCTAAGTTTGTTTCATGTTGTCAGATTGGCTTATGCAGGTAAGGCTTCACTGGCTAATGTTATTATGAAATAACTAGGCCTATTATAACATTGCATTCAGCCAGAGAGCAAATAATGACAACATAACCTGTACATTATTTGTTTTGTTTTGCTTTTTACCTTCTCCTCTCGAAACACTGACAGAGTGGCGTCATCCAACTCTCTATCGTTTATTAGAAAGTTCAGGAAATTCTCCATTTTGTAAAATATAGTTTAAACACAATATGCATCCCGCACCTAAATAGGTGGCCTGGTTGAATCTGCCGGCCCAGACTGGGGGGCGGGGCCACAAATCCGTGAGTACAGTTTACAAACCCGTGGGAATGGATTTGCGAAAGCGTGCGCACGGATTCAAAAACCGAGGGTACGGTTTACAAAATCTGAGCGCACGGATTGGAAATTCGTGGGTACAGTTTATTAATCCGTGGGCACGATTTGTTAAACCGAGGGAACAGTTTAAGAAATCGTGGTACGGTTTATAAACTGAGGGAATGGATTGCAAAACTGTCGGCACGGATTGTTGTTTTTTTTTTCTCCTACAGGTGACTTCCCGGGCTCCGTAGTAAGCAGAGTGAAAGAAAATACTTTTTTTAATTGCAGAAACTGATGTTAAGTAAAAAATATGATTGCAGAAGACTCAAAATTATTATGGGCTGCATGCCATTAGAGGGCATTCATAAAATATAAAACATTAAGATAATAATAATTATTATTATTATTTTATTTTTTTCAGTGAACAAACATTTCGTTGACTTGGAATTATAAGGTTCTCTCTGACATTTTTGTCAAAATGGAGTTATTCACATATTCTTATTCTGTGACAACTTATTTACATTATGTGATGTTTCTTTTGTAAGCTGTGTACATTTTGGGCCTTTTTTTTTTTTGTTTAACAAAAAGGGTTCTATCTACAGACGTCTATGGAATGCAAAAACTTTGAAACTAATTTTCTTAAAACTGCTCAGAATTCAGATAGAACCTTATAATTCCAAGGGGGCGATTTGACAGTTCACTCAAATTTTGTAAAAGTGCATCTGAAAAAAGCTATCAAAACAAAATACATTCTACACAGATTACTTTATTCCATTCACTTTCTTTTTAGAAAAAAAAATATGAAACACTTAGACAAAGAAAAAGAGAAAATATTTTGTTCTTGATGTTCTGTTTTTATTCTTGTTATAGTAAGTCAGTTATGGTCTGAAAATGATTTCAGAGCTCTTCTTTTCTGTTCAGCTCTTCTGGATCTGATGTCATAAATACATTCATAAATGCGTTCAACCCCGAAAAAACGGTGCAAAACGTTTATTAAACGGAAACGGTGGTGCGTTGAACACCTTGTTCTGATGATGCAAGTGTTGCAACTATGACAGCTGAGAAGGCCATTCTTTGTGTTCTTTCTGAAGAATTTTCAGAGCCTGATGAAATCGATATAAATACGTGTTTAATAGGCTACTGCAAAATGTTACAGTCACTGCCCTTGCCGTCCAGAATAAAAGAGAACATCCCAATCGAGTGAAGGGATTTGTGGAAACTGTGGTTCCTAATTATTGTGATCCAACATTTGCCTCGCATTTCAGGATGAAAAGACATTGCAGGTGAAGGATAATCTACTTCTTACCTCCGAGACTGTTATGATCTATATGACCTTATTATTTTTATTGTGAGTATTAGGCTTATCATTATTGCTGATCACTGTTGTTGTGCTATGATATTGTAATATTTACCATTATATAATCAGAGGAGCATAGTAACGTTTATGAAAGTGTCACTCCACAATACAATAGCAAAATATATAAATATGTATAGTATTTTTATGTTACATTAATCAGTGTCTAGCACACCTTCCTAAGGAAAAGATATGGACCAGAAGACATTGCAATTACTACATGATATTTAGATAGACTTAAAGAAGTTCCAGATCTATACTTATGCTCTTATAATTTCAGTTATTTTGCCTTTAATGTAAATAAACATGTGCAAACAATATACTTGCACGTGTGAATTTATTTTGATGTTAATTACATTTACTTACAAATTCATCATCATCATCATTTTGATATGCTATGTAACCATAAAACTCTTACGACCAGAGGCGGACAATCCAGGGGTCAGAAAGTAAAAGTCCTGCCATATTTTTGTTCCACCCATGAACTCAGCAGCTGATTTCACCAGAGGAGGAACCAAGTCATTCCTTTCAAGTCACAAGCAAGTCTCAAGTCAAATCCCAAGTCCTCAAAGAGTTAAAGTTAATGAGATAATTAAGTGTCTAATTAAATGATGATTGTGCATTAGTGATGAACACCTGCTGTTATTGAGAATTACAGAGGATCAGATATTAATGTTTTAATGGTTAAAATGATGCCACCATCACGGAGATCAGTGTGTGCTTTAGTTGGGCTCTTGGCCTTTGACTCCTGTGTTAGATCTCTCTTTGCAGTATTACATGTGTTGCTGTAAAGTAAAGAAATCAGGGCTGCACAATGAGCAACCATGCTTTTACAGCTGTACTGTTTTTTTTTTTTCATCTTTATGTTGTATGTTTAGGTTTTGAGAAGTCAACCCTGTGAAACAGCATGCAAGGAACTTGTTCAAATAGTTATGATGAATTCGTTTGAAAGCAACTGTATTTAATGCATATAAACACTTGAACTTTTCTGGCATTTAGACGCACGCAGACATAATGAACCAGTATATGAATCTCAACAATGGTGACAACCAACAAAATTCTTCATGCTGCAATGTATGCTGGGTAAGACCATGGTAAAAACTCCCATCATGCACTGCAGTATGAATTATTATTGTCACCACCGTTGAGGATCATATGATAAGTGTTCATGTCTAAAAGCCTGAGCTGATGCAGTTCTTCCTCCTAATATGTTATCACTACAGTAGCGTTTGTTTGATAGGACTTTTTTTTTCCTGAAACTCAGTAATAGCGAGACACCTTCATGATGCTCATTCAAATGATTTAAAAGCAGAAAGCATAAGCTAATCTGCTACATCAAGTTCTTTGCTGTGAAACAATATTGCACTTGCTTAAAAGCAAATTACTTTGATTTACTAAAAGGGTCAAGAGCCCAACTAAAGCACACACTGATCTCTGTGATGGTGGTATCATTTTAACCAATAAAACATCAACATCTGATCCTCTGGAATTCTCAGTAACAGCAGGTGTTCATCACTAATGCACAATCATCATTTAATTAGACACTTAATTATCTCATTAACTTTAACTCTTTGAGGACTTGGGATTTGACTTGAGACTTGCTTGTGACTTGAAAGGAATGACTTGGTTCCTCCTCTGGTGAAATCAGCTGCTGAGTTCATGGGTGGAACAAAAATATGGCAGGACTTTTACTTTCTGACCCCTGGATTGTCCGCCTCTGCTTACGACAAATACGTCTTCTGATATCTTCAATTGTTGCCTATATCGAGCTGCTGCGGACACATTGTGAACGACTTCACTTGGGCCCATTGTGCAAGCTGTCTCTTTAATACCGTATGGCTTTCCTGTAGCTCAAATAGTAGAGCATGGCGCTAGCAACGCCAAGATCATGGGTTCAATTCCCAGGAATGCAAGAGCTGATAAAATGTAAAAACTGTAACTTGAATGCAATGTAAGTCGCTTTGGATAAAAGCGTCTGCTAAATGCATAATGTAAATGTAAATGTTTATATGCATGTTGCTGCTGATTGGGTTGAAATTTTTTGACACACCCACCAAACTAGAGAAAAGGTATCACAAACCCAGTTGCACACCGTTTCCAGGAAACATGTCGTTCAACCCGGAAACCGTAGCAAAATGTTGGGCACCTGTGTGAGCTCGAACGTGCCCCAGAACAACAACAGTAGCCACACCCACCAGAGCAGAGACAACCAATTGGATCACAGCTTCAGCTGGACCACAACAGCAGACACATTCTGAAGGGGGAAAAAAACTAAATAAATATCAGTATACAGAATGATTGATAATATGCTGCTGATGTGCTGTTCAGTGATGGTTAAAAAAAACAAAAAAACAAAAAACAAAACTGATTGTCATGCTCTTCTGTGGGTCGATTTTAGAATGCATTTATAAAAATAAAATGGCATTTATATCAAGTACCAAAACCAAATATGGCTAATATTACTATAACACAAACTGCAAAATTAGACCTTTTAAAAGAATATAACCATGCCATTTTAAACCCAGACATTGATGGTCATTGTTCCAATCTTGCAAATAATCCTGCTTTTTAAATTCACTTTTTTGTATTCACATTAATGTATACTCAATCCCCAGACAGAGTGAGAACAATACACATGAAGACCTTTTCGTTGTGTATTTTATCAAGGAGTTAAAACAAGACAAAAAGTGAAACTGAAGATATACCCATGTACTATATGCCCATCCCTACTTAACAGTATGCAGTATCATTGTTATGGTTAATATAGTTCTCCTAAGTATATTGAATATGAATATATGTGTTTTCCTTGTTTTCATCGAAACGTCCATATTGAAAGAATATCTATATTAATATATAGTATAATCTTTACACACAAGTATACACGAGGGACACAAGTCAAGAATTACACTTTAAATCCCTGCACTTCCGGACTTCTGTAACATGATCCATGTAAGGCTTCAAACCTGTTTGGTAGGTATACATTCATGTAATTATATCTGCTGTCTTCAGGAAAGTTTGATCTTTGTGCCTATTTTTTGCTGTTTGGAAAGAATATTTTCACAGAAATGATCAAGAATAGATAGCCTAGTTGATAATCAGTATACAGTTTCTTTATAGCTTTATAGTTTTTTTTAAAGCAATTTTAAAATCGTGCAGTGTGTCAGTTCTTAGCTATGACAGTATTTTTATCTTTTTTCCCTCAGATTTGACGCGATATGAAGAGCCATTTTGTCATTTTTTCATTGTTATTGCAACACATACACGGTAAGTAGTAGACATAGACTTGTTTATTGCAGTTTTCGATTTTGTTTAGTCAATCAATTTCTACTTTTGAACCTGTACATGTTTATTAAACTAATTAAAAACAAATAGCCCTGCAGGTACATTAACAAAAAACAAATGGTGTGAATTTTTAGTAATTGTTTAAATTACAGAAAATTATGCTGTTGACATATGTAAGATTTTGTATGGCACCGTAAAGCAGAGAGAAATCTTCTGGCTGGAAATTGAAACTCCCTTTGTGCAAATCAAACAGATACAAGCATTCCGTTGTACCTTCTGCAATCATGTTCTTAAATTACTTATTATAAATGTGTGTTTTTATGTGTGTAGTGTTGCTGCTGTATGTGCATGTATACTGCTGTCTACATAAAGAATTGCCTTTTAAGGACAATAAAGTTAAAGTAAAGTAATGCAAAGCAAATGTCTAAAATGTTTAGTAGTGAATCAAATCTATTAAAAGTTCCGTAATCTTTAGTTTTTTTTTTTTTTTTGTTAACATTTACTAGTATTTGTGGTGGCGAAAACCACACTTAAAGGCATATTTGCATAGCTTTCTTTTTAAGGTTATGGACCAAGCCTTGTCAGTTTTAAATGAAGCAGTGAATTGTAACAGCAACACAAATAACCATCTCTCAGAGATTTTATTTAGCAGTCTAATTTTTATTTACTACTGCCCTTCAGAAGCTACATATTTACAAGCTTTCCAGAAAACGAAATAACAGTTTACGCCAATATTTCTGTTAAAAAAATTTACATCTCTCTGGCTCTAAATGCATTGAGTAACAATGCAAACTGTGTCAAAGCAGCTTTACATCAGCTTGATATAAAGCTGGGTGGCTTTACATCAGCTTTACAGCTTTGGAGTTGTCTGAAAAGAAAAGTGACTGCTAGGCTCTGGCTCTAACTATACAGCAGTATACACATCTGAAGTGTCGGTCAGGACACAAAGAATGAGGAGATGGGAACTTCTTTCCAAAGTGTATTGAATCTTAGTCTAAAAATAACACAAGAATATAACATTAGAATTCAAATAAATGGGTAAACATTCATTGTCTCTAAATAACAGTCAAAGCTCTAAATATGCAGGAGATGTGCAATTGAAGATTATATAAATATTGGTTTGGTCATATGAAATGACTTTGGTGGAGAAAGATATTACTAAATGCAAGTTGTCAGATAACATTATCGAAGGAACAATACTACTGGATAATCTGTATACAGCATCGAAAGTTAACAGATAACAGAACGATCTCCATGGAAACCACTCTGTATTTTGCATAAATTGCATCGCACATCTTGCTTATCGAGCGATCACACGTGAGTCGTTATATGTCTGTGCATACAAATGTACAAATTTAAATAATACACTTCAAATATAGCTTAAAATGTATAAATCAAAGCAAACTTACTTTAGGGTCAAACTTCTACGTGTGCCCCAGCTGATCACGCAGTAATATAATGACGCAGCAGGCAGCAAACTATAACGATAATGCCTCCTACTGGATGCATCAGGAACTGCACTTTTTAAACTATCAAAATAGAAGTGTTTCAATAAAGGTCTATCTTTCTCCAGGGACCTTTTATACAGCCGCCCCCAAAGGTGCTGCACAACTTTGTCCCTACTAAAAGGCGACTTAACTCAGGGTGACTTGGTAGGACAGGTTTATGTATTACTCAGGCAGAGTTGGGAGGTTCACTAAACGTGCTACTGGTCGAGTGTAGACTTGCCCCTTAATATCCACATCAGCAGACCTGACATGTCCATCCGAACTGTGGTGTGTCTTAATGACATGTCCAACAGGCCAGAGGGCCCTAGGCATCTGGGGATCTACAATCATGACGACCATTTTCTCTGTTATGTCCGGGGGAGAGGACTGCCACTTTTGCCGTGTCTGGAGGCCTGGAAGGTAGTTTCAGATGAACCTGGACCAGAAGTTATCAGCTAGAACCTGTGAATGCCTCCAGGGCCTTCGACTCAACAATTCAGACTCTGGGTAGATGACCTGTGTTTGGTGTCACTGGGTCAATGTCCGCAACATCAGATGACACATAACCCAGAGGCTTTGAGTTCAGAATTGCTTCCATCTCAAGAAGGACGGTAAGCATGACTTCTTCTGAAACTGATCGAGTTCCTACGGTGGTATAAAGGGCTGACTTTACCGATCGTACCTCTCTCTCCCACAGTCCTCCAAAATGTGGGGCTGATGGAGGATTGAACTGAAACTGGATCTTTTGATGAGAAAGCTGTTTCTGTAACTCGGGAGCTATTTCAGCAAAGGATTCTCTCAGTTCTCTTTCACATCCTTTAAAATTTGTTGCTTGGTCCGACCACAGTTAGGCTGGTGTTCCCCTTCGTGCTATAAATTGCCTAAGGTTCATTAGGAAGGAATCAGAATTCATGCTATTGAGGAGGTCCAAGTGTACCGCTCTAGTGGTTAAACACTTGAAGATGATCCCCCAGCGTTTTTCTGTGCTTCTCCCAATCTTAATCAGCATTGGCCCAAAACAGTCTACACCACATGAGTGAAAGGCAGGTTTGTGGAGACGGAGATGGGCAGAAGGCAAGTCTGCCATCTTGGGAATAGTTGGCTGTGCTCTCCAACGCTGACACTCAAAGCACTTATGCTGGTGCCGACGAATGGCTTCATGGTCACGGATAATCCAATAATGGCGCCAGATTTCGGCAAACACCCGCTCAGCTCCTGGATGATGTAGCTTGCAATCATAATGCTTAATTAGTAGCTGTGTGACTGGATGATGAGTGTCCAAAACAATGGGGTGTAAGGTGGATTCATCAATGGACTCAGATCTCCTCAAGCGACCTCCCACTCAGATTAAACTACTAGATTTGTCCAGTTCAGGAGCCAAGATAAGAAGGCGACTGTCAGAAGACACTGGTTTCCCTTTCTCTAAACGTTCATAGTCATTGGGGAATGACTCCTGTTGAACCCGCTTAAGAATAAGGATCTCTGCTCGACGATAATGATCCGCATCAGGAAAGGAAGCAGAGGTAGGGTTCACCTGAATTTCCTTGGCAGTGGCATCCAGGAGTTCTTGCCAAGTATGACAGTCCAAAGTATCAGGTATAATGGATTGGGGTGGTACTGCCGTGGTGCCGCAGAACAGACTTACGCAGCTCGATGGGGTCATCTGTCGGGTTGCTACCTGGCATAACTGGCCAGTTGGCTGGATCTTGGAGTAAGAAAGGAGGTCCTTGAGACCATCTATTCATCTCGGTAAGGACATTCAGCGGTTTGCCTCTGGTGAGGTCGTCTGCGGGATTGCTAGCAGAATCCATATAGCGCCAGGAACAATTTTCTGTTAGTCCCTGGATTTCGGCGACTCGATTGCCAACAAAAACTTTGTAGTGGCAGGATTCAGAGCTCAGCCAGGTGAGAACAGTGGAAGAGTCTGTCCATTACACTGTGGTCTCTATTTGCAAGGTTAGTTCCTTCTGAAGCAATTTAGCTAACTGCGCGGCCACAATAGCTCCACAAAGTTCTAATCGAGGAATTGAATGAGAACGTTTGGGGGCCACACGGGATCGAGCTACCATGAACGACAGGTACACTTGGCCTCTCCTGTCAGTGGTCCTCAAGTATGCCACAGCTCCATATGCCTGTTCTGAAGCATCTGAAAATATGTGGGCTGCGTCCGAAATCGCATACTACCTGTGGAGGTACTACATTTGAATTCGAACGTACTACTCGACCGTTAAAAAAGTACGTTCTATATAGTATGAATGAGGGTAGTATGAATGGAATTCGGACGTACTACATCCGCCATGTTGATGTTGTCACGTGTCGTGCGTCTTCACAACAGCGCGAAAATTTAAAGAGCCCACTTCACTGCGCGAACATCGTTAATGATTTAAATTCTTAACGCTTAATGAACCGTCTATTTAAAGAAAGCAACGTTAACAAGCTGATGTACTACATTGAGGTTAACGTAGTTTCATCTGTTTGTTAAACCCTCAACAAGTCAGTCCTTTACTTGGATAATGTTAAACAAGTAAATTACAAGTTAACCACAATGAACATCAAAAATGTTTTTTCCTGAGGTACTTTACACTTGAAGACAGCCGCGTCGCGGCTTTCCACCATTTTTTGAATATGACACCCCCTCTCCCGCGGCCTCATGGGATAGTAAAATGTCCATCATATGCCTACTACAGAATTCGGAAGGAAGTAGTAGGTCATCCGGGTACTTCTCGCCTACTATTTTTCGAATACAATGAATTTGAACATACTACTTGCCTCGCATACTGTTTTTCGCATACTATATAGTAGGGAAGTATGTAATTTCGGACGCACCCGTGGACTTCCTGGGAGGCACCATCCTTCTCCACTTCAGGAAGGACATAAGTCCTAGGTAGGGTGATGTTTGGCAGGTATTGAAGTTCATTCTCCCAGATGTGCCATGACCGCAGGAGCTCTGGTGGTAAGTTTGGGTCATCTCAACCCAAAAGGAAATTGGTAAGGCAGGTCCTCTCAGCACTGACTGTATCATCTTGAGAGGATCTGACGTTGACCTTGTGAAGAGGACGAAGGTGTTTGCCTTGACACAGGTTGCAGGGCTTCTTCAGGTCACACTGAGCAGCATGATGAGTCCTAGCACAGCGCCAACAGCGATTATTGTCTCGAATCCAGTCTTTGGCCTGGTAAGTTGTAAGTTTAGCAAATTCTTTGCACTGACTTAAATAATGCTCCATACTATCACAGAAGGGACATAACCGTTTCACTTCAATCGGTTTTGTCTTTTGAGTGGTACCCTTCTGAGGGGACTAGAAAGTTAAATTTTGAGCTTCTCCAACCCCATGAAGAACGGCTACAGTCCTTTTATTCTGTACAGGTCGAGAAGGCTCTCGGTCTTGAAATCCTCGTGAGGCAATCTCAACATCAAAGTCATAGCAGCACGCTTCATAGCGGAGCCAGTTTGAGAGGTCATGCAGGGTACGTATGGTTCCAGGTTGCCGGAACATGTGACAGCGGAACTCAGCTCACTGATCAGACGGTAGTTTGCTCAAAAGACAGGCAACATGTGACCCATAATTCAGCTCAATGTCACCTTCAGGTCCTAAAGTTTTTAACAACCCTACCAACGACTGTACTTGAAGAGCGAATTTCTGGAATGCTATGGTATCCCCACACTTCACATCAAGGGCTTCCAGGACACAGGCAATTTTCCTCAATGATAGTTGGTGGGGCTGACCAAACTTCTCATGGAGGGCCACCATGCATTGCATCTGCAATCAGCTTAGCTTCATCCAACTTTAAGTGGTCTACGAGTATCTGATATTTAAAAAGTTCAGTCCCATCTGGCGGAAGCAGATTCTCCAAAGCTATTCGAAGTCTGGCGAACTCGCTTGGATCTGTCCGGCTGAACTTGGGGATAGAAGGGGTAGGCTCTCTATAGACAGACTCTGACCTTGAGATGTGGGTTAAAAGTGGTATGGTTGACTCTCCTGCAGGTGCTGGACGACTTGACTGACCTGGTATGGCCCCATGTCGGGAAGAGGGAACTGGGATTTGAGCCTGTGAGGGTTTCCAATATGAGGGCGGCGCAGCGGAGGATAACAACTCTCTGAGGTCTTCAGGCGTTGGAGGTGGAGGTAGCACCTTTGGGCTTTGAGAATAATACTGAGAAGGCCGATATGCTTGTGAAAGGGGAGTCTGGGAAAGAGTCAAGAGTCAAGAACAACTATCACAAAACATTCAAACAGTCATGGATAATCCACATAATGATGCACACTAGCAAATATGATTAACTAAAGGCCAAGGCAGTTGCAAGTGTCCAGTACATATCAAAAGTGGCACACATCAAGTACACAACAAATGCGTGGTTCTTCATGGCATGAACAGCAGACCATAAAACTATTTTAGCTTTTCTCACATGGCAGCTGCAGTCACCTCTGTCTTGACTTGCTGAATGCAAACATGATGAATATGATAAGCCATTTTATCATTCCATTCCATTGTGCAATGTCACTAAGCAGGGCCCACACTCAAAAAAATTATTCAGTCTAAATTTACATTTTATGTAATTCAATTGCATAACAATTTTCCATCCATTTAGATTACATAGTTTTAACATAAACAAATCAATAAACTAAATGTGAGTCATATGCATCAGTCATACATGAATGAAACAGGTAAGTTTTATGTAATAATTCACAGCAAAGTCCCCACACTGCTCAGTGTTCATGTGTTTCCACACTACAGAGTGTTCAAGTAGAATTGAAGCAGTGCTGGAGTTAAGAAGATAATTATGTGATGATTGATCATTAATGATGAACAGCTGCTGTTATCAAGAAGAATCACCGAAGGAAAGAGAAACACAAGAACTACAACTGACTTCAGCCACAGCCGAAGATGAAATCAACTGAAATAAAAGACATTAAATCTCTCAAGATCTGATTAAACAGCTTCACAAACAGCATCAGATTGACCAGATTGACTTTATTTCTGTCAGACTTCTAGAGAAGCTCTTATTGAGAATTAACAGAGGTTTAGATGCTTTATTGTTTTGTTTGAAATCACCATCAAAGAGATCAGTGTTTCCTTTTGTTGGGCTCTGGGCTCTTGACCCTCGATACTTTGGTGTTGCTATTATACTGGTTGCTTTAATTGTGTGTTTATATAAAACACACTTAATTTAGCCAGTGAAACCAAGAAAAAAAGAAAAAATAGAGTTGGGGGCAGATGATCTACCGATCTAGTTTCAAGTCCAGTGTCTTATGAATATGTTTGGGTTTGTTTTATAGCTTCAGATCTAGTAGCATTGTAAAAGATAATTTGAATAATTTACAAATTTCTTTGTGCACAAAAAGCTTTCATCTGCAGCACTACAAAGACCACAGACATCAAGAATCAGTGTATGAATCTCAACAATGGTGACAGTCAAGAAAATGCTTCATGTTGCAATGTATGCTGGGCAACACCATAGTACAAGACTCTCCCATGTATCCCAGCATGCATTGCAGCATGAATAAACAATGCAGCTGAATTGTCTGGTTATTTTCTTTTATTCTTACTATTTTATTTTACGTTTGCTGTTTTAGTAGCTTGTTTTGTGATGTTTAGAGTTTCATCTGTATATTTTGTTGACTGTCACCATTGTTGAGATTCATACACTGATTCTTGATGTCTGTGGTCTTTGAATTGCTACAGATGAAAACATTGTGTGCACAAAGTGATTTGTAAATTATTCAAATGATCTGATATTTACAATACTGCAAGATCTAAAGCTACAAAAAAAAAACTAAAGCGGTATGACATCTATATAATCAGATATTGGACTTGAAATAAGATCGGTGGATCATCTGCCCACAACTCTTTTTTTCCTTGGCTTTGCTGGCTAAGCGTGTCTTATAGAAACACAGTTAAAGCAACCAATACAATAGTAACACCAAAGTATCAAGGGTCAAGAGCCCAACAAAAGGAAACACTGGTCTCTTTGATGGTGATTTCAAACAAAACAATAAAGCATCTAAACCTCTGTTAATTCTCAATAAGAGCTTCTAGAAGTCTGACAGAAATAAAGTCAATCTGATGCTGTTTGTGAAGCTGTTTAATCAGATCTTGAGAGATTTAATGTCTTCTTTTATTTCAGTTGATTTCATCTTCGCTGTGGCTGAAGTCAGTTGTAGTTCTTGTTTTCTTTCCTTCGGTGATTCTTCTTGATAACAGCAGCTGTTCATCATTAATGATCAATCATCACATAATTATCTTCTTAACTCCAGCACTGCTTCAATTCTACTTGAACACTCTGTAGTGTGGAAACACATGAACACTGAGCATTGTGGGGACTTTACTGTGAATTATTACATAAATCTTACCTGTTTCATTCACGTATGACTGATGCATATGAATCACATTAAGTTTATTGATTTGTTTATGTTAAAACTATGTAATTTAAATGAATGGAAAATTGTAATGCAATTGAATTACATAAAATGTCAATTTAGACCGAATCATTTTTTTGAGTGCATGTATGCAGAGCCACGAAGACAATTTGTGTGTTACATTATGCATTTGTTGCCACTGGATTTTATTTTATTTTTTTAACCATTTTTTCAGGTGTGTTTGGTGATCCAGATTTAGCGAAGTCAGTGTTGGAGGGAGATTCTGTCACTCTGAAAACTGATGAAATACATAGTGAAGATCTCATAGTGTGGACCTTTGGACCTGATGATACTGTCATAGTAAGGAACTCTGAAATTAAGATGTTTAGAGACAGATTGCTGGTGGACCAGTCGACTGGATCTCTTACCATCAACAACATCACAGCTAATTTTTCTGGAATATATAAATTAACAAACGTCAGGAAGAGCTCATACAAGACATTTAATGTTACTGTCTATGGTGAGTAGCTCCAGTCTTTCAGTATAGTTTGATGTGTAGGACAAGTTTGCACTAAAATAAATGTTACTTTATTATGTAAAATTTAACGTATGTAAAGAAATTATACTTCTTGAAGGTCTATGATGTTGCTCAAGTCATTTGCCCTGGTGTCCTAAGGAATATTCATAGTTCCTCCTTGGGAACTCGAGCTGCGTCACAACGCTTTGGGAATGCCCCTGCGTGACCGGTTCTGAATCTGCTGTGTAATCTGTCCAATGGAAGATCGCGACGTCATAGGCGGGTGATGTCAGAGACCAGGAAGCATAAAAGCACGTGCGGCAAAGCTGGCGTCAGCCTTCTGTCATTCTGAACCGCACTCTTTGTGTGTCTGTTTCTATTCTGTTGTCTGCTAAAAGCACTTTCACAGAAATACATAAACTGCTCTTGGCAGCGGGTCAAGCTGATGCATGTCTGCACACAATGTCTGTGTTACAGGCGTACCAAGCTGATCTGCTGAAAGAGCTTGATGAGCGCGAGCAGGTGAGCTCCGATGATATCGTGGAGCTCAGGAGGACCGCTGATTTGTCTCTCCGCGCCACTAAGGAGACCGCCCATGCCATTGGGCGCTCAATGGCTGCGATGGTGGCAGCGGAGAGACATCTGTGACTGACCCTGTCAGATATGAAAGACAAGGACAGGGTCTGCCTACTGGACTCCCCGCTCTTGTCTTCTGGCCTGTTCGGCGATGCTGTCAACTTGGTCGTCAACAGGTTTCAGGAGGCGAGGAAGCAAGCAGCGGCATTCCAGCGGTTCCTCCCTTGCCGCTCTCGGGCTCAGGGGGCTGCTGTGCGGGAGCAGCCCTCGACGAGTACTGGCTCCTCATACAGGGAGGCTCAAAAAGAGAGCGCTGCCTCTCGTGCCCCCCCGCGGCAGGGCCAGAAGCAGCGCTACTCGTCTGGGGCTTCGAAGTCGAAGCCGGATCTGAGGTCCATACTTACGGCTAGGAGGTGCCAGAAGAAAAAGTCCTGACACAGGGAGGTGCAGGACTTTGGAGGGCAGGCCCCTCTGGGGAAGAGAGAAATTACATGGTGCCCATCTCTCCCCAGTGCCCTCGACGCCCCGACGCAAGGGGACTGAGACGCACGTTATAATAAATAGATTATTTAGCAGCGTGGAAACTACTGCCAAATGTGTCTCGATGGGTCCTGCAGACTGTAGAAAAGGGATATCGAATTCAGTTCACTTTTCCACCGCCGCGCTTCAGCGGCGTGACTCCCACGCTGGTGGGCCCCGAGCAGGCTCTGGTTATTGAACAAGAGGTGAAAAACCTATTAAGGAAGGAGGACATCAAGGTGATCCCTCCTCGCGAGAGGGAATCCGGGTTTTACAGCCGGTATTTCATAGTTCCCAAGAAGGATGGGGGGTTGCGTCCGATCATAGATCTGCGTCAACTGAACCGCTCAGCCAGTCAGCTGAAGTTCAAGATGCTCACGCTGAGGCAAGTCGTGTCACAAATCAGGTGCGAGGACTGGTTTGTCACGATAGGTCTAAAAGACGCATACTTCCATGTATCCATCCTTCCATGTCACAGGAAGTTCCTAAGGTTTGCTTTTGGGAGCAAAGCATACCAATATCGGGTTCTTCCCTTCGGTCTAGCACTCTCACCCCGCACGTTTACAAAAGTAGTGGATGCAGCACTAGCTGCGTTGCTTATTTAGGCGTGGTGTGGGATTCGACCACGATGCAGGCACGAATGTCTCCTGCTCGGATCGAGTCGATCCTCACATCAGTCAAGAGAGTGAGAGAAGGCCAGTCACTCACTGTCAAGCAGTTTCAGAGATTGCTGGGTCTGATGGCAGGTGCGTCCAATGTGATACCATTTGGCCTGCTATACATGAGACCCCTACAGTGGTGGCTCAAGACCAAGGGATTTTCCCCGAGGGGAAATCCACTTCGCACGATCAGGGTCTCTCGACGGTGTGTGCGAGCCCTAGACGTGGAGGAAACCTTGGTTCTTAAATCAGGGCCCGGTGCTGGGAGCTCCATGTCGCCAGTTATCGTTAGCGACGGACGCATCTTTCACCAGTTGGGGAGCAGTCATGAGTGGCCGCTCAGCCCGCAGTCTGTGGAGTGGCTGCCATCTCCTATGGCACATCAATTGTCTGGAGATGCTAGCAGTCTATCAAGCACTGAAATATTTCCTCCCAGACCTGAGAGGTCACCATGTGTTGGTGCGCACCGACAACACAGCGGTGGTCTCTTACATCAACCACCAAGGGGGGTCTGCGTTCGTACCCATTGTACAAACTGGCACACTAGATACTTTTGTGGTCCCAGGACAAGTTCCTCTCACTGAAAACACTGTATATTCCTGGGTACCTGAACGTGGGAGCAGACGTACTGTCCGAGGTGGTGAAGCAGATATGTAACCCTGGACCACAAAACCAGTCTGAAGTGTCAATTTTTTGAAATAAATAAGCTTTCCATTGATGTATGGTTTGTTAGGATAGGACAATAATTGGCCGAGATACAACTATTTGAAAATCTGGAATCTGAGGCTGCAAAAAAATCGAAATATTGAGAAAATCGCCTTTAAAATTATCCAAATTAATACTTAGCAATGTATATTACTAATCAAAAATGACGTTTTGATATATTTACAGAAGGAAATGTACAAAATATCTTCATGGAATATGATCTTTACTTAATATACTAATGATTTTTGGCATAAAAGAAAAATCTATAATTTTGACGCATACAGTGTATTTTTGGCTATTGCTACAGATATACCCCAGCGACTTAAGACTGGTTTTGTGGTCCAGGGTCACATATGGAGAATGTTTTATCAGGCAGAGGTGGACCTCTTTGCGACTTGAGTGAATGCGCAGTGTCCCCTCTGGTTCTCTCTAGCTCCTCCAACTCCCTTGGGACTGGACACTATGGTACAGACATGGCCGAGGCTTTGTCTGTACGCCTTTCCCCCGATCGCTCTGCTCCCGGGAGTTCTGACGAGAGTGCGCCGAGATGGTGTTCGCCTACTGTTAGTAGCCCCATTCTGGCCGGGCCGAGTATGGTTCTCGGACCTGATTTCCCTCCTAGACGGCTCTCCATGGGAGATTACTGTCAGGAGGGATCTCCTCTCACAAGCAGGGGGCGCGATTCTGCACCCCTGCCTGGAGTTATGGAAACTGTGGGTGTGGCCCCTGAGGGGGCACAGCTCATAGCTTCTGGTTTCCCAGCTGAGGTGGTAGAGACCATTCTCCAATCCAGAGCTCCCTCTACGAGGAAAGTGTACGCCCTGAAGTGGAAGTTCTTCACTTCATGGTGCAGAGATCGCCAGCAAGACCCTGTTAACTGCCCAGTTGGTACAGTTCTTGAGTATCTGCAGGCTAGATTCTCTGCAGGGGTATGTCCTGCACCATGAAACTGCTCCAGTTTATTGTCCTGCACGTTCTCGTGTCCCCACGTGGGACCTGCCGGTGGTGCTAGAGGCTCTGTGTAGACCACCTTTCGAGTCAAGGCACACTCCACTAGAGGTATGGCGGCCTCCAAGGCCTTCTCTGCAGGTGTCCATGTATCAGACATCTGCAACGCTGCGGGTTGGTCCACCCCTTCCACCTAGACATCGGTACTACCCCAGGTTCTTCAGTCCTCTCATCCTAGTCGTTTATGTTGAGACATACATACAGGGCAGGGACTTGTAGGTCTGGTGGCGTAGGCATCTCGTTCCCAAAGCGTTGTGACGCAGCTCGAGTTCCCGAGGAGGAACGTCTCCAGGTTACGCATGTAACCATGGTTCCTTGAGGGAACGAGACGCTGCGTCACATTGCCATACTTCTGGCATCCCTGCCAGCGCAGTTCTTCATGACTTGAGGCTGACGCCGGCTTTGCCACACGTGCTTTTATGCTTCCTGATCTCTGACGTCACCCGCCTATGACGTCGCGCCCTTCCATTGGACAGATTACACAGCAGATTCAGAGCCGGTCACGCAGGGGCGTTCCCAAAGCGTCTCGTTCCCTCAAGGAACCATGGTTACATGCGTAACCTGGAGACATTTTCAGTCACGTGACTGAATCGAAGACCTGGAAGGCAAAACATCCAACTGCAGCATAAGCCTGTCAATTTTCCATTTGTTTCCAAGCCACACGTTTAGATCACCTCTCAAAAGAATAAAACAAAGATATAACAAAATGCAAGTTTTGGCAATTTGCAATCCGTATAATGCACCCACCGCAACATTTCAATCACTAAAACAGCGGGACATTCTAAAACTTTTAATGTGAAAAACACTTGAAAGTCCCTTAATGTATTAAATGATCAAATTTAGTACACACCTTATTGATGATGCATACTTTCTAAAGGCAAGAAGATGAGCCTGGAATATGAACGTGATGCACTAACAGTGCTTTCTTTATAATGGTTTTCTATGGGAAAACATTTAATGTGAAACTTTGCACATTGCATTAATATTCTGGGTTCATCTGCTTGCCAGTACAAAGAATGCATCATCAATAAGGTGTGAACTAAATTTGGTCAGTGTCTTATTACATTACTAATTAATGCAAACTTTGTAAAAATAACTGGCGGTCAGAGGAGCAAAGCCTTGTTTTGCCCTCCAGGTGGGCGTTCCTGTAAGGGTGTGACATCATGTGAAAACTATGAATTGTAGGCAAAGCTAATATGTTTAAGATTGCAGTATTGTTTTGATTATGACTTCTCCCCCTTCTCCCAAAAAATGGAAACATACTGTTTTACCTGCTGTTATGCATGTTTTGTTGCAACTATGTGATAAATTCACCTACTAACGTGTTCTATTCAACTTCTGTCTTTCTTGACCATGTAAAAAGGATGATTTAGACAGCTTTACAATTCAAATAATGTGTAATTCACTGAATAATTCATGTAGCTTTAACAATAATCGTCAAATTCTTCTTTTTGTATAGTACACTAAGTGAAATTAGTAAAATGACATAAATTAAAAACACATAAATTACATAAAATGCCTACAGTTTTCCACAACATTTAACAGTATTGTACTGTAAAATTGGTAATAAGTCACTTTGGATAAATGCCTCTGCTAAATGAATAAATGTAAATGTAAGTGTAATGCAAATGCAAAATTACATAATATGTCCCAGCAGATCTATTACAGTTTTTCCCTGTGTATAGTAAGGGAACACAATATTACTACTGTTAAATAGTGTATTTTACTGTTAAAATGACAAACATTTTTACAGTGAACAGTTACCTTTATAGTGCATTACTGCAAAGGTTTTAATAAACTGAAGGACGAGTCAGTTATTTTCTGTTGTAAATAACAGTATGCTATAGTTGACAGACATTGATGTATTAATGTATTTATCCAGGACTATTCTTTAAATTCTTACCTAAATAAGTGTCACCTACAACCAAAAAACTTCTTTATAAAAATAAAACCAATTAAAAAAAAAAGAAAAAAAATTACATTCATCTGTAAATTGTGATTTGCCTGTTTATTTTCTCAGCTTGTCTGCCTGTTCCTGTCATCAGAGAATCTTCACAATGTTCTTCATCATCATCAACATATTGTTCACTGCTGTGTTCAGTGGTGAATGTGGGTCATGTGACTCTCTCCTGGTACAAAGGAAACAGTTTATTGTCCAGCATCAGTGTGTCTGATCTCAGCATCAGTCTCTCTCTACCTCTGGAGGTGGAATATCAGGATAAAAACACCTACAGCTGTGTGCTCAACAACCCCATCAGCAACCAGACGAGACATCTGGACATCAGCAAACTCTGTCACACATGTTCAGGTACAGCAGCGCTGATATTAGTGATTATTTACTGAGCTGATCTGTTCAAGTTTATACTTATACTGTTTTTTTTTTGTGTCTTTTTTCATTTTTCAGGTTTGTCCACAGTTAATATCGTGGTGGTTTGCATTTGTGGTCTGGCTGTGGCTGCAGTTTTGTGTGGTATTTACTGTTACTGTCAGCGCCAGATGCCTCAACAAGCAGCTAATCAGGGTATGTGATACCTATAGCTAAATTTACAGAAGAAAAATATGAGCTTTTGGGACAGATTTACTAACAGCTTGTGTCAGTGCAAACTCTTTTGGCATTAAAAAAAAAACTACTGCAAGGATTTACTAAAGACACACAACGAGAAATTAGTGATGAAAAGCCATGGACACAGATATTTTTGTGATTGACCTTTTTGCATATGCATTTGTAGGAGTTTCACTGTCAGGCCGCTAAATAGGCTATTTAAATGTGATTTGGTTTGCGATTTTGCGCTGGACATGATATTGAATATGTGTATTCTCATGATTCGGCCGCAGAACTTTCCCAATCCCAGTGGTGCTTTTATTAGATTGTGGCATCATGCTAATTTGCCCTGTTTAAGTAGCTAAATCTGGCCCTTATTATGCAAAGTACATTTTTGAAAGAAAGTTTTAGTGTACTTCTACTTCATTGTTTAAATTAAGCGATTATTTTTATACAGACCAACCTGTTGGAGAAGAACATATTAGGCTAACTAATGGTGAGAGACAATTTAACTATGACTTTTGTGTTTATATGTGTTTGATGTGGCTTTATTCTGTTCACTGAGACATCAAACAACTTTACAAAGATCTCTAAAGCTAAAACATTGCAGTTATGACAAATGGCTTTATTGAATTGAGTCATGTGATTATTGTTAAGGTGTAGTTCCTGGGAACGCTGGGGATGCTGATCGAACAAACAATGGTAAGATACTGTATTACTGAATCTGTGCATGACTGTGTTCATATAAATGCACACACAATACATTCTTATTGTTTTTTTGTTTTTGTTTTTTTCAGCAGGTGCAGAAACAGCTGATCAGAGGAGACATTCACAAAACAGTAAGTTACTGTAGAACTAATCCATTTTAAGGTACCCAACTGGCTTCAACTGGCTGATACTCTTAGATGTCAAACGCCATTACAAAGAACAGTTGTTTTCTGTCAGATGCTTTGATATTCTTTCCTTATTCTTTTTTGCTAATATACAGCAACATCAGTAAGATCTATCAAATTTAGTGGCAATGACTGAAATTAGGAAAATAAGTAGAAATGATTGTTTAAATCTGGACAGTAGAAACAAGGCTTGACTTTCACTGATCTCTGTCTGAAAAACTGTTTCTGTTTGTTCTCCAGATGTTTTTGAGAAGGATGAAATGAAGTCAGTATTCACACCAGTGGGAGAGTCTGTCTTACTTCAAACTGATATCACTGAAATACAGGAAAATGAGCAGATCGAGTGGAAGTTTGCTAATTCAGAACTTCTCGTTAAAGCTGAATTTGTTGTCATAGCTAAGTGGGATAAAACAAACGATGAGAAATACCTAAATAATGAAGAAAGATTCAAAGATAGGTTGCAACTGCACCACAATACTGGATCTCTGACCATCACAAACATCACACCTGAACACTATGGACATTATAAACTACAAATCACCAGCGAGAGACGGAAGATCTCAAAGATGTTCAATGTTGTTGCTCCTGTGAGTAGATTGAGTCCTTTAATATATTATATTTTGTTTTTATTATCTTTAACTGATATATTATTAGTTATGGCAAGCAAAAGTGACATGATAGATGAAAACACTTTTTCTGTCTGCTATTTTGTATCCTAATTCATGGTGAATAGGTTTATGCAAATCACAATAAATATTTCTCAATGCATCTGAAATTAATATTATCAATCACTGTAGTCAAGGGACTAATTCAATTTTTAGATTGATGGAAATATTAAACAACCTGCCCTGTTTTCACCTTTGCTTTTTGTTTTCTTAAAGGTCCTGAAAAAAAGACAGAGTACAATCCAGAGGAGAGAAACTTGCCCTTGATAACAGAAGAGGACTATACAGTATATCATCCATAATTTAATTCCATTGCCAAAAAAAAAAGTTCTACTTTTATTTTTCAGCCATCTAAAGTACCTTAAAGACTAAATTAAATTTGTGTGTGCAATACAAGCTGACATATTGCATTGACTTATTGCATTTTCTTTTTTTATGGTCTGTTTTGTACGGCCATGCTACAGATACAAATGGTCCCCAGGGGATTAATTCTAAAGAATTTGGTGATGCCAAAAAAAATAAAAAATAAAAATCAACAAACAGTATTTTAATTCTCATGTTGTGTTCCATTCATTTTGACTCGGAGATGATTTTCTTTTTCCCAAAAATGCTGGTTAATGTCACATTGGACTAAAACTTACTGACTTAGCTCACACAGGGAACTTCCTAAAGAAAGCTGATAATTTTTGTGATTTTTTTTTAATGCTATATTATCATTTATCAAATTACTTATTCATTATCACAGGTTTTGTATTTCTTTTTGGAACGCAGCCCTGAGGAGCTCCAGTGCTGATGGTGTGGGTGATGGATGAGAATTTTCCCAGCGTCACTAGCTGCTGTCTGTCAGGAAGCTGGTGATCCACTGACAGATGGAGGTGGGTACAGAGAGCTATGTCAGTTCATTCTGAAGGGTGATGGTGATTCATGATGGTGTTGAAAGCGGAGCTGAAATCCACAAACAGGATCCTTGCATAAGTCCCTGGTCTGTTCAGATGTTGGAGGATGTAGTGCAATCCCATGTTGATTGCATCATCCACAACCACAAAACATCCACAGCACAAAACTCTCTGATCACTGTTTGGTTCATCTTCTACTCCCTATTTCATCCTTTGCTTTTGGAAAACTCACATCCAACACCCGCACCATCAGCACTGGAGCTCCTCAGGGCTGCGTTCTCTCCCCACTGCTCTTCTCCCTCTACACAAATGACTGCACCTCTAAAGACCCCTCTGTCAAACTCCTGAAGTTTGCAGATGACACTACAGTCATAGGTCTCATCCAGGACAGCGACGAGTCTGCTTACAGACAAGAGGTTGAGCAGCTGGCTGTCTGGTGCAGTCATAACAACCTGGAGCTGAACACGCTCAAAACTGTAGAGATGATCGTGGACTTCAGGAGAAACCCCCCTGCTCTCCCCCCACTCACCATCATGAACAGCACTGTGGCTGCAGTGGAGTCATTCAGATTCCTGGGCACCACCATCTCTCAGGACCTGAAGTGGGACACTCACATTGACTCCATCATGGGAAAGGCTCAGCAGAGGTTGTTCTTCCTTCGTCAACTGAAAAGTTCAACCTGCCACAGGCGCATATGACACAGTTTTACTCAGCTGTTATTGAGTCGGTTCTGTGCTCCTCTATAACTGTCTGGTTTGGGTCAGCCAGCAAATTAGATATAAGAAGACTGCAGCGAACTGTTAGGACAGCAGAAAGGATCATTGGTGTGCACCTGCCCAGCCTTCAGGACTTATACAACTCCAGAGTGAAGAAACGGGCAGGTAACATCATCAAAGACCCCTCTCACCCCGGACACAACTTGTTTGCACTTCTCCCCTCAGTCAGACGCTACAGATCTCTGTGCACTAGAACATCTAGGCATAAAAACTGTTTTTTCTCACAAGTACTATGTAAATACATATGCATATTTTCTATACAGCTGTATATAGAGAGAAAATAATGCACAAATCTGTACATACATCTTCTGTTCCAGATTCATACACATTATTATTATTATTATTGTTAAGCCTTATTTAAATGTTTCTGTTCTCATGTCAGATATTTATGTATATATGTATGTATGCGTGTATGTACCAAGAGCTTCTTAAAAAACCACAACAAATTCCTTGTGTGTTTGCGCACACTTGGCGAATAAAGCTGATTTTGATTCTAATTCTGATTCTGATTAGTCGTAGGCCTGATCTGAACTTTTTTTGTGTGCCTCAGTTTTTGTGTGAACATTGCCAATAAGATCAATAAGACCTACAATCAATCAGTTCCAAAGAGAAATGCAAAGCCTGTGTTAACTGAAAGAAAATAAGTCGACAAAAACATTGAATCCAAGATTTGTTGGTAATATAGCATACTGAGAGATTTACAAGCTATTTTTAAAAGGCTGATCTTTTTCTTATTTTTTTACCAGGAAAACCAGATTAGGTACAAGATTCTCAGAGCATAACACATTAGTTAAGTGTTGCAGTCCTCCTCGCCCCGCTCCGAGCGGGATTCGATCCGCGGTTTCCAGCATGGGAGGCGGGCGCTCTAACAAGAAGGCTAAAGGCCACAGTCGCCAGCATTGGTTGCTAGAACGCCTCTTGAGATCACGGGAGTGAGGTTTTACCTGTACAGCATTTACCCGCTGGCCTCTGCTACATAAGGACAAATGGTCATGAATAATTATGATTTGTTTGGGTAACATCAATAAAAACTAATTAAAAAAAAAAAAAGTCTTGATTTTGTTTTTGTGGTCTTCTAGAATAGGTTTTTATGCTTGAATGTTCAAAAACATTATTTTTCACATATTTTATATGGTTTCAGCTCCTCCTAGTTTGTTGGTATGCTCTGGGTTGCATTTCCCAAAAGCAACTACGGTTGCAAGTTCCGTCACTACCATTGGAGTTCAATGGAACATGCAACCATAGTTAGCTAACAATATTTTTGGGAAACGCACCGCTGTTTAGATTCTGTCTCTATTGCTGCCTTCACGTGCTATCGGAATTATCGTAAATACGAGTTTCCTAATCGGAAATTGGACGTGAACGGCCTCTCAAGTTGTATTTACTACTGGGAAATTCAGAAATAATTTTGATACCGGAGTTTCCGAGTTGGGCGGTCATAAACTTTAAACATGGTGGAGGGAACAACCACTGCTGCTGTCAATGCTGTTCTCACAACAACTACCCACATAGCAATTTTTCTCTGGCCCAGCTCCGGCCCAGACAATCAGCTTTTGCTTGGCCCACATACCGCAATGACTTACGGTCCTAGTGTGGACCAGGTCTGGATTCCAGACAAGGGCCACACATGGGCCATAACTGGCTCAAGTCTCAGCCAAGTTAATTACCCATAACTGGCCCTGAATTGGGCCAGTTATGGCCCATGTGCACTCAAAAAAATGATTTGGCCTAAATTTACATTTTATGTAATTCAATTGCATAACAATTTTCCATCCATTTAGATTATATAGTTTTAACATAAATCAATAAACTTAATGTGAATCATGCATCAGTCATACGTGAATGAAACAGGTAAGATTTATGTAATAATTCACAGCAAAGTCCCCACACTGCTCAGTGTTCATGTGTTTCCACACTACAGAGTGTTCAAGTAGAATTGAAGCAGTGCTGGAGTTAAGGAGATAATTATGTGATGATTGATCATTAATGATGAACAGCTGCTGTTATCAAGAAGAATCACCGAAGGAAAGAGAAACACGAGAACTACAACTGACTTCAGCCACAGACGAAGATGAAATCAACTGAAATAAAAGACATTAAATCTCTCAAGATCTGATTAAACAGCTTCACAAACAGCATCAGACTGACCAGATGGACTTTATTTCTGTCAGACTTCTTTCCGATAGCACGTGAAGGCAGCATTAGGCACCACATAAACCATGCAGTGAGTCATGTGACTCTCTCCTGGTACAAAGGAAACAGTTTATTGTCCAGCATCAGTGTGTCTGATCTCAGCATCAGTCTCTCTCTACCTCTGGAGGTGGAATATCAGGATAAAAACACCTACAGCTGTGTGCTCAACAATCCCATCAGCAACCAGACCACACATCTGGACATCAGTCAACTCTGTCACATGTGTTCAGGTACAGCAGCGGTGATATGTGTGTTTAATTTATATATATACATTCCTCAGAAAACAGAGAATGTGCCAAAAAAGTTAATGAATGGAGAAATTACTGCAAACACTTGTTTGTAGTGTTACATTATCCTTATTTATGTAAAACTTTTCTGCTTTTAGCCTTTAAAACTGGAAAATGTTTGAAATTAATGCTGTTAACCTGTGAAAAGTATCATAACAAAGGGTTTCTACTGACTTTACACTAACTTCTTTGTTTGTTCGTTTGTTTTTTGGTTATTTAACTGTTGATGGAACATGTAACGATGGTGAGGACATTTAATATCACGCTGGTTTGCGTTTGTGCTCTGGCAGTCCATTTTCCAGGTATTATCCTATATGCAATATCCCTGTCAAGAATGCAAAAGGACAGATACATTAATAATAATTGCTGTGACAAAATGTAAGGGTGTACAAGCTTATGTATGCGCAAGGTTATTGAACAGAATATTAAGACGATTCTGAATATCTATTAATCTTTCTCCATCACATCCAATATGCACGCATGCGTACATATAAGTTTGTGTAAAAACAACCTTTCCGCATACAACATCTACAACAGTGCGTCTCATATGGGGGTCTGTTTCAGATAAACTGGACATCCATAATCTTTGAGAAAAGTGTTATTTAGTTTCTCTGCTGGCGCGCAACGACAAAGAGCTCTCATTGGTCAATAACTAATCTTCTAAATCGTGTAAACTGACAATTTTTAAATGTTCTTTAACACCGTGTCCTAACTACACGCTACACGACAGCGTGACGCGACAGAATTAATCAAATATCACAGCCAATCAGAAGAGCGGGTGGGCGGGCTCTCTTTGGAAACGCACTGCAGTTCCGCACTCACATTGAAAATGGGTGAGTAAATAATCAAATAAATAAATAATTCCCATTAAGAAATACATACTCAGTGACTGTTAGAGAAACTTTGTTATGAAGTACAGTTGTTTATTTGCTCAGAATTCGCAGTTTTAACCATAAATATTTTTTTTTCAAAATCTGAGGTAAATTATCCATTCTCGCATTCATTGTGGCTATTGAAGTAACGCACAATGATAGTTTAACTAAAAATAAATAATTTGTACACAATCAGTGCCAATTTTTCTCATATGACAACCAGTTTATTTGTTGTTGTTCATAGGGAAATTCAAACACAACTCATCACTTTTATTATGGAAAGAAAATGATCAAACTCAAACTGTTTTAATACAGAAAAAAACAAAAACAACAAAACTACTTAGCATCTGATATTTTTAATGACCAAAAAAATAATACTTATATTATTTGTAGATATGAAATATTGCATTTATTTTCTCATTAAGGTCCGAGATTCAGACAGGAGCTCTGGAGGAGGAAGAGGATAGCGGCCTTTCTTTTATTACAGGGGAGAAAAACAAGGATGTGGGTGCATCCAATAAATAAAAGAAGAGCAGAGCAAGGGGCCTTCCACAACCTAGTGCAGGAACTTTACCTGGACAACACACGTTTTTTAAATTATTTTCATATGTCCTCCACTGATATGGAGAATGTGCTGTCTTATATTGGTGAAGACCTGAGGAAGCAGACCACATCATTCCGTGTTCAAGTTGAGCCCCAACAACGTCTTGCTGTAACACTAAGGTAAGTAAATGCACTGTAAAAATTGTTTTATTTTACAAAATTGTCAGAGATGATGTGTCTTAAGTGGTATAAATACCAAGAAAGCAATCGAGAATTCACATTTTTTATTATTATTCTTCACAGTTAAATCATAAAAAGTTTTATTATTTTTAAAGTTATTAGATTAATGCCTCGAACATAATTATAAATATATGAAATTGACATTACTGAGGTAATTATTTTGTAATTCCATTTGGGGGTGAAATTTATGACATTATACACGACAAGTCAATAGATGAATGTGCATAGAAGAAACAACTATACAGAAGAAAAAAATAATAATCTGCAAAGTAGTTTATTTCACAGTAACGAGTTTAAAATTGCTCAACACAACATTACATCAACCTCATAAAAGATCACACAAATGTGCTGCAACAGTCTTTACACAAAAAATAAATAAATAAATCCAAACACTCAAACAACAGTAGTAGAAAATAATTAATTGTTTGTGGCAAAACTTGGAAAACTATATGAACAGTATTCTGAAAAATTTGTTTTGTTTAAATATGACTCTCTAAACAGTATATTTGTTAGTGGATACAAGAGAAACTGGGTGTAAACCATCAACACATTTTGAACATCAATGAAATACTGAAATAAGATAGGACCATACTAACATGCAGAAATATCATCTTCAGAACAAACTGTTTTTGTCTGCTTGGGTGTCCGTCTGTGTGTGTGTGTGTGTGTGTGTGTGCACATCAAGACTTGGAATTGTGTGAATTGTGTTTGTAGTCATCCAAGTTGCTCCTTGACCTAAGGAAAGCAAATAGAGAAATACCATAAATTATACAAGCAATATTTGCACCAACATAAAACAGAATACTGAATATATGGCAAAAGGAATGTCATATATGGATAGAATTTCCATTACTTTTGTACGGTTGCTCCTGAACCACTGGGTAGACGTGGTCTGCTTGAGATTCTCACAAAAGTGTCTTGCAGATTTTTCCATTTTGACTTTAGGTTTTCATAATCTGTGAAACAAACAGAAATGCATTATTCATCAACTTTAACAATGTGTTTTTTTTATTTACAGGTATTTGGCAACAGGAGACTCGATGCACAGTCTGGTGTACTGCTACCGTCTTGGAGTCCAGACAGTGTCCGACTGTATCAAAGAGACATGTAGGGCCATTGAAAAGCGAATGTTTTCAGTATATCTCCCAAAGCCCACAGAGGGGATGTGGAAGGACATAGCACTGTCCTTTGAAAATCGGTGGCAGTTTCCCAACTGCATTGGGGCACTAGATGGTAAACGCATCTGTATCACTGCTCCACCAAAATCCGGAAGCCTTTTTTACAACTACAAAGGCTCCTTCTCCATCAATTTGCTTGGCCTTGTTGATGCAAACTACAAATTCACTGCAATCCAAGTAGGTGATTTTGGAAAAAAGTGTGATGGAGGTGTCTACAGCAACTCCACACTAGGCAGAGGAATGAAGGAGAAGACACTGAATGTTCCAGAGGATCAGTGTTTCCTGGTACTGAGGACCTGGGAAGACTTCCCTTTGTGATGGTTGGGGATGCTGCATTCCCTCTCAAGCCCAACTTAATGAGACCCTACCCAGGGAGGTATCTAGAGAGACAGAAGGCAAACCTCAATTACCGCCTCAGCAGAGCCCGAATGACAGTGGAAAAAGCATTTGGCATACTATCCTCCCGCTGGCGAATTTTCCAAAGGGACATTAACTTGATGCCAGACACCACAGACACCTTGATTGTGGTAACATGCATTCTGCACAACATGCTGACACGCCCAGGTGAAGCAGAACACTGGCTAAGAGAGGCATCTGAAGATGTGTCCTTGAGGGGGCTGACTGAACGGCTCAACAGAGCAAGCCTGGAAGCAACAAGTGTGCGAGAGAAATTTGCTGATTACTTCAGCTCTCAGGCAGAAGTAAGATGTTAATCTGATTTGTTCTCAAACACAGAGATTCAGTGCACAGTAAAACAGTATCTTAACATTATTTGGGTTATTAACTTCTTCCTCAAGAAGTCGACCTGTTTAAAAAATAATCTTAATTCAGTGAAACATGTAAATTACATATTGTGGTCTCAGAGCTGTGCTTTCTTTCCTTTTTGTTTTTGCTTAGATTTATTTTTCCCTGTGGTCAACTTATTTTAGTTCAAGGTAATGTCTGACCCCCCAAAGATACCACAACATGCAGGAAGTTAAATTGGAATTAATAGAAGTGTAACTTTGTGAAATTCCAATGCTTTGTCACAATTTGCATACTATCCATCTTAAATAGCATTCCAATTTAGAATGAGTTTGTCCCAAATCATAGTATGTTCAAGTGTGCTGCACGTCCTGAAAAGTGAAGTCAAAACATTTTGATCGCCACCTGTTGGCTGGCTGCAGTATAGGTCATTAACCCTTCCTTCTCCATGCAATCAAATGGGACAGGAGACAAACTAAAAGATCCAACTATACTTCAAAAAATTATTTTCTGCAGATTTGTCTGCTAGGTAGCTCTGATCACATGTTCACATGCTCGTTTTTCCAATATGTTTGGTTTTATTTAGTTATTTGATGCTATAAAAACTGTGTGGAAAGTCATGATTGACAGCTGTGCTGCGGGAGTTTGGACGGGATTTCTACTTCAAATGCACAAGATGGCAGCAAAAGTAGTCAAGTCAAGTCAAGTCACCTTTATTTATATAGCGCTTTTACAATACAGATTGTGTCAAAGCACTTAACAGTATCAAATTGGAGGATAGAGTGTCAGTAATGTATAATGATAAGATTAAACACTCAATTTTCAATTTTCAGTTAAAGGCATTTCATTATTGAATTCAGAGATGTCATTGTCTAGCTCAGTTTAGTTTAAATAGTATCTGTGCAATCAAATCGGCGATAATCGCTAGAAATTA
Organism: Onychostoma macrolepis; assembly: GCF_012432095.1. Taxonomy (NCBI): domain Eukaryota; kingdom Metazoa; phylum Chordata; class Actinopteri; order Cypriniformes; family Cyprinidae; genus Onychostoma; species Onychostoma macrolepis. The sequence continues at coordinate 6,517,839 of NC_081176.1, read as the reverse complement.
AGTGTCCCCAACTGAGCAAGCCAGAGGCGACAGCGGCAAGGAACCAAAACTCCCTCTGTGACAGAATGGAGAAAAAAAAAACCTTGGGAGAAACCAGGCTCAGTCAGGGGGCCAGTTCTCCTCTGACAAGACGAAACCCGCAGTTCAAAAGTTTATATTTCTATTTTAATTTTGTTGCAATTTCTAACAATAGTAGTATTATGTAGTTAGGTATTTTATTATATTTTAGTTATTTTGTTATTTTTGGTTGATATATCTGGGGATATATCTCTGGGGGTCATCTGGGTGTCCTGGTCTCCGCTGACGATCAGGGCTGTAGACATCATCTCTTGGTGCTGATCCACCATCTGATCGGATACGGACTGAGAAACAGACTAGAAAGAAACAGACAAATATTAGCGTAGATGCCATTCAACTTACGATGTAATGAGTACATCGTGTGTTATGGGGAGTGTTCCCGGTTCCGGTTCATCTAATTAATGCAGCCTAACAATCCTTTAATGGATTTGAATAATAGAAGCGTATTAATGTGTTATGTGTAAGCCAGGCTAAAGAGATGGGTCTTTAATCTAGATTTAAACTGACAGAGTGTGTCTGCCTCCCGAACAGTGTTAGGTAGACTGTTCCAGAGTTTGGGTGCTAAATAGGAATAGGATCTGCCGCCCGCAGTCGATTTTGATATTCTAGGTATTATCAAACGGCCGGAGTTTTGAGAACGCAGCGGACGTGGAGGACTATAATGCGATAAGAGCTCGCTCAAGTACTGAGGAGCTAAACCATTCAGGGCTTTATAAGTAATTAACAAGATTTTAAAATCTATCCGATGCTTGATAGGGAGCCAGTGCAGTGTTGACAGAACTGGGCTAATATGGTCATATTTCCTGGTTCTAGTAAGGACTCTAGCTGCTGCATTTTGGACTAACTGTAGTTTGTTGATCAAGCGTGCAGAACAACCACCCAATAAAGCATTACAATAGTCTAACCTTGAGGTCATAAGCATGAATTAACATTTCTGCATTTGACGTTGAGAGCACTGGTCGCAATTTAGATATGCTTTTGAGATGAAAAATGCAGTTTTACAGATGCTAGAAACATGGCTTTCAAATGACAGATTGCTATCGAACAGCACACCTAGGTTCCTGACTGATGAAGAAGAATTGACAGAGCAGCCGTCAAGTGTTAGATAATGTTCTAGGTTATTACATGTGGGGTTTTAGGTCCGATAATTAACACCTCTGTTTTTCAGAATTTAGCAGTAAAAATTACTCGTCATCCAGTTTTTATATCGACTATGCATTCCGTTAGTTTCTCAATTTGGTGTGTTTCACCGGGCGCGAAGACATATAGAGCTGAGTATCATCAGCATAACAGTGAAAGCTAACACCATGTCTCCTGATAATATCTCCCAAGGGTAACATATAGAGCGTGAAAAGTAACGGCCCTAGTACTGAGCCTTGAGGTACTCCATACTGCACTTGTGATCGATATGATACCTCTTCATTCACTGCTACGAACTGATGGCGGTCAGATAAGTACGATTTGAACCATGCTAAGGCACTTCCACTAATGCCAACAAAGTTTTGTAGTCTATTCAAAAGAATGTTGTGGTCGATAGTGTCGAACGCAGCGCTAAGATCCAGTAGAACTAATAAAGAGATACAACCACGATCAGATGATAGAAGCAGGTCATTTGTAACTCTAATGAGAGCAGTCTCAGTACTATGATACGATCTAAATCCTGACTGGAATTCCTCACAGATATCATTTTTCTCTAGGAAGGAATATAATTGTGAGGATACTACCTTTTCTAGTATCTTTGACAGAAAAGGGAGATTTGAGATCGGTCTGTAATTAACTAGATCTTTGGGGTCAAGTTGTGGTTTTTAATGAGAGGCTTAATAACAGCCAATTTGAAGGTTTTGGGGACATATCCTAATGACAATGATGAATTAATAATAGCCAAAAGAGGATCTATGACTTCTGGAAGCAGCTCTTTTAGTAGTTTAGATGGAATCGGGTCTAACATACATGTTGTTGGTTTAGATGATTTAACAAGTTTATACAATTCTTCCTCTCCCACAGTAGAGAATGAGTGGAATTTTTCCTCAGGGGTCTATAGTGCGCTATCTGATGCGATACTGTAGCTGACGGCTGCAGGGATACAATTTTATCTCTGATAGTATCGATCTTGGAAGTGAAGTAGTTCATAAAGTCATTACTGCTATGCTCTTGGGAAATGCCAACACCTGTTGATGCTTGATTTTTCGTTAATTTAGTTACTGTATTGAATAAATACCGGGGTTATGTTTGTTTTCTTCTAGAAGAGACGAAAAGTAATCAGATCTAGCAGTTTTAATGTTTTTCTGTAGGATAGGGTACTTTCCGCCAAGCTAAACGAAATACCTCTAATTTAGTTTTCCTCCAGCTGCGCTCCATTTTCCGGGCTGCTCTCTTTACAGTCTCAGTTTACAGTCTCCAGTGTAAATCCAAGTGCAGATTTGTGCACACTCTGACAGCTAATATTTCCCACAAACCATTGCGTGTTGGATGAAAATTCGATTATATCTACAAACACTATGGTGGCCGAGAGAGCTCAACGCACTGCAACTTCAGAAAACACATGCAAATAGAAAAAGCACCCGCAAATCAAGAAAACATCTTAATCAATTTGACAGCAGGTGCTGCAAATGCTCACAACACAACCAAATAAAGAATTTTATTTGCACCGCATTTCTTTTTTTGGTTGTGTTGTGAGCATTTGCAGCGCGTGTGCTGTCAAATTGACAAAGTTGTTTTCTTAATTTGCAGGTGTTTTTTCTATTTGCAGCACATTGAGCTCTCTCGGCAGTAGTCAATATGGCATGGCTTATGACAAAAATTATTTATGACCCTTTATTTATGGCTTTTCCCCTCCCCCATGCGGCCCACCCACATCGGGACCACCCACGTTGTGTTGACCCCGTGACCCATCAAATGAGACCCAGATGTTGCGACGTCATCTGTGGATGAGATATGATGTTTGTACGTGACTGTCTGGTGACAGGAGATAAAATGAAGTCCTGAGGAATGATTTTATGCTCATCCGGGGGTTTGCCCATCTGTGGACCACGTGTCCGGTTGCATTCCAAGGCTCTCTCTCTGTATGGGAGATGTATGAAAAAGATATTGGATTAACAGAATAAACAATTTGAACAGGTCAGTTTTAAGACACACATATATTCTGTTGGTTGTATAAAATGTAATTAAACAACACTCCTAATAATGAATTGGAAATAAAACAATAAAGAAATAAAACGCCTTTCACTTTTTCCAAGAGAAAAATAATTTCTCCTTTTGCAAGGACCCCATTCTTCGAAAGAGAGGTTTACAAAAATTGTGCTTAGTTTAAGTTGGAAAAAGTTCTCTCTCTCTCTCTCTCTCTCTCTCTCTCACACACACACACACACATGCGCATTCAATCGTCCCGAGTCTTATTTTCTTCTATTAAAGGAAAATAAATAAATAAATTATGCAATTACACACAATATAAAACAATGCAAAATTTACAATAGTTTTAGTCGTCACTAAAAATATAAAAACGTTGTACATTTTACTAGGAAGGGGAAAAAAGAGTTTGTCATGTTAGAAAAAGTTATCACAAGGGGGGAAACAATATATATCTTAATAGGCCAAACGATAAGGGCTGTTGTGGCCCAGACATGTCGAATTTCTATGTTTTCCATAGACAATTCAATTCCATTCATTTATTTGTATAGCTTTTCACAAAACAAATTGTTGCAAAGCAGTTTCTACATTATATTTAGAACCTTTAATATTTATATTTACATTATATTAATGAATTTTATACTGTATCATCTCCTAAACCTACCCAGCACAGTAAACTTTCTTCATTTTTAATATTTTCATAAACATAATTTAGTATAATTTTTTTTAAAAAGCTAATTTTTTTTTTTTTTTTTATTTAATTTTAAAAAGTTATGCTCGTGGGTACAATAATTTGGAGTATCACTACACTCCATAGACAAAATTATTTTTTACTGTACACATTCTGCATACAACCATTTTTTAATAAAATATTGTTTTTAAGCGATCTGAATTATGAGGACTCAAGAAGTTTAATTATAAACCACGTTGTCATATCAGTGTAATACCTATGTCCCAACAAGTCCTCCAACTCATACGACCGTAAAGGTCGTTTGTCACTATCCTCAAATACGACCCATACGAGCGTTCCCTAGATTAGCGCCCCTCCCGGCAACAGGAGATGCTACAGATACTTTCACCTAAATGCATTGTGGGTTTCTTTTAAAATGCTTGCTATTTGCGTTTTAAACTCTCCCGGCTATTCGAAGTGTTTTATTGCTAAAAAGATATGGATTTTAGATAACTTCAAGACCCTTACAGGTAGAGTTTCCACCTGTCTCGTAAAGTAACGTTAGTCGATCGTCCTGTATTTATGAATGAAATTATGTCGTGTTTCAAATCGATACTGTACACTGTTTGTCCCATTATTTCAACATGTTTGACGTTCAGATCATTCAAGTGGACCCTGCCAGCATTATAAAGTTAGTTTTCATTGTGATATTTGTTTGAAATTAGCCTGTGGTTGGAAAGTGATCATGTAAAAGTCCACACATTTACCATGTTTTTACCATAGTTACGTAGTTTTAATGTGGTATTTGTAGTTAAAACACGGTATCCACAACACTTACCTTGTTTCACCACAGTAACTGTGTTTTTACTATTTGTAGTTAAAGCACAATAACACAACATTTACCATGTTTTTACCACAGAAGCGTAGTTTTAATGTGGTATTTGTAGTTAAAACCACAGTATCCACAACACTTACCTTGTTTTACCACAGTAACTGTGTTTTTACTGTGTACTAAAGCACAAAAACACAACATTTACCATGTTTTTACCACTGTAACGTAGTTTTAATGTGGTATTTGTAGTTAATCACATAACTTGCCATGCCTTTAATACTTTTATGTAAAAAAATGTAATTCAATATTTTTTTGTCTTGCAGTTTCTTCAGATCACATACATCTCCATCTCCTACAACAACCTTTAGTGTCCAACAGCTGTTTATCAACAGCTCTCTCTCTCGCTCTCTCTCTCTCTCTCAGCTTTTCCTTGCCTATTTCTCTGAACTGTTATTCATAATTAATTTACACATTTTTGCTCTCTTTCTTTCTTTCTCTTTTTCATCATGGCATATTTTCAAAGCTCAGAATTGAATTTTGATCGGTTATGTCAAAAAGCTGCTAATATTAACAGGTAACTTGTACTGGAAGCTCAGTGCTGAACCTGAAGAAGCTGCCAGGGAGGCTAAAGTCCTTCAAAGGTTCAGCATTTTCTGTTTTCTTTGTTTCAGCTAAAAAGGAAGACCAAAGGAAGGCCTGTCGAACTCTTGTCTTGTTTGTGGAGAGGGATGAATTTGGCCATCTTGTGTGTTTATGGAGAAGACCAAAAGCTGCAAAGGCAAACATTTCCAATGGTACGTCTGTGTAGGTCTTAACCCTTTGACTGAACAGTTACATTTTGCACAGCATTTGATGTTTCTTTGCTTTACATATCCCACGGCCCCATCAGGAAGAGCTCTCAACAAAGTCTTACGCTGTCCGTGTTGATTTTTATTGAACACATCTGTCTAAGCAAGAGTCTGGAAATGCTAGTTTAACTTGTCACGTGACAAATCAGATCTTCAATTAATTTGGCCAAATCAGATCACTATATATACTATAATGAGGACTACTGTATTTTAGCATCCACACCAACAAATGATAATGTTCAGTTTATTATTATACAAGCTGCAGTTAAGTTGTTGTCTGCTACTTTAAATGCTCAAGCTCTTTAAAGTCAGGTGAATTCTGATTGGCTGTTTTTATTGTTGACCTGAATCTTTTGGTGAATGAACTTAAATATATCTGTCTTAATTTATATGTTTAACCAACAGCAGTAATTAAACATGGGGTCAATAGATATTTTCTTGTTTTACAGCCAAAATGGAAGACCAAAAACACAAAGAAAATCAATCACAGCAAGCCAGTCAAACCAGTCCTGTTGGGAACGAACATGGTCTTCTTGTGCCCAAACAGAGAAGACAGACAACTAAAAAATTTTTGCACATTTTCAAGGTATAAATCGAAGTCTGATTATAGTATCAAACAGAAAATTGGCAAGACAACTACTTGTGCTATGTTTACTAAATAATGTTGGACACAGTTTTCAAACATATACGGAAAGGTGGTATAAAGGTGTTTAAAAAAGTGCTCTTAGTAAAATACCAAATTTCAGCCTGTCTCTTAAATATGTCATAGATGTTTGCACAATGAACATGTTTAGATACACCTTTGTTCAAAAAAGATTGTATTTTTCCCCAATTCATTATTAAACATTTTAAACTACATTACCCATAAGCCTCTGCCATTCTATCCACTGAACGCAAAAAAACCTATTTGTAGTTCAATGAAGTTATGCTTAGGGTTAGGGTTACGTTCTCGGTAAAGAGGTGATTTCTCACGAAATAGCAACACTTAATTGTTAACTGAAGGTATTACTGACGCATTAATAACAGCAAAACGTACTTTGCAATATTAAGCGTTTTTTAATTTGGGTTAAAAGATAGTCCAATCACAGCGAGTTCTGCGAGCGTCAAGAGAAGTTCAAAGCCAATGGCAACCCAGTTGAGCAGAGGCGTCACACTTACTTGTCCATATATGGTCATCTATGACAGGATCTTCTGGGTTCTTGTGGTGAATGGACCGATAATAATATAAAGATTTATTTGTCTCCACTCAATATAAAACTGCAACAACAGATTGCATCGTGTGGTTAACCTAATTCAGCAATAGATTTGTTGATTACAGTGACTTTTTTTATTAATTATTATAATTTTTTAAACAAGGGTGTAATGGTTTCCATTGTATACATTGTTTACACTAACATTAATTAATATACAATATTTAAACTCAAAGGTTTGCATATACTTTCATTTGCTTACAAAAAAACTACAACTCATAATTATTCAAACAACATCAATTTTGCTTCTGTAACATTTACAGTGTATTTATAGTGTATTAAAGTTATACAATTAATCACCTCTGTATTTCCTGGAAATGGACCCTGCAATCTTGCCAATCTTAGATGTGCCAGCTGAACAATAGGAATAATAATAATAATAATAATAATAATAAAATATGAATCACACACTTTGCTCAAATTTCCCAGTGTTTATTGATATGTCAAGACAAACATAGTGCCCAGAACAGCATTCTCTCTCTAGTTTGTGTTACCATGAAAAAAAAAAATGAAACCAAAAAAAAAAGTAGTTGATTATGAAAATTTATCTGCAAAGACGTAATCAATTATAGTGAAATATAACAACTTAAATCAATGACTGATTGATAAAGTAATTAATGGGTACATGGAAACAAACATGTAACTAAAAAGTATGCAATAGAAGACCCCTTTAAAAAAAAACTGTCTAATATTCAAAAAGAAAAAGAGAGTTTGTTTACAGAAAAACGTTATAAGATACCAAATAATATTTTACAAACTGGAAGTTTTGAGCCTCCAATTGAAAAGACGTAATTTTTCTTCCCTTTAATGAACAAATAGGCTAAAAATGTATCTCCTGTAATCATTGTTTCTTCTATTGTGACTATATGCATGACAAACTAAAATGGTTGATAATTATAATTTTATGATTATAAAAGTCATAGTGATAGCGACAGAAGTGCTCACAGTAGAGATGGGAGTGTTGACTGAAGAGGAAAAATTAATACACGTAGACATGCTAAGACTGGAAGTTGGCAGTAAAGGACTGAGAGCAGATGTGAGAGCAGAGAGAGAGAGAGATGTGGAAGCTTTTGAAAGAGCTGATATTGTGGAGAGCTGAAGGAGTAGTATGTGAGAAATCCTGCAACACAGAAAGAAAGAGAATTTATCGCATGATGAACAATTAAAATATTGTCAACAACAAATGGCAGACAACAACACAACTATAGAGCGTGCTTATAATAAATAGAATACTATTGTCTGTTGGTGTGGATGCTAAATGGTGCTCATTATAGTTATTGTTCTTGGTGTGAACAGCTTTAAGTGATCCGATTTGGCCAAATTAATTGAAGATCTGATTTGTCACGTGACAAGTTAAACTAGCATTTCCAGACTCTTGCTTAGACAGATGTGTTCAATAAAAAGGTAGACTGTGAGATGTGGACAGATATCATGTACTGTTAGAACGGGAAGAGACTGCGCCAATTTGTAAAGATTAATAAAGAATACAATTGACTTAATATAAACTTTATAAAACATTGACATCGAAACCTTAATGTTAATTCTCAATAAGAAGTTTTGTATGAAATAAATAAAGTCAGACTGGTTTGTAATAAGTGAAGATGCTGAGATCTAGAGAGATCTGTTAGTGTTTAATGTTCTTTTGGGATCTAAAGGGTTACTGTTGTCTGTGTTTTGTGGGTCACCATTGTGCTGAAGAGTAGAGTGTGTGCTTCAGTCCAGGAGAAGACCTAGAAACAAGATGTTATGCTGAATGTATCTTTATTTAAAAGCAGTAACTGTGGAGTTGTTGATGTAGTGATAGTTATGAGTTTTGCATGTATGCTGTTTTAGATGATGGTTAACTGCTAAAAAAAGTTTCACATAGAATGTTTCACAATTATTATCCAGACAATACCTGTAAAGTAAAACTAAATAAATAAGAAAAAAAATAGGATGTTGTACCTTAATTTTACAGTTTTTGTTTGGCAGCTGCTTCTGCCATTCATTAACTGTTTTTTTAAAAACGTTCTTTAACCGTTATTTCCATTAATGGTAAACGTTTGGCACCCTGTGCTGCCAAGCATTTCACTGTTTTTTTACATTTAATTTTTTTACAGTACAGCGTGATATTAAATGAGGACAAACCTGGTGCTATAATGAAAAGAGAGTGTATCAGTATAAACTTCAGATCAGCTCAGTAATTAAACACACATATCATCACTGCTGTACCTGAACATGTGTGACACAGTTGACTGATGTCCAGGTGTCTCGTCTGGTTGCTGATGGGATTGTTGAGCACACAGCTGTAGGTGTTTTTATCCTGATATTCCACCTCCAGAGGTAGAGAGAGACTGATGCTGAGATCAGACACACTGATGCTGGACAATAAACTGTTTCCTTTGTACCAGGAGAGAGTCACATGACCCACATTCACCACTGAACACAGCAGCTCACATCACAGTTAAAATATTAAAGTTTTTCAGTTTATTAAAACCTTTGCAGTAATGCACTATAAAGCTAACTGTACACTGTAAAAATGTTTGTCACTTTAACAGCAAAAGACTCAGTAATTGTGTGTTCCTTATTATGCAGTGAAAACGGTAATAGATCTACTGGGACATATTTTACATTTACATTACACTTACATTTACTCATTTAGCAGAGGCTTTTAGCAACTTACAATTTTACAGTAAAATACTGTTAAATGTACAGATTTCTGGAAAACATTTAACTGAGATGTTTTATGTAATTAATGTAATATTGATTAAAAAAATTATAGCCTGAACATAAGTCAAGTAAGTCGCCGGATAAAAGCGTCTGCTAAATGCATAAATGTAAATGTAATTTATGTGTTTTAATTTATGTAATTTTACATATTTTTTTTTTTTTTACAGTGTACTAGAGGAGATTATTGTTAAAGCTACATGAATTATTCAGTGAATTATAGGTTATTTGAATTGCAAAGTTTTCTAAATCATCCTTTTGAATTTGGAGTATTGTTTCAGGTGAATGGAGAAAAAAAAGTGTTTTTAACATTAAAGGTTTTAGAATGTGCTGCTGATTTTAGTGATTGAAATGCTTCATATGGATTGCAAATTGCCAAAACTTGCATTTTGTTCACATATCTTTGTTTTATTCTTTTGAAAGATGATCTAAATATTTGTGGCTTGGAAACAGATGCTTGTGCTGCAGTTCTATGGATGTTTTGCTCTCCAGGTCTTCAAGCCAGTCACGTGACTGAAAACTATAAGAGGTTTTTTAAAATTGCTTATAGACACTAACAGTATTACTTGAGGCCCACTTAATAAAACCATTCACTCATATTCCTAATCATCACGAGAATACATTGAGAGCGGTGTTTTACATTCATCACATCTGTGTGTAGTTTGGCGTGTATGTGGCTAATTATTTTGTTTGTGTGTAGAGTTACAATGCAAAAATACCATTTTTAGAAGAGTTCAAATAGTTTTCAAACAAGTGTTTGATTTGCAAGATGTGTGTGACGATTAGCATGTTGTGTGTGTGTTGTGCGCTTGTGTGTGTAGAGTTTTGAGAAATGGAGCCATAATTTCAAAAACTGTGTAAGCATTTTGAAAAAAACTGTAATAGTCCGTGGGTCACCGGGGCAAACGACTTGAGTAACATCATAGACCTTCAAGAAGTATACTTCCTTTACATATGTCAAATTTTAAATAATAAATTAACATTTATTTTAATGCAAACTGAAAGTCTTGAGCTACTCACCATAGACGGTAACATTAAATGTCTTGTATAAGTTCTTCTTGACGCTCTCTAACTTATATATTCCAGAAAAATTAGCTGTGATGTTCTTGATGGTAAGAGATCCAACTGATTGGTCCACCAGCAATCTGTCTGTAGATATCTTAATTTCAGAGTTCTTAACTATGATAGTTTCATCAGGTCCAAAGGTCCACACTTTCAGATCTTCTTTCTGTGTTTCACCAGAATGTAGAGTGACAGAATCTCCTTCAAACACTGAGACTGACTTCACTGAATCTGGATCACCACCTGAAGAAACGGTGTAAAATAAATAAATAAAATCAGGATCCAGAGATAAACAAATGCAGCATACACTCTAAAAATCATCTGTAAAAATAGGGCACAGTACACTGTATAATTTGAAGGAATTTTTACCAGTATTTTGAATTGTACACTTCATTCAGTTGTGTTTTAGAGTTAACAGAAATGTCTGTAAAATTAATGGATTATGTCGTGTGTAATGAGCTGCCAGTACTTTTTCTATCATTTTACGGATTTATTTTTACAGTGTAGTTTTGTGCTCTGCATGCATGGTTTCTCCAACCCACATATGACTGACATGCATGAACTTGCATTAAAAAAGTTTCAAATTTGGCCCTGGGCTCTGCCTAATGACACTGAACAACAGGATTGAAGGTAATGATAAAATGGCGTATCATATTCATCATGATTGCATTCAACAAGTCAAGACAGAGATGACTGCAGCTGCCATGTCAGAAAAGCTCAAATATTTGTATGATCTGCTGCTCATGCCATAAAGAGCCATGAATTTGTGTACTGGACACTTGCAACTGCCTTGGCCTTTAGTCTGTGTCAGTTATATTTAGTGTGCATCATTATATTGATGATGATTGTTTGAAAGTTTAGTGATAGTTGTTCATGACTCTCTGGGCATTTAAACTGACCACTGTTTTTCATAAAAATGATTTTGTTCTATTTTGAGATACATGACCCTGGAGCACAAAACCAGTAATAAGGGTACATTTTTTTAAATTGAGATTTATACATCATCTGAAATCTGAAGCTTTCCATTGATGGACAATATTTGGCTGAGATACAACTATTTGAAAATGTGGAATCTGAGGGTGCAAAGAAATCAAAATATTGAGAAAGTCGCCTTTAAAGTTGTCCAAATGAAATTCAATGCACATTACTAATCAAAAATTAAGTTTTGATATATTTACAGTAGGAAATTTACAAAATATCTTTATTGAACATGATCTTTACTTAATATTCTAATGATTTTTGGCATAAAAGAAAAATCAATAATTTTGACTCATACAATGTATGTTTTGGCTATTGCTGCATATATAACCCAGCGACTTAAGACCCTGGAGCTTTTGTGCTCCAGGGTCACATATTATGCATTGAGGATGAGAACTCGTACACAAAATTACAAACACAAAAGCTGCAAATATTCACTAATGCTCAAGAAACAGGAGACACAATGCATTTTGAACAGAAAGATTGGTGTAAATTATTATTATGTTTTCTGGAAAGCTTGTAAATACGTAGCTTCTGAAGGGCAGTACTAATTAAAAATTAGACTGCTAAATAAAATCTCTGAGAGGTGGTTAGTTGTGTTGCTGTTACAATTCACTGCTTCATTTAAAGCTGACAAAGCTTGGTCCATGACCTCAAAAAGTAGGCTGTGTAGGCTGAAGTTTTCGTCACCACAAATAAATGTGTTTAAGAAAACACACACACATACAAAAAAAAACAACAACTAGAGATGACAGCACTTTTAACAGATTTGATCCACTACAAAACATTTTATAGAGTTGCTTTTTTTCTCTATGCTTCATGGTCAAGAGTGCTATTCAAATTCTTACATATGTTAATTCTCTGTAATGAAAATAATGACTAAAACACACTGTCTGTTTTTGTTAATGTACGTGCAGGACGATTTCTTTTAATTAGTTTAATAAAGCTGTATAGGTTCAAAACTAGAAATTGATTGACTAAACAAAACTGAAAGTGCAATAAACAAGTCTACAAAGTACTTACCATGTATGTGTAGCAATAATAATGAAAAAATGAAAAGACGAATCTTCATATCGCTGTAGAGTTGAGTCAAATCTGAGTGAATAAAAAAAGAAAAGTACTGTCACAGCTCAGAATTTATTTCTGAATTTACACCCACCTTGATTTGAACATTGCTTACACACACACACACACACACACACACAAACAGACAGACAGAGAGAACTGTGTACTACTACTGACTATTAATTTTTGATAATTTCGGTAGAAATAGTGTTTCCAAAAAGCAAAAAATAGGATCGTACATCGTACTTTCTAGAAGACAGCGAACAGAATTACAGGGCACATACCTACCAAACAGGTTTGAAGTCATACAGTAGCTACAGTTTTGTGGATCGTGTGAAGGAAGTGCTGAAGTGCAAGGGTTTTCAAGGTAATTCTTGACTTGTGTCTCTCGTGTTAATCCTAGTCCCAGACTAAAATGCATGTCTGGGCTGTTTTAACTAAAAGAAACGTACTGACATATCTTAAAATACTCTCAAAATGCACTCCAGTAATGTTTTTTTCTAAGGCATGTTTATTGAACTATGGTCTAATCTTGACTTAATCTAAACCCTGTCTGTGAAACCATGCAGGCCATGAAGTTTGAGATTTACTTATTCTGGAGGTGCAGCTGGATCACGAACAGTGGTTAAGATCCATCCTTGAGTTTTAACTTTTTAGCAAAAACCTGCCTTGGATTGTCCCTCATTCAGAAAACAGTCTGGAGGAAAATGACTTGCGCAGACATAAACAAATTTAGGTGTATTCAGTGGTGCACCATCAAGAACAAAACTAATCCACTAATACATCCTCAGATGATTTCTCTTATGTTCACTTCTACAAATTCTCTGCATTGCTTACAAAACATTATTGTCGCTACAGCTGCTCGAGCCTCATAGAAAATGAATACATCATATTAAACATGGGCCAACAATATCCTTTTCTTCAGGTTTTTTTTTTTTTTTTTTTTATTCTAAAAGAAACTGAAAATAAAACAAAATACAATATATACTGCACAAAATTGCATGAAATTGGGCCTATGATTAAATCTATATTGGGAGTATGTGTACGTTTTGATAGTTTCAAATTTGAAATTAAATAAGCAGAGACAAGAAAACTTCACTTTAATTGGTTTTGGTTCATGGGCAGAAAATGGATAAATGATTTCAAAATTTGTTTTCCACATGTGGGTGGTTATGAGACGCCCAAAATGTGTCAAAATGCCAAGGTGGTATGTTGTTGAAGGTGGTATGAGCACACAGTAAATGATTGTGTTAGAAAGTAAGTGCAACCATTAGGTCACAGTTCGAGGTCAACATTTTTATTTTATTTTTGCACATTTCTACTCTTTTAAAAAAAAAAACCAAAAAAAAAAAAAAACAAATAATTTTAACAGAAAAAATAAAAAGAGTAAAATCCTATTAATAAGCTAATTGCAAATTACCTTATCATATACAGTTAACATTTAGGAATTTTATCGTTTGTTAACGACTATTGTTACGACCCTCCGACTCTTATCTGCGAGTCATCTGTGTCATGTCACCTGTAGCGTTTTTCCGCTGTTGGCAAAGGAATGGCCCGCCCTGCTCAGCCTCTGATTGGCTTACCTTAATGTTCTTTCCTCAACCAACCAATCTCACTCCTGAAGCATAACTTTTAGACGCTGCCGGCAACTGTCCATATTTCCAGAGGCTACGTAAAACGTGAAGGAACAAGCTAACGGCAAGCAACTTATTTTTGAAGTAATTGGGCTGTGTTTGTGGTTAGATTAGCCTGTTTGTAGCTAGCTATATTAAAGGTTAGTTCGCCCATTTAAGACATGAAGTTGTATGCAATCCTTACCAGCACTATAGTGCATACACACTGACCCACCCTTTAGTCACCTCCTGGTCAGAGTTCTGGCCGCTGGAAGTTTTCAAGATAGTACTCCCGGTTAGTTTCGGGGCCTCAAAACTGTGCGTTTTTACGTGAAAAATTATTTGCGTTTCAAAGCTTGATTAATTTACATCACAAAAACACGCCTGACAAAATTCATACCTCAGTTTTAATCGGCACTATTTTCTTTCCATTTCTATCAATCCGCGATGCTGTCAGCGTCAACAGTGCGCGCGTTCAGATCAGCTGTTCCATAGTGTTTACACAATCGAATGACAACGACATAAAAGTAGAAAATGAACAATGGTGCGAACTTGTAAATTCCCAGGCTGTGACCACAAGAATGTGCCGGGATCACCATTCAGATTCCATCGTTTTCCAGTTTCGGATATAGCTACGAGACAGCTTTGGCTGCTAGTCTCTGCCAGTGCTGTTTCTGCCGTAGTGGGTGCAGACATGCATACCTTGGTAAACACAAGATCAAATCAAATGTTATTGATTGCAACACAAAACCTCAATTGTGTGTGTGTTCAATCAAATAGTTTTCTCACCAAATTGTACATATATCCCTATATACTGTTTTTATATTAGACTTCTTTTCACGTGATTTGAATTCACGTCACAGCCTGGGAATTTACAAGTTCGCACCATTGTTCATTTTCTACTTTTTATGTCGTTGTCATTCGATTGTGTAAACACTATGGAACAGCTGATCTGAACGTGCACACTGTTGGCGTTGACAGCAGCGCGGATTGATAGAAATGGAAAGAAAATAGTGCCGATTAAAACTGAGTTATGAGTTTTGCATGTATGCTGTTTTAGATGATGGTTAACTGCTAAAAAGTTTCACATAGAATGTTTCACAATTATTATCCAGACAATACCTGTAAAGTAAAACTAAATAAATAAGAAAAAAATAGGATGTTGTACCTTAATTTTACAGTTTTTGTTTGGCAGCTGCTTCTGCCATTCATTAACTGTTTTTAAAAACGTTCTTTAACCGTTATTTCCATTAATGGTAAGCGTTTGGCACCCTGTGCTGCCAAGCATTTCACTGTTTTTACATTTAATTTTTACAGTACAGCGTGATATTAAATGAGGACAAACCTGGTGCTATAATGAAAAGAGAGTGTATCAGTATAAACTTCAGATCAGCTCAGTAATTAAACACACATATCATCACTGCTGTACCTGAACATGTGTGACACAGTTGACTGATGTCCAGGTGTCTCGTCTGGTTGCTGATGGGATTGTTGAGCACACAGCTGTAGGTGTTTTATCCTGATATTCCACCTCCAGAGGTAGAGAGAGACTGATGCTGAGATCAGACACACTGATGCTGGACAATAAACTGTTTCCTTTGTACCAGGAGAGAGTCACATGACCCACATTCACCACTGAACACAGCAGCTCACATCACAGTTAAAATATTAAAGTTTTTCAGTTTATTAAAACCTTTGCAGTAATGCACTATAAAGCTAACTGTACACTGTAAAAATGTTTGTCACTTTAACAGCAAAAGACTCAGTAATTGTGTGTTCCTTATTATGCAGTGAAAACGGTAATAGATCTACTGGGACATATTTTACATTTACATTACACTTACATTTACTCATTTAGCAGAGGCTTTTAGCAACTTACAATTTTACAGTAAAATACTGTTAAATGTACAGATTTCTGGAAAACATTTAACTGAGATGTTTTATGTAATTAATGTAATATTGATTAAAAAAAATTATAGCCTGAACATAAGTCAAGTAAGTCGCTTCGGATAAAAGCGTCTGCTAAATGCATAAATGTAAATGTAATTTATGTGTTTTTAATTTATGTAATTTTACATATTTTTTTTTTTTTTTACAGTGTACTAGAGGAGATTATTGTTAAAGCTACATGAATTATTCAGTGAATTATAGGTTATTTGAATTGCAAAGTTTTCTAAATCATCCTTTTGAATTTGGAGTATTGTTTCAGGTGAATGGAGAAAAAAAGTGTTTTTAACATTAAAGGTTTTAGAATGTGCTGCTGATTTTAGTGATTGAAATGCTTCATATGGATTGCAAATTGCCAAAACTTGCATTTTGTTCACATATCTTTGTTTTATTCTTTTGAAAGATGATCTAAATATTTGTGGCTTGGAAACAGATGCTTGTGCTGCAGTTCTATGGATGTTTTGCTCTCCAGGTCTTCAAGCCAGTCACGTGACTGAAAACTATAAGAGGTTTTTTAAAATTGCTTATAGACACTAACAGTATTACTTGAGGCCCACTTAATAAAACCATTCACTCATATTCCTAATCATCACGAGAATACATTGAGAGCGGTGTTTTACATTCATCACATCTGTGTGTAGTTTGGCGTGTATGTGGCTAATTATTTTGTTTGTGTGTAGAGTTACAATGCAAAAATACCATTTTTAGAAGAGTTCAAATAGTTTTCAAACAAGTGTTTGATTTGCAAGATGTGTGTGACGATTAGCATGTTGTGTGTGTGTTGTGCGCTTGTGTGTGTAGAGTTTTGAGAAATGGAGCCATAATTTCAAAAACTGTGTAAGCATTTTGAAAAAACTGTAATAGTCCGTGGGTCACCGGGGCAAACGACTTGAGTAACATCATAGACCTTCAAGAAGTATACTTCCTTTACATATGTCAAATTTTAAATAATAAATTAACATTTATTTTAATGCAAACTGAAAGTCTTGAGCTACTCACCATAGACGGTAACATTAAATGTCTTGTATAAGTTCTTCTTGACGCTCTCTAACTTATATATTCCAGAAAAATTAGCTGTGATGTTCTTGATGGTAAGAGATCCAACTGATTGGTCCACCAGCAATCTGTCTGTAGATATCTTAATTTCAGAGTTCTTAACTATGATAGTTTCATCAGGTCCAAAGGTCCACACTTTCAGATCTTCTTTCTGTGTTTCACCAGAATGTAGAGTGACAGAATCTCCTTCAAACACTGAGACTGACTTCACTGAATCTGGATCACCACCTGAAGAAACGGTGTAAAATAAATAAATAAAATCAGGATCCAGAGATAAACAAATGCAGCATACACTCTAAAAATCATCTGTAAAATAGGGCACAGTACACTGTATAATTTGAAGGAATTTTACCAGTATTTTGAATTGTACACTTCATTCAGTTGTGTTTTAGAGTTAACAGAAATGTCTGTAAAATTAATGGATTATGTCGTGTGTAATGAGCTGCCAGTACTTTTTCTATCATTTTACGGATTTATTTTTTACAGTGTAGTTTTGTGCTCTGCATGCATGGTTTCTCCAACCCACATATGACTGACATGCATGAACTTGCATTAAAAAAGTTTCAAATTTGGCCCTGGGCTCTGCCTAATGACACTGAACAACAGGATTGAAGGTAATGATAAAATGGCGTATCATATTCATCATGATTGCATTCAACAAGTCAAGACAGAGATGACTGCAGCTGCCATGTCAGAAAAGCTCAAATATTTGTATGATCTGCTGCTCATGCCATAAAGAGCCATGAATTTGTGTACTGGACACTTGCAACTGCCTTGGCCTTTAGTCTGTGTCAGTTATATTTAGTGTGCATCATTATATTGATGATGATTGTTTGAAAGTTTAGTGATAGTTGTTCATGACTCTCTGGGCATTTAAACTGACCACTGTTTTTCATAAAAATGATTTTGTTCTATTTTGAGATACATGACCCTGGAGCACAAAACCAGTAATAAGGGTACATTTTTTTAAATTGAGATTTATACATCATCTGAAATCTGAATAAATAAGCTTTCCATTGATGGACAATATTTGGCTGAGATACAACTATTTGAAAATGTGGAATCTGAGGGTGCAAAGAAATCAAAATATTGAGAAAGTCGCCTTTAAAGTTGTCCAAATGAAATTCAATGCACATTACTAATCAAAAAATTAAGTTTTGATATATTTACAGTAGGAAATTTACAAAATATCTTTATTGAACATGATCTTTACTTAATATTCTAATGATTTTTGGCATAAAAGAAAAATCAATAATTTTGACTCATACAATGTATGTTTTGGCTATTGCTGCATATATAACCCAGCGACTTAAGACCCTGGAGCTTTTGTGCTCCAGGGTCACATATTATGCATTGAGGATGAGAACTCGTACACAAAATTACAAACACAAAAGCTGCAAATATTCACTAATGCTCAAGAAACAGGAGACACAATGCATTTTGAACAGAAAGATTGGTGTAAATTATTATTATGTTTTCTGGAAAGCTTGTAAATACGTAGCTTCTGAAGGGCAGTACTAATTAAAAATTAGACTGCTAAATAAAATCTCTGAGAGGTGGTTAGTTGTGTTGCTGTTACAATTCACTGCTTCATTTAAAGCTGACAAAGCTTGGTCCATGACCTCAAAAAAGTAGGCTGTGTAGGCTGAAGTTTTCGTCACCACAAATAAATGTGTTTAAGAAAAACACACACACATACAAAAAAAAAAACAACAACTAGAGATGACAGCACTTTTAACAGATTTGATCCACTACAAAACATTTTATAGAGTTGCTTTTTTTCTCTATGCTTCATGGTCAAGAGTGCTATTCAAATTCTTACATATGTTAATTCTCTGTAATGAAAATAATGACTAAAAACACACTGTCTGTTTTTTGTTAATGTACGTGCAGGACGATTTCTTTTTAATTAGTTTAATAAAGCTGTATAGGTTCAAAACTAGAAATTGATTGACTAAACAAAACTGAAAGTGCAATAAACAAGTCTACAAAGTACTTACCATGTATGTGTAGCAATAATAATGAAAAAATGAAAAGACGAATCTTCATATCGCTGTAGAGTTGAGTCAAATCTGAGTGAATAAAAAAAGAAAAGTACTGTCACAGCTCAGAATTTATTTCTGAATTTACACCCACCTTGATTTGAACATTGCTTACACACACACACACACACACACACACAAACAGACAGACAGAGAGAACTGTGTACTACTACTGACTATTAATTTTTGATAATTTCGGTAGAAATAGTGTTTCCAAAAAGCAAAAAATAGGATCGTACATCGTACTTTCTAGAAGACAGCGAACAGAATTACAGGGCACATACCTACCAAACAGGTTTGAAGTCATACAGTAGCTACAGTTTTGTGGATCGTGTGAAGGAAGTGCTGAAGTGCAAGGGTTTTCAAGGTAATTCTTGACTTGTGTCTCGTGTTAATCCTAGTCCCAGACTAAAATGCATGTCTGGGCTGTTTTAACTAAAAGAAACGTACTGACATATCTTAAAATACTCTCAAAATGCACTCCAGTAATGTTTTTTCTAAGGCATGTTTATTGAACTATGGTCTAATCTTGACTTAATCTAAACCCTGTCTGTGAAACCATGCAGGCCATGAAGTTTGAGATTTACTTATTCTGGAGGTGCAGCTGGATCACGAACAGTGGTTAAGATCCATCCTTGAGTTTTAACTTTTAGCAAAACCTGCCTTGGATTGTCCCTCATTCAGAAAACAGTCTGGAGGAAAATGACTTGCGCAGACATAAACAAATTTAGGTGTATTCAGTGGTGCACCATCAAGAACAAAACTAATCCACTAATACATCCTCAGATGATTTCTCTTATGTTCACTTCTACAAATTCTCTGCATTGCTTACAAAACATTATTGTCGCTACAGCTGCTCGAGCCTCATAGAAAATGAATACATCATATTAAACATGGGCCAACAATATCCTTTTCTTCAGGTTTTTTTTTTTTTTTTTATTCTAAAAGAAACTGAAAATAAAACAAAATACAATATATACTGCACAAAATTGCATGAAATTGGGCCTATGATTAAATCTATATTGGGAGTATGTGTACGTTTTGATAGTTTCAAATTTGAAATTAAATAAGCAGAGACAAGAAAACTTCACTTTAATTGGTTTTGGTTCATGGGCAGAAAATGGATAAATGATTTCAAAATTTGTTTTCCACATGTGGGTGGTTATGAGACGCCCAAAATGTGTCAAAATGCCAAGGTGGTATGTTGTTGAAGGTGGTATGAGCACACAGTAAATGATTGTGTTAGAAAGTAAGTGCAACCATTAGGTCACAGTTCGAGGTCAACATTTTTATTTTATTTTGCACATTTCTACTCTTTTAAAAAAACCAAAAAAAAAAAAAAACAAATAATTTTAACAGAAAAATAAAAGAGTAAAATCCTATTAATAAGCTAATTGCAAATTACCTTATCATATACAGTTAACATTTAGGAATTTTATCGTTTGTTAACGACTATTGTTACGACCCTCCGACTCTTATCTGCGAGTCATCTGTGTCATGTCACCTGTAGCGTTTTTTCCGCTGTTGGCAAAGGAATGGCCCCGCCCTGCTCAGCCTCTGATTGGCTTACCTTAATGTTCTTTCCCTCAACCAACCAATCTCACTCCTGAAGCATAACTTTTAGACGCTGCCGGCAACTGTCCATATTTCCAGAGGCTACGTAAAACGTGAAGGAACAAGCTAACGGCAAGCAACTTATTTTTGAAGTAATTGGGCTGTGTTTGTGGTTAGATTAGCCTGTTTGTAGCTAGCTATATTAAAGGGTTAGTTCGCCCATTTAAGACATGAAGTTGTATGCAATCCTTACCAGCACTATAGTGCATACACACTGACCCACCCTTTAGTCACCTCCTGGTCAGAGTTCTGGCCGCTGGAAGTTTTCAAGATAGTACTCCCGGTTAGTTTCGGGGCCTCAAAACTGTGCGTTTTACGTGAAAAATTATTTGCGTTTCAAAGCTTGATTAATTTACATCACAAAAACACGCCTGACAAAATTCATACCTCAGTTTTAATCGGCACTATTTTCTTTCCATTTCTATCAATCCGCGATGCTGTCAACGTCAACAGTGCGCACGTTCAGATCAGCTGTTCCATAGTGTTTACACAATCGAATGACAACGACATAAAAGTAGAAAATGAACAATGGTGCGAACTTGTAAATTCCCAGGCTGTGACCACAAGAATGTGCGGGATCACCATTCAGATTCCATCGTTTTCCAGTTTCGGATATAGCTACGAGACAGCTTTGGCTGCTAGTCTCTGCCAGTGCTGTTTCTGCCGTAGTGGGTGCAGACATGCATACCTTGGTAAACACAAGATCAAATCAAATGTTATTGATTGCAACACAAAACCTCAATTGTGTGTGTGTTCAATCAAATAGTTTTCTCACCAAATTGTACATATATCCCTATATACTGTTTTTATATTAGACTTCTTTTCACGTGATTTGAATTCACGTCACAGCCTGGGAATTTACAAGTTCGCACCATTGTTCATTTTCTACTTTTTATGTCGTTGTCATTCGATTGTGTAAACACTATGGAACAGCTGATCTGAACGTGCACACTGTTGGCGTTGACAGCAGCGCGGATTGATAGAAATGGAAAGAAAATAGTGCCGATTAAAACTGAGGTATGAATTTTGTCAGGCGTGTTTTTGTGATGTAAATTAATCAAGCTTTGAAACGCAAATAATTTTTCACGTAAAACGCACAGTTTTGAGGCCCGGAAACTAACCGGGAGTACTATCTTGAAAAACTTCCAGCGGCCAGAACTCTGACCAGGGAGGTGACTAAAGGGTGGGTCAGTGTGTATGCACTATAGTGCTGGTAAGGATTGCATACAACTTCATGTCTTAAATGGGCGAACTAACCCTTTAAGTTCACTGTAGAACTTAATTTAGTTTGTCACCTTTTTCACCCTGACGAGTTTGCACCCCTGAATAATAGCCTTTAAATATTCACATAGTGCTGATTGAAGTACAATTTATTACACCAACAGATTTGAACTACTCACCTCAGACAATAAATTACTTGGACATCACAATTCTCCCACTCAAGTCTGTGGTTCTGATGTCATTAATTGTGAGATATCCAGAATCAGAATCAGAATGAGCTTTATTGTCAGGTGTTTACACATACGAGGAATTTGTTTTCGTGACAGAAGCTTCCAAAGTGCAACAGAATGACAGTAACAGAACAAAAACAAAAGATAATTAACCCTTAATCGGTCCTTGGGGTCTATCTGACTCCAATGGAATTTTCCTTTATTTTTTAAAAATGTTCCCTTCATCTCAGGGGCATGAGACCCTGTGACTTTTCCTAAATAATCTATCTAAACACACACAAAAAAACTGGACTTGAAATTTACCGTTTAAGGTCCTTGGGGTCAGATTGACCCCACATTGAAAATGAATGGTAAAAGTGAAAAAAAATATTTTTTTTGTTTCATTTGTCAAAAAAAAAAGTAGTAAACCCAGTATAAATCTGAAAAGTTTTACATTTTTATAAAGGCCTGGATCTAGAGCACAAATGCAAATTGGAACGAACATTCTATCTCATACGCAACACACACACACACACACACACACACACACACACAAACACACACACACGTGTGTGTGACTGCAATAGAGTGCATTTTTATAGAAATTGGCAAATAAAATGCACAGAACATAAATGCATAACAATGTGACACACACACACACACAGAGAGAGAGAGAGAGAGAGAGAGAGAGACATTTCTGCAAATTTATGTAACATAATTCGCAAAAGCAGACCATTCAAAAGACACCAGACAATAACAACAAATTCTAACCTTTGACAAAAATATGGATTTTTTTTATATATTTTAGAATTTTTAAATATATTTTCACAAAATATATATCATAAAGTTGCAAGGAGAAGCTGAAACATGAAGAAAAATTGACTTGAAACCGAACTGAAAATGAATGAGTCCCTATGGACCTCTGCTGTATATATGTGGTCATTGCACTTTCTTTCTTTAACTGTAATTCCTAAAGTTTTTATTCTAACCTGCAGATGGCAGTATTCTATCCCTAACACATGGGCCAATATCTAGAAACCATTTATTTTTAATTTAGGTCATAATTTAAGTGATTTTTTAATAAAAAATTAATTTTTCATAAGCCAATTTATGGCGTAGTTGAATAATTGTGCCGTAAATAGGTAAAAAACTATCAAATATCCACAAAACGCAGCATAAATGTATAGTTGAGAAGTAAATAAAGAAAATGATATATAGTTTGTCATATAAAAAATTTATATTTCCTTATGCAATCGCTCTGTAAAAGTTTGGGGTCTATCTGACCCCAAGGACCTTAAACGTAAACCCTACTCGAGGGGCGATGTAGGGTTAAAAACCACAAGTAAATAAGGGATAACAATATACAAATTGACAATTGTATGTACAGGTATATTATGTGCAATTGAAATGTAGGCTAAGTATGTGTGCTAGATGTATAAGTGTATAAATAGTAGGGTGTGCAGCGGAGTCATTATTTGTATCTGTATCTGTGACAATCTCAAAATAATTTTTATCTGTAATCGGATAGATCCGGAAGTGGGCGTGGTTAAACCGGAAGTTCGTCAAATTACATGAAAATACTATTTTAAATGCAAATCTGTTCGATTTGTAGTATTCATTTAACAAAACGCCTTGTATAACTAAATTATTATTTTTATTAAAATTATAACTTTGTAAATATCTTCAATGAAAAATTGTATCAAAAATTAAAAAAATAACTTTTCTTATTTTCTAGTGAAACTTTGTGTACAAATTTGACGAGAGAAAAGCATCCACGATCTGAAAGAAGAGCACTAGAAAAAAAAATAATAGAAATAGAAAGAAAGTGTTCAGTAGCCTATACTCATAGCAGAATGACAATAAAGCTCGCTTGAACTTGAAGTAACTTAGATCATGTGTTGCGGGAGTCTGTGAACATTTAAGTCTGTGTTTTTTATCAACAGAGTGCAACGAATCATTTGGACCCTTCAAAAGCCTTCGATCAAACATCGCTTTTCTTCGTCTTGTAATTAAATGTAATGCCATTCACAAAAAGGGCTAATGTAATGCGTTTTTACAGTTGGATTTCGAAAAGCTCTGATTTCTGAGAGATGCGCATAGACCCCAACAAGGCTATTGATTTGCGCTCATTTCATATAGGCTGGTTTACACTCATTCACTTTACATATCCAGGCCCATAACCAGCTATGAGGTCCAGACCTCCGTAAATGTTTCATGTTCAGAAGTAAAATTTGAAAAATGATTTAAAATCATGTCGCTGAATAAATTCATGTGGCTGCTGCAGCTGCAAAATGCAGGAGTGAACAAGCTTGGCGCAAGTGCAGCCTCCGCTCCGCCATGTTGCCAGATCTAGTTATTATAAGCGTTCCTGGACTTGTTTTAATACTTAATGTAACAGCGTTAAAGGGGTCCTATTATGCTTTTTCACGTTTTGAATTTTAGTCAGTGTGTATGTTTGGGCATAAAACGATCTACAAAGTTACAACCCTGCTGGAAAAACCAGCATAGACCAGCATATGTTGTGTTTTGGTGCTGGTATGCTGGTGACCAGCATGGGATGCTGGTGAGATGCTGGTGACCAGCTGACCAAGACCATGCTGGTAGACCAGCATCACCAGCAAGTCCTCATATGCCCAAACTAATTTAAAGGCTTTTTCAACAGCTGTGAATGATGAATAGACTCAAAATGAATTCAGTTCATTTATTTTGAGAAACACACAAATATGAACAGTAAAATACACCCAAATTATTAATAAAAACATAGGATATACAGCGAAATATGAATGAAAGCATTCAGGATGTTCCGTGCTCAGCATCATTATAAACAGATATGCTAGCATAATATTTGCTAGCAGACATTTCAGATAATTAAGGAAAGATACCATAATCACAGAGGTATTGATATTAACAAAAGGGTAACACTTTACAACAAGGTTCATTAGTTAACATTATTTAACAACATTAGTAAACATGAACTAAGAATGAACATTACTTCTACAGCATTTGTTAATCTTAGTTAATGTTAATTTCAGCATTTACTGATGCATTATTAAAATCACAAGTTGTGTTTGTTAACATTACTGCACTGTGAACTAACATGAATAAACAATGAACAACTGTAGTTTCATTAACTAACATTAACAAAGATTAATAGTGTAATAAATGCATTGTTCATTGTTTGTTCATGTTAGTTAATACATTAACTAATGTTAACACATGACACCTTATTGTAAAGTGTTACCAACAAAAGTACTTAAAGTAGACTGTATAAACATCATTTTTCAAAACAATAAATCTTTAAAATATTGAAAATGTTTATAAAACAGAACAATGACCAATTATAACCACATTAGAACATATTTCACCCAAAAATGTAAATTCTGTCATTAATTACTTACCCTCATCTCGCTCCAAACCCATAAAACCTTTTGTGCAGAACACAACAGATGCCATGTGTACGCAAAAAAACAGCAATAACAAAAATAGTATGTCTTTATTCACAAATTATGTATCTCCAAAGCATTTTCACAAAAGCACCATGAGATGGCCAGCTCTCACGCCAACGCATCAATGATGCATCATGGTGCTCTCGTGAACATGTTATTTTGTAAATAAAAATGCAATGTTTTTTGTGCACACAAAACATTCACATCACTTCATAAATTGAGGTTAAACAACTGGAGTCACATGGGTTTACTTTAATGATGTATTTATTACCTTTCTGAGGCTTGAAAGTGGTAGTTGCATAAACTGTGAAATGGAGGGGCAGAAATTTCTCAGATTTCATTAAACAGATATACATTTATGTTTCAAAGATGAACAAAAGTCTTACAGGTTTGGAACGGCATGGAGGTGAGTGATGAGAATTTTTGGTTTAACTAAGACATTAGGTAAATCGGTTCCCTCAGGCGCACCAGTAGATCTCTGCCTGATCTCTGATCTTCTGGTTCTTCTGCTCTTTCCACCGTCACAATCCTGGATTACTGAGCCACAACAGAAGTTTCCACTTTGAATGCTTTAGCCTGGCGGGTTTTCACCAGCATCTCAAGTGAGAAAGAAAACAATAACCAAAATGTAAATGTAAAATAATAATAATAAAAAAACAATGGTTGTCCAAAATGTAAAAGTACACACGAGTTTTCCCTACTGTTTGGGCATTTCCACCTCAGGGCACAAAAGAGTGGAGACTCACAGGATAAGAACAATTTTCTAGAATTTTCAACACAGTTTTTGGTCACTTCCTATACAGGGCTCTAGACTGCAACCAAATGGTTGCATTTTGTGACCGTTTTTTTCTGCCGGTGCGACTAAATTTTGTGAGCAATCACACTAGCATGACCACTATGTTGCCCCACCTCATAAGTGCTGCTATTTCTGTGGCATATGAGAAACATCAAGCGAAACAAAAGCTAGTGAAACCGTGCTACTCGTTTGAGCTGCGCAGCGCAGACCGTTTATCAGCTCGGATCAGCGCAGAGCAAACAAACTTCTCCGAGCTCAGAACAGGTTTACTCAGGAAGCAGTGTTGATTTCACGACGCTGTTACAGCACAGTGCTGCAAGATCCAGTGAGAAGCATTCAAATTCTGCACAGAAATCTGTTATAAACAGGTCAAACAACGCTGACATATAACCAGAAGTAGTAACGCTAACTATAACCATGGTGTTGTGGCAGAAATAGTTGAATTTCATTACATTATGCATTTCAGGGTTTGTACAACCTTTTGAGAGAGAAATTCAAGCACATTTAAGTATTTCACACAACTATTTACAGCACTTTAAAACTTTAAAAAGCATACAATTAAAATGTTATTTTTAAAGGAATGACCAAAATATACTTTGTGGTAAACAAACACTTGTAAAAAAAAAAAAAAAAAAAAAAAAAAAGGGCATCAAATTACCACTATAACCAGTAGATGGTGGCAGAGGAACACTTATTGGCTTATTAGTTATTCATTTGTACTTTTTACTTTATATTTTGAAATTATAAAATCACTATTATAAAATTTTAAATCATCAAGAAATCAAATTGTGTAAAATTTTTGCTCTTTTTTGTGTATGAAGAAAAGTCACAAAGTGCACTGAAAAACAAACTCCTCTGACTGAATCACACACAAAGCAAGAGAGCTCCTTTTATAATAACTGAAGTTGTTGGTCAGTTCCATATAATACTACAAAAAAATAATGGTACATTTAATAAGAGTAGAATATGTTAATTTTCTATATAAAACTTACATTTTGCACGTTACCGTTGTTAATAAAAGTAACTTTTGTGCTTCCCAATTCAATCTCAGTGCTTTACTGTCAAATGTGCATTACCAAGAAATAAACGTGTAATATTACTAGTAACTACACTTATTAATGCAAAATTATAATAATTTTATGATTTAATTATCTTGTTTTTAATACCCCCACACACCACCCCCAGCTCTACCAAATCTGCTTCTGGCACCACCATCTGTAGAACTCAGTGGCGCTGGTGCCACTGCTCGCAAAAGTTAGTCTGGAGCCCTGCTATATACTGTGTGAATATTCACATTATGATAAATACTTTGTTACATGTATGTGCAATATTTCAGTCATAAATAAATATTTGCTAGATTAGACATTACCTGTCTAGTGATGTATGTTTATGCTGAAATATAATATTGGTTTGTGTTTTAAAATCTATCGTGTCATTTTGTAGCAAATTTTCAAGTTTTGAGCTTCAGAACTTCCTATAAGCCAGGGAACATAGTAAGCATCGATGCTTCCTGGTTTTCACAGCTTTTTTAGGGAGCAAACTAAATTTTGTGATTGAGACAGCCCTTAACCACACTGTAAAGAATTGCTGTAAAATTTACAGTAACTTACTGGCAATTTTGGTTGCCAGTAAGACTGTAAAATTTACAAGAGTACTGTAAATCAATAATTACAATTGTACTGTAAAAAATACAGCAAACTCTTGCATGCTGTAAAATTGTTGTGATGGTGTAAACATTTGGTAAACTTATTTCATTTGAGTCCCCTAAGAAGGAACATTTCTTAATATAAAACTGCAAACACTTAATTTGTAATAGTAAAGTTACTAAAAACATGACTTTAACTCAAATCATTGCAGTTTATCATCAGCTATAGCACACATGCATGTGGTAAAGCACTTAACAAAGAGATCATCACTGTATCAGCAACTCTACAGTTACTGTCTTTAAATAAAGCAACAGAACATCAGTGTTTGTGGCTCATCATTGACTGAAGCACAGGCTCTACTCTCCACCACAATGGTGACCCACAAAACTAAATTAAACTAACAGATCTCTCTTGTGCAATATAATACAGTTCAGTTAAATATTTATTCTCCTTATAGATAACACCTGCTGTTAACAAGCAGAATCACTGAATGAAAGAGAAACAAGAACAGCTGACTTCAGCCACAGCCTTAGATGAACTCAACTGAAATACAAGACATCATTAAATCTCTCAAGATCTGATAAAACAACTCCTCAAACAGCATTAACAGCTTCACACATTACAATGTGACTTTATTTCTGTCATATGTCTATAAAAATTATTTGAGAATTAACAGAAGTTTAGTTGTTTTATTGAAAACATTTAGTTTGACCTCACCATTGTGGCGGTCAGGGTTTGCTTTACTTGGTCTCTTGACCATCAAATTTTAGTCTTAGCTTTTTTCTGGCTGCTGTAACTGTGTTTGTAAAGCACGTTTGTTATAACATGAAAAGCCAGAAAAATGTGTGTTTATGTGTTTTGTTACGCTTTTTATTGATAATGATATAATCATTATCTAGAGGCCTGATTCACTGATCTCATTCAGAGCCTGATCTTTAAAAACATGGTGTGGATATCTTTTTTTTGTGGTTGTTTACAATCGCTATATGACCTTGAATGAGACAACAAACTGCTAATGAAAAATTTTAAAGATGTCTTATGCACAAAACATTTAGTACTACGGCAACAGCTAGACACACACAGACATCAAGAATCAGTTTATGAATCTCAACAACGGTGACAATCAACAAAATAAATAAACAGATCAACTCTGAACATCACAAAACATGCTACTAAAACTCAACACAAAAAAATAAAAAATAAAAGCACATAAGAATTAAAGACAATAAGTGGACAATTCAGCGGCATAATTTATTCATGCCGCAATGCATGCTGGGATTCATGGGTGAGTTTTGTACTGTGCTGGTACCCAGCATGAATTGCAGCATCAAGCTTTTGATTGTCACCATTGTTGAGATTCATACACTGATTCTTGATGTCTGTGTGTGTCTAATTGCTGCCGTAGTACTAAAAGTTTTGTGAAAATAACATTTTTAAAAATTTTCAGTAGTAGTTTGTGGTCCCATTCAGGTTCATATAGCGGCTGTAAACACCAAACTAACAAATAAAAGAATCCACACCATGTCTTTAAAGATCAGTCTCTGAATGAGATCAGAACCAAGCCACTAGATAATGATTACATCATTATCAATAGTCAATCACAAGCATGTAAGCACACATTTTCCTAGCTTTTCATACTATAACAAATGTGCTTTACAAACACAGCTACAACAGCCAGAAAAAACCTAAGATTAAAATTTGATGGTCAAGTGCCCAAGTAAAGCAAACCCTGACCGCCACAATGGTGAGGTCAAACTAAATGTTTTCAATAAAACAACTAAACTTCTGTTAATTCTCAAATTATTTTCATAGACATATGACAGAAATAAAGTCAAATTGTAATGTGTGAAGCTGGTAATGCTGTTTGTGGAGTTGTTTAATCAGATCTTGAGAGATTTAATGATGTCTTGTATTTCAGTTGAGTTCATCTAAGG
This sequence comes from Onychostoma macrolepis, assembly GCF_012432095.1. Classification (NCBI taxonomy): domain Eukaryota; kingdom Metazoa; phylum Chordata; class Actinopteri; order Cypriniformes; family Cyprinidae; genus Onychostoma; species Onychostoma macrolepis. The sequence continues at coordinate 6,487,700 of NC_081176.1, read as the reverse complement.
CTGTGGCTGAAGTCAGCTGTTCTTGTTTCTCTTTCATTCAGTGATTCTGCTTGTTAACAGCAGGTGTTATCTATAAGGAGAGTAAATATTTAACTGAACTGTATTATATTGCACAAGAGAGATCTGTTAGTTTAATTTAGTTTTGTGGATCACCGTTGCGGTGGAGAGTAGAGCCTGAGCTTCAGTCAATGATGAGCCACAAGCACTGATGTTCTGTTGCTTTATTTAAAGACAATAACTGTAGAGTTGCTGATACAGTGATGATCTCTTTGTTAAGTGCTTTACTACATGCATGTGTGCTATAGCTGATGACAAATTGCAACGATTTGAGTTAAAGTCATGTTTTTAGTAACTTTACTATTATAAATTAAGCGTTTGCAGTTTTATATTAAGAAATGTTCCTTCTTAGTAGAATCAAATGAAATAAGTTTACCAAATGTTTACACACCATCGTAACAATTTTACAGCATGCAAGAGTTTGCTGTATTTTTACAGTACAATTGTAATTATTGATTTACAGTACTCTTGTAAATTTACAGTCTTACTGGCAACCAAAATTGCCAGTAAGTTACTGTAAATTTTACAGCATTTTTTTACAGTGTAATTTTAATTTTGCAAAAGAAAATTACAGATGCATATACAGATGTGATATAGGCGATATCAGATCACCTGTGTTTTCTATTTCTCTGTCAGCAGCTCTCTTCAGAAATGTTAAAATCAGGAACTTCTCCTGTGTCATAGAGGGTTTTTTCTGACGCTTCTGAAATCACAGAACAAGTGATATCAATATGTGTTTACCATGAAAGATCAAAACCTGTTTTCAGTTTCAGCACATTTTCACGCTCCATGCACAGTAAAACCTCCAGTGTTAAATCAACACTCCCAGTGTATATATAATCCACACTCAGAGTGTTAAAAAAGAAACACTGAGTCAGTGTTAAAGTTAATGAGATAATTAGTGTAGTAATTGAGTGATGATTGAGCATTAATGAAGAACACCTGCTGTTAACAAACTGAATCACTGAATCACTGAAAGAAAGAGAAAGAAGAACAGAAAAAAAGAGACGAGATGAGCAGAAATACAAGAACTACAGCTGACTTCAGCCACAGCCTCAGATGAAATCAACACTAGATAAAAGCAATTAAATCTCTCAAGATCTCAGCAGAGGATGATTAAACAACTCCATAAACAGCATCACCAGCGTCACACGTTACTAACCAGATTGACTTTAGATGTTGATGTTTTAGTTTTGTTTGAATTACCATTATCGAGGTCAGTGTTTGCTTTAGTTGGGCTCTTGACCCTTGACTTAATACTTTACAATTACTTTGGCTGCTGTAACTGCGTGTTTGTTTAGACATGTTAGTTATGGCACAAAGAAAAAAAGCCAACCGAAAATGTGATCAGGAGTTGATTATGTTACTAAAGACATAATCAGTGTATAGTGGCTTGAATAACTGGTTTTACTCCGAGTATAGTCACTGGTAGATTTATTAATTAATTTTGAGATTGTGTAGTTTAAGACCTGACAGTTTTAATATTAATCTAAAAGACTTGAAACTTATTCTGCACTGAGAGTTTACTTTTCTTCATCAAACAGACTTCAAGAATCAGCATATGAATCTCAACAATGGTGACAATCAACATAAAGCTCCATGTTGCAGTGCATTCTGGGAGCACCAATCAAAACTCATCCATGGCTCCCAGCATGCAATGCGACATGAATAAATTATGCAGCTGTCTTAGTATTTTCTTTTATTCTTAATATTTCCTTTTGTTTTGCTATTTTGTTGTGACTTTTAGTAGCGTGTTTTGTGATGTTCACAGATGATCTTTTTATCTGAATATGTTGATTATCACCATTGTTGAGATTCATACGCTGAGTCTTGATGCCTGTATGATAATGCAGTTTGGACCTTTTAGTGCTGATTTACTTTTAAAAGTCTTTCAAATTAATATTAAAACTGATGGATGAAGCTTTATATTTTATGCGATCAAAATAAAAAAAAAAGTAATCAATCAATGACATGCTCTGAATGAAACCAGTTACAGAAATCACTAAATGCTGGTGATTTCTTTATAGAAGTCTAACCATCAACACCCGAATGCCATAACTAACATGTCTAAACAAACACGCAGTTATAACAGCCAAAGAAATTGTAATGTTTTAAGTCAAGGGTCAAGAGCCCAACTAAAGCAAACACTGACCTCGATAATGGTAATTCAAACAAAACTAAAACATCAACATCTAAAGTCAATCTAGTTAGTAACGTGTGAAGCTGGTGATGCTGTTTATGGAGTTGTTTAATAATCCTCTGCTGAGATCTTGAGAGATTTAATGTCTTCTTTTATCTTGTGTTGATTTCATCTAAGGCTGTGGCTGAAGTCAGTTGTAGTTCTTGTATTTCTGCTCATCTCGTCTCTTTTTTTCTGTTCTTCTTTCTCTTTCTTTCAATGGTTCAGTTTGTTAACAGCAGGTGTTCTTCACTAATGCTCAATCATCACTCAATTACTACACTAATTATCTCATTAACTTTAACACTGCTTCAGTGTTACTTTTTTAACACTCTGAGTGTGGATTATATATACACTGGGAGTGTTGATTTAACACTGGAGGTTTTACTGTGTGTAAGTGACGTATCCGATTACTGTACAGTGCATACTTTTAGGTTAAATTAATTAGCTTACTTCCATTCATCAGTTGACAAACTGCCAGCAAAAACTTTATATAAAAAACGCTCATCTACACATAAGATTACATTAAAAGCCCAAACTTTCATAAACAAGAGCTCAAGTCTATAGTTACCTCTTATAGTTAATGTTAGCTTACGGTTGAGATGCTAACGGACTTTTTCCGAAGACACTAAACCATTTCTGTAAAGTAAATATTCAACGGAAGCGTATCATTTACGTGAAAGAAAGTGTCAGGAACGCTTTTATGTACTATTTGTGTAATTTTAGAGACTAAACGTACCTGAAATTAGTAAAAACAACAGTGAAAGATGAAGTTGCTGCTTGACAGTTGAGTTGCCGCCCCGTTTCCATGGTGACTTCCTCCGCTCCAGTTCAGCGCGCGCTCGCCCATTAAAGCACGTAGAAGTCACGCAGAATTTTACGTAAATAATATAATATAATATAATATAATATAATATAATATAATATATAAAGTTTAATCACACTTTTTAAATAGCATTATGGTAATCAGAGAGCATAAAGAATGTACAAAAAATATGGTAATGAAATTACGTGCATATAACGTTGCAGTTACGTTGCCAGTAAGTCATGAAGTTACCAATATATTACGATTAGAGGACCTATCTGGGACGTCGGTTATCCTGTTACGTTAGGAGGACGTACTGATGACGTTGCGAGTTGGTAATGACATGGAAATGGTATTACGTGCATATGACGTCGTGGTTACGTTGCCTGTTGGTAAGTCATGAAATTACCAAAAATTACCAGTACGTTACGTAACAGTTACGTCGTGTGTTAGCTGGGCATACACACAGTAAAACCTCCAGTGTTAAATCAACACTCCCAGTGTATATATAATCCACACTCAGAGTGTTAAAAAAGTAACACTGAGTCAGTGTTAAAGTTAATGAGATAATTAGTGTAGTAATTGAGTGATGATGGAGCATTAGTGAAGAACACCTGCTGATAACAAACTGAACCATTGAAAGAAAGAGAAAGAAGAACAGAAAAAAAGAGACGAGATGAGCAGAAAAACAAGAACTACAACTGACTTCAGCCACAGCCTTAGATGAAATCAACACAAGATAAAAGAAGACATTAAATCTCTCAAGATCTCAGCAGAGGATGATTAAACAACTCCATAAACAGCATCACCAGCGTCACACGTTACTAACCAGATTGACTTTAGATGTTGATGCTTTAGTTTTGTTTAAATTACCATTATCGAGGTCAGTGTTTGCTTTAGTTGGGCTCTTGACCCTTGACTTAAAACATTACAATTTCTTTGGCTGTTATAACTGCGTGTTTGTTTAGACATGTTAGTTATGGCATTCGGGTGTTGATGGTTAGACTTCTATAAAGAAATCACCAGCATTTAGTGATTTCTGTAACTGGTTTCATTCAGAGCATGTCATTGATTGATTACTTTTTTTTATTTTGATCGCATATAATATAAAGCTTCATCCATCAGTTTTAAGATTAATTTGAGAGACTTTTAAAAGTAAATCAGCACTAAAAAGTCCAAACTGCATTATCATACAGGCATCAAGACTCAGCGTATGAATCTCAACAATGGTGATAATCAACATATTCAGATAAAAAGATCATCTGTGAACATCACAAAACACGCTACTAAAAGTCACAACAAAATAGCAAAACAAAAGGACATAGTAAGAATAAAAGAAAATACTAAGACAGCTGCATAATTTATTCATGTCGCATTGCATGCTGGGAGCCATGGATGAGTTTTGATTGGTGCTCCCAGAATGCACTGCAACATGGAGCTTTATGTTGATTGTCACCATTGTTGAGATTCATATGCTGATTCTTGAAGTCTGTTTGATGAAGAAAAGTAAACTTTCAGTGCAGAATAAGTTTCAAGTCTTTTAGATTAATATTAAAACTGTCAGGTCTTAAACTACACAATCTCAAAATTAATTAATAAATCTACCAGTGACTATACTCGGAGTAAAACCAGTTATTCAAGCCACTATACACTGATTATGTCTTTAGTAACATAACCAACTCCTGATCACGTTTCGCTTGGCTTTTTTCTTTGTGCCATAACTAACATGTCTAAACAAACACGCAGTTACAGCAGCCAAAGTAATTGTAAAGTTTTAAGTCAAGGGTCAAGAGCCCAACTAAAGCAAACACTGACCTCGATAATGGTAATTCAAACAAAACTAAAACATCAAAATCTAAAGTCAATCTAGTTAGTAACGTGTGACGCTGGTGATGCTGTTTATGGAGTTGTTTAATCATCCTCTGCTGAGATCTTGAGAGATTTAATTGCTTTTATCTTGTGTTGATTTCATCTGAGGCTGTGGCTGAAGTCAGCTGTAGTTCTTGTATTTCTGCTCATCTCGTCTCTTTTTTTCTGTTCTTCTTTCTCTTTCTTTCAGTGATTCAGTTTGTTAACAGCAGGTGTTCTTCATTAATGCTCAATCATCACTCAATTACTCAATTAGAGAGAGAGAGAGAGAGAGAGAGAGAGAGAGAGAATGAGAGAATTACCTCTGTGCGTCTCTCAATAGTGTTCGGCAGCAATGTCTCTATTATCCAGAAGCCAAATTCGGTAAATTTAATGGGTCTGGCTTCCAGTCTCATCCGCTTTCAGCAATTTTTAACTGTACAAAACAGCTCGTTTTGCTGCATGCTTGGTATTGTAAACTGGTGTTTCTTACCATATTATTTTAATGAATTGTCTTAATTATAAACACGTTAGTTTATGTTATTTTGTGTTTTGTGGCGAGAATGAAGTTTCTCCTTTCTCTCACTCTGCATAAGGGACACAATGCAGGGAAAATGCGAACGTAAAAGATTGAAATATAATTAGATTTTTGTGACCTCAGCGTGTATGTGACAGATTCTCCCACCATCTTTCTCAATAAAATCACCTGGAAAAAAGACAGAGATTAAATTTATCAAGTCTTTTTCAACAAACCTCTTTTCTACTCATTTTCCCAATTTCGGTCATTGCGACTAAATTTGATAGATCCAGCGGATGCTCCTGGATATAGTTTGAACTCTGCAGCTTGAATAATGTAGGCCAAAAATCATCGGCTTAGAAACAGTTGACAAAATAACAATACATTTGCTAATTTTTGTACAATTTCAACCATTGGTTTTAGGGGAATTTAAAAAAAGTAGTTTTTTCAGAAATTCAAAATTCTGGATAATTTTGATTATTTGTTTTTCCTCCAACAGACCTTCCACAACCTTCTTAAAGTATTTTAAGGTCTTTAACCTCTTAACTGTCACCGTCCACCCTGTGGGACGCCTACCTTTACTTCACTATTTTACAATTAAATCCTAATCTAATCATGACAAACTATATATCGTTGGAAAGGTCTAAGACTCCTAAATAGGTATTTTACCACTTTTTCTGTTAAAAATTATGTAGGAAAAGTAATAGATTAATTTATGACCAGAGGTGTCAAATCCAGGGTCAGAAAGTAAAAGTCCTGCCCTGTGTTTATTCCACCCATGAACTCAGCATGCCATTACTTTATACAAGTCATTCCTTTCAAGTCACAAGCAAGTTTCGAGTCAAATCCCAAGACCTCAACGAGTTGAGGTAATTAAGAGATAATTGAGAGACTAATTAAATGTTGATTGTGCATTAGTGATGAACACCTGGTGTTACTGAGAATCACAGAGGATCAGATGTTGATGTTTTATTGGTTAAAATGATGCCACCATCATGGAGATCAGTGTTTGCTTTAGTTGGGCTCTTGACCCTTTTAGTAACTGAGAATGGATTGCTTTTAAGCAATTGCAATATTGCTTCACAACAAACATTTGCACATTGCTGGATTAAAAGCTTGAGGAAGCAGATGAGCTTACACTTTTGGCTTTTATGTCACTTGAATGAACATCTTGAAGGTGTCTCTCTTTGGTTTATTTACTGATGTTCAGCTGTTACAGAACTGCAGGAATTTACTATTAAACAAATGCCATCGTAACATTAAATATTGGAAAAAATTAAGAATTATATTGCTCAGGCTTTTAGACATGAACACTTATCATACGATCCTCAACAGTGGTGACAATAATTATTCATACTGTGGTGTTACCCAGCATGCATTGCAGCATGAAGCATTTTGTTGATTGTCACCATTGTTGAGATTCATACGCTGGTTCTTGATGTCTGTGTGTGTCTGCGTAGGACTGGAGTTTAAATATTTAAATGCATTAGATTTAAAATTATTTCTCTATAACTACTACATTTACTACAGCAGTAAATTCATTGCGTACTGTGGTTTCACAGAGTTGTTTATTCAAACACAGAACATAAACTAAAAAAATGAAAAATGTTGTATGTATATATATATATATATATATACACACAGTATATTGGATGCAAACAGGTAAGCACCTGATGATTACCTCATCATATGAAAACAACTAACAGTTGCTCACTGCACAGCACTGATCTCTCCGCTTTACAACAGCACATGCATTGCTACAGAGAGATCTAACACAGGAGTCAAGGGTCAAGAGCCCAACTAAAGCAAACACTGATCTACATGATGGTGGTATCATTTTAACCAATAAAACATCAACATCTGATCCTCTGTGATTCACAGTAACAGCAGGTGTTCATCACTAATGCACAATCATCATTTAATTAGTCTCTCAATTATCTCTTAATTACCTCAACTCATTGAGGTCTTGGGATTTGACTCGAAACTTGCTTGTGACTTGAAAGGAATGAGTTGGTTCCTCCTCTGGTGAAATCAGCTGCTGAGTTCATGGGTGGAATAAACACAGGGCAGGACTTTTACTTTCTGACCCTGGATTTGACACCTCTGTTTATGACAAGAGTGCACCTGAAAAAAATCTACATCATGACATGAATTCTGACCTTTGTCACAGAAAGTCTTCTTAGTTGCCTTTTTCTCTATCACGAATTAGAAATCATAAGAAATTATTTATCAGTAGAAAACTTAAAATTTCAAAATTCATCCTTTGAAACCAATTTTAAAATCAGACATTGCATTACCATGTAAATGGTACATTAAAATCATGTTACAAAATATTTTCATTCATGAATTATAAAAAATTAAGTTTGGATAGTGCACTATAATGTCTCTGTTCAAAACTGTGGGTGACAGTTAAGGGGTTAAGTTATCTAGTTGCATTGACTATCCATTGATTTACCTCAGGTTTTGCTGCTGTTGTGTTTTTGTGTTTTTTGAGCTGCAATAGCTTTGTAAATCAGCATCCCTAAGCCGAACTAAGCCAGTTGGGAATCTTAAAATTGATTAGTTGTACAGTAACTTACTGTTTTGTGCATGTTTCTCCTGATCAGGTATTTCTGCACCTGCTGAAAAAAAAGTTAAAAAAAAAAACAACAACAACAAAAAAAAACCCCCACCAATAACAATGTCTTGTATGCAGACTAATATGAACACAAACAGAGATTCAGTAATACATTATCTTACCACTGTTTGGTCAATCGACATCCCCAGCGTTCCCATTTACACCTTAATAATAATATAATTCAACGAAGCCCTTTAATGTTTTAACTTTAGAGTTCTTTGTAAAGATGTTTGTTGTCCCAGTGGACAGAATAAAGCCACATCAAACACATATAAGCACAAGAGTCATATTAAATAGTCTCTCACCAGTTAGCCCAATATGTTCTTCTCCATCAGATTGGCCTGTAAGATAATCACTTAATTTAAAGAATGGAATAGAACTACATTAAAACTTTGTTTTGCATAATAAATCTCATATTTTTCTTCGGCAAATTTAGCTATAGGTAACACATACCTTGATTATGCTTGTGTGTGTGTGTATACGCGCGCGTTTTTGTGACAAATGAGGACATAAATTTGTATAATGACAAGGGTATGACAGGTATGGCAGGTGTGTTTGATTAGAGTTGGAGCTGAGCTTTGCAGGACAGTCGATCGCCAGGAGGAGGATTGGGCAGCCCTGGCGTAGGGCAATAGCACATACAGTTTGTACAGTATAAAAACCATTACGCCTATGGGATGTCCCCGCTTTTCACAAAAACAAACGTGTGTGTGTTTCTTTCATGTGAACTTACTGGTGAGTAAACCCAGTGTTGAATGTCCTTTTATGTGCACCATAGTGGAGCTACTGAATGACAAGAACATGTATTAAATGTTGCATGAAACGTGCAGCTTTTCTCATAACTCATATAATTTTTATTTGTCCTGGATGTTTATGCAAGACAGGAAATATGTTATAGGGTGTTGGGGCTAGTTATTCAATTTTTAACTAATTTTTATTCTAGTGAACATTTCTGAAGATATTTTTTGAAAGAAAATATATATTCTAATTAATCAATTGTATACACCATTTTTATTGTAATACCAATTAGAAATTATGGCAACCTGTACACTGTTAAAAATCCAACTTTCGAAAATGTAATGTAAATGTAAAAAAGTAGCCTGAACAAAGAAATTTTAGTATGAGAAGTCAGTTAAATTTTTTATGTGAACTGAACAAAAATACTCTAAACATGTCGCTAGCAAAAGTTGTTTTGTTTACCTTACTTAGATATTCAAGTATTTGTTCACAGCATATCCAAATGTTGTCCCATCTTTTCAAATTGTCATCTGAACAAACGATTTTACATTGAACAATATTGCAAAAGTTCCCAGCATGCATTGCAGCTTGAAAACATTTTATGTTCATTATTATTAAAATATTATCGATGTTTTAAATTTTACTGGCTTAATTTATGCTGCTGCTGCTGCTGCTACTGTCAGTTAGCTCTCGTGTGGATCAGAGTTCATATTTTTACCGATTTTAAATTTGTTGATCCTAAGCATGGTTGAGAATCGTGTGCTGAGGTACTGTATATGTGCATTTCATTGCTGCTTGTTTAATGCATTTGTCTATTAGCATAGATGTTTGCCTTTAGTTTTAAGAGGCAAATACTACCCATGTTATGTAGAAGGCTTTGAAAATAAACGTTAATCGAAAAGAAAGAGAATTGTTAAATAACATTAGCAATGCTAAAACTTTGGTTGCTTTAACAGATCTTTTAACACTCGGTACACTGACTTTTATTCATTAGATGAACTAAAATGTTTAAGTTGTCGGTTGCTAGTAGAGTTAACTTAGAAAGTTGATTGTGATAGGTTGCCTTATTTTTTTTTATTGTACTGACGACATTTATGAAAAATACTTCTCCCAAGAACACAAGAAAATTATGTATGAACAACAGTTTTGCATAGTTTTCTATATTTTTGGTATTGGTAGTTGGTTTTAGTTTCCTTTATTTGAATTTCAGATCAACAAAAAAATATATGGTAACACTTTAGAATCGTGAACACTTATTCACTATTAACTACGACTTTTCCCTCAATAAAGTCCTAATTTGCTGCTTATTAATAGTTAGTAAGGTGTTAAATTTAGGTACTGGGTATTATTAGGGATGTAGAATAAGGTCCTGTAGAATAAGGCATTAATATGTGCTTAATTACTACCAATAAATGGCAAATAGTCTAGTAATATGCATGCTAATAAGCAACTAATTATGAGACCTTAAAATAAAGTGTTACCAAATATTTTAATGCAGTGTGACCAGCTCAGTTTTTGAGTTGAACTGAAGAACTTTCTTCCTGTCCTGTTAACATGACTCATGTTACATGAGCCTCACAGACTTACTTTTATGGCATAATGAATCCATCAACAGTAATAGGCTGCTTAAACATAAATGTCACAGATCAAACAGGAGTTTTACCCTTGATTATAACAATATTTTTTTTTTTATGTGTTGCAACATTATTTATTGTGCGTGAATTCTTTTGCAGTATATCAACATTGATGCAACAATCAGTTAAACAAGACATGTATTTAAATTATACAAAAATAAAGTTTTAATGAGGCTGAAACTGACCCTTCAGCTTATCCACTTTGTACAATTGTTTAGAAACATCCGTCTTCTAACATATATTGTCCACTAGAGGGCAGTAAACACCACTGTATTGTTATGTTCATTAACACTGATGGAATTTGTAACAGACAAGCAAATGTGCATTAACATGTTTGCATAGCAGTGTAAACAAGATTGGGCTTAATCTCAACATGTCCCATCAACTGTAAGTAACAAAACCTTTTCACTGTTTGCCTTTTCACAGGTCAACAGCACATGGCATCTGATTTCAAAAACAACTACAGCACATTTTTAGGGTGATTTTTGAAGGCTCATTAAAGTAGAAATGTTTTTTTCTTCAAATGGTGAGCATGTAACAGTCACTATAGACAAGTGTTTGCCTCGATCTCTTCACTCAGCAACTGTGTTTTTGTCTCCTCTGACACATTTTCTTTGTTTTCTGATGAATCTGTAAGAAAACAAAGAGAGAATTACACACACAAAGCATCAATCAAAATAATTGTATTGCAATGCAATATACTGTATTGGATTCATAAATCATTTTCATAGTAAAAAGTTTTTAGATCCTCTAAATATTCATATAGTGCTGATTTAAGTAAGATTTGTTACACCGACAGTTTTGAGCTACTCACCTCGCACGATAAATGACTTGGACATCACAATTCTCCCATTCCTGGAGATATTTAGTTTATAAATTCCAAAGTCTGTGGGTCTGATGTGATTAATTGTGAGATATCCAGTTTTCTGATTCAGCTGTAGTCTGTCTCTGAATCTCTCCTTGTGGCCATTAGAATCAGAATGGTTTGGTTCATTCAGTCTGGCGATGACTGAAAATGGATTTGTAAAATGTGTGTTTGATGTTCCAAACTTCCACTGCAGCACATCAAAACTTTGTATGTTAGTGACACCAGTGTTAAGAGTGACGGACTCTCCCACCCTCGCTGACACTGACTTCATTACGTCTGACTCAGCCAAAGAGTCACCTGAAGAACAAATAAAGATTAAACGTTCAGTATAAGCACTATTTAATAATAATAACCATAGCAGATGCAATGTTTTTTTAAAATTACATATTGGGCAGTAATACAATATCTTACCAATACTCATCTCATAGGATTCTTGCCTAGAAATCTGGCCTGATTAAACAAACCACAAACTTCAAATCAATTACATTATTCTGGTTAAAAAGAAAGTTTTATTTGTATATATGCTTGCACAAAGCTAATCTTGCTTTATTAACTGCGAGTAAACGTACCCAGTTGATTTGTTTTTCTGTATTTCCAGTAGATACTGAACATCCCAACTACAGCCAAGACAAATACAGTAACTACAATAGCAACACAGATCAGCACTGCATGACCGAAGGGTAAGCCATCTTCTGGGTTTAAACTTGATTCATCCACTACAAAACAGCAGATGAAAAAGAGTTAACAAACAATAATGCACATCTTTTGATGTGCAAGTAGAAAAAGTAGAGAACTCAACAAATCAGTTTATATCAATACCTGAACATGTGTGACAGAGTCGACTGATGTCCAGATGTGTGGTCTGGTTTCTGATGGGATTGTTGAGCACACAGCTGTAGGTGTTTTTATCCTGATATTCCACCTCCAGAGGTAGAGAGAGACTGATGCTGAGATCAGACACACTGATGCTGGACAATAAACTGTTTCCTTTGTACCAGGAGAGAGTCACATGACTCACATTCACCACTGAACACAGCAGCTCACATCTGGACGCTGATGATCCTGATGGTGAAGAACACTGAGAAGAATTTCTGCTGATGACAGGAACGGGCAGAGCTGGAAAACATGACAAAAGATCATCTACAGGTAAATCAACTTCAAAGGATCTAAAATTGTCCAGCTGAGTTTTACATATATATCCATGTCATCATCTCAGTAACTATAAAATAAACCATAATATTAATAAAAATAGAAAATTCTAGTTGTAAATGTCCTAAACATCCCCTACAAAAATTAATTAATTTTGTCTCTCTGGGTCACTTTCCGCAAATTACACATACCAGGCTGTGACTCGAGTCTCATTTCACCCATCTTCACACAGATCTTCAACTTGTGTGAAGTCCCCTCATGCTTCAAACGCTCCACCGTCATCCCCGTCCCAAAGAAACCCAAAATTACTGGACTTAATGACTACAGACCTGTGGCTTTAACGTCTGTGGCCATGAAATCATTTGAAATACTGGTTTTGGCTAATCTGAAGGACACCACTGGACCCTTGCTGGACCCCCTGTAGTTTGCCTACAGAGCAAACAGGTCTGTGAATGATGCAGTCAACATGGGACTGCATTACATCCTGCAGCATCTGGACAGACCAGGGACTTATGCGAGGATCCTGTTTGTAGACTTCAGCTCCGCTTTTAACACCATCATCCCATCACTCCTCCAGCCCAAATTAACTCAGCTATCCTTCCCCACCTCCTGTCTGTCAGTGGCTCACCAGCTTCCTGACAGACAGGCAGCAGCTAGTGAGGCTGGGAAAGTACACATCCAGCAACCGTACGATCAGCACTGATGTGCCCCAGGGCTGTGTCCCCTCACCACTGCTCTTCTCCCTCTACACCAATGACTGCACATCTAAAGACCCCTCTGTCAAGCTCCTGAAGTTTGCAGATGACACCACACTGATCGGCCTCATTCAGGACGGTGATGAGTCTGCTTACAGACAGGAGGTTGAGTAGCTGGCTGTCTGGTGCAGTCTTAACAACCTGGAGCTGAACACGCTCAAAACAGTGGAGATGATTGTGGACTTCAGGAGAAACCCCCCTGCACTCCCCCCACTCACCATCATGAACAGCACTGTGACTGCAGTGGAGACATTAAGGTTCCTGGGCACCACAATTTCTCAGGACCTGAAATGGGACACTCACATTGTGAAAAAGGCTCAGCAGAGGTTGTACTTCCTTCGCCAGCTGAGGAAGTTCAACCTGCCACAAGAGCTGCTGAAACAGTTCTACTCCGCCATCATTGAATCCATCCTCTGCACATCAGTAACTGTCCGGTTCAGCTCAGCTACCAAATCTGATCTCAGAAGACTACAGAGGATAGTCCGGACTGCTGAGCGAATCATTGGTACAACCCTCCCCACTCTCCAACAACTGTACTCATCCAGAGTGAGCAAAAAGGGCTGGCAAAATCACTCTGGACCCTCACATCCAGCACACTCCCTCTTTGAACTGTTGCTGTCTGGTCGACGCTACAGAGCTCTGAGCACCAGAACGACCAGCACAGAAACAGTTTCTTCCATCAAGCAATCCATCTCATGAACCGTTGACAATAAACGTGGAACACACAACACTATTATATGTTATTTACTTAACACACATACTTATTTACATTTCAAATTTGCACATATCATACCTGTACATAAATAATTGTCTATATTATATAATGTGTTTTGGCTATTTTGTATATTTGTATATTATTCTTTTAGTATCTGTCCTGTCGCTGTCATTCTGTTGCACTGTGGAGCTTCTGTCACTATAACAAATTCCTCGTATGTGTAAACATACCTGCCAATAAAGCTCATTCTCATTCTCTTATTCTTTACAAAAGAAACCAGATACTGTACATTCAGCCTGGTGTTGTCTCCGAGAGGATATAGGATGATAGAAGGACAGAAAAGTTACCAAAGTAACAACCTGTGACTTGGCTACATTTCTGTTTTTACTGCTGACTGACTCAGGTGACTAGTATAGTGCTCTCAACATTGTTCAATGTTGCAATGCTCTGAAATAAACTACAAAATACTCACCAGAAACAATAATACTGAACGTCTTGGGTGGAACCTCATTTATGCCAACAAACTGTAGTTTATAAAGTCCAGTGTGTTCATATGTCATGTTTGTGATGGTCAGAGATCCAGTGTGATGATCCAGCTTCAGTCTGTCTCTGAATTTCCCATCAAGAACATCCTCGTATAATGAGAGCTTATTGACTACATTGTTGATTTGAACTATACGAGTGCTGTCAGATCCAAATGTCCATAGTATGCGTTCATATTTCTGCATATCAGTAAGATCAGTGCTTAGAGTGACAGAATCTCCCTCCATCACTGACTTCACAATATCACCAAACACACCTGAAGAAAAAACACAAGCAGTCTGAACAAACTTTGAATAAATCCTATGAGGTTATTGAGTACTGTAAGAATTAGACTTGATAAAGTTCAAAAGGTTAGTAGGCTAGTTGTTTGGGAAATGGTAGTAAGCTAACACAGAATGAGCAGATGTGTGATTGTGGTAGATCAATTATGTAAACATTACGCCTACGTATATCGCTCAACAATAAAGTAAATTGACATATTCAGTTTGGTTACAAATGCACACAAACTCAAAGTGGTTAAAGAGCTACAAAGTGAAAGCGAAACAGTCTACTCACCTTTCGCGAGAAAAAAGCATAAAAGTAAAACAGGGGATTTCATTTTGGTGTAAATGTGAGTAAATGTGGTTTAATGAAGATGTTAAGTAGTTAGTAAAACGTTACGTCGCGTTTTTAGCGTTGTATCATCCGCGCAAACAGCGAAAACACGCTTTTCTAACTAACATCATTGTAGCCGATTTAACAACACTATATAGAGATATGTTATACTCAATTGAGATTCATTTGTGAATTATATTCGTCTTCGTAATCATATTCCTGATTTTTTAAGGAGCGGCAAGTTTCGAAGAACAGAGGTAATGTCAGGAAGTTATAAGTCCCGTGGGATCCTTAAGGAAGGCTATTGGCTCACGTCGCCACCTATCAGTGCAAACAAAAATGACTTTCTAATAGTGTTTAACTTTACCTCACACGTGTAGTTCAACGTATTAAAGCCAGTGTTGGGCAGTAACTAGTTACCAGTAATTTAGTTACTGTAATAATATTACTTTTTGCTGTAACTAGTAGTGTAACTGATTGCTTATAAGATTTCAGTAATAATATTACAGTTACCATCCATAAAACAGCTGATTTAAAATCTAACAATCAAATAATTCCTAGATTTATTTTCATAGTTTTCATGACTTGCACATGCATGTGATGTCCCCAGTGCAGCATGCAAGCTTGGAATATGGAAAAGCTTACATTCAGCAGATAGAAATATTGCATTATATTGATTTTATCAGGGAAAAAAGATGATCTGAACACTGTTGTGTAAGTTGTGGCTTTACTTTACTCTGGCATTGCATCCCTCTGATCAGCATGTGGTACATTATATTACTATAATTAAAAATCTTTTTGGAAAATTAAACAGTTTCTTACAAACTTATGTGATTTGATAAAATACATAATTAAATATAATCGTATATGGGTAACAAAGAAATTACAATTAGCTTCAAGCTACACATGACAATGAGATGAATACAACACTTCTACTTGAATGTCACTGTTAATCACTATTGAGTGTTTGTAATAACTTCTGACTGCGATCCGATGTGGATTTTGGTCAAATGATGAGGCAGAAATATGTTGTTAGTAACATTCTAGAAGAATTTTATCTGGAAGATACACAGTTACAACTTCTGTGGGGCCTGAAGAAAAGTAATGTAACTAGTAGTGTAACTAATTACTGTTGCCAGAAAGTAATAAGTAAAGTAACAATATTACTTTTGAAAGGAGTAACTAGTAATGAGTAATATATTACATTCTTTGAGTAACTAGCCCAACACTGATTAAAGCGCACAAATTTGTCCTGCAGTTCCACCTGATAAAACATCTTACTTTTATATGTGCATACTGGCTAAGTCAACATAAAATCAGATTTACCCCAAATCAACCTGACACGCTCTTATAAAAATTATGGTCTTATTTTGAAAATGGTTAATTTTAGTTATATTAAGATCAAAAATAGTATTGGTGGCTGGTTTAATTTTCATTATCACATTCTCTATTAGGCTGCAGCAGATAAAAAAGAAGACCTTGTCTGTGTTTTTAATGAACTATGACCAGCTTAGTTGCAAACTGAGTCAAACTGAAACCTGCAGTGAATCTGATTTCTTTTTGTCTGCACAGAAAAGTGGTTTTGTTTTGCTAAGTGGACGGAATAGCTTGTGTCTATGTTGCATGTGGTTAAATGGCTTCCTGTCCTGCTAACATGAACCACAGACTTTTCCTGTCAATATAAATAAACTGTTAAAGTAGTTAGACGACAATAACGCTATTTAAAATTAGTTATTCATTTGTCAGTGACTATTTACTATTTAATATAGAAACAAATGTAACCATTACAAGAAACTGCAATTTAGGTTGCAGTTTAGTAGCCTAAAGTAAAATATTTAAGACGTTTCACTTCTTTCTAATATCAGATGTTTGACATACCCTTAACATGATTGGCTGTCCTAAATAATAAAAAGAAGACATATAGAATACTTTCTACAAACTGTTAAATAGAACAAATGCACAGTTAGTGCGTGTGCACGGGGAGGGTGTCAAATAGGGGAGGATTCACACCTGGTCACATTTCGAGTGATGTTCTCACAGACAGCACAGTAAATGACTGATAAAAATGTTTCATGGGTTTGTTTGGTTTGGTTTGTGCTTCTGGCGTCTTGCTGGTAAGTTAAAATGTCTTTTTTTCTTTCTTTCTTTCTTTTTTTTTAGCTCTTGCAGTCTTATGAGTAAAAACCTACTGTTTAAAACACTTGTCAAAATGTCTGAACCTATTTTTTTTGTTTGTTTTTTTTAATAATTGTTTTGCAATGTTAAGCAAGCTAATAGCTAGCTATGCTACAACTAATGTTGTAAGCAATTTTTTTTATTGTAAAAACGGAGAAAACAAAAAGCTACAACCAAGCACATTTTTCCCTCTTAAAACCCCCTTGGGTGCATGTTGTCATATTAATGTAGTGCGGGTTATCAGTAAACCTGTTGTCGTGTATTAATGGTGTTTCTATAGGGCATCTTTATATTCAGACTGCAGAGTAATCAGTTTCAAACATTTGGCTCATTTTTGTTAATCTTGTACAACTGTGAAGGTGATAGTGAAATGAGGGTGAGTTAAGGACATGTAACAACTGCCTAAATGTGTCAAATCAAATGTGACTGCATTTTCTGATAAACAGACAAACGGTTCAGTAGAGTGAGTCAATTTTGCTAAATTGCATATTGTCTGTTACTGATTCCAAGTTACTTGACAAAAATTATAGTTAAAGTCAAAGTGATGTTACCCATATTCGGAATTTGTGCTCTGCATTTAACCCATCCTAAGTGCACATACACACACACCATGAACACACACCTGGAGCAGTGGGCAACCGTTTATGCCTGGGGAGCAGTTGGGTGGGGGTTCAGTGCCTTGCTCAAGGGCACCTCAGTCATGGTATTGAGGGTGGAGAGAGCGCTGTACATTCACTCTCCCCACCTACAATTCCTGCCAGACCTTTAGGTTACGAGTCCAACTCACTAACCCAGGGGTCACCAAGTTCGGTCCTGGAGGGCCGGTGTCCTGCAGAGTTCAGCTCCATCCCTAATCAAACACACCTGAAGCAGCTAATCAAGCTCTACTAGGCATACTTGAAACTTCCAGGCAGGTGTGTTGAGGCAAGTTGGAGCTAAACTCTGCAGGACACCGGCCCTCCAGGATCGAGTTTGATGACCCCTGCTCTAACCATTAGGCCACAACTTCCCCTTAGTTAGTAATAGAATCCATTATATTACAGATTTTAGGTAATGTAATCAGACTACTTTAAATACGTGCTTTTAAAACAGATTTGACTCGCTATTTCAAGAAACCGTCTGAATGCTTAGGAAAATCAATAAATAGTTGATGTTTCCATATAACATGTTCCATTAGTGCACAGCTTCGTAGTTTTTCTTAATGCCAAAATAGAGAAGTGGTTTGAGAATGAATTTTAAACTTAATTGAAATTAGTGAACCAACAGATAGCCACTAAGGTGCTTTAGTCAGTGATTGAGAAAGAAGTGCTATTGTGTGTTTCAGGTGTGTTTGGTGTTGACGCAGATGAAATCAAGTCTGTGTTGGTGATGGAGGGAGATTCTGTCACCCTGCCGACTGGTGTGACTAAAATACAAGAGGACGATCTGATTATGTGGATGTGTGGAGACGATTGTATCGCTAAACTCAACATATCATCCCAAGTCATCTCTGAAACTCACAACATGTTCAAAGACAGACTGAAGCTGGATCATCAGACTGGATCTCTCATCATCAGAAACCTCAGAACCACAGATTCTGGACTTTATAAAGCACAGATGATTGGGCAAAAAGTTTTAAAGAAAACTTTTAATGTTACTGTCATTGGTGAGTAAAAGGCCACAGAGTCATAATTCACAAACATTTTATTCAGATGTATTATATTTCTCTAATGTCTTCTAGCTCGTCTTCCTGTTCCTGTCATCACCAGTTACTGTCCTCAAAATCCTTCATCAGGATCATCAGCGTCCAGATGTGTGCTGCTGTGTTCAGTGGCGAGTATGGGTCATGTGACTCTCTCCTGGTACAAAGGAAACAGTTTATTGTCCAGCATCAGTGTGTCTGATCTCAGCATCAGTCTCTCTCTACCTCTGGAGGTGGAATATCAGGATAACAACACCTACAGCTGTGTGCTCCACAATCCCATCAGCAACCAGACCACACATCTGGACATCAGCAAACTCTCTCACACATGTGCAGGTAATATCAAACCATCACTGAACAGCATATTATCAATCATTCTACATACTGATATTTATTTAGTTATTTTTTCCCTTCAGAATGTGTCTGCTGTTGTAATGTTACTGAAGCTGTAATCCAATTGGTCGTCTCTGCTCTGGTGGGCGTGGCTACTGTTGTTGTTCTGGTTTATGAAATCAGATCCAGAAGAGCTCTGAAATCATTATCAGACCATAACTGACTCACTATAACAAGCATAAACCTATCTTTATGTTTTTATATTCTATGAATGCCCTGTAACACAACCATAGACTGTAAAAAAGATGGACGATGCATCTCCGCTTCCTTCCACTATAGAAAAGTGAAGCAAATACATCTCAGTATGGCCGCTGCCATCTTGAGTAAAGGACGTCATTTGGAGCCTGAGTCTGCGCAGTAGAGATTCGTTTGGAGCCCGAGTCTGCGCAGTAGAGTCGTGAGGTGGAGCCGCGGAATCAAACTCCCACAGACCCAATCAACCATAACGACACGCCACGTTTTTATAGCATCAAATTACTAGCTAAAATCAAACTTATCACAAAACCTCCAGTGTTAAATCAACACTCCCAGTGTATATATAATCCACACTCAGAGTGTTAAAAAAGTAACACTGAAGCAGTGTTAAAGTTAATGAGATAATTAGTTTAGTAATTGAGTGATGATTGAGCATTAGTGAAGAACACCTGCTGATAACAAACTGAACCATTGAAAGAAAGAGAAAGAAGAACAGAAAAAAAGAGACGAGATGAGCAGAAAAGGTCAGTGGTTATCGAGGTCAGTGTTTGCTTTAGTTGGGCTCTCGACCCTTGACTTAAAACATTACAATTTCTTTGGCTGTTATAACTGCGTGTTTGTTTAGACATGTTAGTTATGGCATTCGGGTGTTGATGGTTAGACTTCTATAAAGAAATCACCAGCATTTAGTGATTTCTGTAACTGGTTTCATTCAGAGCATGTCATTGATTGATTACTTTCTTTTATTTTGATCGCATAAAATATAAAGCTTCATCCATCAGTTTTAAGATTAATTTGAAAGACTTTTAAAAGTAAATCAGCACTAAAAGGTCCAAACTGCATTATCATACAGGCATCAAGACTCAGCGTATGAATCTCAACAATGGTGATAATCAACATATTCAGATAAAAAGATCATCTGTGAACATCACAAAACACGCTACTAAAAGTCACAACAAAATAGCAAAACAAAAGGACATAGTAAGAATAAAAGAAAATACTAAGACAGCTGCATAATTTATTCATGTCGCATTGCATGCTGGGAGCCATGGATGAGTTTTGATTGGTGCTCCCAGAATGCACTGCAACATGGAGCTTTATGTTGATTGTCACCATTGTTGAGATTCATATGCTGATTCTTGAAGTCTGTTTGATGAAGAAAAGTAAACTTCCAGTGCAGAATAAGTTTCAAGTCTTTTAGATTAATATTAAAACTGTCAGGTCTTAAACTACACAATCTCAAAATTAATTAATAAATCTACCAGTGACTATACTCGGAGTAAAACCAGTTATTCAAGCCACTATACACTGATTATGTCTTTAGTAACATAACCAACTCCTGATCACGTTTTCGCTTGGCTTTTTTTCTTTGCGCCATAACTAACATGTCTAAACAAACACGCAGTTACAGCAGCCAAAGTAATTGTAAAGTTTTAAGTCAAGGGTCAAGAGCCCAACTAAAGCAAACACTGACCTCGATAATGGTAATTTAAACAAAACTAAAACATCAAAATCTAAAGTCAATCTAGTTAGTAACGTGTGACGCTGGTGATGCTGTTTATGGAGTTGTTTAATCATCCTCTGCTGAGATCTTGAGAGATTTAATTGCTTTTATCTTGTGTTGATTTCATCTGAGGCTGTGGCT
Organism: Onychostoma macrolepis; assembly: GCF_012432095.1. Classification (NCBI taxonomy): domain Eukaryota; kingdom Metazoa; phylum Chordata; class Actinopteri; order Cypriniformes; family Cyprinidae; genus Onychostoma; species Onychostoma macrolepis. The sequence continues at coordinate 6,466,592 of NC_081176.1, read as the reverse complement.
GAAGTCAGCTGTAGTTCTTGTATTTCTGCTCATCTCGTCTCTTTTTTTCTGTTCTTCTTTCTCTTTCTTTCAGTGATTCAGTTTGTTAACAGCAGGTGTTCTTCACTAATGCTCAATCATCACTCAATTACTACACTAATTATCTCATTAACTTTAACACTGACTCAGTGTTTCTTTTTTAACACTCTGAGTGTGGATTATATATACACTGGGAGTGTTGATTTAACACTGGAGGTTTTACTGTGTATGACTCTCATCGCCTTGGAATCGCCCGCGGATCGGGAAACTCCCATAACTGTCCAGCAGAGACATATGGTTTTCTTTTTGAACTGAATTTCTGTATTTTAAGGGTAATTCTATATTTGTGTCCCTTAAATATTTCAACATTAAAAAGTTAAAATACGTTAATGTAAACATTTTTATTTCATTATGCACTTTTCAAATGGAAACAAGGAAAAGACGACTTTTTGCTTAATTAGAGAAACTACAGCGGGGCAAAAAAGTATTTAGTCAGCCACCAATTGTGCAAGTTCTCCCACTTAAAAAGATGAGAGAGGACTGTAATTTTCATCATAGGTATACCTCAACTATGAGAGACAAAACGAGAAGAAAAAAAAAATCCAGAAAATCACATTGTAGGATTTTTAAAGAATTAATTGGTAAATTTATCGGTAAAATAAGTATTTGGTCACCTACAAACAAGCTTTTTTTTCCCCCCTCATTTTGTCTCTCATAGTTGAGGTATACCTATGATGAAAATTACAGACCTCTCTCATCTTTTTAAGTGGGAGAACTTGCACAGTTGGTGGCTGACTAAATACTTTTTTGCCCCACTGTATAACAGATATAATAATTATTATTTTCAGTTTTTAAAGACTATTCACTTTCAACCATTATTCCTCCACAAGAAAGTTCAGATGTTCTGTTTTGTTCGCATACCTGACTTGATGCTGATTCGGCAACTTTCAACGGCAACAACGTTAGCTTACTAACTTTTGTAGCCCAAACTTAACTTCCAGTAGACTTCTGCAAAGACAACAGCAAAGTCTCTCTGGAGTAGATTATTTCTGATATCAAGCAAAATGTATGTTTGCTGCTTGAATCAGAAGGGCTTATGGAAAATGCTAATTAATTCTCTGCCAGCAGGGGGTGCTCTTGGAGCGGCAGAAATAGAGGTTTCCCTAGTAACGGCTGTACACAAAGCAGCACTGAGCTCACAAATGCTGATTTATCAGGCATTACAGGCAAGATGAAATGAAATGACATTGGTTTCCTTCAGAGATGCAGTAGGACCTATAAAAAAAACTTTGATGGTGCATCGCCCTATCGCCCTAATGAAGAAACTGCCCCTGGTTGCTATTACGTATCAGTCACTTATTTGTGTTAGCTGGGGTCGCTAGAGAGCTTGATCAGTGTACAGAAGTGCAAGAAAGGCAATAGCCTGTCTCGGGCTCACTTGATATAACAAGCAGTGCACAAAAAATTTCACTTGATAGCACCCAAGGGTATATCAAATTAAATACATTTAATGTTTTGTCTTGTTTTATGTGCTGAAGTGCATAGTGAAAAAGGGAGTTCTGTTCTGTTCTCACACCCTCTGGGGATTTTAAGTAGGCTGTGATTTTAAGTTCTTAACTTAAGGATTTTAAGTATTGTGTGTGGATGCAAAGTAAATTTAAAAGCAGCATAATTTGCCAAATTTAAAACCCAGCACAATAATCATCAAAATTTTCAAATGAAATTGTCATATTGTCTTATAAACAAAGGTCTAATTTTCCAGTTTGCTAATAGTATAATTAGACCCGATGGTACTTTATTTAAATGTCTTTTTTTAAGCATTCTAAAATTGAACCACAGAAAGTTTGTTTTTCTCATGCAGAAAGAAAAATGTATGTGTGACAGTTTGTGAGTCAAAGTGAAACCTGTTGTGGTCTCATTTATTTTCTGGAACAAAATGTGGTTTCATTTGTTGGGTGGACATACAGCTTGTGTACGAGAATTCATATGTAGTTTGTAAGTGAAGGGTTTTTATTCTTCTGCTGACATGAATATCACAGTCTGAATTCCACATCAAACAAAACGTTTTACAGTGAAATATTATAGTAAATTTATCAACACTAATGTGCTATTTGAAATAATTATTTATACTTTTGTAAATACATTAACATTTATGCATTTAGCAGATGATATCTTCACAGTATACAGGTCCTTCTTGACAAAAAAAACTTGATGATTTATTTACCCAACATTCACTCAAATATTGTTTTCTGACTTCATTTCACCTTCAAAAATATGTGTTACAGCAAACAAGACCATATTAACTACATGTGTTGCGACTCCAACATAACCACTGCAGCCACAGCTAGTATGTGCAGACGAAGGTGTCACATCCTGCTAGGGGAGGATTCGGATGCAGCAACTGGTCACTTTGAGTGTGTTTTGAGTTACTGATGTTGGGTGAGCGACTTAAAAATGGTCCATGCGTTTGTCTTGTTCTGTTTGTCTTTGTTCGGTCTTGTTGGTAAGTAAAAAGCTATTGTTGAAATTAGCTAAGGATTTCCATTGTTAGATTTTAACGAACAAAATGTCTGTTTACACAAACTCTAATAATGTGTATACATTTTAATGGCTATTTTATTTTTTAAATCAATTTAAATGATTTACCAATTGGATAAGTAAACAATTGAAAAGACTGAACCAATAGGAAGTTACTTACTGTATGAGTAACCATTGCCGTTTGTTCTTCAGCTGCGTTTGGTGTTGAGACAGATGAAATAAAGTTAGTGTCAGTGATGGAGGGAGATTCTGTCACTCTACAGACTGATACTGAAATAAAAAAAGATGATCTAATTCTGTGGAGATTCGGAGCCGAAGACTCTCCCATGGCTGAAGTCAACAGATCATCCCAGATCATCTCAGCATCTGAAAGTACCAAAGGATTCAAAGACAGATTGCATTTGGACCCCCAGACTGGATCTCTCACTGTCAGGAACATCAGAAGGGACCACTCTGGAATGTATAAAGCACAGATCATTGGAAATAAGATGATAAGGAAAACGTTCAATGTCACTGTTTATGGTGAGTTAAGAACTACAGACTCAACACACAAATCCAGCTGACTTTATTTGTTTTTGGCACTAATTTATATATTTCTCTATTGTCATATAAGCATTTGCTCAACATAAACTATAAATTATAACAGGACATATAACTTACAAATATTATAAATATCAATTACAATGTTGCATGTAGTCATTTAAAGGAATAGTTCACCCAAAAATGAAAATCTGTGAAACATTTACTGACCCTCAGGTCATTTATGAGTTTGTTTCTTCATGGGAACAGATTTGGAAAAATTAAGCAATCCATAACTTGCTCATCAGTGGATGGGTGCCGTCAGAATGAGTGTTATAATGGATTACGGACTTATATTGGGGCCAGAAGCAATGGTTTAAAGTTAAAATGTTCTAATGATGGATTTTTTATTTAATTATTTATTTTATTTTATTTTTTTTACAAACACACAGCTTTTCACTTCACAAGATGTTAACTGATGGACTGGAGTCATGTGGACTACTTATGGTGTTTTTTTTTTATTTTATCAGCTGTTTGGACTCTCATTCTGACGGCACCCATCCATGGTTGAGCGAGTGATGCAATGCTAAATTTCCAGAACCAAACTCATCTACATCTATTTTTTTTTTTTGGGTGAACTATTCCTTTAATAGCGAGGTGTTCATGAACAGCTCATAAATACTTCCTTACGACATTCAAATCTACAATCTTTCAGGTTCCAGTCCAGATGTTCTGGGGTTTTTTGTTTTTTAATCTTTTTTTTAATGTAATGTAAATGTTTCTAATCTTTTGTAGGTCGTCTGCCTGTTCCTGTCATTAGCAGAGACTGTTTTTCTAAATCATCATCATCATCAAATTGTTCATTGGTGTGTTCGGTGGTGAATGTGGGTCATGTGACTCTCTCCTGGTACAAAGGAAGTGGTTTATTGTCCAGCATCAGTGTGTCTGATCTCAGCAGCAGCGTCTCTTTACATCTAGAGGTGGAATATCAGGATAAAAACACTTACAGCTGTGTGCTCAACAATCCCATCAGCCACCAGACCACACACCTGGACATTGGTGAACTCTGTCAGATACATTCAGGTAACATTAGTGTTTATTTCCGTAAGTCAGCTGCATAATATCAGTTATTTTATGTGTTTATTGTTCTTTTATCCCCTCAGACTCAGAATGTGTCTGCTGTTGTGACACTACTAAAGCTGTGATCCAGTTGGTCATCGCTGCTCTGGTGGGTGTGGCTACTGTTATTGTTTTGAGTTATGAAATCACATCCAGAAAAGCTGAACCAAAAAGACGAACTCAGACATCAACTTCAGTCCTACACTGATTCACTATTACAATCATCTCTCTTTTGTACATGTTTTTGCTCCTCTCTCTCGTGTTCTGAACATTTTTTTTTTCTTTTTTGAAAATGGTTACAAAGGAATAAGTGTATTTTTATATGCATTGTTTTTAATTTATGTATAGTCAACGTTTGTTTTTGAAAGTGTTCATCTCATGTCAGTTTACATCATATTAAACATGGGCCAACAGTATCCTTTTCTTCAGGTTTGAGTTTTAATTTTTTTTTTTAATTCTAAAAGAAACTGAAAATAAAACAAAATACAATATATACTACACAAAATTGCATGAAATTGGGCCTATGTTTAAATCTATATTGGGAGTCCGTGTACGTTTTGATAGTTTCAAATTTGAAATTAAATAAGCAGAGACAAGAAGACTTCACATTAATTTGTTATTTGGTTTGTTCAAAAAAATTTTTTTCGTCTTTTGGTTCATGGGTAGAAAATGGATAAATGACTTCAAAATTTGTTTTCCACATGTGGGTGGTTATGAGATGCCCCTTTTCCCATTTCCTTTGTTGGGAAAAAAAAAACTAAAAATGCCAAAACTAATGTTTTATTGAAGGTGGTATGAGCACACAGTAAATGATTGTGTTAGAAAGTAAGTGCAACCATTAGGTCACAGTTTGAGGTCAACATTTTATTTTATTTTTTTGTCACATTTCTTCTCTTTTTTAAAAAAAAAATAACAGCAAAAATAAAAAGAGTAAAATCCTATTAATAAGCTAACTGTAAGTTACCTTATCATATACAGTTAACATTTAGGAATTTTACATTTATGTTTGCATTGTATTTAATGTTTTCCCACAATTTATACAAGTTTTTTAATTTTTGTTTATTTCATTATTATACAGTAATAAAATAAATTCATATTTTGTTCTTAATGAGACTGACATGACATACAGACCAAATTTGCAGCTTTCATTTACATTATAAAACTGTTTACAATAACGCATCCTTTAATATAGACCATCCACTAGAGGGGGGAAAACGTTCAGAAACGTTCAGAATTAAGCTCACAAAAAACTGTAAAATTGACACCAGTGTACCATGCAATGTACATAACAAGATTATCTGTACAACAGGCAAGATCAGGGTTAATGGCAACATGTTCCATCAACAGTAAAATAACCAAAAACAAAAGTCAGTGAAAAGAAACCTATTGTTGTGTTACTTTCCACAAGTAAATGACATGCAGTGTTCATTTCAAACATTTTCCAGTTTTAAAGGCTCATAAAAGCAGAAAAGTTTTATATAAATAAGGATAATGTAACAGTTACTATACACAAGTGTTTTCGGTAATCTCTCCATTCATCAATGATGTTGCCTCCTCTGGCGCATTCTCCATTTTCTGAGGAATCTGTTAAAAAAAAAACATCAAAAGATTATTGTTTGAAATGTCAGATTTGGTTCATTTTGCAATAATTAATCAGATCATCTATCTTGTTTAGTTTTATTCTACTAAAAGATTTGAGCTACTCACCGCGGACAATAAATGACTTGGAGATCATATTTTTCCCATTTCTGGAGATATTTAGTTTATAAATTCCAAAGTCTGTGGATCTGATGTCACTAATTGTAAGATATCCATTTTGTTGATCCAGCTTTACTCTGTGTCTGACTGTCTTGTCGTGACAAATGAAATCAAAATTGTTTTGTTCATTCAGTTTGGCGATGACAGTGAATGGGTTTGTGCTGTCTGTATATAATTCACCAAACCTCCACTGCAGCACATCGAAACTTTGTATTGCAGTAACACCAGTGTTTAGAGTGACCGTCTCTCCCACCCTCACCGATACTGTCTTCAGTTCATCCGTCTCAGCCAAATCATCACCTGGAGAACCTAGACAGAGAGTACATATTCAGTACATGTACTAATAACCACAGCAGATGCAACTTTGTATTGGCGTTTGATAACAGACTGGGCTCTACTTTTCAAACCAATCGTAGAGATCGATTATGAAATTATTATCAGCGATAAAGCAATAACAGTGATAAAGAAACTATTGGGATGTGCTTGTTATTAAAATGAGATATTAAAAGTGCATTAAGACATAGAAAAAGTGAATCTGGTAATAACACACTGACAGTGAAGTAAATCAGTTACATAAACGTGGTTAATAAGGCATGTTAAAATTGCATGCTTAAAGCTCATCTTGCTCTATTAACTGTGAGTAGTCTTACCCAGTTGTTTTGTTTTTCTATATTTCCAGTAGATACTGAACATCCCAACTACAGCCAAGACAAATACAGTAACAATAACAGCGCAGATCAGCACCACACGACCGAAGGGTAAGCCATCTTCTGATTCATCCACTACAAAACAGCAAATGAAAAAGAGTTAACAAACAATAATGCACATCTTTTGATGTGCAAGTGGAAAAAGTAGAGAACTAAACAAATCAGTTTATATCAATACCTGAACATGGCTGACAGAGTTGACTGATGTCCAGATGTTGAGTCTGGTTGCTGATGGGATTGTTGAGCACACAGCTGTAGGTGTTTTTATCCTGATATTCCACCTCCAGAGGTAGAGAGAGACTGATGCTGAGATCAGACACACTGATGCTGGACAATAAACTGTTTCCTTTGTACCAGGAGAGAGTCACATGACTCACATTCACCACTGAACACAGCAGCTCACATCTGGACGCTGATGATCCTGATGGTGAAGAACACTGAGAAGAATTTCTGCTGATGACAGGAACGGGCAGAGAAGCTGGAGATGGAAATATCAGAATAAACAGACAATCCAAAATTGTGCAGTTTAGTTTTACCCTCATCTATTTACCAGCATCCATGTCATCTCAGTGACAAACCATAATACTAAGAAAAAGGAAAATGCAATTGTAAAAGTCCTAAATATCACATACGTAAATTTCCACTAGTTTTGTCTTTCTGGGTAGCTCGCTGCAAATTACACATACCAGGCTGTGACTCAGGTCTCATTTTACCCTTTACAAAAGAAACCAGATACTGTGCATTCAGCTTGGCTTGTCTCCAAGAAGATATAGGATGATAGAAGGACAGAAACGTTACCAAAGTTACTTGGCTAATTTTGCATTTAGCCTGCTTACTGACTCAGGTGACTAGTACAGTATTCTCAATATAGTTCAATGTTGCAATACAGTGAAATCAACTACAAAATACTCACCAGAAACAATAATACTGAACTTCTTGGGTGGCACCTCTTTTCCACCAATGATCTGCAGTTCATAAAGTCCAGAGTCTTCGGTTGTGGTGTCTGTGATGGTCAGAGATCCATTTTGATCATCCAGCTGCAGTCTGTCTCTGAATTTCCCATCAAGAACATCATTGTATATTGAGATCTTATTGACTACATTGTTGATTTGAGCTATACGAGTGCTGTCAGATCCAAATGTCCAAAGTATAAGTTCATATTTCTGTATATCAGTAAGATCAGTGTGTAGTGTGACAGAATCTCCCTCCATCACTGACTTCACAATATCACCAAACACACCTGGAGAACAAACAGAAACCATTGCTCAGACTGACAACGTTGAGGAAATCCAAATCAGCTGATCGGGATAAAGTTTACAAGGTTAGTAGGCTAGCTGTTTCTGGGAAATGGTAGTGCGCTAAAACAGACTGAGCAGATGTGTAATTGTGGTAGATAAATTATGTACCCTGCTGAAAAAAAACCCCAATAGACTCTATACAATATTTGTAATGGTTTTACTTGTTATAATGGGACTTATATTGGTTTTAATGGAAACTGTAATGGACCCTATGGGTTTCTACTGGTTGCCTTCTATTGGTGGCTTGTTAAAACCAATAAATCTCAATGGAATATGTCCCAAAACACATTACAGAAAACCATTTTTTTAATGGTTTTAATGGTTAAAAGTTGATGATTTGTAATGTTTGTAATGGTATTTGTAGTGGAAACCATTATAATTTTCTGTGATGGTTTCTATTGTTTTGTTTTTTTCCAGCAGGGTAAATATTACGCCTAAGTATATCGCTCAAGTAAATTTACATATTTATAATTTGATTACAAGTGCACACTTAAACTCAAGAAAAGTTGTTTAAAGAGCTACAAAGTGAAAGCGAAAGCATTTAAATACTCACCTTTTGCGAGCAAAATGCATAGAAGTAAACCAGGGTTCTTCATTTTGGTGAGTTATTAAAGAAGATGTTGAGTGAAGTAGTGAGTAAAATGTTACGAGTGTTTAGCCTTTAACTTGTTAGTATCACACATCCGCGCTGACTGCGAAATCACGCTTTTCTAACTTGTAACCGACCTAACAACACGTAGAGATATTTTATACCCATTGAGATTCATTTGTGAATTATATTCGTCTTCGGAATCACATTCCTGATTATTTCTCTGCTGAGAAGCCATGCAATCCGCGTACTGGCGTTGAGAAGAACGGAAGTAAGATATTAGGTAAATGTCAGGAAGTTATTCCTGTGGAATCCTGAAGGAAGGATACTGACTCACGTCGCCACCTGCCAATGCAAGTAAAAACATGGACTTTCACTGTTTGGAGCTCTACTATTTATCTTTTCCAAATGACTTTCCCAAATACACGTAATCACGTGATCGTCAGCTAAAACAGCTGTTTTCAATCAAATAAAATGTTTAACTTTACATCACGCAACATTTGTGTGTCTTGGAGGTGTCTTGCAGTTCCACCTGATGACCACTTGTAGGAAACAGTGGTGATATGACTTCTTGTGGGTGCAGATACTAGGTCAAACTGAAATCAGATTTACACCAAATCAACCTGACATGTTCTTCTAAAAATTATGGTCTAATTTTGAAAATGGTTATAGTAAGAACTAAATTATTATTATTGCTAGTTGGTTTCATTTTCATTATCACATTCTATTGGGTTGCAGCAGATCAAGAGAAGATCTTGTGTGTGTGTGTGTGTGTGTGTGTGTGTGTGTTTGTATATCCTGGGGCCCATTCTTCTTACGTCGTTTATTACATCTGAGATGATTTGAAAGATTCCAGATCTTCGAATCCTGATAACTGATCTCTGGCTAATTTGGTTCTTCAAACGAATTTGCGTATTAGATTAAAATATCTGGATTAAGTTGTCGCGTTCTCAGATGTATCGATCCTCGAAACCACGATCAGCAATGCAGCGATTGGCTGGAGGCATGACAGCAACGTAATGACATCATATCATTAAAAAAGACACCTGACGAAAAAGTTGACAAATTTCTGGGCCTTTATAAGGACACAGCCAAGCGAACAAAACTACATAAATGTTATAATAAATAAATGAAATATGCACTGTTTTTCTTTCTTTCTTTTTTTATTTATTTAATTTTTTTTTTTTACATGATTCCCAATTAGGCTATTTATAGCCTATTCATGATTTCTAGTATTTGTACAGGTTTACATTTTTATGTCAGTGTTGTAAATAGCAATTCATTTAATTTTATCTTTGAAGCAAATTTCTTATGTGACAGCGTTAATTAAAGCTTCTTAGAGATCCAGTTATCTGCATCTCTGCTCTCCATCAAGCCACTCCCATAATATCTGTCACCACTCAAATTAATGCACGATTCAGACTTTATAGCATGTGTGTAAGACTCCAATACAATTATAAAGTAATTATTTCATCACTAATAAATCTTTCAATGAGTAAAACTGGCTGTGTCTATAGTATTATAGACTGCACAACATAGTTATATTATATTGTTATAATATTTTCAAATTAATTTTTAAATTATTATTATTTTAAATATTGTCCCTGGACCAGTTGGGTACTCTTGTAATAAAGTAACGCTGGCTGGGATAAATTTTAAGTATCAATTCTGCTTAAAAAGATGCAATCTAATCCTGTTTACATGAAATAAACCTGTTCGGGAGGTTTAAGCTTACGGACTCGTTGCTATGACAGCAAGTCCAGGATGAGCTTCGAAGAACCAAATGATCCCAGATTAAGCGCAATCGTCAACAATCAAATCCAGCTAACTGAGTTAGTGACGTACGAAGAACGGACCCCTGGTGGGGACTTAAACCTGAATACACACAGACTCATGGGGACTTGTGTCACAATGGGGACCTAAACTGAAGTCCCCATGGGTACAAAAGCTTATAAATCATACAGAATGAGTTTTTTTTTAATGCAGAAGGTTTCCTGTAAGGGGTAGGTTTAGGTCTAGGGTTGGTGTAGGACAATAGAAAATATGGTTTGTACAGTATAAAAACCATTACGCCTGGAGAGTCCTTACAAGGATAGCTGACCAGACTGTGTGTGTGTGTGTTTAATGAACTGTGTGATCAGCTTCTGAGACAAACTGAAACCTGCAGTGGATCTGACCTATTTTTATCTAAATGTGGTTTTGTTTTGTTGAGTGGATGGAATAGCTTGTGTTTGTGTCTATGTTGCATGTGGTTGAATGGCTTCTTCCTGTCCTTGTAACACGCACCACAGATTTTGCCTGTTAATATAAACTAGATAAAGTAATATAGAAAGAAGTAGTTAGTCTATCAACACTATTTAATGCTACTTACAATTAGGTATCTATTTGCCAATGACTATAATATTTAATAGAGAAATTAACCATTACAAGAAATTGTACTTTAGTAGGTTGCAGTTTGCACACTAGTGAAGTAAGATACTTTACTTATTTTAATATCAGCACCCTTAACATGATTGGCTGTTATAAATAATAAAGAGAAGACATACTTTCTACCAATGGTTAAATATGTCGGCTAAGTAGAACAAATGCAAATGCACAGCTAGTGCGTCTGCACGCCACGTGGAGGGTGTGAAATAGGGGAGGATTCACACCTGGTCACATTTCGAGTGATGTTCTCTCAGACAGCACAGCAAACTGCTGATAAAAATGCTTCATGGGATTGTTTTGTTTGGTTTGGGCTTCTGGCGTCTTGTTGGTAAGTTAAAATGTCCTCTTTTTTAGCCCTTTAGCTCTTTTATAGTTGAGTAAAAACCTGCTGTTGAAAATTACTTTTTCTTTTTACATTTTACATTACCTTACAGCTGTCAAAATGTCTGAACCTGATTTATTGCAATTTTACTGTTATGGTATTTAATTTTATATATTTTTTGCAATGTTTAGCAAGCTAATGACTATGCTACAACCAATACAGTAAGCAAATAATCTACTGAAAAAAAAAAAATTAAGAAAAAAAGCTACAAACAAGCAAATTTTTCTCTCTTAAACCCAACTAATTTGTTTTTAGATACATCTTGTCGTATTAATGTAGTGCTGGTTATCTGTAAACCTGTTGTCATGTGTTGATGTTTTATGTCTACTACAGTAAATGGAGAGCAACTTTATATTCGGACTGCAGAGTAATCAATTTAAAATATATTTGACTTATTTCTATTATTTTTGTATCTACTAAAGTTGTTGACATGGTGAAATGAGGGTGAGTTCAGGACAGTGTAACAACTTTCAAAGACAGTAATGCATGGTTAAATAACCCACTGAGTGATATAATTCAAATAAAAACGAATGTGTTCATCAGTAGTGATGCAACGTTGAGAAAACACTTCTTAAAACTGAAATGATTTTTGTAAATTCAGTGGTCAAATGCTGTGTGGCCTCTCAATTTTCTGTGTAATAGCCATCTAGCCATCTAGTGTCCGGTCTGTGACTCTCCACCAAACTATAAGTCTTAATAATATGTAATGATAATATGTAATCATGTAATCAATAAAAAAGGAACAAAAAAGGAACTGTAGTCTGATTTTTACGATGATATATATATATATATATATAATAGCTTCAGTACTGAAAAGCTACTTTTAAAAAAGCTACCTTCAATTATGAGATGATAAACTGTAAGCCATGTTTTTTATTTTTTTTTATTTATTGGCTTTGTCCTCACTGACAGTCATATCTTCAGCGGTTCTAGTGTTAATCTGTGGTTTTGCTGTGACCATTTGAAAACCGAGCTGGTATGCGTGGATTTGAGACAGATTTGACTTCAAGAAACACGCTAAACGCTTAGGAAAATCAATTGTTTAGTTAATGTTTTTATATAACATTGAAACTAGTGAGCCAACAGAAAGCTAGTAGCTAAAGTGCTTTAGTCCGTGATTGAGATTGCTCAATGCTCTTGTGTGTTTCAGGTGTGTTTGGTGTTGACGCAGATGAAATCAAGTCTGTGTTGGTGATGGAGGGAGATTCTGTCACCCTGCCGACTGGTGTGACTAAAATACAAGAGGACGATCTGATTATGTGGATGTGTGGAGACGATTGTATCGCTAAACTCAACATATCATCCCAAGTCATCTCTGAAACTCACAACATCTTCAAAGACAGACTGAAGCTGGATGATCAGACTGGATCTCTCATCATCAGAAACCTCAGAACCACAGATTCTGGACTTTATAAAGCACAGATGATTGGGCAAAAAGTTTTAAAGAAAACTTTCAATGTTACTGTCATTGGTGAGTAAAAAAAAAAAAAAAAAATCAAACTCACATATTCAAAACTCACACATTTTATTTTGATTTATTTATATTTCTCTGTTTCCCAGCTCATCTTCCAATTCCTGTCATTGCTAGTTACTGTCCTCAAAATCCTTCACCATCAGGATCATCAGCGTCCAGATGTGTGCTGTTGTGTTCAGTGGTGAATGTGGGTCATGTGAATCTCTCCTGGTACAAAGGAAACAGTTTATTGTCCAGCATCAGTGCGTCTGATCTCAGCATCAGTCTCTCTCTACCTCTGGAGGTGGAATATCAGGATAAAACACCTACAGCTGTGTGCTCAACAATCCCATCAGCAACCAGACGAGACATCTGGACATCAGTCAACTCTGTCACACATGTGCAGGTAATATCAAACCATCACTGAACAGCATATTATCAATCATTCTACATACTGATATTTATTTAGTTATTTTTTCCCTTCAGAATGTGTCTGCTGTTGTAATGCTACTGAAGCTGTAATCCAATTGGTCGTCTCTGCTCTGGTGGGCGTGGCTACTGTTGTTGTTCTGGTTTATGAAATCAGATCCAGAAGAGCTGAACAGAGAAGAAGAGCTCTGAAATCATTATCAGACCATAACTGACTCACTATAACAAGAATAAACCTATCTTTATGTTTTTATATTCTATGAATGCCCTGTAACACAACATAGCATAGAGTTCACAACTAATTCTGATTCTTGTGCAATCATGTTTTTACTTAATATCTGTTTCTGCAATAAAAAAACCAAAAGTATTTTCTTTCATCAACGCTCTGCTTACTAAACACTTCTGTTTTTGTGGTCAGGTAGGTAGCCGCCCTGTGGCCTGTCAGCATTTAAGCAATGACAGGAAGTTGGTTAGTTTTGCAAAGGACTTGGCCTTTAGTGGCAGCACTTTCTGTCTTTAATACTGTTACCCAAAATGTTCATAAAGTTATATATGTGTCGATCTACAGGAACTTTGAACTTTTTGCGGCGTCTTACACACCTTTGTTTGAGAACCAAGTTTACTTTTTAGCAACCCTCAGAAAAACTCTTTTCTGGTAGGTTGAGTCCTGTTGTTTTACAGAAGCCTTGGAATGTATATGTTGCATAACCCACTTTCTACAGGGCAGTTATTCTTTCAACACAGCTGATGCACCATTAGTGTAAGTGTGAGTACAAGTGGTTACCTACCCTGTTATGAAAGGTCATCAGTGTTAATCATGGAATGTGTTATGATGATTGTCACAGAGATATTGTTGATTGATATTGTTTTAATAATGTCATACACTGCTTTCCTTTGTACTGAATGTGGAAAATAATCGTTAAATCTTAGCTTTTCTATTGTGCATTTGTCTCAATTGTGTTTCACAGAATGTAACGTTTACGTAATGTTAGGTTTAATTATTTATTAAAAACACACGTGGTATTACAACAGCTTCTGACAAGAACGCAGATGGAATTTAAGAACATTTTTACTGGCGTATGTCGCTGTGACGATTCGAGTGGGCAGGGTCAGCCGTGACTTTTCGTTATTCTCTCATTGGATTGTGAATTCATCAGAGCTGATCCTCACTAAAGATCAGTCAACGCCTCAATAATTCACGCGCGGCTCGGTTAACGTGACGATTGTGGATAAGCGGATCCGGGTGCAGCTTTCGTTAAAAAGCCTGACATCGCCAGTGGAGCTGACATTGCTTTCTTTACAGATAACATCGAGAAGCTTTCCTTTATTTCGTCCTTTGGTGTGTTACCTGAGGTGGATGTATCGCCAGGTGCTCGTGCTCGCGGTGATTGCCGCTTTTCTATGCGGTTTTCCAGCATCATGCGCTCGTAATTTAAATTACAGACCCATCATCGGTAAGAATAAAAGCGATTCTTTAATGCGTTGTTCTTTCTTTTAATGTCCTGTTTAGGGTATGATATTTGGTAAATGATGTTGAGATATTGCATCTCGTGTTCTTGCGATGTCATGTTGCTTACTGGGATTTTTTTTTTTTTTTAATCGCAGCATCTTTCTCCGCAGCTCCGCTGCTAGAACGTTCTCTTTCCTTCTGGATTATTTTTTAACTCTTAAAAGCATTGTCATGGCAACACGTTTTTAACATGCTTGGAAGACCACCTAACCTTGCCGAAAAAAAAGCTTAAACCAGTCAGTGGTTAGCTGGTCTCCTAACCTGTCCAAGTTGGTTGGGTTTGATGGTTTACCGAGGCTGAGGGCTTTTGTGGTTGTGATAACAGCTGTTATACACCAGCTTGATAAATATGGAAGACAAATAGCAAACCAGTACAGCCTTATGCTGCCCTTATGAAAATTAACCATGGTTTTAATATCCAAAAGTGTATTTATTTTTTTGGCGGACTGGTTATCATTTGTAATCACAGTTTTACCACAGATACCATGGTTAAACTATGCATATTGTTGGAATACCATGGTTAATTTTGTGGTAACCATCGTTTAACTGTTTTAACCATGTTTAATTTATTTATTTTGGAAGTAAAACCATGGTTAATTATCGTAAGACAATGTATATGCCTAATATATATCTTTTTGCATTTCAGGAATTTTAGCCCAGGAAAACATAGAGGACGACCCTCATGCACAGGGCTCTTCTTATATAGCTGCATCATATGTGAAGTACTTGGAGTCAGCTGGTGCCAGGGTTGTACCAATTCAGTATGTTAAGCTATTATTAAAAAATGTAAAAAATTCAGTATGTCATGCTATTATTAAAAAAAATAAATAAAGTATACATAAAGGTAAATATGTTTGTTTTGCAGCATAAATCGCACAGAGGAGGAGTATGAAAAACTGTTCAACGCAATAAATGGGTGAGTGTTTTTGACTAGTTTGACACCTACCTAAGCTGGTAAATGTGTTTGGAACATGGAAGTTGGTTTATATTTGGTCCTACTTGTAAACCAATTAATAGACAAGCTAGAAACCAGATAACATTTTATTCATACCTATATTAATTGACCGCTTTTACCCATTTAGTTTGCTGCTTCCTGGTGGGAATGTGGACATCGAAAAGTCTCAGTTTACCAGAGCGGCAAAGATTTTCTATGAACTTGCAATAAAGGTAAGTTAAAAACATCATTATGTGAAAATTAGTTTGAATTGATCTGAATATGCATTGATGGTTCTTCTTTATTAACCACAACAGGCTAATGATGCTTCGGATTATTTTCCGATCTGGGGCACCTGCCAGGGCTTGCAGCAGCTCACGGTTCTGACCAGCAACAAGAACTTGTTGACCTTGACTGACACCAAAGCAGTCGCCCTGCCACTGACCTTCAGCCCAGGTTGGTAACAGTGTGTTTTTTCTCCAAATGTGTCAAATATTGGAATGGCAAATTCATACTAGTAATGCAGCACTGTTGTTCTTTACAATAATTACAAGTGACATTTAATGGGTGGAAACATGTAACAGCGCATACTTCTATGTATAAGTTTATATAAGCATATTTATATACCCATGACAAACATGCAACATGATGATGTGGCTTACTATTCTTCTACATTTGCGACACTTTCTAAACTTTTTCTAAACAATTTTTTCATATATTATTGCATCAAACTAGTTAAAAGGCAAATGACAAATTTCTAAGCACAGTTTATGTTGTCTGGTTTACCTATTTTGTGCATTAGCTCATTACGGTTGTTTACAGTGAGTTGCTGTTTGGTCAGTGATTTTGATTGATTACAGGAGGTCAAAACAGCAGATTGTTCAAGAAATTTCCAAAGGATGTTCTTCAGTCTCTGTCAGAAGAAAACATCACGTCCAATTTCCACAGCTGGAGCTTGTCCATGCAGGTACCAACTTTATTTAATACGATTTTTCAGAAGTAATTTCACAATGCATACAATGGAATGCCATCAAAACCAGAAACATCGACTTCTGTATTTTTCATGGTACTTCTTTATGCCTTCTGACCAGCAGTGTTGGGGAAAGTTACTTTTAAAAGTAATGCATTGCAATATTGCGTACTCCCTAAAAAGTAACTAATTGCGTTACTTCGTCACCTTTTATGGAAAGTAATGCATTGCATTACTTGTGCGTTACTTTTTCTCACCTGAGCAATTAAAAAAACATCAGCAACAAAAAAAACAAAACAATGTTTGTTGTTTTTGCTTATTGCTTATTTGTATGGGACCATTAAAGGTCAGCAGTGAGATTAATCATATGAAGTGTATTTGTGTTATTTAACAGGTTTAATTTTTGCAGGTTTGCATCAATTCTGAGTTTGCAGTTCACAGTTTTTATTCATTTTCAGGATATGGTTTTTGTGCAGGTGAAATGCATAAATGCATGTTCACATTTAGTCTAGAACTAAACTAAATATCATGTTTAAACCGGGCCCACAATGCATCTGCACCTTACCAATGATTTCTCTTAACATGAGGACAGGAGAGCTGTCAGTCAATAAATGGGAAAACAAAGTAACTGCCATTTACTTATTTGAAAAAATAATTCCGATATTTTGTTGTAAATTTTAAAAATAATGCATTGATTTACTAGTTACTTGAAAAACTGTTATCTGATTAAGCAACTCAAGTTACTTGTCATGCATTACCCCCAACACTGCAGATCAGTCACTGTACAGCCTACTTCAACTATTTTTTTTTCTTCTTTTTTCTGAGTTGTCTAAACATGACTTGTTCTTACAGAATTACAGTAGCAATGCCAAGCTTAAGCGTTTTTATCGAGTCCTGACAACAAACACAGATGGCAAGAAGGAGTTCATTTCCACCATGGAGGGTATGAATGCTACAGAGCGTCTCTTTGTGTATATGTGTGATGTAATCCATCATTCAGGCAGTCCCACCGTCAGCTGTTTTTCATTACATTGAGATCACCCATAATACTGTGCTGGAGTGAGCTAATTGGTCGGTTTTACATGTAGAAGTAAATATGTAGATGTTGATTTGTTCAAATTTTCAGTAAGTGGTCTATGTAAATAATTACTTGCATATTATATCCAAAAGTGTTTGATGAATCTCTGTTGTATATCCTGTAGCATATCGATATCCCTTCTATGCTGTTCAATGGCACCCAGAGAAAAGCCCATATGAGTGGATTGAGAAAGCTGGTATGGTGCACACGCTCTCAGCCATCAAAGCCACTTTCTACACTGCCCACTTTTTTGTTTCTGAAGGTTGGTGATCTAAAAAATGGAAATTGCAATATGAAGTTGAGAATCTCTTGTCTTTGCTTTTGTTAACCCTTTCAATTTTGCTTAACTTGGTGTTAAAACCTTGGGTTTCATTTGAAAAATTACAGAGTCTTTTTGACCACTTAATTTATGCATTTATTTGCTTATTTTCTTTTTCAGCAATGAAAAACCATCATCGGTTTTCTTTGCAAAGTGAAGAAGAAAGAGCTCTGATATACAACTACCAGCCTGTCTTCAAAGGCCTGAACAGCATCTTTCTTCAAAATTACTACTTCGATTGAGTGTTCACAGAATTCATTGTGGCAGAAAAATGATTTATTTTTAGTTATTGTTTTTTATTTCTTTCCTCAAAGAAGTTTGCCAAAACTTGATGTTTGGATTGCATAATTGTAACATTTATGATTCTGACTCACTTACGTAGCCCTTGATTGTAGATTCTGGATGTAGATGTGAAGTGTTAGAATCATCATGACTGAATGTATTGTTGCAGTTATATCCAATTCAGAAGTCATATTATATAATATGTATCTTCTAGTGCCATCATTCAGAAGTTAAACATTGTAATGTTTCACAGGGTTCAGTAGCATGACCGATGCAATGTTAAAATGTTCTATGACTTTGTCAATTTGAGAGAAAATAAAATATAGATTTAAACTTTCAACTGTTATTTTAACTGGACAACATACCTAAATTTAGTTGTATATGGTAGCCTAATTCATTCACTACCCAGTAGGGGGCAGCAGTGGCAGTCCAAACTTAAGAAGGGTCGGACAAGACTTCTCAAAACATTTATTTCTCTTTTTTTTAAGAGGTGGGATAACATAAAATTACCAGAAAAACAACGAGACCTAAATCTCCTTACAATCAGATACATAAAGCAGTTTGAGGTACAAAATCAAAATGGAAAAAGTGCAAATTTGCTAATAGCTCTCGTACCAGGACACAAAGGTACAAAACAGAAGCGTTCAACAGCGTTCTACACTGGAGTCAAACTCTCCTACGTCAAGGCTTTATAAACAAACAAAAATGCATGTACGTTATATAGAGCGTTCTGGAGTAGGCTACTAACCATTGAAATCTGTTAAACATGAACGGTTCACGTTTGCTAAATTGTGTACAATCAGTTGACCCCTGACATGTGCATAGACTTATACTACATTGTTTCATGCACTTGAAATGAATAAAGAAAAGCCTTTCTATGGCGACAATTAAGATTGTTCTTTGACACATAGACTGTACCATAAACAAGATAATCACTATGATAACTAATTTGACACTTTTTTTTTGATTGTGATCACTGTTTACTTTGTGATTAAAAGATTGAACAACTTCAATGCGCACTGAAAACATTAAAGAAATCGTTACCTAGCTCCATTCGACACATTTCTATATGAAAGATTCTTTTTGTAAGGAGAATCTTGTTATGCTTTGGAGGCCGTTGGTGCTGAGCAACGTTAAAGGTGCAATATATTTAAAAAAAACAACCTTAAAAGCGACATAATCCAGTACGGAGCAGCCATTCCGATGCACAATAAAGGAGCAAGGCAGGTAGGCGTCCATCCAGCATTCAGCATGTAAAAACACAATATGCAGCTTGCTTAACTGTAAATACTTGCATTGAAATAAGTAAAACCGAGAATGACTGATTATAGTGTATTAGAGATACACTGTGTCTACATCTTCGAGAAAACAACATCAAAAAACCTTGGTACAATCTCTTTACGTTATCTGTCTTCAAGTACACTACTGTTTCTTCTTCTTCTTCTTCTGTAATTCACCCAAAAATGAAATTAATTTAGTCATTTAACTACCTTAAAGCCGTTTCAAACCTGTATGCCATTTTTTCCATAAAACAAATCTTTAGTTCCGTAAAAAAAAAAAAATATTAAAGATCGCGTCAATTTTCTGCCATTGGTCATCGCGGTATCTTGGGGGGGTAGCAAAAACTACTGGAATTTATCACACTTTTTTTCTTCTTCTTGGTGGTGGTCATTATGAACCGTTTTGTATAGAAACGACCTGAAGATACTTCAAAATTTTTTTTTTTTTTTTTGGTTCCACAGAAAAAGTAGCAGAAAATTTGGAACGACATGTGTGAGATAAACGACATATTTCACATTTTGGGTTGAACTATTGGTTTAACAGTGCAAGAAACCATTTTCCAAGAAATTTCAAACTGATTTTAAATTATAAAATGCCTCACTGATTGTTTGACACATTCGATTTAAATAAATTCTGCACTGAAAATTGTCCCATATCATACGAGTCTCATTTTAAAGCACTTTTTAGTCCGTCTGAATTTAGTAACGCAGATAAAGAAAAACGTCATACAAGCCAAAAGACATCACATTTTATACAGCAGATGTTTCGAAAAAGCTTGAACATGTTTTGTGCCTTCATAGTCTGTAATGCGATACTGCTTTCCCATGCCGTGTTTTTCTGATTGTTTTCCCGGGATTAAAGGTGCGTGTCTTCCTCTTGGTTGTCTTCCTCGTCTTTCCCGGGCTTATTGACGAGCACCTGCCAACCGCTTCCCCCGTCCCCGCCCACCGTCGCCCCATTGGCGCTGTGTTTCTTCTCCTGCATTTCTGATTGGCTGTCACTTGTTACGTCCAGTGTGGGGTTGTCATGGCAACCGTTCTCCACAAAGTTCAGCTCTTCGCCTCTCGACTTCGGACGCGCCGTAAAACAGAAGAGACAAAACCAAAAGACAAACAGTAAATCGATTCGAACCCGAAACGTCATTCAGAGAACGTTGAGGTTAGTAATTAGAATTCGAGCTGCATATTAATCGCGCCCGAGTTCTGTTGACAGCATAATTTGTCAATACCACAGAACATTTGGGCTCGTACCTCAGTTTTTTTTTTTTTTTTAAGCGAACACCATATCAAAGACCTACCATGTTTTTGAGTTTGGGTAAACGACGCTGCCAGCAGATATAGATGATTCCAGAAGCAATAATGAGCACACAAACCGATCCGATGATCACTAGAACCACAAACAGCTTCCCGTAGTCGCTACGCGTCTGACTGGGCCTCGAGTGGCACGTGTTCACGGTCGAATAATTCTGAATTCCGATCTGAAAGAAAATAAATAAATAATGCTAATAATAATAATAGTAATGCAATTAAATAAATTACAATAAATGCTAATAATAATAGATACGTTAATTAAAATATATAATAAAACAAAAACAAATAATAAATATCTATTATAAATTGTTATCCATGTTACATAAATTTATTTATTTATTATTATTTGCTGCATCACAGTCTCACCTCATATAGACCTCTTCTGATTTCCCCTAACATTGACAGGACGTCTTTTGGAGGGATAATTTCTTCAACGAAAAGACAATATGAAAAGAAAATTAGACTAAAATACTACAGAAAGTTTTTTTTTTTTTTTAAAGAGAGTTAATTTTAATAAAGAATTGTTGAATCAAAAAATAAATTTAGCCTATTTTAGGACCATTAGGATTTTTTTTGCATTGAGACATTTAAAAAAAAAGAAAAGAAAAGACAAATAAGCACATTTACCCCTAAATTCTCAGTAATGCTAGCCACAAAATTTGAACACATTTAAAAAAAATTAATTAGCATGAATCACATTCAGTGCAACAAATACTACCATATCATATGAATACTTTAATGATTTTTAGTAACACTTTATTTTACAGTGTCCTTGTTACACGTTACATGACAATAAGCTACTAACTACTAAACTACTAAATAAATTATGTGTAAATACATGCAATAACACAAAACCAAACCCTAACTGGTAACACTTTATTTTAAGGTGTCCTTGTTATACATGTTACACTATTATAATAACAATAAATTACGCATAATTACATGCAAGTAACCCTAACCATACAGTAAGTACATGTAGTTAATTAATATTACTCAGTACTTAAATGTGTAATTACACTGTAACAAGCACACCTTAAAATAAAGTGTAACTCCCTAACCATATCCAATCCTAACCACATAGTAAGTACATGTTGTTAATTAACATTACGGAGTACTTAAATAAACTACACTGTACCAAGGACACAGTAAAATGAGTGTAACCTAATTTCTTTATTTCGGTAATAAGAATTGGGGGCACAATGGGCTTCAATGTCATGAAAATGATGATAAATATGTCAGAATGCAAAACACCTTAAACAGGTACCAAAACAGTCCTCATTTTCTTAATGCAAAATATAATTTCTCATTTTACTCTTTTGATTTTGCGAAACCCGACCTTTAAACAAGTCTTTGACAGGCTTTGCAAGATTCACCTGAGTAGATACAACATCTCACTAATGCACTGCACAGAGATGTGAGAGATAATACGTGCTATTTTTATCCTTTTATATAGAGCATGAAATGAAAAGCCAACAAATTACTAACACCTCTCATTTAAACAATAAGCCTCACTTTACATGTGACCACAGAGGCCCTGAGTGTGTGTGTGAGTGTGTGTGTGTGTGTGTGTTACCCTGCTCGCTGGCCAAGGCCATCAGGAGCTGGTGGTCCTGCTGTGTGGGTTTGCTGAGGAAAATAAGCCAGGAGCCTTGTGGGATGTTCATCTTTCTGGAGAAAGTGTTTTCCAGCATCTCCAGGAGTCTGTCGCCACTCTCCATGCGAAACTCATCCTGTGAGACACACACAAGACACATCACTAAAATGTCACTGTCCTGAAATGGTAAAACGGAGAAATACAGTGATGTGTGTTTGTGTGTATTAATTATAATCAGTTTTTTTTTTCATTGTCACCAAAAACTGTGTCTATGTAGGGTGATAAAATTAAAAATTAAATATATCATGAAAAAACATGAAACTCTGCAGTCAATAAATAAATACATTAAATTGAGAGAATAAATTATGTGGAATTTGCCAGAAAATAAACATTGAAATGTAATATAGAGGACAAATTTAAATATATGAAATACTGTGAAAAACATCTAATGTTGCTAACAATAAATAAATACAATAAAATGGGGAAAAAATGTATTTATGTAAAATGAAATATATTTCAATGTAATACAGTGTACAAAAAAAAAAAATATATATATATATATATATATATATATAAAGTGAATGTAAAATGTAAAATGGTATAATCAATACAGTACAAAATACAGTCAAATGTGAGCATAAATAAGACCTAAGTTGCATTTATGTTAAAAAAACATATGAAATCTGTTGAAAAATACACCTTATAATATAATATATTAAAAAACAAAATCAAATAAATATGATTATATAATTATGTTTTATGCATCATGAATAAATAAATACAATAAAATGGGAGTATAAATGCACTAAATTTATGTAAAAATTTAATACATGTAAATGTATAGTGGGCAGTATAAAAACGTCATCATAAAATAATGTAATTAACAAATAAAAATAGAATAAAATATGAGCATTCCATACATGAGATGCAAATTGTATTTATATAAAATAGAATTAACATGGAATTTGTCAGAAAATACACCTTGAAATGTAATATAGCAAATAAAATCAAGTAAATAAAAATACATGGTGATGATATAAAAAAAACACCTATTGATGATTGAAAGGAAAAGGAAAATATTCTTTGAAATGAAATATGGGGCCAAATCAACACACTCCAGAGACAGAGAACCAGTGACCCCACCTAAAAAAAACAGGTCTGCGTTGTCTGTTACTGAGACTTCATGTCTAAGATGTTTCTCCACCTTACGTTTTGGCTCAGTTACAGACATCCTCTGACCAGAAACACACAGGCTACAGAAATCAGACTCAGTTTTCCAGGTCAATCACAGCGCTGAGTCATTCAGACGGGAGACTCTGAGCTCTCGTGCAGTGGGCCGGATTGGTTTCTGATCAATGGCTCTGCAGTGCTGCTCGGGCTCAAAGCAGGGCTCCATCACAGGAGATTCGGCAGTTTAGCGCACAGCTGTCAGAGTGCCGGCGGGGGGAAAGTTCTCCGAGATCATGCTGCAATTACGTGGCACTGGAGCGTTACCGTGGCAACAGACAACCGGCTTCTTTTACGCCAGTGAGAACGTGTATGTGCCAATGAAACATCACAGGGTAGCTTTAGACAGCAGTGGGATTCAACAGAGAACTGAAGCTGAAGTCTCAGATGTTTCTAGAGTTTCAGAAGAGATCTTAATAATGTCTCAAACTGTACAGTGACTTGAGTCAAAGACAGTATCGTTGAATAAAACTAAAAATACAAAAAAAAAAAAAAAAAACATTTACCGTGATTGAAATAAATTACATAAAAAGATATGGCCACAAATTAAGGATTACTTCCCACAACTGATTAATTATGACTGAATTCATTAATTACGACTGAATTCATTCCCGTTACTGATTAATTTATTAGATTCCTAATTTTGGTACGTCGTGGCCACATACTAATTCATTCCCTCATTTTAACTAACTTCATTAAAATAAGGGAACAAATAAGTACCACGTGGCCACTATTTACTGAAATGAGATAACAAATGGATAAAACGTGGCCATGAATTAATAAGTCATGGGAACAAATAGTTAACTGATTGATACAAATGTATTTTTTCCTCCGCATGTTACGCGTGGGAGTACAGAAATATTTCAGTTAGTTGCGAAGGCAAATTCAAATATTTGTTTAGTGTAAGTTGAAGTACTAAAGTACTGAAAGTAAAACTGAAATAGTAACTAAATAGACAACCAACTAATAAAAATGACTAAAGCACAACATAATTGCTACAAATTTAACTAAAATTGAAAATATAAAACCAACTCAAACTAATAATAAACTATACAACAGTGTTGTTATACTAAAGTAACTACTAAAATAACAGTGCTCTGAGATCTCAAAATGAAGTCAAACATTTCTCATCAAATTCTCAAACAAAATTCTGCTTATTATCTTTACATCTGTCACGAATCCGGTCTATGAACTTCCGTTCACTCACCACCAGAGGTCACTCACTCACCATATGGACTCTTGCACTACACTACTGTTGCACTTCACCCCGGACTACAGTTCCCATCATCCATTGCACTGATGACAGACACAGCTGATTGCACTTACACAGCTGATTCCCAATCACACGCCTTACATAAACCAGGGACGTCCTCAGTCAGATCGCCGAGTATTGTAAGCACATATCGCTACCCCTAGCTGATAGCTACCTTACGGAGCCTTTCGTAATTGTCATAGTCATAGTCATAGTCATAGTCTTGCCTTGCCTTGCCTGTTTTCATTCTAGCCTGTGTATCTTGGATTAACCCTTTGCCTTGCTGTTTCGGTTTGTATTTGCCCCTGCCTGGATTATTGCTGGATTACAGCCATATCACCCTGCAGCCCAAGACCGGTTGCCCACAGAAGCTAAGCAGGGCTGAGCCTGGTCAGTACCTGGATGGGAGACCTCCTGGGAAAACTAGGTAGCTGTTGGTAGAGGTGTTAGTGAGACCAGCAGGGGGTGCTCACCCTGCGGTCTGTGTGGGTCCTAACGCCTAACGCCCCAGTATAGTGATGGGGACACTATACTGTCAAAAGAGCACCGTCTTTCGGATGAGACGTTAAACCGAGGTCCTGACTCTCTGTGGTTATTAAAAATCCTATGACACTCATCGTAAAGAGTAGGGGTGTAACCCCGGTGTCCTGGCCAAATTCCCGCCACTGGCCCTTGTCAATCATGGCCTCCTAATAATCCCCATCCACTTGATTGGCTCTATCTCTCTATCTCTGAGCCTGGTCAGTACCTGAATGGGAGACCTCCTGGGAAAACTAGGTAGCTGTTGGTAGAGGTGTTAGTGAGACCAGCAGGGGGTGCTCACCCTGTGGTCTGTGTGGGTCCTAACGTCCTAACGCCCCAGTATAGTGATGGGGACACTATACTGTCAAAAGAGCACTGTCTTTCGGATGAGACATTAAACCGAGGTCCTGACTCTCTGTGGTCATTAAAAATCCCATGACACTCATCGTAAAGAGTAGGGGTGTAACCCCGATGTCCTGGCCAAATTCCCGCCACTGGCCCTTGTCAATCATGGCCTCCTAATAATCCCCATCCACTTGATTGGCTCTATCTCTCTCTCCTCTCCACCTGTAGCTGGTGTGTGGTGAGCGCACTGGCGCCGTTGTCCTGTGGCTGCCGTCGCATCATCCAAGTGGATGCTGCACACTGGTGGTGGTTGAGGAGAGACCCCCCACATGATTGTAAAGCGCTTTGGGTGTATAGCAATACACAATAAAAGTGCTATATAAATGCTTCATTCCTTCCTTCCTTCCTTCCTGTGTACCTGGACATCTCTCTTTGCCTTGCCCTGTTGGATACTCTTCGCCGATCGAAGACCCACCCTCTGCATGTCTAACGTCTCGTTCACCCCGTAACAGAATACTTGGCTACACAAGGATCCAGCGGCTTTTCAAGTGGACAATGGCCAAGCATGGATATTGCAAGACTGTTATTAGCCCTCGAACAGGGCACACGATCGCTTGAGGACTATATTCAAGAGTATTTGAACGTTGCTTATTTTTCTGACCTGCCAGACTGTTTTGATAGACTTTTTCTGGGAGGGTGTTAATCAACCACTGAAATCTAAGATAATTCACGAGGGTCCGCCTTTGTCACTCAGTTGGTTTATGGATTATGCTTTGATGACTGTTGGTTCAGAATTCACTGTGGGTGTCGCGGAGGAATGCGACACCGCACCCACTCGTGTAATGGCGGCCGCACTAGAGCACACTCACAAAATGGCGGTGACAGCGGAGCCTGATCGCAAAATGACGGACACAACAGCACCCCGTTATGTCACAGCTGCCAATCCTGAGTCAAGCCAAGGCACCACTGATCTTCATGAATCAAGTCAAGTCACAGTTGATCTTCATGAGCCTAGTCAAGTCACAGTTGATCTTCAAGAGTCCAGTCAAGTCACCGTTGATCGCCATGAGTCCAGTCAAGTCACGGCTGATCTTCATGAGTTATGTCACATCTCAGCTGATCTTCCAGAGTCACGTCACTTCTCAGCTGATCTTCCAGAGTTACGTCACTTCTCAGCTGATCTTCCAGAGTCACGTCACATCGCTGCTGATCAGCCAGAGTCTTGTCACGTCCTGTCTGCCACACCCAGATATTCAAGGTCAGTCTGTCTGTATCCTAGTCCGGTATCCAGTGTGAGGGATGCACCGCTGGTGTCTGCACGCGCAGCTGGTATCCCCAAACCCACTCACTTTAGCCCTCCTGTTCCTGAACTGATTCCCCTGTCTGAAGCGCTTCCCATGATGGGGATCACTTTTTGGTGTGTTTGGGCTGCGTACACCACCACTAAACCTCCCGAGGTGGCAACGTCTACCATGGTATCTCTAGAGGTGGCGGCTGATGCTGCAGAACCTCTTGAGGTAGTGGCGCGCGCTGTTGTATTTCCCAAGGTGGCAGTGCTCTCTTCAGTTCCTTGTGTGGTGGTGGCGCCCAGCTATACACTTTCAGCCTGTCATGTCACGGTCGAAGGAAAAGTTGCTGAACATTCCTTGTATCCTGATGGTACCCCTGTAGAACCTCCAGAGGTGGCAGCATCCGTTGCAGAACCTCTGGAGGTGTCAGTGGTGCCCACCTGTGAACTCTCGCCCTGTCACGGCTAAGGAGGCCGTCTATTAACCTCTTGGTTGTTTTGTCACGGCCACAGAGGCCGTTCTTGAACTTTTGCCCTGCTCCGAACCGGCCGAGGAGGCTATCTCTGAACTATCGCCCTGTTCTGAATTAGCCAAGGTAACTGATTGTGAACTGCCTGTCCGTCTCGTCTCTACTTATGAGTCTGAGTGTGAATTGTCTACCTGTTTAATGTCACTTACTGAAATGTCTACCATATCCATAAATATCCAGTTTCAGTCAATGCACCCGGTTTTGATCTGTCTGCCGGACCACTACCCCCAAGTGTGTTTAATTCTGAATTATCTGTATGTCCTGTTGCAGTCCATGAGTCTAATATTGAACTGTCTGTCTGTCCCACCACTATCAAGGAGGCCAATACTGAGTATGTTGCCCTGTCTGTCACAACCCAGAAACCCGCCTTTGAACCCTTAAACCTGCCTGTCACGAGCCCAGAGACTATCAATGCATCCCATGTCTTTCATGTTAACTCTGTCACTGCCACAGAGACTATTTATGAACTGTCATCACGTCCAGTTTCAGTCCATGAACCCTATTATGAACTGTCATTCTGTCTAGTTTCAGTCAGTGAGCCTATTGATGAGTTTTTTGTGTTCCCTGCCACGGTCCCTGAGACCGTGAATGCACTGCCTGTGTTGTCTGTCTCTGCTGTCCCTAGACCTCTGTCTCTGCCATGGTTTCCTGATCAGTCTGTTTCCCCATGTTGGTCTTCCGCTCTGTCTGCTCCAGTCTGGTGATCTTCTGTCCCGCTTTGGTGGTCTTCTGCTCTGCCGTGGTGGGCTCCAGTCCCGTCTGCTCCGCCCTGGCTTCCTGCTCTGCTGGTTCTGCCCTGGTTTTCTGCTCCGCCTTGGTGCTCTTCACTGCCATCTCTGCCTCAGTCCCCGGTCTCTCCACATCCACGTGGACCTGGCCCTCCGTCCCTCCCCCTGTTCCACCTCCGCTCCACCGCCCTCCTGGATTGTATTGTGATAGTCATAGTCTTGCCTTGTCTGTTTTCCCGTGTTTTCATTCTAGCCTGTGTATCTTGGATTAACCCTTTGCCTTGCTGTTTCGGATTGTGTTTGCCCCTGCCTGGATTATTGCTGCGTACCTGGACATCTCTCTTTGCCTTGCCCTGTTGGATACTGTTCGCCGATCGAAGACCCACACTTGTCGTAGGTATACTCTTTGTCTTGCCTGTGATGTACCTGTTTGCCATTGTTTGACCATTGCCTTTTGTGACCACGTCTTGGAATAAAGCTTGCAAATGGATCTGCATGTCTCACGTCTCGTTCGCCCCGTAACAACATCGCTTTACTCTTTTATGATAATGAATAAACCAAAATCAATGGGTACTGGCACGGTCAAGATCCAAAAAAGACAGAAAACCACCGTAAAACCAGAGTACAAGTAGCCAATATGACTTTTGCGCTATATTTACTGTCTACTGAGGCCATACGATTGCTTTATGTGAAGAACAGAACCAAATTTAGCATACATTCAGATATGGTGCACCAAAACAGGTTGGGCTTTAAATATCATTGGTTTGTACTGTACGTCACATGGACCACTTTTGTGGTACCTTGTTGTCAGTTTAGTAGCTCTGATCACTAACTTTATTTTGGGAGACATTCAACATTAAATCACTTAGGCTACTCACCAATGGATCCACATCACAATAATCAATCAACATCACTCCAGTCTATCAATTAACATCTTGTGAAGCCAAAAGCTGTGTGTTTGTAAGAAACAAAACCCATTATTAAGACATTTTTAACTTCAAACACATCTATCCATAATACTATTTTCTCCAGTGAAAAGTCATCTTGTCTGAATCAGAAGAGAAATGTGCAGACATCAAGCAATGTTTACAAGTGAAAACAGTCCAAGTTATTATGGATTTTGGACTTGTATTTTAGCCAGAAGCCACAGTAACAGAAGTTAAAACGTCTTAATGATGGATTTGAGCTTTTCACTTCACAATATGTTAATTGATGGACTGGAGTGGTGTGGATTGATTATTGTGATATTTTTATCAGCTCATTCCCATTCTTACGGCACCCATTCACTGCAGAGGATCCATTGGTGAGCAAGTGATGTATTGATACATTTCTCCAAATCTGATGAAGAAACAAACTCATCTTCACCTTGGATGGCCTGATGGTGGCATTTAAAGCAAATATTTCTTTTCTGGTGAACTATTCCTTTAACTAAAATATGTTTGACAGGTCTAGTAGGACAAGAGTAACCTTTAAAACACAACATTCGCTTCTGCATTTTGCAGTGCCGCTAATGAGTTCATAAGATTAAGAATCACATTTTCTTTTTTCTTCTCTATAAAGGCCAGAGGATTGTTCAGGCTGCTAATAAAACAAATGTGCTCAGAGCTCACAGCTTGTGTCATTGTTTGTGCTGAGCATCGTTAGTTGTGCAGTCAGCATGTTTCTGAGACAGAGATCTTCCTGCAACGTTCAGCATTTCTGCTGCAGTACGTGAAACGGGCTCTGAGTGGAACATACACCTTAATTAAGAGTAATTCATTCAAATCGTTATGGAAAAACAGATTTTTATGAAAAAAATGCAAGTGGTTTGCTCATGCAAGAACAATGTGTGGTTGGGTTAAGCTAGAGAGTCCTGGGTTGGGTTTTGTGAAAAAGCAGCACTTACACAGTCAAAGTTTTCCGTCATGTTGAGTATAACATAACCCTTTCCTGCAAGGTTGCTCCAGTCGACGCAAATCACCTGCTCAGAATGAGAAACAAAGAGAGTGTTTAATAGTCACTGGATTGCAGTGAGTTGTCGTGGTTTAACCGAAACGCTCGCTGACAACCTGCCGTGCTGCCTGGAGAACAAATCTATAAACGCATTACTCTTCCAACGCAGTCAGATAAATCAATCGTGAAATCATTTCCATGAAGACACGACATATTTCTTCCAAACAAACAATTGAGAATTTTATAACAAGAACCTCCTTTAGGATTCAGACTTTTGTCAATATTTTTGAAAATTGAAATTATAAAAAGTACATAATATTACTTCTAACCAGTGTTGTTGTTAGCTATAATTAAAACTATTGATTATTTTTGGTAACTGAAATTCGAAAGTTGATGTTAATATATAGAAATTAGATGAAAAACTGAAAATTTTAAATTTAAGAAAATGAAAAATGTTGTCATGGCACTTACTGAAATAAATATGTTTAAGATGAACTACCAGATTTACTACAACTGAAACTGAAATAAGAGTAAATTAAAGCTTAATAGAAATATTAAAAAAAGATGAAATTAAAAACAATTACTAAAACTTGAGCTAAAATATAAAGTGAAAATATAAAAATAAAAGCTAATCCAAATTCTTACAAGACATTTCTTCTTGTTATTATGTTATTATTATTATTATTAATAGTATCATATCATGATATACTTTACTATTTGTCACATATTTATAATTAGACATAATAATAATAATAATGATGATAATTTATTATCATTTGAATATATATATATATAATTCTTTATTTTCATTATTTAAATATAATATATTCTTTAAAGATAATTTTATATATTCACATTACATAATAAAAAAAATAATTCTACAGTGCCCTCCACTAATATTGGCACCCTTGATAAATATGAGCAAAGGCGGCTGTGAAAATAAATCTGCATTGTTTATCCTTTTGATCTCTCACTCAAAAAAATTCACAAAATTCTAACCTATCATTGAAGTAAAACAATTGAAAGTGGGGAGAAAATCTGATGAAATAAATGTTTTTCTCCAATGAATGTTGACCACAATTATTGGCACCCCTAGAAATTCTTATGAGTAAAATATCTCTGAAGTATATTCCCATTCATATTTACATTGTTTTTTTAGCACACCAGGGAGACTAGGAGCATGAAATTGTCCAGCCATGACTTCCTGTTCCACAGGATTATAAATGTAATGGACACAAAGGCCAAATTCCCTTAATCATCCATCACAATGAGAAAAACCAAAGAATATATTTCTGATGTGCAGAACAAGATTGTTGAGCATCACAAAATAGAAAGTGGCTGTAAGAAAAGAGTTAAAGCATTGAAAATCCCCATTTCCACCATCAGGGTAATAATTAAGAGGTTCCAATCAACTAAAGATGTTAAAAATCTGTCTGGAAGATGACGTGTGTCTATATCGTCCTAATGCACGGTGAGAAGGAGAGTTTGATTGGCCAAAGACTCTCCAAGGACCACAGCTGGAGAATTGCAGAGATTAGTTGAATCTTGGGGTCAGAAACCTAAAAATATATATATATCAAACAGCCCCTACATCACCACATGTTGTTCGGGAGGGTTTCAAGGAAAATTCTCCTCACTCATCCAAAAAAAAAACTCCAGCATTTTCATTTATCAGACATGACTGGAACTTCAAATGGCACTTGCTTCTATGGTCAGATGATGCTTTTTGGCAGCAAACCCACCAGATGAGTTTAGTACAAACAGGGATAAAAAAGTACCCCATGTCCACGGTTAAATATACTGCTGGATCTATAATGTTGTGGGCTTATATCTCTGCTGGAGGTCCTGAACATCTTGTTTAGACACATGGCATCATGGATTCTATCAAATACCAACAGATAAAAAATCAAAACCTGACTGCCTCTGTAAGAAATCTTATAATGGGCTGCGTTTGGATCTTCCACCAGGACAACAATCCAAAACAAACATCAAACTAAACACAAAAATGGGTCACAGCACAAAATGAATATTTTACCATGGCTGTCCCTGTCCTCTGACCTGAACCCTATAGAAAATGAGTGGGTGAACTGAAGAGAAGAAGCACCAACATGGAGCTGTGAATCTAAAGGGTCTGGAGTGATTCTGGATGAAGGAATGGTCTCTGATCTCTTATCAAGTGTTCTCCAAACTCTTCAGGCATTATAGGAGAAAACTCAGAGCTGTTAACCTGGGAAATGATTAATAATTGTGGCCAACATGAACTAGAGGAGGCATTTATTTCACAATGAGATTTCCCCCCCACTTTCAATATGATAGGTCGGAATTTTGTGAGTTTTTTAAATGAAAGATAAAAAGGATAAACAATGTAGATTTATTTTCACAGCCGCCTTTGCTCATATTTACCAAGGGTTCTAATATTAGTGGAGGGCACTGTATATAATTCAGTGGTACACAGAGAGAATCTACAGCTGAATTCTGAAGGTTTTAAACTTTTTTCTGCTTCACTGTGTTTGAACATTTTATACAAGAAGAAATATATTATTGTATATATTATTATAGAGCTCAATTAATTTGTTACTTTCTGCCACGGAGTACCTGCTCGGCCTCCTGGGACAGCTCTGAGTCGTGCAGCTCCGTTTCGGCGAGATATTCTGTACCGCCATGACGAAGCTCCGCTCCTTCCTCATCCTCAGTTGTGGTGAGCGGCGCCCCCTGCCAGGCAGTTTCGGTGAACACCACGGGTGGCAGCTCTGAAGCGGGGGAGGACGAGGGTCCGGTTGTGAGCGGCGTGAGGTACCGCCATTCGTCCTCTTCCTCCTCATCCGGTTCGGTGGGAAAAACCACTACCTCTTCCTCGTCCTCATCTTCCTCAGAATCATCCTGGTGCAGATCGTCGGGCTGCAGGGGTTCCCGGCTCGGCAGGGGCCCGATTTCAGGAGCCGTGGGCGCTTGTGTTACAGCACGGCCTCTCTCGTCGTCAAACGGGTCATCGGACGTCAGGCGCCTGTCAGTTCCAGCTGTGGCCTCTGGCTGGTTCTGACGGGCGAGTCCGAGGACAGGGGGCGTGGCTGTGGAGTGGGCGTGGTCTTCGGCACCTGCAATTGATGGCCCGGTGGAGGGGTGGAGAGGGAAGCCACTCGATTCTGAATCACGCTCCCACTGCTCCGGGTCGATAGATTCAGTCGTAGGGATGAACAATGAGGAAGAGAAATTCGTCTCAGTGGGCTTTTGGCTCAGAGAAAGTGGCAAAGATGGTGGTTCTGGTGATGAAGGACTGTAATCTATGAGGAAATAAAACAAGAAAAGTTGTAAACATTTCGAAGACATAAGTCAAAGTACATATACTTTACTATTCTAAACTATACTGTGCTAAACTGAACTAAACTATTCTACATTATGCTTATGCTAAGCTATAATGGTATAATTTGTATTTGTAGTTGTTTTTTTAAGTTTGGTAGTATTGAGCTTTAGAGACCAACCGATATTGCCTTCATAAAACTGATACAATACCGATTATTTTAAAGTTTAAGTGTGGGAGAACCAATAATTATTTATTTACTTATGCTGTTAGACTATATCAGGGTTATTATCGTTAACTAATACTAAAACCATAAAAACATTTTTGTTAATTGAAAAAAAAAATTTTAAATACAAAAATAAACTTTTTTACAGTTAATAAGATTTCTGATTTAACTAAACACAACATCTAAATTAAATAAATCTAAAACTGAAATAAAATGAATAATAATTTAGAGATTAAAAGACTAATTAAACAAATACTAAAAAAAAACCCCCCACTAAATTACCAAAACCTTTGCCAAGTTACAATGCAAAATATAAAAATAAAACTGTTTCAAAATATTAATAAAAACTAGAAGAGTGTGTTAATGATACTAAAATAACACTGTACTACAACAAAAAACATTATATGCTTACATAATATTTAATAACATTATATATTATAATAATAATTAAATATTTAAATACTATTAAATATATTTGTATAGTTTTTATTTATGCCATTAAATTGATGCTAAGTTGTGATATAAATGGTCGGAAACTTATTTTCAGATTTCTTTTGGGCTACATCTAAATATAGCTGAATATTTTGTTTAGACAAACACTTAATATTAAACAACCAATAACCAAAGTTTAAAAGAGTGAATATCGGTAGTCCATCTCAAGTGGAATACAATAAAGTCAAAGATGCCAAAGTCTTGTA
This sequence comes from Onychostoma macrolepis, assembly GCF_012432095.1. NCBI lineage: Eukaryota > Metazoa > Chordata > Actinopteri > Cypriniformes > Cyprinidae > Onychostoma > Onychostoma macrolepis. Next base: position 6,432,031 of record NC_081176.1, on the reverse strand, counting down.
TAATACAGCATATTGAAAGCATGTTATAGTGTTTGCATAGCCTAGTAAACATTTAGTTTGAGTGTAACAAGATACTATTATTATACTGTGGTATAGAGCAAACACTTATTAAGAAAATGATGTTTTCACAGTATAGTGTAGTAAGATCTGATGGGAGTACACTGTCTTATTCATCTTTCGTTTCTCGAGTACAGCAGATTCGAGCAGCTGCACTGCAGCACTGCACCTGCGTCTGGCACAACACACATCAGGGACCCGAGAGCTCTCGATCGCAGCCTGATTATTCATGAGACACACACACTGCCACACTGAGACGTGCTGTAATGAGGAGAGCTATTGTCTAGTGTCAGCAGGAGAGAGCCGATATATCTATACTTTATCAAGAAAATTATAATAACTGGATGTAATAAAAAAGCAGCATACCAAGGACTGTGTGGCAAGCTTTGGCGCACTCCTCCAGCAACAGGAAGTTATTGCGATTTTCTCTGCAGCCCCCAAATATGAAGTTTTCGCACTTCTTAGTGATGGGGTTAAAGTGCCAGCGAGGGAACGCCCCACGACAAGGTCCCACCTTCTTGGGCATCAGACAGCGCTCTGAGAGCACAAAAACAAACAGATACATGTACTGAAAACTTCTGAAAGCATCTATTAGAGAACAATAAGACAACTGCAAATTTGACAGCCAGTGTTTCTCAACATCGCCTATGATCCAGTGGAATCATTCCTCCCTCTGTTCAATTACTGAACTGCTATTGGCTTGGGATGAAAAGCATCAGGTAACTGGAGGTCTTCACACTAATTAAAGACGTGGATGTGTGAAAGGGACAAGAGGACTGAAAACTCCTGTGAGAGTAGACAGAAGAGCACCAAACCTCAGGGATACATAGGTAGATAGATAGATAGATAGATAGATAGATAGATAGATAGATAGATAGATAGAATGACAGAACAACAGACAGATAAGACAGATGTCTAGACAAAAATCTAGACAGATACTTAGACAACAATAGATAGAACGATAGACAGAAAGATAGAGCGATAAGATAGATAGATAGATAGAAAGAATGATAGAATAACAGATAAGACAGATGTCTAGACAGATACTTAGAGAACAATAGACAGAACGATAGATAGATAGATAGACAGATCAACAGATAGAACTTTAGATAACATTAGATAGATAGAACAACAGACAGAACGATAGATAGATAGAACGACAGACAGAATGATAGATAGATATATAGATTGATAGAAAGAATGACAGAATAACAGACAGAGAAGACAGATGTCTAGACAAAAATCTAGACAGATACTTAGACAACAATAGACAGAACGATAGAACAACAGACGGACAGAACGGTAGATAGATAGAACAACAGATAGAACTATAGACAACATTAGATAGATAGATAGATAGATAGATAGATAGATAGAACAACAGACAAAACGATAGATAGAATGACAGAACAACAGACAGATAAGACAGATGTCTAGACAAAAATCTAGACAGATACTTAGACAACAATAGATAGAACGATAGACAGAAAGATAGAGCGATAAGATAGATAGATAGATAGATAGATAGAAAGAATGATAGAATAACAGATAAGACAGATGTCTAGACAGATACTTAGAGAACAATAGACAGAACGATAGATAGATAGATAGACAGATCAACAGATAGAACTTTAGACAACATTAGATAGATAGATAGATAGAACAACAGACAGAACGATAGATAGAACGACAGACAGAATGATAGATAGATATATAGATAGATAGAAAGAATGACAGAATAACAGACAGAGAAGACAGATGTCTAGACAAAAATCTAGACAGATACTTAGACAACAATAGATAGAACGATAGAACAACAGACAGACAGAACGGTAGATAGATAGATCAACAGACAGAACAACAGATAGAACTATAGACAACATTAGATAGATAGATAGATAGATAGATAGATAGATAGATAGATAGATAGAACAACAGACAGAACGATAGATAGATAGAATGACAGAACAACAGACAGATAAGACAGATGTCTAGACAAAAATCTAGACAGATACTTAGAGAACAATAGATAGAACAATAGCGTGATAGATAAACAGACAGACAGAACAATAGATAGAACGATAGACATAACATTAGATAGATAGACAAATAGATAGATAGAACAATAGATAGATAGAACAACAGACAGAACAATAGATAGATATAAAGAACAACAGACAGACAAACAGAATGATAGATAGAAAGACAGAACAATAGATAGATAGACAGATAGATAGGCAGGCAGGCAGACAGACAAAAAGATAGATAGTCCAAACAAACATCTAGATAGACAGATCGACAGAACTATAGACAGAATAATAGATAGAAAGACTGAGCAAAATAAAATTCTCTATTTCCTAAACAGATAAACACTCGTTTTCCTGTCGAGGAGGTGCAGGCACAGAGCCAGGTGTGAACACCACACCTGGAAGTGTCTTCACACACACACACACACACACACACAGACTCTCAGTCATAGTTGTGTCCACCTGTCTCTCCATATGGCTGATCAGTCAAGCCTGTCTGCGGTGTGACACGGCATGCACGTTACTCATTCAGCAGCGGTTGAGTGTAACGGACTCTCGTGTTCACGCTCAGATTTACTGCTGTGGCTGCAAATTCACTCATCTTCCATATGTGCCCTTGTGTAAAGCAATTAACCGAACATTCTCAAGTTCTAAAGCAGGTAGTTTTGTTGTTGTCTTCAGGTCCATGCAGTGCACCCATAGAGTCTAACTATTAGTCTAAAAATGTTTCAAAGGAAAACGTGAGTGTGAGTGAGTTATGTGCCAAGGTTTGATACTTAGGATTATGGGTTTGTTCAAATCACTAAGATGAGAAATTATAACGTTGATGTCTCACTTAGTGTACAGCGTGAGTGTGCCAGCTGAATCAAGCTGATATCCACCAGAGAAAATCCAAAAATTTCACACTCCTCACGGCAGAAAATCATTGGACAGCTCCGTCCTTCTCTCTGCCTCATACGCACACACCGGAAACAGGCCACTGCAGTTAGTGAGCTAGCAGGTGAACTAAAAATAATACTGTTTTCGGGCACATTAATTCCCAGGCGTTGTGTAGAAAGTGGGTATATTTTCTCCACTCACTGCTGTGAAACATGTCCAAGACCGCAAGGTGGCCGACAAAACTCTAATCAACAAAAAAAAAGGTAAACATCAGGAGGGGACTGCAGGTGTCGAGGAAATGACGCACGATAATGAGTCCTAAAAGCTGTTGTTCACACCACTTTACACCTCTTTGGCAATCAAGTCATTTTTGCGAGTTAAATAACTGTGTCTAGAGGCTGAGTCATACAGAGGTACTGACCTAATAGGAATCTGTCGTCATTCAATGCCTTTGCTGCACAATTTACAAGTGTAGCATATACTTTTGCAGCCATTTTCAAAAATAAATACACAACCAAATTTCAATAGGAAATGAATGGAGTCAAACAATTGTCAGAGCAAATATATTTACACATCTAGTGGATAAATGTCAAACATTTGACCCACTTTCGAACATAATATTGCAACCAATTATGTTTGTAATTAAGTGAAATCATTGTCAGAGCGAATACTGTTTTAACACCCCTAGTTTACAAATGACAAGTACTTGACCTATTTTCAGTCGCAAATATGCAACCAAATTTAATTCATAATTGAATCAAGTCAGATCACTGTCAGAGCAACTATATTTACATTTCTAATATACAAATTGACAAGCAATTTTGGTTGCGACAAACAAAATTTGGTTACAAAATTTTATATAATTTTCGAATATAATATTCAAATGCCATCAAATTTCGCTCAAAATTAAATCATCTAATCACTGTCAGATCAACTATAGTTATATTTCTAGTTGACAAACGACAATCACTTGAGCTATTTTTGATTGTAAATGTGCAACCAAATTTTGTTCATAATTGAATCAAGTCAAAACTTTGTCGGAGCGAATATATTTACATTTCTGGTTGACAAATGACAAGCACTTGATGCATTTTCCAATGTAATATTGCAACCAAATTTCATTCATAATTGAATAAAAAGTCAAATTGTTGTCAGAGTAAATATATTAACACCGCCAGCTGACAAATGACAAGTACCTGACCCATTTTTTTACGTAAATATGCAACTAAAATTTTTTCGGAATTGAATTAAGTCATACCAGTGTCAGAGCGAATATTTCCACCCCTGATTGACAAATGAGTTTCATGACATCAGATGAAAAAGGAAAGTAATTTTCTTTATGCCTTACATAGTTTACATAGACAGACTTGATGACTTTGTAGAAACATGCGTCAAACATGTTTCAAATTACTGCTTCTACTGACCATTCATGGCACTTAGGTCAACGCTGGTGTCTTTGGTCTCGATATGAGCATTCTTGCCATCCTCGCTGTCTTCGCTAAAGAACCCAGAGCTCTCCTGAGAACTCTCCATGAAGCCAGGCCTGCGATCCCTTGAGACCTCATCGTGTTCCTCAAAGCCTACGGGAACATCCAGAACTGGCCCGTGGGAATGGAGAGGGTTGGGTAGGAGTGCTGGACCAGCACTCAGAACCTTGGCACACACTAGAACCAGGAGAACTGAACCTAAATTAAAGAAAAAGAGATAATACAGTAAGTTCACTTTTTGAACTTGGGCTCGTTGAATACACAAATCAATACACAGCAGCAAAGAACCAAACCAACTCCTTCACCGCAAATGAATCTTTCTTAAAAGCTTCAACAGTGACAGATGGTTTCAAGGATGCATGCATCCATCAAACACTGACTGGAGACATCTTGAGTCCCGGCCCTTATGGGCTTCAACCACAGCTGGCTCTGTATCATGCCGGTTTAGCGTTGTCTCTCAAACTACCCGGTCTTATCTTTCCTCACCCTACCAGGTCACCACAGGATTAGGGTTGGTTTAAACACTGGACAGCCAAAAATGGCAACAACTGGGCTGAAATCTGCAACTACTCTTCTGTTGGAGCCAAGTTGGAGTTTAAAAGCCAATTACACAGTTCTCTAATTCTGACACGGCTTTAGTTTTTATTCATGGATCTGTTTAATGAAATATATTCTCTAGCGAGGCTCAGTTTAATTAAGGAGACCAGCAGGCTGACGATCTCGGCGACTCTGGTATTATATTTAGCTAGTGTGTAATTGTGTGGTAATTAACAGGGTGGAAAAACCGGGTACTTCCTGCTCCGATTTATGAATCGATCAACTTTGCCTTCTGGAAACGTTCCAGTGGTTTAGAGACCCGGGACGCCAGTGAACTCAAGCCATGCAATGCTGTGGAAATTTACAAAATAGGACACTGCTGGAGAGTATAATCCCACATAACCAAATGACATTTACTGAGTAAATTTGAGAGAATTAAGGATTAAAAGACTACTTTGTTTTTCAAAAAAACCTTCTATATTGTCAGTAATGCTATGTTCTATCCAAGTCGGATTTCGGAAGTGTGAATATCCAGCGATCAACTTGGAAAAGTGCAACAAAATGTCAATTGAAGTACCTGCAGAATAAAAGCTAGCATACAATTCTTCAAAATTTGGACATTATACAACTTCATTGTTGCCATGGCACTTTCTTATTTGTGTTCAAATATGGTGCGGAAACTTGTTGCACAGGCTTGATGTCGATGATGCTGAACACCTTTGGTTCTTGGATCCAAATAGATAGTCCAAAATAAGATAGAGCCAAGATTATCAGTTAATAATTACTTTGTGTCTGATCTTAACGCAAAACTATCTGACGACTTCAAAAGACTTGGAATACAATGTAAAAGCCATATGGACTTTCATTGTGCCTTTATTGACATTTTTGGAGCTTGACAAACACTATATGGTCACTGGTCAACAATGGTCATACTAGTTTAGAATAAAAAGAAGTAATAATTACAGAATTAAAATTTTGGGTTTTAGATTCTTCATAAACATCTACCAACCAGTAAAGCATCCCAAAAGTGAAATACCAAACACAGTGTCACCTCTATCTCTGTGATGTATGTCCTTAGAAAGCGTCAACATCCCACCCCAGTAGATCACATTAATTATGGTTGACGCAATCGTATTTTGCCTCTCTGGACTCCAGTTTCTGCAAGGCTACTTCTGACCTCGCTTGAACAGCGAATAGAGAATTTGCTGATGCTTAAACCCAAACACGTCTATCTCTGAGGAATGCTCCTTGGCCTTCTGCCCCAGAGATGCTCTCAAAGTTTGGACACACAGTTAGATGGTACATTAATCATAATAGCTAATATCTCGTTTACAGAGGCTCTGCGGCAACAAACCCTGTCCGGGATCTTTGCACTTGGGGAGTTGGATGAATCAAATGAAACTCAAGAAGATGAAACATTTGTGCATAATCTTGAAGGACATAAGAAGAACTTTAATAACAACAGAGAGGCACTACTAAAAAGACATATCTTGCTAAAACGTTTGAAAGAAAAGCTTAAAAAAAAAAAAAAAAAAATCTGCATTTACTCAGTTCTCTGAATTAATAAAAATCTACTTATTTATGCTTATAATTCAATATTTAGTGAGTTTCCTGAGACAAATATAATACCCCAAAGATGTTTCTAAATTCAGGATGAAAATATGGGATATTTGGCCATTTAAGATCTTATTTCAGGAAGATTTGAAGTCAAATAAATAAATAAAATGGTCAATAACCTGTCTACTACATCATATGTCACTCCAAATAAATATATAAATTAAGCAAAAAATGTTATGAAGATAATGTCACAATGTTAAAAAAAAATCTAAATGGTAATGAAATATGAATCAGAAATGTTCTTGACATCTTTTACAGTGTGGTTTTTATATCATAGCAGTCACAACATGACCAGCGCCCACCTGTTTCAGACTGATTTCAGATGTCTTAATATAGTACGCATTCATCCGTTCAGACCAAGACGCCACTATCCTTTGCCATCTGATACAAACACAGATCCGTCACATAGCAGCTATTGTACTAAATATATGAGCAGTTCAGCCAGCGCCAGTATCATACTCTCTCTGAAAGAGACGAGGTGCCTGAACACAGAATAAAATGATTCATAAATCATCAAACCCACCAAAGCTTGGCCCAATTTAAAGTGTGAGGCACCTGGACTTCAGCAACACTTTGTGAATACATACGACTGCCAATTATTTCTCTGTCTTAAATCCTCTCCATCTCTTTTCCTTTCCTCTCAGAGATAAAGGCACATCTCAAACGAGCGGCTCAAGTCAAGACGGGCTCAACGGCAAGATAAATGCTGATGTCACCTGACCTGAATGGGTTTCTGGGCTGTGCCAGCTTACAATGCAGCAGTGCCTGTGGGTGTAGGTGGCATCGAGCGTTAGGAGTCAGATTTATAGTCTACAGACTGGCAGCTGCAGGTCTGCAGTGCCCGATACTGCTAAAGAGGGCATGAGTTGCACCATAGTACTGAATTATGCCCATTTAAATTGCTCTCCAAATGGTACATGTCCAATTAATGATGGTATCGACATGGTATAAACATAATACTGTAACTATAACCTAAATTAAATGACAACACAGTACTTTGACAAAGACATTATATGTTTACAATATGGTACACCAAAGTACTTCAAAAAATACCAAGGTATAAGTTCAAAAACATTGTATTATTATACCACTACCTCAAAAACAAGGAAATACTTTGGTATATACCATGGAATTTACATGGTACTCCAAGGAAATTTAAAATAACGGTATGGTATCTACATGGTAACATTGTTATTATAACCTAAATTAAATGACAGTACAGTACTTTGACGAAGACATCAAATGTTTACGATATGGCACGCCAAGGCACTTCAGAAAATACCATGGTATAAGTTCCAAAACATTGTATTACTATAGTAATACCACAAAATATGGAAATATTTTGATATATATATTATAGTATTGGGTGATTACCATGGTATTTAGATGGTACTGCAAAAAACATCCTTACAAAATTTATCCAGTTTTATTATAGTAAAAGGGTAGTAAAAATTTGTTTTCTTTTGGTGTATTTTTTTATCTTTTCGATAACCACAGTTTTACTACAAATACAATGGTTAAACTATGGTTAGTGTAGCACAAGCATGGTTAATTTGTGGTTACCATGGTTTAACCATGTTTTTATTTGTAGTAAAACCATGGTTAATTTTTGTAGAGGGACAGTAACTATAAACTAAAAATGAAATGTTAACAGAGTATTTTGACATACTCCATGATATCAATTATTTACTATGCAGTAATCCAGTGTACTTCAAAGAATATTGTGGTATAAATTCAAAAAACATTGTATTACCGTAGCAATACAACAAAAACAGCGTCATATACTGATATCTAATTAGGGTAATTACTCCACGGCACAGCTAAAAATGTGGTAGCATGTCCAAAAATACCACAGTACTACATATATAATCCTATTAAATTGCAACAAAATGCATGTACAATGGTATTTATATCTAATATATCTGAAAGAGTATCACAATATATGTCCATAACAAGACAGTAATACCATGGTAATTACTGAGCTATTAACATACTAGGTTACAAAATACTTAAAGAGGTTGGGCGAATAATCCAATGCCATTTGAGTTCATAGAGAAGTGGGGTGTTCAATGGGGACTTGGCTTAAGCCTGAATCTGTGCTGCTCATTAGACTAAACAAACCTGACCTGTCATTGTTGTGTCTGGTCATCGGTCTGTCTGGAGCGGCTTTTGACCAGCACAATCTGTCAGCCGTGGCCTCATGGGCATGACAAGCCATCACACACACGGCGTGCCAAACACAATCAGCGTCCACAACAGCTGCAAAATGTTCTTTTCTCAGTTACATGATGAATCATGCTGAAATCCCTGACTGGACCTGAATACATCAGCTCGGTCTCTAGATAGGGAGGAAAAAGGGGCGTGTGCTGTAATCTGCACTACCAGATCAATAACACAAATACCTGAATGATTTCAATGACTGGACTCTTCATGCTGGGGATGATCAACAAATCATTAATGATCATCTCAGAAAATAACAATACCTTTTTTTCCTCACTCATGGCGACAATGAGAAGTGTTAATGATGATGCATATTGCTCTCAGACACAATACCGAACAGTGTAAATCAATCCTTGTGATTACTGTACCCTATTGCAAAACTAGTGACATTTATCAGTGATTAAATAATCAATATATTCATCACACATTAACATTACAATGAGCTAGAAATGTTTTTTTTTTTTAAATACATAATTTCCCATATAGATTAGTTAGTAAAATAGAATTAGTACAATACTGACTAATAAAATGTATTGGCATTTTTATAAAAAATATTTGTAAAAATATATACATATTTGGTTATACATTTACATAAAGCAATCGTTCATTCAACACAAAAAAACACTCAACTCACCAAACATCAGGCACTGGAAAGACGCGCCTGACATCTCTGCAGCTTTAAACGATCGCAGTGAGAAATTATCGCGTCAGTATTTCAGTTCGCTCGTATGTGCATCATATGTGACTTACTGACCTCAATGTGCGCTACCGACGAGACGCACTAGCACGAATTAATCATCGGAATTAAAAACAAAAGGTCAGTTGATGGGCAGAGGAAACGCGAGACTATCTGTCCGCACGAGTGAGATACACTGTGGAAAACGGCAGGCGTGACTGCGAGCAAAACTAGACGGCAGGTTTGTCTGCTGCTCTTCTTGTAGTCAATGGATTTGCAGCGATAGACTGAGGTTTTTGGAGGGTTTGATTCCTGGCGCAGTGACTGCAGGCGACCCGCTGCAGCGACGCAGGGTCCTAAAAGCCGCGGCGTTCTTTTAGAATGAGCGGTCAGCGATGGAATTCTGACGTCGACCAATCGGAAACCTCCGATTATAATCAATAACGCAAGTTTCACGCAGTGCATAACCAAACAAGATTGTAATTAAATGCTCACTAGTTTATTAGCGATGTGAAAATAATATTAATAAATATTATACACACACATATATATGTTTGTATGTATGCATGTACATATGTATATGTATATTATATACAGTGGTGTGAAAAAGTGTTGGCCCCCGGCCCTTCCTGAATTTTAATTTTTTTGCATGTTTGTCACACTTTAATGTTTCAGATCAAACTAATTTAAATATTAATCAAAGATAACACAAGTAAACACAACATGCAGTTTTTAAATGAAGTTTTTTTATTATGAAGGGAAAACAAAATCCAAACCCACATGGCCCTGTGTGAAAAAGTGCTTGCCCCTTAAACCTAATAACTGGTTGTGCCACCCTTTGCAGCAACAACTGCAATCAAGCGTTTGCGATAACTGGCAATGAGTCTTTCACATCGCTGTGGAGGAATTTTGGCCCACTCTTTGCGGAATTGTTTTAATTCAGCCACATTGGAGGGTTTGAGCATGAATGGATTGTTTAAGGTCATGCCACAGCATATCAATTGGATTTAAGTCCAGACTTTGACTTGGCCACTCCAAAACCTTAATTTTGTTTTTCTTGAGACATTCAGAGGTGGACTTGCTGCTGTGTTTGGAATCATTGTCCTGCTGCAGAACCCAAGTGCACTTGAACTTGAGGTCACAAACTGATGGCCGGACATTCTCCTTCAGGATTTTCTGATAGAGAGCAGAATTCATGGTTCCATCAATTATGGCAAGTCATCCAGGTTCTGAAGCTGCAAAGCAGCCTCAGACCATCACACTACCACCACCATGTTTGACTGTTGGTATGATGTTCTTTTTATGAAATGCTGTGTTGGTTTTACGCCAGATGTAACGGGACACACACCTTCCAAAAAGTTCAACTTTTGTCTCTTCAGTCCACAGAATATTTGCCCAAAAGTCTTGGGGATAATCAAGATATTTTTTGGCAAATGTGAGACGAGCCTTTGTGTTCTTTTTGGTCAGCAATGGCTTTTGTCTTGGAACTCTCCCTTGGATGCTGTTTTTGCCCAGTCTCTTTCTTATTGTTGAATCATGAACACTGACCTTGATTGAGGCAAGTGAGGCCTGCAGTTCTTTAGATGTTGTTCTGGGTTCTTTTATGACCTCCTGGATGAGTCGTCTTTGTGCTCTTGGAGTAATTTTGATAGGCTGGCCACTCCTGGGAAGGTTCACCACTGTTCCAAGTTTTCTCCATTTGTGGATAATGGCTCTGACCGTGGTTCGCTGGAGTCCCAAAGCCTTAGAAATGGCTTTATAACCCTTTCCAGACTGATACATGTAAACTATTTTGTTTCTCTTCTGTTTATGAATTTCTTAAGATCGCGGAATGATGTGTTGCTCTTTAAACATGCTTCACTTTGTCAGACAGGTTCTATTTAAGTGATTTCTTGATTCAACAGGTCTGGCAGTAATCAGGCCTGGGTTTGGCTCGTGAAATTTAACTCAGCTTTCTAAAATAATGTGGTTAATCACAGTTCTTTCATGATTTAATAAGAGGGAGAAATTAATTTTTCACGTAGGGCCAGGTAGGTTTGGACAGCTTTTTTCCCTTAATAAATGAAATCATTTAAAAACTGCATTTTGTATTTACTTGCATTATCTTTGTGTAATATTAAAATTAGTTTGATGATCTGAATCTTTTAAGTGTGACATAGGCAAAAAGTGTAAAAATCAGGAAGGGGGCCAACACTTTTTCACACCACTGTATATGTGTGTGTGTATATATATATATATATATATATATATATATATGTGTGTGTGTGTGTGTGTGTGTGTGTGTGTGTGTGTATACACACACGTCTGATTTGCTATCCTTGTGGGGACTCTCCATAGGCGTAATGCTTTTACTACTGTACAGACCGTATAGTCTATTGCCCTACACCAAAGCTACCCCTTACAGGAAACTTTCTGCATTTTTAGATTTTCAAAAAACTTCATTCTTTGAGATTTATTAGCTTGTTTTCCCATGGGGACCTTAATTTAGGTCCCCACCGTGACAAGAGTCCCCATGAGTCTGTGTGTATTCAGATTTAAGTCCCCACCTGAATAGAAAAACAGGTACACATATATATATATATATATATATATATATATATATATATATATATATATATATATATATATATATATATATATATATATATATATATATATATATATATATATACAGATACACACACACATACATGCAATTTTTTAAAATTGCTGCATCTCTTGCAAGCTTGTTTCCGTAAAACAAAGAAAATAAACGTAACTGCAACTGTTTATATTAAAGTTCTGGTGCTTTCTTTTTCACAATTCGAATTTTACTCAAATTTTCAGAAAATTTCTTAACTCGTAAGCGAGTTTACCTTTCACAATTCTACTTTTTCCACAAAAGATAAACTCAGAATTCTGATGAAGTCAGAATTGGGAGATACAAACAAAATTGATAAAAAAAAAAAAAAAAAAAGTGTTACAAAAATTACAATTGTGAGATGTGAACTCAGAATATCGAGGGAGAATCAAAATTGCTATATGTAAATTCAGAATTGAAAGAAAAGAGGAAAAATATTTTTTGCAATAACTCAGAATTGAGAAAATTGCAAGATATAAACTTGCAATTCTAAGGAAAAAAACTGAATTGTGAAATAGACAATTACCTTTTCAATATTTTATTCAGTCGCTAACAAGCTTCGTTAAGTAAAAATTATGCTACTCTAATAATTTTAAGCAATCAATTACATACACAGCTTAAGATTTATTGTTCAGAACATAACAGTACAAAAGTTATTTTTTTTACATCACAAATTTCATAAATGCAGTACTTCTGCAAAACTGACATTATAGAAAGTTAAAGAACAGCATCATTTTCACATGCAGCCAATAAGACCACATAAGCCAAGCGGGTCACTACAACCGTAACGACTACGGTAACAAGTTCATGAAAGGACCAAAAACAATATTCAATCCACGTAACGATTTGTCTGACAACCTCATGACAGAATATATACAAGTCCAAGAGATTTGAATCAACTGCTTGTGAACAAATCCAGAACGAATGCCTAGAACTGCTGTACGATGAGCTTTTTCTTGACGTCGTGGGAGAATTTGTTAGAGCGGAACAGGTCGCTGTCGTAAAACACAGACAGGTTGTGGATGTTAATCTGTCGGGCCTGAGAACAAAAAAGGCAGTGTTACAACAAATTCGCAAATGACACGTAACTTCAGTACTTATGGGAACTTTTCGATGTAAACATCTACCTTGTCCACCAAATCTTTTTCAGGAATCTCGATGGTGTCCTGCTGGGCTCCGTAACGGTTGCGCTGATACGCGACCTGCTCGGAAATCAGCTGCTTCAGGACGAAGAGCAACAGCTCATTGTTGTCTCGTCTGAATGCCAGATACCGTGCAAACGTCTGTAAAAAATGCAACAAATGCAAGTTCGGTTACAAATATAACTAGGATCGGACAGAATCCTTGGAGCCACTAGACTTGCACAGCTACCACAAATGGAAAATTTATGTCAAATCGATATAATCAGTTTGCTCACCTTCCGCATGCTCCTCATCACGCTGAACTTCTGCGTGTCAATGAAGCTTTCTAGCATCACACGGATAGCCATGTTCACGTCGTCCTCCAGCACGTAATCCCGCAGATGCATGCGGGCGTGTGCCTCGGCCATGCGGATCATGGACTCTATGTGACGCACGGTAATCGGGATACTTCCTGTAGCCTGCGAGACAACATACGATTACTCTGACGTTTCAGCGATAACTACGTTTTTCTGTGTGCATTTTACGAAAAATTGCAGAATGGCCTGAAAAATTTTAAAATTGTCTTTGGCTTCAAATGAGACTCTTACCATAGACTCTTTTCGAAGGTCGCTGTAAATTCGGGCGACCTTATCTTGGTCCATCTGATTGAGTTTCGGTCGCACGCGCTCTTTGGCGTACATGATGTACTTCCTGAGCAGCTCCTGAGGGATGGGCGGGACGTCGAAGGTGTTTGGCAGCACCACCTCCTCTAGACCGGCCATGCCCCCTTCTTTGTTGCTTGGATGATGTTTGATGTGGCTGCCCACCACGAAGCGAGCCAGCATTTCATCCTAAACCGAAGAGAATTATCAGTAAAGCAATTGTCAAAGCTTGGACAGTCACTGTTTAAGGGTACACAGAGACGACTACAGTATTGTTTTCAAAAACTTGAACTTTGACACTGGTTTCAAAACTTTTCAGGTCCCCAAAACACCGCTATCATGTAAATGAATGGCCAAAAAGCATAAAACTTTGTACATTTTTAATTGAAAACTGTAAACACCCCTAAGATGTCAACAGACTCACCTGCACAGGATCAATGGTGTCTCTTACAATGCACAGAACGTCAAATCGAGATATGATGGGCTCCGTCAGGTCCACGTTTTCAGAGAACGTGAGAGATGGGTCGTAACGCCCACCTTTTAAATAGAAAGAAAACTTTAAGAAAAATGATTGCTGCCAAAAAACACTGCTACAACTTTCAGTCCGGCAGAAAGTAATTAAGAACCTGACTGCATTTTAGATTAACATGCAACTCTTGAAGTGCCGATGGCAAAATTGAAGTTATGACCCTCATTTAGACTTTCATTAAAACGCTCCCAGAACGCACCTATAGGATTGGCGGCAGCAATGACAGTGCAGCGAGCCTGCAGTGATGTGACGATTCCAGCTTTAGAAATGGAGATGCTCTGCTGCTCCATGGCTTCATGGATGCTGGTCCTGTCCTGATCGTTCATCTAAATTACGAAGAAGAATAAAAATAAAATAAAAATAAAAACACACTTAAGTTCACTTAAGTATTCAACTGAAAATTGCTCTAAATTGGTCCAAAAAATTGTGAAAGTACATCAAAAACTTTTTAAAGCTACAGACTGGTCCCAATTTTAACATTCACTCACCTTATCAAACTCGTCAATGAGGCAGACTCCTCGGTCCGCCAGCACCAAAGCTCCCGCCTCCAGCGTCCACTCTCGACTCACAGGATGACGTTGCACATAAGCCGTCAGACCCACGGCGGAAGCGCCCTGACCTGTAGTGAAGACCGCGCGACTCGCAATCTTCTCGATGTACTTTAGGAACTGGGACTTGGCTGTGCCTGGATCTCCACATAGGAGAACGTTAATATCACCACGCACCTTGTGCTTGCCGCCTGTTGAGGGAGCCAGAAGACAATTGAGCAACTTTGACTCTGAAAGACTTTGAAGGACGTGAAAATTAGTAGCTGTGAAAAGAACACAAGCAGGATACCTGGATTCTTGGCTTCGCCGCCAAACAGAGCAAGCGCCAGACCACGTTTGATGTCCTCGTGCCCATAAATGGAAGGACCAATACTTGCAAAAATCTGTAGGAGGGAAGTTAAGCTTAATCTTGAGAAACTCTGATTATAACCTAAAGTTAAAGCTCAAACTGTTCTATGCAATCATTACTCACCCGCTCTCCGATGCGCTCGTCTTTGGACAGAGCCACAATGGCTTTGATGTCTTCATCGGTGAGCTCTGCCACGGCCACACCCTCATCCTTACGGGCAATGTGATTGGCCAGGATTACAGTAGCGAAGACAGGGAATCCATTAGCCATGTTGAGAGAGCCGTCGTAGTTGTTGTGGTAGATTCCTGTGAGCTCCTGCAAAAATAAACCATTTTGAGGGTGTACTTTATTTAAATACAGTATTATTAGCAATGTTATATAGTGGAAAAATAAATAAATACACATTTGAAACATTTTATTTGAATATTACAACTCGAATTCTGGAATTGTTGGGATGTTTTTTAAATGAATAAAATTAAAAAATTTAAATTAAATTAAAGACTTTCAAAACACGAGCCAATATTTTATTCACAATAAAGAACATGAATGTTTAAACTGAGAAATTTTACACATTCACTAAATGAGCTCATTTCAAATTTGATGCCTGCTACAGGTCTCAAAAAAGTTGGCACGGGGGCAAAAGGCTGAAAAAGCAAGAACTTTTGAAAAGATTCAGCTGGGAGAACATCTAGAAACTAATTAAGTTAACTGACATCAGGTCTGTAACATGATTAGCTATAAAAGGGATGTCTTAGAGGTAGGGCTGCACGATATATTGCATGCGATTGTCATGCGCATCTAGTCAGTAAAGCCGGTACCGTAGTTCACTGACAAGCTACGCAATATCACGTTCAACATCGCAGGCAATTCATCTGCGATTCTGAGCGCGAATTGCGTAGTTTGTCAGTGAACTACGGCTCTGTGTATTAAATGCCGCTCCATTTGAAAACAGGTGATGGAGATTTAGCGCTAATCACGGAACAGGCTTTACTGATGAGATGCGCATGACAATCGCATGCAATATATTGTGCAGCCCTACTTAGAGGGGCAGAGTCTCTCAGAAGTTAAGATGGGCAGAGGCTCTCCAATCTGTGAAAGTGTGTAAATAGATTGTGTAGTACTTTAAAAACAACATTCCTCAACGTCAAATTTGTAAAGTCTTTGCAAATCTCATCATCTACAGTGCATAACATCAAAAGTTTCAGAGAAATCTCTGTGCGTAAGGGACAAGGCCGAAGACCTTTGTTGGATGCCCATGGTCTTCGGGCCCTCAGATGACACTGCATCACTCATTGCCATGATTCTGTCATTTGACATCACTAAATGGGCCCAGGAATACTTCCAGAAACCACTGTCGGTAAACAATCTGCTGTGCCATCTGCAGATGCCAACTAAAGCTCTATCATGCAGAAAGGAAGCCATGTGAACATGGTCAGAAGCGCCGCCGTGTCCTGTGGGCCAAGGTTAATTTAAAATGGACTGTTTCAAAGTGGAAAAGTGTTCTATGGTCAGACGAGTCCAAATTTGACATTCTTGTTGGAAATCATGGACGCCATGTCCCCCAAGCTCAAGAGAAGGGAGACCTTCCAGCGTGTCATCAGCATTCAGTTCAAAAGCCAGCATCTCTGATGGTATGGGGGTGCATAAGTGCATACAGTATGGGCAGCTTGCATGTTTTGGAAGGCACTATGAATACTGAAAGGTATATAAAGGTTTTAGAGCAACATATGCTCCCCTCCAGACAACGTCTATTTTAGGGAAGGCCTTGTGTATTTCAGCAAGACAATGCAAAACCACATACTGCAGCTATTACAACAGCATGGCTTCGTAGTAGAAGACTGAATGTGCTGAATTGCCTGCCTGCAGTCCAGATCTTTCACCTATAGAGAACATTTGGCCCATCATTAAACAAAAAATATGTCAAAGATGACCACAAACTCTTCAGCAGCTGGAAACCTATATCAGGCAAGAATGGGACCAAATTACAACACCAAAAGTCCAGAAACTCATAACCTCGATGCCCAGACGTCTTCAAACTGTTTTGAAAAGAAGAGGAGATGTTACACCATGGTAAACATGCCCCCGTCCCAACTATTTTGAGTCCTGTAGCAGGCATCAAATTTGAAATGAGCTCATTTTGTGCATAAAACTGTAAAATTTCTCAGTTTAAACATTTATTATGTTATCTATGTTCTATTGTGAATAAAATATTGGCTCATGTGATTTGAAAGTCTTTTAATTTTCATTTTATTCAAATTTAAAAAAAGTCCCAACATTTCCGGAATTCGGGTTGTATTTTATGTAATTTATATAAATATCCTAAGTTGCTTGTTGAGGCAGATTCCTGTGAGTTCCTAATAATATTCAAGTATTATTTGCAATATCAGGCATGTGATCAGCTAGAGACAAAAAAGGAGGAAAATCTGATCACGCCCACAAGCCATGCCCCCAGCACTTGTTATATATATTTTAGCACATCAAATGGTATATCTTATATTGTAATAATACATACTATTATCCTGTAAAAATAAATAAAAAGCAGCATTTAATAATCACGCTAACAATATAATACAATAAAGTACTATAATTTATTATAGTAAAGTATATAGAATTGTTATTATTGAAGTACCAGCCAAAAGTTTGGAAACATTACAATTAATGATTTTTAAATAAATATCTTCTGCTCATCAAGGCTGACTTTATTTGATCAAAATAAAGTAAAAAAAACAAAAAAACAACAGCAATATTGTGAAATATTATTACAAATGAAAAAAAAAAAAAGGTTTCAATTTTAATATATTATAAAATGTAATGTTATTCCTGTGATGCAAAGCAGAATTTTCTTCATTACTCCAGTTTTCAGTGTCACGCCATCTTTCAGAAATCATTACAACTTATTTGACTCTCAGGAAACATTTCTGATTATTATCAAAGTTGAAAATTTTGCTGCTTCATATTTTGTGTGGAAATGGTGATACAATATTTTTTCAGAACTTTTTGATAAATATAAAGTTTGAATAGCATTTATTTGCATTTATCAGATATATTAATTAAATTTGTTAATGCATTTATTAAACAGAAATCATTTTAAATGTCTTCACTCACTTTCATGCATGATGAATAAAATGATTAATTTCGCTCTCTTTTTTAAATCTTATACAAATGTTTGAGTGGTATTATTGTTACGGTTCAGCACTGATTCTACTGGCATTTTTCGTTTTTTTTTTTAGTTTTAATTATTTGCAGGTCTAAATTTCAAGGCATATTTATTTTAATATTGCTCAGCTTTATAGAATTCATAGTCTTTTATGTTTTAAGACACAAATCGACATGTTTAATGGCTAAGGAGTTTTTGAAGTCCAAAATTAACAATGAAATTCATCCAAAGTTTCATCTGTTGTCTGGGATGAATGCAGTGCAGTTCAATCCCATTTATTAAAGGGGATTTGATAAATATTGTATTCATCAGGGTCTGTTGACTCACAATCTCATCTCCAGGTTTGCAAGTGTCCACCAAGTCGGCCAGCAGGATGGCATCTTTGGAGCGAGGCAGGCGGCCAGCCGCGACTTTGCCTGGACTCTCCTGAATGGTGATACGCTGGTAGTTCTGGTACACAGTCTGTGAAAGGCAAGAACCTTAGTTAACATCAGAAGAAAAAAAGAAACAGCTGCTATGGCAACAAATGGCAAAAATGAGATGGCAAAAGCTGGTCTCTTATGAGCACATTTACATAAGCAGATAAGCAAGGAGGCAAAGAGAATTTTCTTCAAACATGTATTAGCTTATTGAATAAGTCACATTAAAGGTTGATTAATCACCACTTTCAAAATACTGTTTGGATCAGATAAATGTATATGAATCTCTCAAAAATGGTAAAAAAACGCTCTTTAGTTTCCCTCCACCCCAAATCAGTAAAAAATAAATAATTAAATCTACCATTTTCTTTAAAGATTTTAAGATTCACCCAAATAAGTTATACTCTCAATTGCAAATCACACAGAAATATTTTCCTCACACACCTGCTCCATGTTGATCTCAAACGGACCGAGCGACTGACACTCAGGACAGGAGCCCGGCTTCACCTCCTGGTTCTGGGACTGGAAGAAGGGTCCCAAGATGAAGTTACACTTGTTACAGTTGTATTTCACCATACCGAGCTGCGGCAGAACTCCAGTGCAGCTGGTCACGACCCCGCTAGTGCGGATTAACTGGTTCAGGTGAAGTTGCCTGGAGAAAACATTAATTAGAATTATAAATAAATAATTATTAGGGCTGTCAATTTAATGCATTAACTTAGGTTATAAAAAAAACAAAAAATTACGCGATTTAAATATTTGAATGCAGTTAGTGCACTGGCCCCGCCCCCAGACCTGTACATCATCATACAGTCCATATAGCTGACAAATATGATGCAGTGAAACATCTTCATAAATGCATTTATGCCCTAATATTCAAGATATTGGTGCAAAAATGCCCCTGTATGTGTTTTTGTCTCATTTATATCAACGATATCACAGGAGCACCGAGAGTAATATCACACAAGTGCTGATTGTCCCCAATATCACAAGTTTAAATGTGGTTTTATACAACAGTTCAGTAAACAAGTTGATATTGTGTTGTATTTTAGACACAATATTGTCTGTTTTTGCTCAGTTTTGCAGAGAAAATAATTTCCTTTAAAGCCATAGCAGAATTGTCCGTCTCAGAGCAGCACAGTGGTGTTTAGTTTCTAAATGAATTCGCGTTTTGAATGAATCGAGTGAGTCAATGATTCAAAGTCCCATTCATAAAAAGAGCCGTGTACTTCATTCCTGAATGATTCAGCCGTTTGAACGAATCGAATGAAGACATTTACCGCCACCTGCAGGTAGATTTAGTTTCTTATTTAGGGTCTCATTTAATTATTATTAATAATAATAATAACAATAACAATAACAACATCATCATCATCATTAAGGGTATAGTTCACCCAAACAATTTTAATTGTCATTTACTCACCCTCATGTCGTTTCAAAACTTTTTTTGTGGAACATAAAAGGTATTTTGAAGACTGTTGCTTTGGTTACCAATGACTTTCATTGTATGAAGTAACAATACTGAGATGTTTCTCAAATGATCTTCTTTTAATATTACATAGTTTATGTTAGGCCATTGTAGCCTAAATACTTGTGTAATAGATTTTTTGTTGAATCAAATAAAATATTTCTAAAGCTACAATTTGTAATGTCTACTTGATACTTTCTCATTTGACACAAAAATTGCTTTAAATAATCTTTTGTGGGGTCCACGGTCACATTTATTTTGCGATTAATCAAAACATCATGTAATTAATTAAATTAGAAATTTTAATCGACTGTCAGCCCTAATAATATCTACCTACACTGGGGATGCCACAATACTCAATATAATATTGAACCGTTCGGTACGACCTCTATGGTTCAATACATGCTCGTGAATTGTGGTTTTTAGGTTTTGCGTTTAAATAATATCTGTGCGTTTTATTTCTCTCAGAATTGGCTGTTTGTGTTCACGTGCTGAGATGAGGAAACGCTTCCCCGCTTATATTTGAAAAAGCAACACACACCAAGCATCTTCCGTTGTATTGACATGCAATGATAAGCCTTTCAAAACCTGTTGTCCAACAAAAGAGAACATATAACTTGCTTTTACTTCACAACATCAGTCGAGAGTTTGAAATAACTCCCTTTTGTGATCTGATGTGGCTTCTTGTCACAGAATGAGGCAGAAAATAACGTTCTATAGCATACTGTAAAAAAGGCTATTTAGATTGGAAATGGCTTACAAATATACTTAATCATTATGAAAATACCCGAGAAGGCTTGAAGAACACAGATAAATCATATATTGTTGCAGGCGAGTGTTTATTGTCCTTACATACCATCATTCAAAATGTTTAAAGGTGGGGTATGTATTTTTTCAAGAAAAAAACTGAGTCGGGCCCAGTACCAAAACAAACTTGTAGCCAATCAGCAGTAAGGGGCGTGTCTACTCATGATCCGGAGGAGAGAGCGCTCAGTGCACATGACAGACATTAGCCAAGCCGAGCGATGACAGAAAGATAGAGATGGAAAAAGTCTGCACAACAAAAGAAGGCTTACACCGTGTCTACACCGGACACCGCGCCACAACAGCTAAAGTCTGTCTACATTGGACGCGACAAAGCGACCTTTGAAAATCATTTGAAATTTGTGTCAATGTGTCATAAATAGAACGCGGCAGCAGTTTACTGTCAGGGATGTGTCGCACCGCGCCGCATCCAGTGTAGCCAGCATCACTGATTATAATGAGTTCAATAGTATTTTGTCGCGCCGCTCGCGTCCGGTGTAGACACTGTGTTACGATAAGGCAAGAAGTAGGACCCGTGTAAATATCGGATCAGCTTTCCAGCGCTGGAGAGAACTCGAGGAGCAGGAAGGCGTGAGATCATTGGCTACCAGAAATCACTTACCCCACCTTTAACGTTATATCTTTTTATTCAGTACAGCTATAGCAATGCCTTTATCCATATTAGGCATTTCCTATAACGTCATCAGTGTTATTTCTATGATGTATATGTAGATTTCCTGCACGAGGGCGCCCTCTGGCATCCAGTATGAATGAAACATTATGTGTGTTTATAGTGTTCAATAATGGCCAATCCATCCTATATTGGGTAAAAAATTTGAAAAATACCGCTTTCAAAAGAAATGTTAAGCAGACATGATAATCCACGCTTTTTCCAGTTTACAGGAGTTTTTGTTTTTAATTTGTTACAAAAAAACCAAGCCATCAGAACCCGAACCGAAAACTGTGGATAAAAACCGAGTTACGTACTGAACCGTGGACTAACTGTATTGTTGCATCCCTAATATACAGAAGTATTTTTTTTTATTACTTTTTTTTTTTTTTTTTTCTGAATACACCCAAGAGAGAGATTACTGCAGTGCATTAAATGTCTAAAATGTATTAGGAAAAACAAAAGGAGTGAAGTGGAGTTGTTTGTACCTGAGCGATCGAAGTTCTTCCACCAGCGGCAGGTTACCGATGCGGACATGTATTTCATGTGCGATTCTATCGTATTTGGGGTACATGGCCATCACCACCTCTTTGGCAGCTTCATCAAAAATCTTTAGCATCTCTGCAGGAGCCTCCGGCAGAAAATATGCCAGCACATGCTCCCTGGATGCCAGTTCTTCATAGTTCACCAATAAACTCTCTTTATTTTCTGTGGAGATCACAAAACATCAACTTAAGAATCACTGAATTCAATAATACGGTGCTCCTAGACGACCATCCGCCACCCACCTTTGCACATGTCGCTGATGCGCTCTTTGAAGACGTTGTGTCCGTGCTCGTCCACATGCGTGCGTAGGAAGTTCTTGAAGCGGTGGTAGATCTCCAGTCGCGGGGCGGCCATTGAAACCCATTCTCTGACCGTGTGGCCCTTCATGTCCTCCAGATTCTCGATGCTTTCGATCATCTCTTCATCCTCACCGTCCATCGCGACGCCATCAGCTGCCCTCTCTGCAAGAACCCGCTGCCTCTTTGTGGGTCGTTTGTCATCCTCGTCTTCACTGTCTGTTCATCACAAAACCACAAACAGGTTTAGATTACAGTTTAATGGCTTTTTATTTGAGTGGCTTGTGGTATGACAATTTTTTGATGACTGAAACACCCACCGTAAAGAAGCCCGCGTCCGATGCGGCCCATACCAAGGCCCTGTTCTCTGTCGCGCCGTCTCATAGCCGCTTCTGCTTCCGCCCGAGCACCAGGAGAGAGTTCACTGAGGTCTTCATCCTCATCCAGACCCTCCACTTCATAACGGTCCAGTTCTGGGATGGCACGGTAGTCTCTGTGAAATTTACAGTAGAAATTAGGGGTGTAACGGTTTACGTGTTCACGTATTCAAACCGAAAATTTTCGGTATGGGTCTTTCGGTTCGGTACACACGTGTACCAAACAAATTGTTCCATTTTTTTCCAGGAAAATCAAAAAATAAATGCCTTTGATGCTTTTTGACATGGCCCGACATGTCGTAAAACACCTCAGTTCTAACAGCAGCGCGGAGCGCAATCACCCCTTCCTCTTTATTACTAGTTTTAACGGAAAATATACATGAATGAACAATCACCCTGCACGTAATCGCTCAATTAGTGTTTCAACCATGGAAAGACAACAGCTTGTAAAAAAAAAAAAAAGGCACATAGCATTTTATTTACCTCAGGCAAGTCATCAGTGTCTACAGCTCGTTATGTGCTAGAGAAATTAAGTCTAGTAAAGAGCATTTTGTGAAATATTAGATTATACTACATTATAATCAGTTTACCTATTAATGATTATAATTAATGTTTGTTTAAATAAATATTTTATGAAACAATTTATGACTCTGTAAATGATTATATTTCAACAACAAATAGAAATTGTATAATTTAGAAATTAATTTAAAAACAATTTACATGTTAGCATACAATTTTTTAATTTGAGTGTTGCCTATCATTGTTAAAAGTAAATTGTAACCGATTTTAAGTTTGGGCTCTGTTGTTAATTGTAACCTTATAGTAATATAAAAGGGCTCCCGATAGTTTAGAACAGAAGCTGAGGTAGATTTTTAATTATAATTAAATTTTTTATTAGAATTGAATGTTAGCTCCAATGTTTCCATCCAAAGTTGCGAATTTAACTTTGGGAATATTGCATAAGACATTTGCGAAAGCACCATTTTCTTCCCATGAATTCAAGACAACAAAACTGTCACATCCTCGGAAACCAGCACAAAGTATCGAAAATAAAAATAAAAGTTACTGCAACTGGGGGAGCCATTGTGGCTCTTGTGTTCCTACATTATAAATTACTTGAACGTAATTACATGCAACTAAGACTACTTGCAATAATAAACGCTGTCATAATATCTAATTCAGACGCCTGTTGTTTGGAAACACAATTGTGCGTTTTTTATGCAATATTCCAAACTTAGCATAAAAAAATATTTGGATGTAAACATATCTGTTCATATTTTATATCACAGAATACAAAAAACTGTTTAAGGGCACAGATATAGTTGCTATGCTATCATACACACAGCAGTTTTTGTATTGTTGGGGGGTTAAACATAGCCTGAACATGTTCTTGTCGGGTTTCATGAGGTCACTGATATAATAAATACCCTCTCTCACCTCTCCATCCCATCTCCGATCAGCTCCTCTCCGTCTCCGTCCTCCTCATTAGGAATATTGTCTCCCAGAAGCCCCTCGGACTCGTCCTCAAACGGGGGCAGGTCTCTGCCGGGGCTGGAGGTCAGGTCACCCCGCCTCGAGCCGCGACTGGGGCTGGTGGCCATGTGTAACGACTCTGATGAATCCTGTTTTGAACCCAAAAAATGTCAGTGTTGTATAAAGCAAAAAAACGTTTTGCACTAGAATTTAAAGAGAGAGACTAAAGGTCAATGTGGAAAATGCACATAATGTGTAACTAGATCAGACTGAGGTATTAATACTGAAACTAAATATCATTACTTCTGAAAAACAGACCTGTCAGTCAGCCAATATGTTCAATACTGAAGCTCTTCAATCATATAAATATCAGTTATAACTTGTATCAACTGTTGAACCACAACAAAGAAACTAGTTTTACCCACGTGGGACCTTTCAGACTCACTTAACTCTTCAACACACAATAGTCTTAAAATATTTATATTAATATATTACATACGCCAGTTTTAGTGAAGTTAAAAGCAAACATTTCCGTCATATTTATATAGTTCTTAAACTTTTTCCAAATAAGTGAAAGAATTTGACAGCTACAGTCATAACAAATATGTATACATATAATACACAAATCGAATTAAAATCACAACGTATGTGTCCATATGAACGCATATTTATTGGATAACGTTTATTATATTGAGTTTATTGTAATATCTAGATCCTTACGTTTCAACTTTACTAGACAATCTAGACAAGCCATGCACACTTCGCATAACTTCAAACACGTCTGCAAACTTAAAATACTTTAAAACACATCTGAACTACATTTAAACGATTTATTTACGTATACATAAATAATATACACCAGCACACTCACCGCCATCTTCTCACGTCCGTCCTGTGCAGCGATTCGACTGTAGACTGGTTTTTCCCGGGAAGACTGACTTTTCGCGCGAAATGCTCCACGTGATCATAAAGCGCGCGAAGCGCTATGAATATGTATTGAGGAAGCGAGTCTGAGCACTGTGATTGGTCCGGTGGCAGCCGCGTCGTTCCGAACCGAACGTTCATTGGTTTGACGCATGAAAAGGGGCGGACATGTTAAGATTGATAGAGAAAAAATAGTCAGCACTAGACCAGAGAGGTAAAGTTGGCATTTTGTCTTAAAAGTAAGCAGTTCGATCTACAGTGAAGAGTTACATAAGTGCCAAACTATGTGACCCCTCAGACTGTTCTTATTATGTTTATGTTTATAATACATTTACATTTACATTTAGCAGACGCTTTTATCCAAAGCGACTTACATTGCATTCAAGTTACAGTTTTTACATTTTATCAGCTCTTGCTTTCCCTGGGAATCGAACCCATGATCTTGGCGTTGCTAGCGCCATGCTCTACTATTTGAGCTACAGGAAAGCAAATGAGATTTTTCACATTTTCTTTAGAAAGCATGACTGGTGTTTCTTTGTGGAAAGAATTTCATTTAAATTCTTTACTATTACTTACATTCTTCAGTACAGTATTGTTATCATCTTAGTATGACGTAAGCATTAAAAGAACACAAAGAATGCAACTACAACAACAGTGATACTTAGTATTGACAATATTTAATCTTTTACAACCTTGGACAATAATTGTAGTCTTTTACATTATTCTTTAGTGTATTAAAGTGCACATCCCCTGCATACTTTTCAAGTACCTCTCAACAGTATGTACAGAACTGGCACAGTTACAGCAAACGCAGCACATGTCAGGACTGTATTGTATAGACTTGTTTTGTTGATTTGCATCTCCAGTCTTTTCTCTGTTTGACCGAGGCCTTGGACGACAGTCTCTGTATCGCATACAAAGAGCTGCCTGTCTCGGGTTTGGATGACTGGCTTCTCCAAGGGACGAGACTGTAGGGTCGTCTTGACCGCCTGCAGCTCGGTCTCAACCTTCCCGACGTTCTCCTCCAGATGCTCCAGCTGCGGTTTAAGGCTTTCGATGAGCCCTTGGGCTCTTTGGCTGTGTTGGAGAATCTCTTGAATCGCTTCTTCTGAAGCACTGGATGCAGGGACAACGGCAGCCGCTGGTGGGACAAACGCTGGTTTGACTGTTTTCACATCTTTTAGGCTGCCTTTCAAAGCCGTCCTGAGTGAGTTGATGAGGTTACTGAGCTCATCTTGTTGCATTTTGTGCATGCTGGCTTGGACCTTGATGGCTTCCTGAAGACTCACTGGTCCCTTCTGGGCCTCCAGCAACAAGCTCTTGAGCTCCTGCAAACGTACCCGGTTTATATAAGTGGAGCCCATTACCCCAATGACGGCACCCAACACCGAACCAATAATGGACCAGTTTTTGGTACGTTCGGCCCTGGTCCTCTCTTTCTCGTGGCTCGCTCGCACGGCAGCAGAGAAGAGCGCAAACTTCTCTCGCTCGCCACCTTCTGCATTCTCATAGGCCGTTCTGAGACGCCGTTCTTCCTGTAAACGACAAAAACGTAAAAGGGAAGGTGCAATTGTGCAATCCATTTACGTATAGGGCTGGGCGATAATGATAATTATAGCGATAAAAATTTCCTTGATAAAAGGATAACAAGAGTTTGATACAGTGGTTATGCACCAAAAGCGGAACGAAACAGCACTACTCATTTGAACAGCACCACACGGACAATTATCCGCTCGGCTCATAGTTCAAACTGCATAACAGCGTGAGCTTACTAGCGCAAATGCATTTACTTGGTCATGCAAGCACTTAACGCTGTGAGATCCAGTGTGAAGCAAGAACACAAACGACCAGGTGATTCAAACTAGTTTAAAGCCAGATGAAACACCGCTGACAAACAGGAGAAACATTTTCAGTCTACAAATCGCCATCATTTACCACGGCTTTACTGTAGTAACACTAACTGCACCATGGTATTGTGGCAGAAATGTGGGATATTCATATAGAATTTTGTTATATTATTATGTAGACATGTATTAAATGTATAAACGGAGTAATGGAATACAGTATTTTGGTGATTAAGCTATAGCGTTTGTGCATTTATACTAAATGTATTTAGACTAGTTTTTCATTTAGATACCTAGAAACCATACAGCTACATTTTTACCATGGTATTGAGGTGCTATATGTGTAGTTTTAACTGTGGTTATGATCTAAATGGATGCTACTATGGAAGACCAGTAGTTAATTTGAATAAAACTTTAACATTCAAAATAATTACATTTTACCTTATAGGTTACAATTTTTTTCAAATGTTACTGTTTTTGATAATGAACATAAATGTACATCTGCATCCTAACTCAAGCTTCTACAACTGTTAGTCCACTCAAGCTACTGTCAAATGTGCATTTCTAAGAGACAAAAAAAGTTTAATATTAAAAATGTTGGTAACACTTTACAATAAGGTTCATTAGTTAACATTAGTTAACTACATTAGTTAACATGAACTAAGAATGAACTATACTTCTACATCATTTATTAATATTAGTTAATGTTAATTTCAGCATTTACTAATGCATTATTAAATTCACAAGCTGTGTTTGTTAAGATTAGTAAATGCACTGTGAACTAACATGAACAACAATGAATTACTGTATTTTTATTAACTAGCATTAACAAAGATTACTAAATAGTGTAATAAATGTTTAATAGACAAAAAATAAATATTGCAGCTCGCACTGCAAACTGTGCTGAAGATGCGTCATCAAAGTCAGGTAACATGAACCTGTTTCATGATTAGAAGTTAGAACGTGCAGAAACTAAGAAATGTTATTTTTCTCTATCAAAGATATTTATTTTGTTATGGAAAAATAAAGAAAAGTAAGTTTTTGTCATGTTCTGATCATAAAGAGTAGTTTAAAAGGATAGTTCACCCAAAAATGAAAATTCTGTCATTAATTACTCACCCTCATGTCGTTCCAAACCAGTAAGACTTCCATTCATCTTCAGAACACAAATTAAGATGTTTTTGATGAGATCCGAGAGCTTTGTGACCTTCCCATAGACAGCAATGTAATTACCACGATCAAGGTCCAGAAATGTTGCAAGGACATCAGTAAAATAATCCATGTGACATCAGGGGTTCAACCGTTATTTTACAAAGTTACGAGATTACTTTTTATACGCAAAGAAAACAAAAATAATTACTTTATTCAAGAATTCGTCTCCTCCGCGTCACCCTATAGAGCCATTTTGGAGAGTATCCACTGAATGTAAGCAGCGTATGCTGTTCTGTGTCAGCTGCGCCACACTGATATGCTGTTTACGTCGTTTACACTTTGATTTGAACGCAAATAACGTAGGGTGACGCGAAGGAGACGAATTGCTGAATAAAGTCATTATTTTTGTTTTCTTTGCGTATAATAAGTAATCTCGTAACTTCGTAAAATAACGGTTGAACCCCTGATGTCACATGGATTATTTTACCGATGTCCTTGCTACGTTTCTGGACGTTGATCGTGGTAATTACACTGCTGTCTATGGGAGGCTCTCAGAATTCATCTAAAATATCTTAATTTGTGTTCTGAAGATGAATGGAGGTCTCAAGGAGTTTGGAATGACACGAGGGTGAATAATTAATGACAGAATTTTCCTTTTGGGTGAATTATCCCTTTAAAACCAAAGTCTGGTTTCTACAACTTTCACTTAGGGGCAAAAATCTGCCTTTAAAATTGAAAGAAATAAAGATTTGAAATTGAATTTGATTGTGATAATTATCAATATCGACTGATATGAAAAATTTTATTGTGATCATTTTTTGCCCATATCGCTCCCAGCCCTATATAAGTACATTACTAGGTCCACCTCACCTGCAGTAACTTATGTTCCAGTGTGGCTAACTCTAAGTAATGTGCCTCTTCACGAGACACACGGTCCAAACGGTCCCTCACTTCCTTCAGCCGAACCTGAAGAGCCTCCAGGCTGATGTGAGCTTCTCTGACGATTCCTCTGGCGACCATGAAGGCCTTTTCAGCCTAACAGCAAAACATCATTCAGATTATACTGACATTTAAATGAATCCAACAGTGATTATGCTTACATGCAATAATTAGTTTAGATAGAATGAATCCAAAAGGCATCCGATTTAGAAGATCGGATTGGAACCCACTGACAGGATTATTTTAGGTCTACAAACCCCTTCAAATCTGATCGAAATTTCATTTGGATTGAGCACAATGAGATCAATTGAGGTTTTTTGATTGAGCCACCAATCTGATTATTTGGTTATGAGTAAACGTAGCTAATGAAAGGTGCATCTTTCATGTTTTGTTTGTCATACATTACCTCTGTGACATTGGACTGAGCATCTCGGACTTCATTAAGTCCAACAAACTCCTCATATCGCTCCCACCAGTAGTTGACGCTCACTGTTGCGGTTTTCATCGCATTTCGCCCCCACTGCCTTCCCAGCTCTCCTGCGTACGTTAACGCAGATGCTGTGCGCTCTTTAACGGATGTCATTTTATTCGGCTCATCTTTCGGACTTTGCTGCTGGGTGCAATAAGTTCTGTGGAGGTTCCACTGGACCGGGCCACACACCTGGTGTCGGTAGAGACATGTGGAGACATAGCTGCTTGGAAATATAGTGTTCCCTCTGAACCTCATTGAAGAGCCTCATATGTGGAGTCGAAGCACGTCAAATATGAAACCTGTAAACATGATAAAAATGCATGGACTTCATGAGATGATTCATAAGGTGGTATCCCCACATGAAAAATGTGACCCGGGACCACAAAACCAGTCTTAAGTCGCTGGGGTATATTTGTAGCAATAGCCAAAAATACATTGTATGGGTCAAAATTATAAATTTTTCTTTTATGCCAAAAATCATTAGTATCGTAAATGTATCAAAACTTAATTTTGATTAGTAATATGCATTGCTAAGAACTCCATTTGGACAACTTTAAACACGATTTTCTCAATGTTTTGATTTTTTTGCACCCTCAGATTCCAGATTTTCAAACAGTTGTATCTCGGCCAAATATTGTCCGATCCTAACAAACCATGCATCAGTGGGAAGCTTATTTATTCAGCTTTTCATGATGTATAAATATCAATTGTATCGAAAAATTTACACTTAAGACTGGTTTTGTCGTCCAGGGTCACAAATACTATAGTCATTTATAGTAAATACTACAGTGTTTTTGAACCATACTATAGTAAAGTACTTGAATTAATTTGTTGTGGTAATTCTATAGTTGCTGTGGTAATATAACAACTATAGTATTATAAACAAATTACTCTACCCAATACTGTACTAAGTTTTCTACAACTATAGAGTATATTATACTACAATACAGTTTACTGTAGTAAATACTAAAGTATACTACAGTATTTATTACAGTTTATCAGTTCACTATAGTTAATACTGTAGCATTCATTAACAAAGTGTTGTAAATACTATAATATACACTTTACTACACTATGGTTAAAAAACACTATAGTATTTACTATAAATTACTATAGTATTTTGTCATGTGGGATGTATTGGGAAAAGAGCAAATACATCAAATAGACAGTTAACAATGATAAATAGACTAAATAGGTCATTTACTCAAATTTAGTTTCGGATTCAGTTTGCATCTTTCAAAGTCAGCAACACAACATACTATAAAGTTGTCCATGTTGGTCATTTACAAGTGAATTAACGTTACACAGGAAAAATAATTATGTTCAAAGTAAGTGTGACGCTGTTGTTGCTGTTATATGTTATATGTCCCGAAACTGTTATTATAAATTCATTTAAACTGATTTTCGAGCTGATGAATGAATCAACTAACGTTAATCTCGGTAAACAATGTTTACAGCTCTAACTGAATTAATTTCAGGACGTGAACCAACAACTCACACCAGCGATTCTCCGTTTCGTGCCGTTTCTGCTCGGGTCAGTAATTTCTCATGTTTACAGGCAGAACAGTATATAAAATATCTTTCAAATTTCCTGAAATGTCATCCTGCGGTATAAGAGAGCATTTCTTTCAGGCACAGGCTGGTGCTCTTTTCGATGGATTCTTTTTTTTTAACGAATCAATTGAACCGATTCGCAAATCATTTAAATCCCTCGACTAGTTATAAGATTTTTTTTATTGCATTAACCAATCATTTAAAACAAACAACAGTGGGGAGATTATAAGACTAGGAATAAAACCGTGAGGTTGACTCAAACAAATCAAATAGTTTTTGAACCAGATCATGTCCACTAAAACGTCCGAACGAACCGATTCGACAAAATGAATCAGGCACTTGACGGGAATACTACATCCGGGTAACAACTGGGGTCCTGACAGCGCGGAAAAAACGCATTAGCTAAATAATCTGAGCATCATGTCTGGAAGAGACGGTAAAAATACAAAGATACAAACGCTAAACAACCGTTTCATCATGTAGAACTTCGTATGAACTAAAAACAAAAAGTTCCGATGTGTTTTTTTTTTCCGGGTCCTTACAGATTGTTGATTTTCTAATCTTTATTTTCACGATGCTATCAGCATTAGCCGTATTAAGACATTCCACATTTTTAATGAATGGGTTGGCTCGGTGTTATGTTTTTCCTTTTATTGTTACAATGAAATCTATTTTAAATTCGTTATTAATTTTAATAAATGTGTATATTAAACATTTTTGTGAAATGTATTATTTTAATTGATTGATTGATGTTATAATGGTATCCAAATACTAATTTATGCAGGAGGTAAAAAGAAACCCCTCAAGGCTCCCAAAAAGCAGTCGAAGGAAATGGACGATGTAAGTTCACCTGTACATTGAGGTTTCTGTATTTTACATAAACACTGAGATCACGGTTTGTGGACAGATAAGTTGCTTAAGGTGAAGTAATGACAAGGACAAATTTGAAATTATTTGTATATTTTCATTACCTGTTTAATCGCCTGCACCCATTCGTACAGGAGGACATGGCTTTCAAACAGAAACAGAAAGAGGAGCAGAAAGCAATGGACCAGTTGAAAGCCAAGGCTTCTGGAAAAGGACCTTTAAGTAAGAGACATAAAGAAATATTTCTATGTAGTATTTGAGTTTTTCTTTTGTCAATAATTAATTCTGTTTCGTTTTCATTCTGTAGCTGGAGGAGGAATCAAGAAGTCTGGGAAGAAATGAATGTGTTTTAGTGTTTATTTGCTTGCTGTTTAAACCACCAACTCATGATTTGGGTCCACAGTGGCAACATAAAATGTTTTTTTTTTTTTTACTTTTTAGTTTATATTTCTCTTGTAAAGGAATAAAGTTTGTAATGACTGTAAATTTCCATTTCAGGTGTTTAATGTCTTTGATTGTGAAACATTCGTATGACATTCAAAACAACTGTACAATATCCAAACATTTCAAGTATATCCAGTCTCACGTAAACGGAAGTGCAGAAGTGTTCATAAAAGCTGATCCATCTTTATATATTCAGATCTCTATAATCATATGTTCATAAAATGTTCCATCTCACAGTATCGTCTTCATTTAACCTGAACAGAAAAAAAATCGTATGTTATTGTTTGTTTTAGTCGTTGTGCTGCTGTTCATATGTCTTACATTTTCTCTTCAGTTTCACCTGCACTGGATAGTGGTCACTCACTTTTAGCGCCTGTCAAGACATTAAATCTGTGTTTTAGAAAAAACTAAACTCAAAGATTCTGTAAGCTAAATGTACAGTAATAACTCATGTCACTATGGTAAGTGTGATTAAATATCAGTTCAAATGATTCTTGTTTACATCCTCATCTGTCAGTTCGTAGGCCTTCTGGAAGTTGAATGATTTCGCAGAGTCCTGAACAACAGAATTCAGCATTTCGTCTCCATATACCACAATCCTGTGTATGAATATGTGTCATATTAACGAGAGTGACATCAAATCAAATGTGTTAGTTTGTGCAGTGTGATTATTTACCGATCGTAAGTATGTTTATTGTTGTTGCTGGCTGTGGTGTCCACACCGTCCTTGATCAACCAATGGAAGTTCCTCCCCCAGATTCTGGTTCTTTTCTTGGCTGCCTCAGACAGATATGTGCCATCTGCGTTGAAGTCCCCCAAAATCATAATGTTCTGTATCAAAAATTACATTAAAAAAATGTATTGCATCAACTATTTTTAAGAACAAATAAGTCTGGCATTGGATGCTGATTGGTCAAAAAAATGTTTTGGCTGTACTTTATTCCACAATACAATAAGAGCTATGTTATGTCTTGACATGTCAAGACTAAATCTAACAGAATGATGACATTTAATAAACATTCTATAAACTTAATAAATGTATTATTTTGTAACCATTTTGTTAAAGGAATTATGCATGGCTTCTTATTACTTTATAAATGGTATATTGAGGGTTTGGAGCCAAAAATGAAATCAATAAGTGAAAATATATCATGAATGTAGCTGCATGTGTTGTCTGGTCTTGCTTTGTGTTTTACTTTAGTGCCCCATTTCTTCTTGACAGCTTTAAACACATCACACAGTTCGTCAATTTCCTTCTCTGCATCATCTGGCTTTGTGTGAACTGGTATCAGCACCAAATCTTCCAGCTCTGATGAGACATGAGTACAATTAATAAATGCTACAACAACTTGTGTCCACATACACGCCCTCTGTTAGACCTCAGCCACTGACTTTTGTTTTGAATGTCAATTGCATAAATTGGGAATAAGGTTATTACACAAAACAATGATTAGGGAAAAAACAAACAGATTTTTATAATTTTCTTGAAGCTTGAATTCATAGTCAGCTGCAAGGTCTGGGGCCATTGAAAATGTTGAAAATGCGTACTATACCGAGCCTAAATCATGACTCCTTTCATATATAATTTGTTTCACTAAGATAATACACAATGCCATACTTTACCTGTTGTATGAGATCTGAATCGCAGAACATACGGTTCTCTGGCAAAAGCATCATTATCTCCAGGCTGATTGTCTTCATATTGGTAAGACCCGATCAAATCCACCACCTTTTCCCTTTATATTGAAAATATACTTTTCAAATTATATAAATAATATATATCAAATTACACTGAACAAAATTATAAACGCAACACTTTTGTTTTGCCCCATTCATGAGCTGAACTCATGAGCCATCTCCAAAGGCGTTTCAGAGAATTTGGCAGTACATCCAACCGGCCTCACAACCGCAGACCACGTGTAACCACACCAGCCCAGGACCTCCACATCCAGCATCTTCACCTCCAAGATCCTCTGAGACCAGCCACCCGGACAGCTACTGCAACAATCGGTTTGCATAACCAAAGAATTTCTGCACAAACTGTCCGAAGCGGTCTCAGGAAGCTCATCTGCATGCTCGTCGTCCTCATCGGGGTCTCGACCTGACTGCTGTTCGTCATCGTAACCGACTTGAGTGGGCAAATGCTTACATTCAATGGCGTGTGGCACTTTGGAGAGGTGTTCTCTTCACGGATGAATCCGGGTTTTCACTGTACAGGGCAGATGGGAGACAGCGTGCATGGCGTCGTGTGGGTGAGCGGTTTGCTGATGTCAACGTTGTGGATCGAGCGGCCCATGGTGGCGGGGGGTTATGGTATGGGCGTATGTTATGGACAACGAACACAGGTGGATTTTATTGATGGTATTTTGAATGCACAGAGATACCGTGACGAGATCTTGAGGCCCATTGTTGTGCCATTCATCCTCCATCACCTCATGTTGCAGCATGATAATGCACGGCCCCATGTTGCAAGCATCTGTACACAATTCCTGGAAGCTGAAAACATCCCAGTTCTTGCATGGCCAGCATACTCACCGGACATGTCACCCATTGAGCATGTTTGGGATTTTCTGGATCGGCGTATACGACAGCGTGTTCCAGTTCCTGCCAATATCCAGCAACTTCACACAGCCATTGAAGAGGAGTGGACCAACATTCCACAGGCCACAATCAACAACCTGATCAACTCTATACGAAGGAGATGTGTTGCACTGCGTGAGGCAAATGGTGGTAAATATCCCCCCCCCCCGGACCCCCCCAATACAATAAAAATTTTAGAGTGCACATTTTAGAGTGGCCTTTTATTGTGGCCAGCCTAAGGCACACCTGTGCAATAATCATGCTGTCTAATCAGCATCTTGATATGCCACACCAGTGAGGTGGATGGAGTATCTCGGAAAAGGAGAAGTGCTCACTAACACAGATTTAGACAGATTTGTGAACAATATTTGAGAGAAATAGGCCTTTTGTGTACATAGAAAAAGTCTTAGATCTTTGAGTTCAGCTCATGAAAAATGGGGGTAAAAACAAAAGTGTTGCGTTTATAATTTTGTTCAGTGTATATATATTTTTCAAAGGAGTCATTTCATTCATGAATTTTATTAATCAGATGCAAAAACCTTTAAGTCTGTCTGAGATGTTTCTTTCAAATAAGCATTTTATCAAGCTCCTAATATCATTGGAGATTTTTGAAAGTAACTGACTATTAATCTTTCACAATCTTTCACAAATTATATGTGTGAGGAGTCATGATTTTGGCTCAGTATAGTATGTATTTTCAACATTTTTAATGGTCCCAGACCTTGCAGCTGACTATGAATTCAAGCTTAAAGAAAAGTATAAAAATCAGTTTTTTTTTTCTTTTCTTTGCCATTAAAATGAAATTACTCACCATAAACAGGAGGCCTGATAAAAATGCTCATTTAAAAGAAAAGAAAAAATTTCAGACGGACTTAGAGGTTTTTACACCTGAAGTCGTCATTCATACTGGGAATGACATGTCAACAAGGGGTCTGTACACTCGTTGGACAGCGACCGATAAATAAATATGGTATCCTGGACAAAGCCAGATTCAGATGTTCTGCAGGCATCTCGGCTTTGTTATCTTCTTGTAATAAAGTCTAATTCTGCCTCCTGAGCTTTATTTTCCAAGACAGAGAAGACTTTTCTCTGTAACAGAAGCTGCTGCATAAAGGATGCAGTGCATATTTTCAGAAATATATAAAAATCACGCTGGGGTCCTGACAGTGCAGAAAAAGCATTAGCTAAATAAGGGGTGTCCGATCCTGTTCCTTGAGAGCCCGTTCTGCAGAGTATTGCTCCAACACATTTGCTTGGAAGTGTCTAGTGAATCTGAAGGCCTTCACTTTGGTTCAGGTACATGTGTTTAAATAGGAGAAAAGGAAAAGCATGGGTTGGCTCAGTATTGGGTTTCTCTTTTTATTGTTATGATAAAAATCTATTTTAAATCCACTTATTAATTTGAATAAATATGTCTGTTTTGTATTTGTTATTTATGTTTTAATGGTATCAGTATAAGCCACCAGTTAATCTTTCAATATCTAAATGTTTTCTTTTGTCAACAAACTGTTTTGTTTTCTTTCTGTAGTTGGAGGAGGAATCAAGAAGTCTGGGAAGAAATGAATGTGTTTCACTCTATATTTGCTTGCCGTTCAAACCACCAACTTATGATTTGGGTCCACAGTGGCTACGTAAAATTATTATTATTTATTTTTCTTTTTTACTTTATATTGCTCTTGTACAGAAAACATTAAGGAATAAAGCTTGTAATGACTGTAAATTCCGATTTCAGATGTTTAATGTCTTTGATTGTGAAACATTCAAAACAACTGTACAATATCCAGACATTTCAAATATATCCAGTCTCACGTAAACAGATGTGTTCATAAAAGCTGATCCATCTTTATATATTCAGATCTCCAGAATCATATTTTCATGTTCATAAAATGTTCCATCTCACAGTATCGTCTTCATTTAACCTGAACAGAAAAAATCTCATGTTATTGTTTATTTTAGTCATTGTGCTGCTGTTCATGTGTCTTACGTTTACGTTGCTTACGTTTTCACATCAGTTTCACCTGCACTGGATAGTGGTCACTCACTTTTAGCGCCTGTCAAGACATTAAATCTGTGTTTTAAACAAATACTATACTCAAAAAACATTCTGTAAGCTAAATGTACAGTAATAACTCATGTCACTATGGTAAGTGTGATTAAATATCAGTTCAAATGATTCTTGTTTACATCCTCATCTGTCAGTTCGTAGGCCTTCTGGAAGTTGAATGATTTCGCAGAGTCCTGAACAACAGAATTCAGCATTTCGTCTCCATATACCACAATCCTGTGTATGAATATGTGTCATATTAACGAGAGTGACATCAAATCAAATGTGTTAGTTTGTGCAGTGTGATTATTTACCGATCGTAAGTATATTCATTGTTGTTGCTGGCTGTGGTGTCCACACCGTCCTTGATCAACCAATGGAAGTTCCTCCCCAGATTCTGGTTCTTTTCTTGGCTGCCTCAGACAGATATGTGCCATCTGCGTTGAAGTCCCCAAAATCATAATGTTCTGTATCAAAATTACATTAAAAAATGTATTGCATCAACTATTTTTAAGAACAAATAAGTCTGGTATTGGATGCTGATTGGTCAAAAAATGTTTTGGCTGTACTTTATTCCACAATACAATAAGAGCTATGTTATGTCTTGACATGTCAAGACTAAATCTAACAGAATGATGACATTTAAAGGAATTATGCATGGCTTCTTATTACTTTATAAATGGTATATTGAGGGTTTGGAGCCAAAAATGAAATCAATAAGTGAAAATATATCATGAATGTAGCTGCATGTGTTGTCTGGTCTTGCTTTGTGTTTTACTTTAGTGCCCCATTTCTTCTTGACAGCTTTAAACACATCACACAGTTCATCAATTTCCTTCTCTGCATCATCTGGCTTTGTGTGAACTGGTATCAGCACCAAATCTTCCAGCTCTGATGAGACATGAGTACAATTAATAAATGCTACAACAACTTGTGTCCACATACACGCCCTCTGTTAGACCTCAGCCACTGACTTTTGTTTTGAATGTCAATTGCATAAATTGGGAATAAGGTTATTACACAAAACAATGATTAGGGAAAAAACAAACAGATTTTTATAATTTTCTTGAAGCTTGAATTCATAGTCAGCTGCAAGGTCTGGGGCCATTGAAAATGTTGAAAATGCGTACTATACCGAGCCTAAATCATGACTCCTTTCATATATAATTTGTTTCACTAAGATAATACACAATGCCATACTTTACCTGTTGTATGAGATCTGAATCGCAGAACATACGGTTCTCTGGCAAAAGCATCATTATCTCCAGGCTGATTGTCTTCATATTGGTAAGACCCGATCAAATCCACCACCTTTTCCCTTTATATTGAAAATATACTTTTCAAATTATATAAATAATATATATCAAATTACACTGAACAAAATTATAAACGCAACACTTTTGTTTTTGCCCCCATTCATGAGCTGAACTCATGAGCCATCTCCAAAGGCGTTTCAGAGAATTTGGCAGTACATCCAACCGGCCTCACAACCGCAGACCACGTGTAACCACACCAGCCCAGGACCTCCACATCCAGCATCTTCACCTCCAAGATCCTCTGAGACCAGCCACCCGGACAGCTACTGCAACAATCGGTTTGCATAACCAAAGAATTTCTGCACAAACTGTCCGAAACGGTCTCAGGGAAGCTCATCTGCATGCTCGTCGTCCTCATCGGGGTCTCGACCTGACTGCTGTTCGTCATCGTAACCGACTTGAGTGGGCAAATGCTTACATTCAATGGCGTGTGGCACTTTGGAGAGGTGTTCTCTTCACGGATGAATCCGGTTTTCACTGTACAGGGCAGATGGGAGACAGCGTGCATGGCGTCGTGTGGGTGAGCGGTTTGCTGATGTCAACGTTGTGGATCGAGTGGCCCATGGTGGCGGGGGTTATGGTATGGGCGTATGTTATGGACAACGAACACAGGTGGATTTTATTGATGGTATTTTGAATGCACAGAGATACCGTGACGAGATCTTGAGGCCCATTGTTGTGCCATTCATCCTCCATCACCTCATGTTGCAGCATGATAATGCACGGCCCCATGTTGCAAGCATCTGTACACAATTCCTGGAAGCTGAAAACATCCCAGTTCTTGCATGGCCAGCATACTCACCGGACATGTCACCCATTGAGCATGTTTGGGATTTTCTGGATCGGCGTATACGACAGCGTGTTCCAGTTCCTGCCAATATCCAGCAACTTCACACAGCCATTGAAGAGGAGTGGACCAACATTCCACAGGCCACAATCAACAACCTGATCAACTCTATACGAAGGAGATGTGTTGCACTGCGTGAGGCAAATGGTGGTAAATATCCCCCGGACCCCCAATACAATAAAAATTTTAGAGTGCACATTTTAGAGTGGCCTTTATTGTGGCCAGCCTAAGGCACACCTGTGCAATAATCATGCTGTCTAATCAGCATCTTGATATGCCACACCAGTGAGGTGGATGGAGTATCTCGGAAAAGGAGAAGTGCTCACTAACACAGATTTAGACAGATTTGTGAACAATATTTGAGAGAAATAGGCCTTTTGTGTACATAGAAAAGTCTTAGATCTTTGAGTTCAGCTCATGAAAAATGGGGTAAAAACAAAAGTGTTGCGTTTATAATTTTGTTCAGTGTATATATATTTTTCAAAGGAGTCATTTCATTCATGAATTTTATTAATCAGATGCAAAAACCTTTAAGTCTGTCTGAGATGTTTCTTTCAAATAAGCATTTTATCAAGCTCCTAATATCATTGGAGATTTTTGAAAGTAACTGACTATTAATCTTTCACAATCTTTCACAAATTATATGTGTGAGGAGTCATGATTTTGGCTCAGTATAGTATGTATTTTCAACATTTTAATGGTCCCAGACCTTGCAGCTGACTATGAATTCAAGCTTAAAGAAAAGTATAAAAATCAGTTTTTTTTTTCTTTTCTTTGCCATTAAAATGAAATTACTCACCATAAACAGGAGGCCTGATAAAAATGCTCATTTAAAAGAAAAGAAAAAATTTCAGACGGACTTAGAGGTTTTTACACCTGAAGTCGTCATTCATACTGGGAATGACATGTCAACAAGGGGTCTGTACACTCGTTGGACAGCGACCGATAAATAAATATGGTATCCTGGACAAAGCCAGATTCAGATGTTCTGCAGGCATCTCGGCTTTGTTATCTTCTTGTAATAAAGTCTAATTCTGCCTCCTGAGCTTTATTTTCCAAGACAGAGAAGACTTTTCTCCGTAACAGAAGCTGCTGCATAAAGGATGCAGTGCATATTTTCAGAAATATACAAAAATCCCGCTGGGGTCCTGACAGCGCAGAAAAAAAGCATTAGCTAAATAAGGGGTGTCCGATCCTGTTCCTTGAGAGCCCCGTTCTGCAGAGTATTGCTCCAACACATTTGCTTGGAAGTGTCTAGTGAATCTGAAGGCCTTCACTTTGGTTCAGGTACATGTGTTTAAATAGGAGAAAAGGAAAAGCATGGGTTGGCTCAGTATTGGGTTTCTCTTTTTTATTGTTATGATAAAAATCTATTTTAAATCCACTTATTAATTTGAATAAATATGTCTGTTTTGTATTTGTTATTTATGTTTTAATGGTATCAGTATAAGCCACCAGTTAATCTTTCAATATCTAAATGTTTTCTTTTGTCAACAAACTGTTTTGTTTTCTTTCTGTAGTTGGAGGAGGAATCAAGAAGTCTGGGAAGAAATGAATGTGTTTCACTCTATATTTGCTTGCCGTTCAAACCACCAACTTATGATTTGGGTCCACAGTGGCTACGTAAAATTATTATTATTTATTTTTCTTTTTTACTTTATATTGCTCTTGTACAGAAAACATTAAGGAATAAAGCTTGTAATGACTGTAAATTCCGATTTCAGATGTTTAATGTCTTTGATTGTGAAACATTCAAAACAACTGTACAATATCCAGACATTTCAAATATATCCAGTCTCACGTAAACAGATGTGTTCATAAAAGCTGATCCATCTTTATATATTCAGATCTCCAGAATCATATTTTCATGTTCATAAAATGTTCCATCTCACAGTATCGTCTTCATTTAACCTGAACAGAAAAAAATCTCATGTTATTGTTTATTTTAGTCATTGTGCTGCTGTTCATGTGTCTTACGTTTACGTTGCTTACGTTTTCACATCAGTTTCACCTGCACTGGATAGTGGTCACTCACTTTTAGCGCCTGTCAAGACATTAAATCTGTGTTTTAAACAAATACTATACTCAAAAAACATTCTGTAAGCTAAATGTACAGTAATAACTCATGTCACTATGGTAAGTGTGATTAAATATCAGTTCAAATGATTCTTGTTTACATCCTCATCTGTCAGTTCGTAGGCCTTCTGGAAGTTGAATGATTTCGCAGAGTCCTGAACAACAGAATTCAGCATTTCGTCTCCATATACCACAATCCTGTGTATGAATATGTGTCATATTAACGAGTGACATCAAATCAAATGTGTTAGTTTGTGCAGTGTGATTATTTACCGATCGTAAGTATATTCATTGTTGTTGCTGGCTGTGGTGTCCACACCGTCCTTGATCAACCAATGGAAGTTCCTCCCCAGATTCTGGTTCTTTTCTTGGCTGCCTCAGACAGATATGTGCCATCTGCGTTGAAGTCCCCAAAATCATAATGTTCTGTATCAAAATTACATTAAAAAATGTATTGCATCAACTATTTTTAAGAACAAATAAGTCTGGCATTGGATGCTGATTGGTCAAAAAATGTTTTGGCTGTACTTTATTCCACAATACAATAAGAGCTATGTTATGTCTTGACATGTCAAGACTAAATCTAACAGAATGATGACATTTAAAGGAATTATGCATGGCTTCTTATTACTTTATAAATGGTATATTGAGGGTTTGGAGCCAAAATGAAATCAATAAGTGAAAATATATCATGAATGTAGCTGCATGTGTTGTCTGGTCTTGCTTTGTGTTTTACTTTAGTGCCCCATTTCTTCTTGACAGCTTTAAACACATCACACAGTTCATCAATTTCCTTCTCTGCATCATCTGGCTTTATGTGGACTGGTATCAGCACCAAATCTTCCAGCTCTGATGAGACATGAGTACAATTAATAAATGCTACAACAACTTGTGTCCACATACACGCCCTCTGTTAGACCTCAGCCACTGACTTTTGTTTTGAGTTGTTCTGAATGTCAATTGCATAAATTGGGAATAAGGTAATTACACAAAACAATGATTAGGGAAAAAACAAACAGATTTTTATAATTTTCTTGAATTTTATAATTTTCTTGAATTTTCATAGTCAGCTGCAAGGTCTGGGGCCATTGAAAATGTTGAAAATGCGTACTATACCGAGCCTAAATCATGACTCCTTTCATATATAATTTGTTTCACTAAGATAATACACAATGCCATACTTTACCTGTTGTATGAGATCTGAATCGCAGAACATACGGTTCTCTGGCAAAAGCATCATTATCTCCAGGCTGATTGTCTTCATATTGGTAAGACCCGATCAAATCCACCACCTTTTCCCTTTATATTGAAAATATACTTTTCAAATTATATAAATAATATATATCAAATTACACTGAACAAAATTATAAGCATAACACTTTTGTTTTTGCCCCATTCATGAGCTGAACTCATGAGCCATCTCCAAAGGCGTTTCAGAGAATTTGGCAGTACATCCAACCGGCCTCACAACCGCAGACCACGTGTAACCACACCAGCCCAGGACCTCCACATCCAGCATCTTCACCTCCAAGATCCTCTGAGACCAGCCACCCGGACAGCTACTGCAACAATCGGTTTGCATAACCAAAGAATTTCTGCACAAACTGTCCGAAACGGTCTCAGGGAAGCTCATCTGCATGCTCGTCGTCCTCATCGGGGTCTCGACCTGACTGCTGTTCGTCATCGTAACCGACTTGAGTGGGCAAATGCTCACATTCAATGGCGTGTGGCACTTTGGAGAGGTGTTCTCTTCACGGATGAATCCGGGTTTTCACTGTACAGGGCAGATGGGAGACAGCGTGCATGGCGTCGTGTGGGTGAGCGGTTTGCTGATGTCAACGTTGTGGATCGAGCGGCCCATGGTGGCGGGGGGTTATGGTATGGGCGTATGTTATGGACAACGAACACAGGTGGATTTTATTGATGGTATTTTGAATGCACAGAGATACCGTGACGAGATCTTGAGGCCCATTGTTGTGCCATTCATCCTCCATCACCTCATGTTGCAGCATGATAATGCACGGCCCCATGTTGCAAGCATCTGTACACAATTCCTGGAAGCTGAAAACATCCCAGTTCTTGCATGGCCAGCATACTCACCGGACATGTCACCCATTGAGCATGTTTGGGATTTTCTGGATCGGCGTATACGACAGCGTGTTCCAGTTCCTGCCAATATCCAGCAACTTCACACAGCCATTGAAGAGGAGTGGACCAACATTCCACAGGCCACAATCAACAACCTGATCAACTCTATCTGAAGGAGATGTGTTGCACTGCGTGAGGCAAATGGTGGTAAATATCCCCCGGACCCCCAATACAATAAAAATTTTAGAGTGCACATTTTAGAGTGGCCTTTATTGTGGCCAGCCTAAGGCACACCTGTGCAATAATCATGCTGTCTAATCAGCATCTTGATATGCCACACCAGTGAGGTGGATGGAGTATCTCGGAAAAGGAGAAGTGCTCACTAACACAGATTTAGACAGATTTGTGAACAATATTTGAGAGAAATAGGCCTTTTGTGTACATAGAAAAGTC
Organism: Onychostoma macrolepis; assembly: GCF_012432095.1. Classification (NCBI taxonomy): domain Eukaryota; kingdom Metazoa; phylum Chordata; class Actinopteri; order Cypriniformes; family Cyprinidae; genus Onychostoma; species Onychostoma macrolepis. Next base: position 6,387,892 of record NC_081176.1, on the reverse strand, counting down.
TTAGATCTTTGAGTTCAGCTCATGAAAAATGGGGTAAAAACAAAAGTGTTGCGTTTATAATTTTGTTCAGTGTATATATATTTTTCAAAGGAGTCATTTCATTCATGAATTTTATTAATCAGATGCAAAACCTTTAAGTCTGTCTGAGATGTTTCTTTCAAATAAGCATTTTATCAAGCTCCTAATATCATTGGAGATTTTTGAAAGTAACTGACTATTAATCTTTCACAATCTTTCACAAATTATATGTGTGAGGAGTCATGATTTTGGCTCAGTATAGTATGTATTTTCAACATTTTTAATGGTCCCAGACCTTGCAGCTGACTATGAATTCAAGCTTAAAGAAAAGTATAAAATCAGTTTTTTTCTTTTCTTTGCCATTAAATGAAATTACTCACCATAAACAGGAGGCCTGATAAAATGCTCATTTAAAAGAAAAGAAAAAATTTCAGACGGACTTAGAGGTTTTACACCTGAAGTCGTCATTCATACTGGGAATGACATGTCAACAAGGGGTCTGTACACTCGTTGGACAGCGACCGATAAATAAATATGGTATCCTGGACAAAGCCAGATTCAGATGTTCTGCAGGCATCTCGGCTTTGTTATCTTCTTGTAATAAAGTCTAATTCTGCCTCCTGAGCTTTATTTTCCAAGACAGAGAAGACTTTTCTCTGTAACAGAAGCTGCTGCATAAAGGATGCAGTGCATATTTTCAGAAATATATAAAAATCACGCTGGGGTCCTGACAGTGCAGAAAAAAAGCATTAGCTAAATAAGGGGTGTCCGATCCTGTTCCTTGAGAGCCCGTTCTGCAGAGTATTGCTCCAACACATTTGCTTGGAAGTGTCTAGTGAATCTGAAGGCCTTCACTTTGGTTCAGGTACATGTGTTTAAATAGGAGAAAAGGAAAAGCATGGGTTGGCTCAGTATTGGGTTTCTCTTTTTTATTGTTATGATAAAAATCTATTTTAAATCCACTTATTAATTTGAATAAATATGTCTGTTTTGTATTTGTTATTTATGTTTTAATGGTATCAGTATAAGCCACCAGTTAATCTTTCAATATCTAAATGTTTTCTTTTGTCAACAAACTGTTTTGTTTTCTTTCTGTAGTTGGAGGAGGAATCAAGAAGTCTGGGAAGAAATGAATGTGTTTCACTCTATATTTGCTTGCCGTTCAAACCACCAACTTATGATTTGGGTCCACAGTGGCTACGTAAAATTATTATTATTTATTTTTCTTTTTTACTTTATATTGCTCTTGTACAGAAAACATTAAGGAATAAAGCTTGTAATGACTGTAAATTCCGATTTCAGATGTTTAATGTCTTTGATTGTGAAACATTCAAAACAACTGTACAATATCCAGACATTTCAAATATATCCAGTCTCACGTAAACAGATGTGTTCATAAAAGCTGATCCATCTTTATATATTCAGATCTCCAGAATCATATTTTCATGTTCATAAAATGTTCCATCTCACAGTATCGTCTTCATTTAACCTGAACAGAAAAAAATCTCATGTTATTGTTTATTTTAGTCATTGTGCTGCTGTTCATGTGTCTTACGTTTACGTTGCTTACGTTTTCACATCAGTTTCACCTGCACTGGATAGTGGTCACTCACTTTTAGCGCCTGTCAAGACATTAAATCTGTGTTTTAAACAAATACTATACTCAAAAAACATTCTGTAAGCTAAATGTACAGTAATAACTCATGTCACTATGATAAGTGTGATTAAATATCAGTTCAAATGATTCTTGTTTACATCCTCATCTGTCAGTTCGTAGGCCTTCTGGAAGTTGAATGATTTCGCAGAGTCCTGAACAACAGAATTCAGCATTTCGTCTCCATATACCACAATCCTGTGTATGAATATGTGTCATATTAACGAGAGTGACATCAAATCAAATGTGTTAGTTTGTGCAGTGTGATTATTTACCGATCGTAAGTATATTCATTGTTGTTGCTGGCTGTGGTGTCCACACCGTCCTTGATCAACCAATGGAAGTTCCTCCCCCAGATTCTGGTTCTTTTCTTGGCTGCCTCAGACAGATATGTGCCATCTGCGTTGAAGTCCCCCAAAATCATAATGTTCTGTATCAAAAATTACATTAAAAAAATGTATTGCATCAACTATTTTTAAGAACAAATAAGTCTGGTATTGGATGCTGATTGGTCAAAAAAATGTTTTGGCTGTACTTTATTCCACAATACAATAAGAGCTATGTTATGTCTTGACATGTCGAGACTAAATCTAACAGAATGATGACATTTAAAGGAATTATGCATGGCTTCTTATTACTTTATAAATGGTATATTGAGGGTTTGGAGCCAAAAATGAAATCAATAAGTGAAAATATATCATGAATGTAGCTGCATGTGTTGTCTGGTCTTGCTTTGTGTTTTACTTTAGTGCCCCATTTCTTCTTGACAGCTTTAAACACATCATACAGTTCATCAATTTCATTCTCTGCATCATCTGGCTTTATGTGGACTGGTATCAGCACCAAATCTTCCAGCTCTGATGAGACATGAGTACAATTAATAAATGCTACAACAACTTGTGTCCACATACACGCCCTCTGTTAGACCTCAGCCACTGACTTTTGTTTTGAATGTCAATTGCATAAATTGGGAATAAGGTTATTACACAAAACAATGATTAGGGAAAAAACAAACAGATTTTTATAATTTTCTTGAAGCTTGAATTCATAGTCAGCTGCAAGGTCTGGGGCCATTGAAAATGTTGAAAATGCGTACTATACCGAGCCTAAATCATGACTCCTTTCATATATAATTTGTTTCACTAAGATAATACACAATGCCATACTTTACCTGTTGTATGAGATCTGAATCGCAGAACATACGGTTCTCTGGCAAAAGCATCATTATCTCCAGGCTGATTGTCTTCATATTGGTAAGACCCGATCAAATCCACCACCTTTTCCCTTTATATTGAAAATATACTTTTCAAATTACTGTATAAATAATATATAACAAATTGTATATGTTTTCCAAAAGAGTCATTTCATTCATGAATTTTATTAATCAGATGCAAAAACCTTTAAGTCTGTCTGAGATGTTTTTAAACCTGAAGTCGTCAGTCATATCTATATGTATATAGCCTACTGTATATATGTATATGCATATATGTAAATGTGTTCGTCTCTCTGACATGAGATAATTGCAGATATTTTGCAACTTAAAAACTACCTGTAAAGGAACATAAACTGTTCTTTGTATTGTCCTCTTCCCAGGCGTGTGCTGATCACCATTTTGTAATTAATTGTACTGTAGAACCTGTCAGAGAGCAGTCAGCCATGGTTACTATTTTGTTTTGTAATAAAGTTTTTCACTGAAAAACACATTTGGTTGACTTACTGATTCAGCTCTCTGAGAAACGTTTCCACTGACTCTCCGCTACAATCCACCACCTCAAGAATAACGATTATATCATAGCGTGACACTATCTGAAGAGAGGGAGCGTCATAAAAACACACCGTTAGGCTATTATCAGTATACCATACACTCTACTCCTTCCAAAGTGGATTATCAGCCATTAAGATAAATATTATGATACAGAATCAGAGCATCATTTCAGGACAGGGGTCACTAAGTTCGGTCCTGGAGGGCCGGTGTCCTGCAGAGTTTAGCTCCACCCCTAATCAAACACACCTGAAGCAGCTAATCAAGCTCTACTAGGCATACTTGAAACTTCCCGGCAGGTGTGTTGAGGCAAGTTGAAGCTAAACTCTGCAGGACACCGGCCCTCCAGGATTGAGTTTGATGACCCATGATTTAGTGGCAAGTGTTTGGCAAGCATGATGTTTTGCAGCCCATCATGACTCTGGATTGTCTGTAAGTGTGGTCTGACCTCACCTTGATCAGGGTTTCCCGCACCAATCGATCAGTCAATTTTCTTTTCCCAAATTTCTGAACATTAAAAGAAGCGACCTTCATGATGCCTGACAAACATGAAATTAGGAGAGGATAGCGAATTAGACAGATAAGGTAACAAGCCAATAAATGAATGTTTCTGAGATGTTTGAATGTTTTTGATAAAACGTATGCTTACCGTGTTGAAAAAAACAGCATATGCTGGTTAGGTAGGTTTTGAAGCTTGGATGCCGGTTTGAGTTGGTTTAAGCATGAGGACCATCTTAAACCAGGATCCATGCTTCAAAACCTGCCTAACCAGCATAAGCTGATTTTTTTCAACAGGGTAATAATGGCAATACAAACATGAATACAACAACCCATATAGAATAATGAATATTTACATAAATAGTTAGTAGTAGGCCTTCATGCATCTTCAGAACAAATGTCTAAAGTTCCTTCAACTCATTTCTATACCTGCATTTCTGGCCATGCCTACTGCTGCCATCATGACCTTTACACATGAATCATGCAGCTGTCAACAAATACAGTGACACATCCATGCTATGTTTTCTTTGAAAGCTGTTGCTGTCACTACATTATTTTTAAAAAATGACAAGAGGATAAACCTGCTTCAGGAGTCACCAGAGCAGTTTATGAAGAAAGAGATGAAGACGATTCTTTAAATGGTCAAACAAAACCTTAAAATATGTTTCATTTTTGACATGTCAAAGGATAAATCTGATCGGTTAGAGAAGAAAATTGACCTCCTAAATAAAGGCAGAAGAACAAGTCTTTTCATTCACAAATGTGACTAGATGAAACCACCACAGTTTGCTGCAGAAAAGAGAAATCACATACGGACGACAATCTGTTGTGAACATGACACCAACTCGTGAAACCTTATCTGTGACAACGGCTGTAGTTTCAATTCAAAGTTATATATTTATATATAATGTTTCACTTTCCATTTCATTCAACACCTCACAAGAAAAGACAAGTTTGGCTTTATTTCCATGATTTCCATTTGTGGGTATGACTGAGAGGATTTTTTTTTTTTAGAATATTTATCAAACAACATGGCAAGAATATAAAAACATGAGAACCTTGCTTTATTCTCAGATGCTCTAAAAAGAAACAGTAAAAATTTTATTCGATTTTAAGAATCCACAAACAAAACTTAACTTACCCTAGCACTGGTCCAAAGATGCACTGAAGAAAAGGACTGCAGAGATTCCTAAAAACAGCAGCATGACTTGTATTGGACACCTGTGACTTGATTGGTTAGACGCAGGAATCTGTGGAGTGATTCGGCCCGGCCCCAATTTTGACAGCCCTTGGAACAACAAAATAGTTCCTCCCTCTGAGCAAACATCGACTCGGAAGTGAAAACAGACAATACGATCATACTCATACAGCCACAACACGTTTAAAGTTGCACTGGAAGGTGGAAAGATAATTGCCAGCTCGGACATAATGAGATAATTTACTTGATCTCGACAAGAAAAAAAAAAAAGAAAATCTTGTTTGAGACACAAGTAAAATAAGTGAAGGAGCCTGTTTCCATCAGTCAGGTGTAATAGGAAGTGATGAAATATTTTATTTATCTTATAAAAAAAAAAAAAAACAATTGAAGAAGATATTTTGCATGTTTGAGAAAGTTAGTTTGCCACGTAAATCCGGCAGCCATGTCACCCTGCAGCCCAAGACTGGTTACCCACTGAAGCTAAGCAGGGTTGAGCTGGTCAGTACCTGGATGGGAGACTCCTGAGAAAACTAGGTTGCTGTCGGAAGAGGTGCTAGTGAGACCAGTAGGGGGTGCTCACCCTGTGGTCTGTGTGGGTCCTAGCGCCCCAGTATAGTGACGGGGACACTGTACTGTAAAAAGCACCATCCTTCGGATGAGACGTTAAACCGAGGTCCTGACTCTCTGTGGTCATTAAAAGTCCCAGGATGTCTTTTGAAAAGAGTAGAGGTGTGACCTCGGCATCCTGGCCAAATTCGCCCACTGGCCTCTGACCATCATGGCCTCCTAGCAATCCCCATATCTGCTGATTGGCTTCATCACTCTGTCTCCTCTCCACCAGTAGCTGGTGTGTGGTGGGCGTTCTGCCGCACTATGGCTGCTGTCGCATCATCCAGGTGGATGAGGAGATAATGTAAAGACAATGACAATGTAAAGCGCTTAGAAAAGTGCTATATAAATGTAAGGAATTATTATTATTATTATATGTGAGTTGGGTGCATTTTGAGGGCCTCAAGGCCAAACTAACCTACATAACTGCGCTTATGAATACAGAATACCGGAGATCGGGGATGCCACAGGATAAGATAGTGTGGAAAAAAATAATAATAATAACAGATAATGTGTGTTCAACTCACTAAAATCCTAAAATCTATATGCCATTGTAAGCTTGAGATAAGAGTTCTTTTGAAAAACAGACTAGCAGATGTTTTTCTACAATGAAAGCAATCATTATGAAAACTGAAAAACAATTGTGGAAAAGTACTGGGAATGACATGTCAACAAGGGGTCTGTACACTCGTTGGACAGCGACCGATAAATAAATATGGTATCCTGGACAAAGCAAGATTCAGATGTTCTGCAGGCATCTCGGCTTTGTTATCTTCTTGTAATAAAGTCTAATTCTGCCTCCTGAGCTTTATTTTCCAAGACAGAGAAGACTTTTCTCCGTAACAGAAGCTGCTGCATAAAGGATGCAGTGCATATTTTCAGAAATATACAAAAATCACGCTGGGGTCCTGACAGCGCAGAAAAAAAGCATTAGCTAAATAAGGGGTGTCCGATCCTGTTCCTGGAGAACCCCGTTCTGCAGAGTATTGCTCCAACACATTTGCTTGGAAGTGTCTAGTGAGATCTTCATTACTTTGGTTGAGGTACATGTGTTTAAATAGAGGCCTTCCAGGAAAAGCATGGGTTGGCTCAGTATTGGGTTTCTCTTTTTTATTGTTATGATAAAAATCTATTTTAAATCCACTTATTAATTTGAATAAATATGTCTGTTTTGTATTTGTTATTTATGTTTTATCAGTATAAGCCACCAGTTAATCTTTCAATATCTATGTTTTCTTTTGTCAACAAACTGTTTTGTTTTCTTTCTGTAGTTGGAGGAGGAATCAAGAAGTCTGGGAAGAAATGAATGTGTTTCACTCTATATTTGCTTGCCGTTCAAACCACCAACTTATGATTTGGGTCCACAGTGGCTACGTAAAATTATTATTATTTATTTTTCTTTTTTACTTTATATTGCTCTTGTACAGAAAACATTAAGGAATAAAGCTTGTAATGACTGTAAATTCCGATTTCAGATGTTTAATGTCTTTGATTGTGAAACATTCAAAACAACTGTACAATATCCAGACATTTCAAATATATCCAGTCTCACGTAAACAGATGTGTTCATAAAAGCTGATCCATCTTTATATATTCAGATCTCCAGAATCATATTTTCATGTTCATAAAATGTTCCATCTCACAGTATCGTCTTCATTTAACCTGAACAGAAAAAAATCTCATGTTATTGTTTATTTTAGTCATTGTGCTGCTGTTCATGTGTCTTACGTTTACGTTGCTTACGTTGGAATCAAGAACAGTGTTTCACTGTATATTTGCTTGCCGTTCAAACCACCAATATATACATATATACTTTATATTGCTCTTGTACAGAAAACATTAAGGAATAAAGATTGTAATGACTGTAAATTCTGATTTCAGATGTTTAATGTCTTTGATTTTGAAACATTCAAAACAACAATATCCAAACATTTAATGTAAATCCAGTCTCACGTAAACAGATGTGTTCATAAAAGCTGATCCATCTTTTTATTCAGATCTCCAGAATCATATTTTCATGTTCAAAACATTCAAAACTCACAGTATCATCTTCATGCAATTGAATTGTTATTGTTTCTTTTCGTCATGTGTTTTTAGTCATTGTGCTCCTGGTCATGTGTCTTACGTTTACGTTTAAGCTGCTTACGTTTTCTCTTCAGTTCCACCTCTACTGGATAGTGGTCACTCACTTTCTTTGCCTGTGAAGACATTAAATCTGTGTTTTAGAAAAATACTAAACCCAACATAAATTCTATAAGCTAAATGTACAGTAATAACTCATGTCACTATGGTAAGTGTGATTAAATATCAGTTCAAATGATTCTTGTTTACATCCTCATCTGTCAGTTTGTAGGCCTCCTGGAAGTTGAACGGTTTTGCCGAGTCCTGAACAACAGCTTTCAGCATATCGTCTCCATATACCACAATCCTGTGCATGAACACGTCGCATTAATGAGAATGACTTAAAATCCTATTTGTTCATTTGTTTTTGTCATAGTGTAATTAATTACCGGTCATAAGTGTTGTCATTTCTGGTGCTGGCTGTGGTGTCTTCGTCATCCCCGATCAGCCAGTGGAAGTTATTGTCACTCCTGATGCGGATTGTTTCCATTTCTTCATCAGACACGTAACTGCCATCTGCATTGAAGTCCCCCAAAATCATGATGTTCTGTATGGATATGCACATTTTTGTTTTATAAACTGCTTTTATATACTGTATATTCTTGCTTCACAAACTTTATGCATGGTATCTCAATACACTATGTTCATCCAAAAATTTGCTTAAAATATACTCATCCTCAGGTTATCCAAGATGTAGATGACTTTGCATTCCATCACTTTTTCACCAATGGATTGAAATGCAGTGAATGGGTGCCGTCAGAATGAGAGTCCGAACAGCTGATAAAAAATAAAAACATCACAATGATCCAAAAGTAATCCACACAACTCCGGTCCATCTCTAAACATCTCGCAAAACCAAAAGCTGCATATTTGTAAAAAAAAAAAAATGTAAATGTAAAGAAATTAAGGTGTTTTTACTTCAACTACTTAAAAATACGAGTCCTTTATCCATAGTATTGCTTTCTCCAGTGAAAAAGTCATCTTGTCTGAATCAGGAGAGAAATATGCACCGATCAAGCTCCGTTTACAAGGCTAATCAGTTCTAAACAAACATGGCAATGGATTTTTTTTTTTTTTATGTGAGACATCAACAGGGGATGGACTTTTTCACTGCAGGAAGCATTATTATGGATTATGCACTCATATTTCAGTGATGATTTAATGTTAAAACGCCAAAATGATGGATTTGTTTCTTACAAACACGCAGCTTTTCTCTTCACAAGATGTTAATTGATGTATTGGAGTGGTGTGGATTACTGTGATGTTTTTAACAGCTGTTTGGACTCTCATTCTGACGGCACCCATTCACTGCAGAGGATCCATTAGTGAGCAAGTAATGCAATGCTACATTTCTCCAAATCTGATGAAGAAACATACTCATCTACATCTTGGATAACCTGAGGATGAGTAGATAAATTTACAGGAAATTTCCATTTTTGGTCAACTATTCCTTTAAGTGCAAATTTATTTCAACTGATGAATCCTAATGTCTCAACAATTGCATGATTGTTATAAAGGTATTATAGTTGTGCATAATGTTTTACATCAGTCTTCCATTTCATCTTGACTTCCTGAAACACGTCATACAGTTCGTCAAGTTCCTTCACTGAATCCTCAGGCTTGGTGTGGACGGGCACCAGCACCAAATCTTCCAACACTGGCATGACATAAACACGGTTAATAATAATTAAAATAATTGATCTCCACATACACCCTCTGTCACAGCCCAACCTGGATATTCATGTAAATTAGCCAGTCACATTTATGTGTAATTTGTTTTTGACTGTTAACTACATAAACTGGGAATTGCATTATTACACAATACAAGGAAACACTACAAAGAAAAACACATTTTCTTGTAGCCTAAACTCATAGTCAGGGCCAGTGAAATTACATTTTGCATTAATGTGCCAAAATCACGAGACTGTTGCACCCATGATGTTACACTGAAGTCATATGTTGTAGGCCTACTTTACCTGTTTTATGACATTTGAATCGCAGAACATACGGTTCTCTGGCGAAAGCATCTTCATCTCCAGGCTGGTCGTCTTTGTATTGGTAAGACCCCACCAAATCCACCAGGTCGTCCCTTCATGTTTAAAACACCATGCAGTTTAGTACAATAAATAAATAAATAAAACTGATAGTCTTGAAATATTTCAATTTCAATTTCCACCCTAAGGTCTGCTTATAATGTTAGCACAAGTTTGTGTGCTAATAAAGTCATAAATTTATTTTTATGACCTTTTATCACCCTCTGTCTGATCTTTAGAATTAAACAGCCTGTTTTATTTTTTTATAGTCGCTGTGTCTATAGACTATGAAAACAACACTCAAAGAGAATTTCAAAGTGAATGGGCGGGGCAAGATTTTAAATTCAGAATTAGCACCACCGACACATAAATATAGATTGTCATGTATTGAAATGTGTTTATCTATCGAAAATCAGAAAGTTGCAGACATTTACTCCTCATGGTAGCACCATTCCGCCATATTTAATTTTTGACGAAAATGAAAATGAGGCTGTGAGGACTGACTAACTGACTGACTTCAATGGATTGTACTATTGATTAACAACAAAGTGACAAAGTGAGCTGTGAAAATTACATGTAGGCCTACATCTAGGACCTCATACAGTGCATGCACTCAATTAGGTTCCCAGAACACTCTGGGAAAATAAGTTTCTGGTTATACCCTGCTGAAAAAAACAATAGAAACCAAATCACAGAACCTGTAATGGTTTTACTGGTTATAATGGGAATTAATGGGTCCCTGTTGGTCTCTACACTGTAAAAAGTGAAAGTTGACTTAACTTAAAAAAAATTGAGGAAACCCGTTGCCTTAAAATTATTAAGCACATAATAATTAAAAAAATAAGTTAAGTGAACTTGACAATTCAAATAAATTTTTTTAAGTTAAGTCAACTTATCACTTTTTTACAGTGTACTGGTAATTTGCTGCCTTTTATTGGTGGTTTGTTAAAACCACCAAATTGTACACACTACACCAGGGGTCACCAAGTTCTGTCCTGGAGGGCCGGTGTCCTGCAGAGTTTAGCTCCGTCCCTAATCAAACACACCTGAAGCAGCTAATCAAGCTCTACTAGGTATACTTGAAACTTCCAGGCAGGTGTGTTGAGGCAAGTTGGAGCTAAACTCTGCAGGACACCGACCCTCCAGGAACAAGTTTGATGACCCATGCACTAGACACTACAGGAAACCATTTTTTAAAAATGGATAATAGTTGATGGTTTGTAATGTCTTTCAGTAGGGTAAAAATAAAACCATTAGGTAATGTTCTCTATCACTATAAAAAGTGATAAGTTGACTTAACTCAAAAAAAAATTGAGGAAACCCGTTGCCTTAAAATTATTAAGTAAATATTTTATTTATTTTATTATTTGTTTTTTTTAAAGTTAAACGAACTTGACAATTCACTTAATTTATTTTTTAAGAATTATTAATTTATTTAATTTTAAGGCAACAGGCTTCCTCATTTTTTTTTTAAGTTAAGTCAACTTATCACTTTTTACAGTGTAGGTTCCCTTAAAAACATCCCTACAACATTCTAGGAAGGTTAATTTTGGATTATAAAAACAACCTCAATATAGGGAACGTTCCCTATAGGTTCTCTGTAAGTTGTCACCAAAACATCTCCCTGCAATGGTCTAGGAAGGTTCGTTTCTGGTTACAAAAAGAATCTACAGGGAACATTCTTATTTGATACACTGCAAAAAGTGATAAGTTGACTTAACTTAAAAAAATTGAGGAAACCCGTTGCCTTAAAATTTTTAAGTAAATGATAATTTAAAAAAAATAAGTTAATTGAATTGTCAAGTTCACTTAACTTAAAAAAAAAAAAAAGATTATGTACTTAATAATTTTAAGGCAACGGGTTTCCTCAATTTTTTTAAGTTAAGTCAACTTATCACTTTTTACAGTGTAGGAACGTTAGGGGAATGTTCTACGTTTGCTGCACTCTCGTAAAATTCAATACGGCCTCCATCCCAATTAAGTCTAATGCATCTTCAAAATTAAGCAGGTACCTGTAGAGGAACATAAACTGTTCTTTGTAATTTCCTCTTCCCAGGCGTGTGCTGATCTCTAAGGTGTAATGGTGCGTCTTGTTGAACCTGTTGATGAGCAGTCAGCCATGGTTACTACTGTCATGTAATAACAGGGTTTTTCAAGAAAAAACACATCTGGTTGACTCACTTATTCAGCTCTTCGAGAAAATGATCCACTGCATCTCCGCTAGAATCCACCACTTCCAGAATAACAATGATGTCATAGCGTGACACAATCTGAAGAAAGGGAGCGATGTAAAAACAAGCTGTTACCCTCGTAATCATCGTACCACACATGCTGCGCCTCCCATGAGGGATTATCAGACATTAAGATAAATCTCATGTAATTGACTCATTCAAGATGTCAACTAGGATGTTTTGCATGTATTTCTCGTGACTCTGTGAGGACAGGCCTCACCTTGATCAGTGTTTTCAGCACAAATGGATCGGAGAGTTTTGATTTCCCAAATCTCTGGATGTTAAAAGAAGCGACCTTCATGATGCCTGTTAATCACGAAATGAAAGAAACCAAATTAGAAGTTTATAATGACACTTTCTGTAGAATAGAAATGCAAACCTACATAGAATGACAAATAGTAGATTTGTCATTCAGGCCATGCCTATACTGTAATCATGACATGTATACATTCATGAATGACTTCATCGTGCAGTTGTCAACAAATAAAGTGGAACACACTCTTTCTTCTTTTCTTAGAAAGCTGTTTTTTTTAAGCAATTACAAGTGGAAGAACCTGTTTCAAGAGTCGCCAGAGGTGTTTACTATGAGTTTGAGATGATCTCTTCTTGATAAGGTCAAACTACACCTTAATGTTGTCTAAATACAAAAAAAGGCTACATTTGATGTAGCCGAGAAGGAAATGGACTGCTAAACTGATGCAAAAGAATATGTCTATTCATTCAAGATTCAAGAAAGTTCTGTGTGAGGCCATTTCAGTGACTTGCTGTTGGGTCAATAATTGGTGCAGAAGGTCTTTATGCCCGGAGGGTTTCTCTGAATGGGGCAGAAATTAGTTCCAGTGCTCAAACATTGCTAAATGCGCTTCAAAGCAGCAAAATCGTCTGTACATTCAAGCCACATATGGACGACAATCTGTCGCGAACATGACACCACCACTCGAAACCTTATTTGTGACAATGGCTGTAGTTTAAATCCAAAGTCATGGACTTATACAAAGTACTTTCACATTCCACCTCATTCAACACCGACAAGTAGAGACAAGTTTAGGGGCTTCATTTACATTATTTGCATTTGTGGGTTGTTTTCTTTTCTTTTTTCTAAAGAAAAGAAAACAAAGCAAATATTTTTCGAATTGTTTTCCAAATAACCTGGCAGGAATATAAAAACACAAGAACCTTCTCAGAAACAATTTTTTTTAAAAATGAAAAAAAAAGAGTCAAAGAACAAAACGTAACTTAAGTTATGAATTTAAATGGCAAACTACATGAGATGCTGAGACTGCTGAGATGATTACATGATTGCATTCATGCTGAGATTACATTGTCTGAACACTTGAAACTATTTCTTAAATTATGAGAAAAATGGTACAAATTAAGATTGAAGGACTACAAGAATAAAATGTAACTTACCCAAGCACTGGTCCAAAGATGCACTGAAGAAAAAGACTGTAGAGATTCCTAAAAATCAGCTGCATTACTTGTACTGGACACCTGTAACCTGATTGGCTAGACACAGGAACCTGTCGAGTGATTTGGCCCGGCCCCAACATGGACATCCCTCAAAACAACAAAAGAGTTCCTCCCTCTGGGCAAACATCGACTCGGAAGTGGAATGCTGAAGCGTACAGGTGAGTTCAGACAATATAATCATCCTCATTACAGCCACAAAGCATTTAAAGTTGCACTGAAAGGTGGAGAAGTAATTATCGGGTTGGACAGAATGAGATATTTCAGTTCTTTAAGCACCATGTAAACCTGTAAAGTAAGAACAAAGCGAGAGCCTGTTTCCATCAGTCAGGTATAACAGGAAGCTGCTGCCTTAAGGATGCAGTGTGCTTATTTTTGGAAATACATAGAAACTGAATTACTGAATTGCAGTTGAAGGTAGCAGATAAAGGAGACGTTGTCCTGGACATTAGTTAAAGTGGATACTGGTTAAATTATAACATAAGGTTAAATATTTATTTACATAGATGTTATATTCAACATTACAGGTCCTTTGTGTTTATAACTGTCGTTGAGATGGAATTCATATTCAGACGATCCAGGTGTGTTGTTTTTTATCCGCTTGAAATGCAGTCTGTGCCTCCATAGCGAAGTGAAATATGACTACAGTAAAGAGCGGTGAGCCAAAAACAACATTACAGCTACAACAGGTTCAGAGGATTCGAGGAATTTAAAGAATAACAACAAAACATCATGTCTGGAAAATGGCGGGAAATGTTTATTCAGGTTTTAACAGATAGATAGATAGATATACAGATAGATAGAAAAGTCATGTAAATGTAAAGCAAAATTATCACTTGAATTTTTTAATATAGTAGATTGTTGCAAAAATATTGCATTCTGGAACAGGCAGGAATCAGCCAGGTTTAGATAGATCAGTAGTCAGAGATGCAGTCAATTGAAGGAAAATTTCCTGAAGAAAATAGTTTGTAGTTTCATCAGCAGAAGTCAGCTTCAACACTCGCGAGGAGTCCGGAATTAAACTCCAACAGAGGTCACTATGTCATAACTTGGGTAAAAAAGGATACTGACTGGTTCAATTGTAGAAAAACGAGATTAGAGTTCACACGCAATGTCTCACTCCCAAGACATATGTGTCCCCGGACCAGTCATAAGGGTCAATTTTTTGAAATTGAGATTTATACATCATCTGAAAGCTGAATAAATGAGCTTTCCATGGATGTTTGCTTTGTTAGGACAATATTTGGCCGAGATACAACTATTTGAAAATCTGGAATCTGAGGGTGCAAAAAAAAATCAAAAATCAAAATATTGAGAAAATCGCCTTTAAACTCGTCCAAATGAAGTTCTTAGCAATGCATATTACTAAACAAAAAATAAGTTTTGATATATTTACAGTAGAAATTTACTAAATATCTTCATGGAACATGACCTTTACTTGATGTCCTAATGATTTTTGGCATAAAAGAAAAATCAATAATTTTGACCCATACAATGTATTTTTGGCTATTGCTACAAATATACCCCAGCGACTCAAGACTTCTTTTGTGGTCCAGGGTCACATATATCTGTCACCAGTACACCAGGGTGATGGAAGATGTCCAGCATTCCACCCTGAATTCCCCTGAAGACTGGTACTACACAGACGATGCCAACACACATACATAGAGAATACACAGCTTCTTCAAGGCTGGGTTGTTCAAACCCAAGGTCTAATCAGGAACACCCAGATATGAAGTACTTTTTGTCAGCTAGAGGTTTCAGACAATATTTCCTAATGTTTAAAGATGAAAAATAAAGTAATTGCTTTAATTGTAAATTGGTCATGTAGATGAGATTCCTAATGACCTTTGTGAAAAGTCAGAAGAGTAAATATATGTTTTAATGTGTTGGGTGCTTTTCTCAAACCAAGGGGAGAGCACAATCCAGTGAGATGATATGTAATTCTATACTATTCAAGTTTCACATGGGGAAGTCCTTCAAATCATGTAATACTTCTAAAAATAATATTTACAACAAACCACTCTTTATTTATTGAAGTGGCAGTGGAATCCACCACTTCAGTAAATAGATAGATAGAACTATTGCATTCTGGGAAACCAAAGTCAAATTAATTTTGAATGAACTTGTTTTAAGTGAATACGTTATTTGCAAAGCATATAGAGAAACAGGGTGGTTCTGAGGTCAAAGCTAGTGACATTTTGACATTTTTAAAAATATATATTATCCTGATGGGTAAGGTTTCACAAATGCAAATTCTTTCAAAAAGGCTCTTGCTTTTGACAGTCAACTCAGTTGGTCTTTAAACCCATGGCTATGCGGTTACCTCCAGTCAAGCCTGCTATAAATTGCTATAGAAATGTCACTGCCTAAGAGAAGATCTGTTATTAATTAGTGAGGCCTCTACTTCTCCATTTTACGAGACATCTGTGCGACAGAAACCCTATCTGATTTAAAACAGGAAGTAGGCATGGTCTGTTTTCAAATGAGCAGCCATTCATTATTTACTAGCTGTCTAACGGACAACACAGGAACACGAGACTTCATAGTAAACAAAAGCTCTGGTAAGAGCTGATTATTTGTGTGTTTACTTCTAGAAAAATAAATGTAAATACATAAAACATTTAATTTATATATAATGACAGATATATAACAGGTTTTTTAACATTTACACAAGATCAAAGATGATCCTTGAATGTGTTAATAGTGTTTTAATTTTCATACCGGTGCATTGGAGCTGCTTCTTCTATTCTTAGATTAATTTATTTAATTTGAAACTTTTGTTGTTTTGAGTACATTTTGTTTTTGAACTTTCAAAATGAAACTCACTGTGGTTTCCTTACTGTCTGCCGGATCTGCTGTGGTCCTGTAAAAGTTGACATGTCAGCTCTTTATAAACTATAAGGGTTTCCTGTGTACGAACAATGCATCCTTGAATTGTCTGTTAAACTTCCTTTAGCGATTTACAACAGGAAAATGGTATAGAAATTCCTCTGATTATAAGTTTGCACGATGTACCGAACAGACCTGAAAACATAAAGCCAGTCTGAAGCGTTGTTGTCGTGAAACTCATTTCCCTTTATGATGTTGTTCACTTTCTTAAGGTCGACACCATGAAGATTGCATCTTTTAACATCAGACGTATGGGTCCAAGCAAGCTGTCAGACAAAAATATTGTGAAATATCTCATTAAGGTGAGTTTGTAATCTGATTGTTTAAGAAAATCACATAGTAAAAGCTCAGAAGTATTTGTAAAACTGACCACAACACTCTTTCCTAGATCTTCTCTCGGTACAGTATAATCGTTCTTCTTGAGGTGGTGGACAAATCTGGCAAATCTATAGCCAAATTTCTGCAGGAGCTTAACAGCACCGGGTCTGTACGAACCTTCAGAGATTCTCTTCACCATCTGTAGCTCAAAAGCCTAAACTCAAACCCAAATTTAATTCCAATTTTTTCCTACAGAGCTAATAAGAAACGTCCCTTCACTATGGTGGGAAGCTCCAGGCTGGGACGGACTCTTTATAAGGAACAGTTTGTCTGTTTCTACAGGTACAACATTTAGAAAATTAGTGTAAATTATGTTACCAGAATAAAAATTGGAGCAAAAAGCGAAAGAATCAAATCATGCATTTCACAATTTTGTAGCATCTGATACATCTTCCTTTTCCCTTAATGAAATTAGATGTTTAATTATGAATAGTCATACATATAGATACATATTTTTTTGCTCATTTCTAATAGACAAGACGAGGCCGAACTGGTCGACACGTACCAATACGAAGACAATCAAGTGGGTGACGAGGACGCTTTCTCTCGGGAGCCCTTCATCTTGCGTTTCCGCTGTAAACACACAGGTAACCAACCTCTGTTAAACCTTGGACCAGTACATTAAATTTCTGCACCAACTCTAGACTAAAAAAGTCGGTAACACTTCATTTTATGGTCTCTTAACTAGTTGCTTATTAGCATGCATATTACTACAATATTAGCCATTTATTAGTACAATTTAAGCACATATTAATGCCTTATTCTACATGACCTTATTCTACATCACTAATCCTACCCAATACCTAAACTTAACAACTACCTTACTAACTATTAATAAGCAGAAAATTAGGAATTTATTGAGGAAAAGTCGTAGTTAATAGTGAATAAGTGTTCCCTATTCTAAAGTGTTACCAAAAAGTCTTCAGCGATAACGTGACTTATACTTCACCCAAAATGAAAAGTCTAGGTTCATTTACTCACTCTCATGTTGTCCTGTTCAATGAGATTAAATGGGATTTGGAGCTTTCAACATTATGGTGAATGGGAACTGAAACTTCATCAAAAGATGTAAAACCACCATAAAAGTGGTCTATACAAATTATTTGAGAAACTGACCAAAACTGAAGTCATTATTCATTCGTTCATTGTAATTGCATGTTCCTACATAACCATAAATGTTTCAGGAGGTTGACCACATGAGCTAAATTATGATCATTTTTGCCTTTCAGTGCTAAAAGATTTGGTGTTGATCCCTGTTCACACAAAGCCCAAAGACTCACAGAAGGAACTGGATGAACTATACGACGTCTTTCTGCATGTCAAAGATAAATGGAAAACAGATGTGAGTTTACCCCTATGCAACCACAATACATTCCAGAGGAAATCTATACTTCTGTTTGTTTTGGATAAAGCATCTGCCAAGTGTGTGAATGTACACATTCAAAGGAATTGAGTAGATTGACCTTACCTAAAGAGGAGATAAAGAAATTCTTGCCCAGCTAAATCACACGAGTGAGCTCTAGTTTGGCCAAACATTGATTAGAGTTTGAGAGAAAGCCCAAAATGTCTTACAGAATGTCATGATCCTTGGCGACTTCAACGCAGACGGTGCCTATGTCTCCAAGAGGAAGATGAAGACCATCAGGATCCGCAGCGATACAGATTTCCACTGGCTGATTGGGGACGATGTGGACACCACAGTTATCCAGTCCAACGATCACACTTACGACAGGTGAGGGGAAGAAATATAAATGTACCTATCTTTTATCTGCTGCCTGATCCAACAACAGCAAATAGAGTCCCAATTTATTTCTGCACTACTTCCAGCACTACAAATGGATTCAGATCTTCCACTTTGACGTGTTCATGGTAGGCAGCCTCAAACTGCTGAGGCATAGTGCGATGTGACAAAACTTACACACAGTGTAGACAGGCTGTAGACACCATATTGAAAATGCGAGGCTGTGAAGGATAGAGCTACAGGGCTAGATTTACTAACAGCTTGCACAGTCAGGATTGACATTAGTGATGAATAAGGCTGACCTTATTGCATATGCATTTGTAGGAGTTTCCCTTTCCAGACACAAAATGTATGGGAAGAGAGTATTTTAAAGGGATAGTTCACCCCAAAAAATTCTGTCATTCATTACTCACCCTCATGTTGTTCCAAACCCATAAGACTTTCATTCATCTTCGGAACACAAATTAAGATAATTTTGCTGAAATCCGAGAGCTTTCTTACCCTCCATAGACAGTAAGGGAACTAGCACGTTCAAAGCCAAGAAACGTAGTAAGGACATCGTTAAAATAGTCCATGTGACATCAGTGGTTCAAGCTATGAGAATACTTTTTATGTGAAAAGAAAACAAAAATAGTGACTTTAATCAACAGCTCCTTCTTTTCCGGTCAGTCTCCACCACAAAGTATTCTTGTAGCGTCATAAAATTAAGGTTAAACCACCAATATCACATGGACTGTTTTAACAATGTCCTTACTACCTTTCTGGGCCTTGAACGTGCTAGTTCCCTTGCTATCTATGCAGGGTCAGAAAGCTCTCAGATATCATCAAAAACATCTTAATTTGTGTTCTGAAGATGAGCGAAGGTCTTACGGGTATGGAACGATATATGGGTAATAAATGACAGAATTAAACATTTTCGGTGAACTACCCCTTTAAATAAATTATACAGGTTTATTTTGTATGTATGTTGTATGTAGTAGGCCTATGTAGTATATGTTTTGTGATAGTTAGTTTATTAGTATTTGCGCCATTATTTAACACCCCAAAAAACATGTCTTAACCCATTTTGTGCCTTTTATCATCTGCGACTCTATGCTAATTTGCGCTGCTCTTGGTAGATCGTGTTGGTCATTTTGGAAATGCACTGGCTACGTCTGTGTTCTTTAAGTTGCCCATTGTCTGTCAGTAGATCACCAGCAGAACTCCCCACTCCCATCAGCGCTTTTATGGGATTGTGCTCTCACGCCAATTTGCCCTGTTTCGTCAATCTGGCCTACAGTCTGTACAATAGCACACATTGTATAAAGTTCCTAGATCACAGAATTAACCCAACTTTCAAATCTTTTTAATGAAATTTTTGTCCACTGAACGTTTCTTTTTTGAAAAGACATTTTGTCAGCTGGACAATTGGTATGTTGTTAAATAACAGTATAATCCATTGAAAACACTGGATTTCTGTCCCTCACAGCGTCTTTTTCATTCCTGTCAACAATTAAACATGGCGCTACCCTGACTAGAGTTATATTGTCTGTTGTCAGAAGTAGCGCAAGAGCCTGGAGTACACTGGAAATAGAACAGGGCATTGAGGATTAATTTGGTGTAGACAGAATCACTGATTATATTAAGCTCTATGGACTTTTGTCAAATAGCGTCATGCAACTCACATCCGGTGTAGACACTGTTTTAGACTATGAATGTGAAACTATTACTATTAATTAAAAGATGAGCAAACCGTTGCTTAGATGTAACTAGAAGCCTTAGAGGGCGAGGGTTTTCAACTAAAAATGATGAATTTTCATTTTTCATTCCGTCTTTCGGATGAGACGTTAAATCGAGGTCCTGGCACTCTGTGGTCATTAAAAATCCCATGGAACTTCTCGTAAAGAGTAGGGGTGTAACCCCGGTGTCCTGGCCAGATTCCCTCCACTGGCCTCCTAATAATCCCCATCCACTTGATTGGCTCTATCTCTCTCTCCTCTCCACCTGTAGCTGGTGTGTGGTGAGCGCACTGACGCCGTTGTCCTGTGGCTGGCGTCGCATCATCCAAGTGGATGCTGCACACTGGTGGTGGTTGAGGAGACCCCCAAATGATTGTAAAGCGCTTTGGGTGTACAGCAATACACAATAAAGCGCTATATAAATGCATTCATTCATTCATAAAAGAGCAAAAAAGAGACAGTTTTTGGCCATTTATTTACAGGAACACTGCATTTTGGGGGCCTGAAAGTGCAAACTTTTGAAAACAATAGTGTAATTAACACAAATTTGTGAAAACAGTGACGTCATGCACATGCGTAGGCTATTGCATGTTCAGTCTATAGATATGTGTAGGTGTACTGGTGCGTAGTGCTTCTTTACAAAGCAACATCGCCAACTACTGACCTGGCATGCATAATACTGCATTTTTTTTTTGTTGTTTTTGTGGATCCTTGTGAATGTTGTTCAATACCACGACTGAGGTGTCCTTGAGCAAGGCACCGAACCCCCAACTGCTCCCCGGGCGCCGCAGCATAAATGGCTGCCCACTGCTCCGGGTGTGTGTTCATGGTGTGTGTGTGGTCACTGCTGTGTGTGTGCACTTAGGATGGGTTAAATGCAGAGCACAAATTTCAAGTATGGGTAACCATACTTGGCCACATGTCACGTCACTTTCACTTTCATACCCTAAAAGGACAGGTCAGTCTGCCAGTCAAGCTTTGGAAAATGTTGATGGCAAATATTTTTTTCCTAGGATTGTGGTGTATAAGGACGACATGTTAAAAGCTATTGTTCCAAGATCTGCAAAACCTTTCAACTTCCAAGAAGCCTACAAACTTTCAGATGAAACTGTGAGTATATTAATTACATAAGTCTAATTTTTTTAAATAAATGTGAGGTTCGCATACAGGTTAGAAAATAATATATTAATATGATTAATCAACGGTAGGCCCTGGACATCAGTGATCATTACCCAGTGGAGGTGAGTTTGAAGAAATCATCTGCAGCCAAGACCAGCGGCAAAACCAAAACCAAAACACAGAAACGCAAAGCATGATGGGATGCCAATGCACACTGTATGGGATCTTAACCTCACTACTGAAGGAGAGATGCTACCTCTTCATAGGGAAATTCAGGCCTTAAAATAATTTAAAAGCAGCTATCTTTTCATGCTAATTTAATGAAATTTACATTTTCAATATAGTTCATATGCTTATATTCCCTCTTCATAGGGAAATTCAGGCCTTAAAATAATTTAAAAGCAGCTATCTTTTCATGCTAATTTAATGAAATTTACATTTCAATATAGTTCATATGCTTATAAAATGAAATGACTGAAATCTCAAAATAAACTTTTCATTTTGATTTATTTAATGTCATTTTTCAAACAAGCTTATTATTTCATGCCTAAAGTGTTAATAAATGTGTTAGTTTGCACAGCTGGATACAACCACTAATTGGTAGCAAATAAATTTAAAAAATACTATTTTAACACAGGAACTATTATACTGTACAAACAATGAATTGGCAGGCAAACAAGCAATAAATGCCAAACCACTACTATTGTGTAAAAATCATGCCTCAAGCGCCTTTAGCAAACTCAAATTTAGCTTGTTGCAGCGAGTCAGTTGACAAGCAAGTCAGTTAACATGGACATCAGCTTCTGCATTACCAAACAGAGATCAATTACAGCAGTCCACTTACCTTCAAGAAATCAAGCAACCTTCATTAGCAAGAAAGCATTCACAAATGAGATTAAATGTGCTAGAAGTCTTACAGATGAAATAGAACAATTAGGTTACAATGAATATTTGTACCACCATTTTTGTTGACTGTATTACTGGTGGCCATAAAGTAGTCTGTAGATGCGTGAAATCCTCCAATAGTCCATCTCAGCAGATCCATGTACTGTAGATCACCAGTGACAGGAAAGGTAAAAATGGCATGGCTTCTTCTTTCCTTCCTGACATCTTGGCACATACTGTATGTTGTCTGTGGGACTGATTTTGAAAAGATCCATTTAAAAATCTGCAAGCCAGGTGTTTGGTCACGTCTGAAGATTGGCTGAGTTGGCTGAATCATGAAGATGCAAGGAAAGGTGAAACACAAAAGAGAGAATGAACATTAATTTGTGCCTTTCTTTGTTATTAATAAAGATTAGTAAAAATGTATATAAACTCACCGATTAAGGAGGGGACCAAGTCCATCAATGAACATCTCTTCTGATTTGAAGTCACTAACTTTCCCTACCCTTCCTTCATTTATCAAAGAATAAACAGCAATGGAGAAATTTAAGCAAGAGTGTTATACGAATATAAGATTAATCTAAGATTAATGTTGCAAAAATTAAATTGTATAATAAAAGTAGGAGATTAAAGGCATAATATTGCTTGAATAAAGCAGGAATATTTTGCGCAAAATACACTATTACAAGAAGCGGCATGATTAAAAATGTTAGACATTGCCACTACATCAAAACATTTAGAAAAGCAGGTATACACATGAACAAGTAGCGATCAGAATAATGAAAATTTTTAGTTTGTTTTCTATATCCGATTTCATTTAACGGACTTGGTTTGTTAGCAATTTCATTACTCATTCTTTTAGTATTTGATCAGATCGATTCTAACTACTCACAAATGTAGTATAGTTTTTTGTTTTGTGCATTTTATGAAAAATGTACAGGTTTTAGTAACTACACTGATTTAAGTCTCACAAGTGTTTATTTCGCATAAAAACAGTAACAGATCCCAATTTGCTAGTTGCGCTGTACTGTGTTTGATGTTGCAGATCGACTGTGTGTCGATTCACATTACTATGCTACTTTCATCCTCCAATTCTGAGTATTGTTTTTCTCATGTTTGATTTTGCTCTCAGCTATGAGTTTCGGATAGTGATCCTAGCGCACACTAGACTCAAAATCCCAGCACTTAGGCCTTTACTCTGCCTCATTCTCACTGCTGCTATGTGGGTAATGCCAGCTAGTGAAACAGTCGCGCTTGGGAACGAAGCACAGCGCCACATCACAAGTCACACACATGACTGGAGTTTTATTGTTGCACATTTTGCACTTTCGCCTTCCAATGCTGCTGTCCCCACTGATGTACTTGGGCAAATGGGAGTAAGGGGTAAGTATCGGGCGTATTTGTGCAGGGGCTGATGCAGGTCCTGTTCCTGCAAGCTCAGTAACAAGCACCTCCCGAAAGGCTTTCTGGGACAGAGGCTTCTGGTTGTTCATCTTGGCCGTCTGCTTGTGCAAAATGAAGGCATTGACTACGGCGATGTCCACAAAGTGGTAAAAAAAGGACCGATACCACCTTCTTGTTTTATGTAAAACTGTGTAAAACGAAATGAGTGCGTCAGACAGATCCACTCCTCCCATGTGCCTGGAATGAATGGAAATTTCATTATAAGATGCGTAATATAAAAGGTACAACTTCAAACCAGTGAGTTAATCTACTAACTTGTTGTAGTCCAGCACTGCGACTGGAACGGGGAAATCCTGAAAGGCCCAAACTCCATCGGCTCCTCTCACATTCCTCTTAATGGAGTCCCCATTAAAGGCTTTATGAAAGGTGGAGCACATCAGCACGTCTCTCTTGTCCTTCCACTCGACAAACAGCAGATCGTCTTCCCTAAACCAGCGAATATTGCCACGAGGAGCCTGTGTCTTTAAGTGCCCAATGCGGTTTGCCCGAACGGTGCCACAAGCCCAGATCTTTTTACGGAGTAGGTCTCTGAAGAGCTTGGGACTGGTGTAAAAGTTGTCAACAAACAGCTTGTAGCCGCTTCCCAACAACCTTTCGTTTGCCAGAATCATGACAGAATCATAACTAATTCCTTTGCTATCCTCCAAATTTGCCTTTCCTTCATAAATGAAGAAGTCCCATGTATAGCCACAGAGAGAATCTGCTAGTACAAAAAGTTTGTACCCCCATTTTGTAGGTTTGTTTTTCATGTATTGTTTGAGTCCATTTTTAGCCTTTGATGCCACCATTCGTTCATCGATGGAGATGTTCTGAGCGGGATGGAAAGAGGCTCTGCAGGCGTCCCTAATGTCCTGGTACAGCGGTTTGATCTTACACAGGCGGTCGTATTCAGGTGTTCCCCTCTTCTTGTCATTCTCTGCATCCACTTTGGGATCACTAATATGAAGAGCTTTACTGATGGTCATAAACTTCCTGCTAGACATGATTTGAGAAGGATAGGGAAGATTATATATCTGAGACTTCCTCCAGTAGTCTGTCAGTTTGAAGCATTTCAGCAAACCCATGTAAATCACCAGTGCTATGAATGACTTCAGATCTTTTACTGAAATGTCCTCCCATGGCTTCTTTGTTCCTTCCTGACGCATGGCCCCGTATGTATTCGAGTTTGCTAAAATTGTCCGCAAGACTGATTTTGAAAAGAACAACTCAAAATACTGCAGAGGACTGCACGATGCAGTGGAGACCAGCCGTGGGCCGGGTTTTTGTTTAGGTCTGAATACTGGCTGTGTCGGCTCGACATCAGGCTCATCTGCACTTTTCCACTTCTGTTCTGAGATGCTTAAGGAAAAAGGTAGGGCTCGACTCACACTGCTTCTCCTACCTTTGCTTTTGCCACTTTGTACAGAGGCAGGCGAACCAGATCTGCAAGACTTTGCTGGAGATGGTGATACAGAAGACAGACTGGATCTCTTCTTCTTTTGTGGAGTGACCTCTGGATACCAGTCATCATCATCATCAGAGACATCTGTAAACCTGTTGAATCAGACAAAAAAAAAAAAAAAAAAAAAACGAACATTACAAACACACTGCACTAAGCAATAACAAATATAACATTACATTTCTGAATGTGGTTTTAATACTTCTAGATTGTTCTATAAAAAAAGGCTTTTCTTTGTTTATATACATGCCTATATTTCTTTTGCTTATGTGCCTTTAAATAAATTGAAGCTTGTGTGTGTTACAGCCCACAGCACCGAGAATCGATTTAAAAGCGAAATCGCTATGAGCATGCGCGATTATAAAAGGTAGCGATTAAATTACACTAAAACGGTCCGCCTATTCTGCGTATTTAAAACGCTAGGGCGGCACTTAATAAAAACCTTGAAATACGGTGCACATTTCAGGATGACACACCCAGTTCTTCCAGTCTCTTATCGATCTGATGTGCATTAAGTAGGCTACTCCATCAACCAGGGATAGGAACGAGAATATAGGCTACAACATCCAATCACGTTTTCAACTCAATAATAATTCGATGTTTTCTTTCTTATCCCGCGATAGAAACGATAAACACGTTTTGCTGTATTTCCCCATATTCACGCTCTAAACCTATTCGGATGCTAATCTAAGTTATAAAATGCTGATAATTTGCTATATGGAATAAAGAGTATTTTTAACAACCAACTGTGTGAAAAGGATATCATTATTAGAAAAGAAAGGATATTTAGAACAAAGGGTTAATTAGAATGCATTACACTGTGTGAATGTTTTTTTAAGGCAGTAATATGCTATAATAACAACAATTCAATATTAAAATTATATACAAAAGTAGACAGTGTTCCAAAAAGGTGGTTTGATTCACAATGATGTAATAGAGATCAGAGTCCACCTTTAAGTACGGGTACAAAGCCAATTTTATTTTTATAGCACTTTTCACATTGTGCACAACATTCATAATGTAAAAGGCTTGATTATTTTCACACTGTTGGGTCAACTGACAAGTGAATCTGTTTCTTGTTAGAATTAGTGAATACTGCCCGTATCGCTGTATTGACTCTATGTGCTACAGGTTCATTCATTCATTACGTGATTTGAATTGATTATGATCCAAGCAAGACAAAACGAAATAGAGTACATTAATACTATACACACACACACACACATATATATATATATATGTGTGTGTGTGTGTATAGTATATATATAAACGACTACATTTATTTTTCATTCGATCATTCATTCATACATTTACTATTTTGGAATGCATATTTTCGTATAACAATAAAAAAGTCTTAAAATATGAACTATCAACTTACTCATCCAGAAGAGTTTCGAGATCATTGATGGACATCTCCTCTACTGCAGAGTCGCTAGAAGCCACACTCTCCTTGTCAGATAAATCATCCCATTCTTTCTTCTTGTCTTGTTCTTCATCACTGTTCACACATTCCTCCGAGCTGTCCATTACGCTATCAACCATCTCCATATTACACGCATCCATCGTCAAATGCAGCGCTGCACAGGGTCGCAGATAAGAGGATTTCGCTCCAGCAAATTGAGCAAAAACACCATCCGGAGATGTCTTGCAGAATGCAATGAACCCGTTAAGCACTGCTAGCGCACGTTCATTCGCTATTATGCTTGTCTGTCAAGATTTGCCATCCAGTCATTGGCCAGATCCGCCCTGAAAAAACACCAGGTATCCCGTACAGGGATCTATGATCCTGATTGGATGTTTTGAAATCAAGCGCTCAATGTATCCGAAGGCATTTCTGCAATGCATGCGAGGACGTTTTTGAATGAACATGTCCAAAGACAAATAACAAAATCTGCAAATCGTCTTGGTGAAGTCTTCACTTTGGAAAAACAATATCTCATACACAACATAGACAAAAGTATTGGGACACCCCCCTTCTTCTAATGAACAGGTTTGACTACTTTAGTCATTTCCACAACTCCAAAACTTAATGTTTAAGCATATAATGACATTCTAGGGAATTGTGTGCTTCTAATTTTAAAGCAACAGTTTGGACAGGACCCTTTTCTATTCTAACAT
Source organism: Onychostoma macrolepis (assembly GCF_012432095.1). Taxonomy (NCBI): domain Eukaryota; kingdom Metazoa; phylum Chordata; class Actinopteri; order Cypriniformes; family Cyprinidae; genus Onychostoma; species Onychostoma macrolepis. Next base: position 6,360,548 of record NC_081176.1, on the reverse strand, counting down.
GTCAATGCCTCTGTGTAAAAGTAAGGTTCAAAAAGAAATGATTGATTCAGTTGGTGTGGAAGAACTTGACTGGTCTGCAGAAAGCCAAGTCCTAATCCAAGCTGAACACCTCTGGTGTGACTTTAAATGCAGACTTTGAGCCAAAAGTTCATCACCAAACACCAATGACTTGTACATATGGGTACAGTCATTTTAGACAGAAATGGAAATACAAATTTTAAATACATTATGTTTCTATCTTTATTGCCACAGTTTTGGAAGTGCCTTTTTCTGTTCTAAAGAAGGGGGTGTCCCAATACGTTTGTCCATATAGTGTATGTACAAGTCATTGGTGTTTGGTAAAGAGTTTTTGGTTCAAGGTCTGCATTTAAAGTCACGTCATAGTTGTTCAACTGAGATTAGGACTTGGCTTTCTGCAGACCAGTCAAGTTCTTCCACACTGACTAAATCAATCATTTCTTTTTGAACCTTGCCTTATACACAGAGGCATTGTCCTGTCAGAATAGAAAAGGGTCCTGTCCAAACTGTTGCTATAAAATTTGAAGCACACAATTCCCTAGAATATCATTATATGCTTAAACATTAAGATTTGTACTCATGGAAATTACTAAAAGGGGGCATCCCAATACTTTTGGCAATATAGTGTATGTGTTTTGTGTGTACAAAAAGAGACTCTAAAAGAGCACTTAAGAAATTTATTTAATGACATGCAACCATTTACAAACAGCTCATACATCTTTTAAACTAGACAAAGATATGTTTACACCTTTAGAATGCCAATAAAAAAATGTGTTGTTAATGTCTACACAGTTGTAAGACTAATATTAAGCACCTTTCCATCATCAGGTCACATAGCTCAGAACCTGACAGGTGTCAGTACCAACAGCATTTCTATTAGAACATGTTTTGGTACAATTACAAACCGTTCCACACAGATTTTGCAGCAAAGTTAGCTAAAGGTGCTCAGGACAGGAGAACATCAATGTTTAGTCACTCACAACTAGCCACATATATTCTAATCCTGGTTTTGCAGCACCACAATGGACAAAGAGTCCATAAATGTGTCTAGGTTGGTTCTGCAGTGGTAAAACATTTAAACCGATGGTGCAAAAGCCCTGAAAATACAGTTCCAGCGCAACAGAATAAACATTGGAGACTTTTTCATATATTTACTTGCAATGCGAATACTCAAAAATCTACCACTAGAAGCTAAGATGTCTTTAAGATATTTCCAGTTTATCAGGATTTATAAGCCTCACATGCCATTAGTCTGTCATCAATGTCTTGCTAGTTTGATGTTGCATTTCTTTGGATTTCTGAGTTTTGATTGTCAGTTTGGAGTTGTTTATGAATAAACTGCACTGTAAGCATTTAGCCCAAAGTATACTTTGGTTTTTACCTGTACGCGAGGGTGCAGTGTGTGTGATACAAATTTTTCATCAGAATAGTACATGTGTACCTTATGCTCACTGTCCAACTTTGTATGTGCAGGTCGCACATGTGCATTCAATTTGTTTTGCACAAATCAGTTATTCCACTAGGTGGCAACACTGCCTCCGCCATTGCTTCACAACAGAAAACAAAAAGAAACTTTAGTTTAAAAGAGTACAAAAGATATTTTATGTCAAAATGTCTGGAGAAAAAGTGTAGATGCTGGACAAATACGAAACTTTCTAGAGGGCATGTGTCGACCACCTGCGTTCGTGCATGCTATACTTTGAATGGCTATGCGTTCAACTGTACGCAAGCTCTAGCGTGTAATGTATACCTTGAGCATTACTCTGTGTCAGACTCATCAGTTAATTCATGCCATTTACTGTAACAGTCACGCTTTGGAACAAAGCATAAATGCACCTCACAAGTTGCACACATGATTGGAGTTTTGAGGCGGCAAATTTTGCATTTCCGTCTTCCAAAAGTGCTGTCTCCATTGAGGTACTTGGGCAGGTGGGAACCTGTAGCAGGAACTGGTCGTTCTTGTGCAGAGGCATATAAAGGTCCTGTTCCCGCAAGCTCTGCAACAAGCGCCTCCCGGAAGGCCTTCTGGGACAGAGGCTTCTGGTTGTTCATCTTGGCCATCTGCTGGTGCAAAATGAAGGCATTGACTACAGCGATGTCCACAAAGTGGTAAAAAAAGGACCGATACCACTTTTTAGTTTTATGCAGAACTGTGTAATATCCTATAAGGGCGTCAGACAGATCCACTCCTCCCATGTGCCTGGAATGAAAGGAAAATTGTGATTTATTATAAGACTTGCTTTTAGAAGTAATGAATTACGACATTGCGTTACTCAGTAATGTGTTATTTAACTAGTTAGTTAAAAAATCAGATGATCTAACTCACGTTACTTGCAATGCATTACCCTCAAGCAAAAACTTCACACCACTGAATAAAATCTACTAACTTGTTGTAATCCAGCACTGCGGGTGGAACGGGGAAATCCTGAATGGCCCAAACTCCCTCGGCTCCTTTCACATTCCTCTTAATGGAGTCCCCATTAAAGGCTTTATGAAAGGTGGAGCACATCAGCACGTCTCTCTTGTCCTTCCACTCAACAAACAGCAGATCGTCTTCCCTAAACCAGCGAATATTGCCACGAGGAGCCTGTGCCTTTGAGTGGCCAATGCGATTTGCACGAACGGTGCCACAAGCCCAGATCTTTTTACGGAGTAGGTCTCTGAAGAGCTTGGGACTGGTGTAAAAGTTGTCAACAAACAGCTTGTAGCCGCTTCCCAACAACCTTTCGTTTGCCAGAATCATGACAGAATCATAACTAATTCCTTTGCCCTCCTGTAAATTGACCTTTCCTTCATAAATGAAGAAGTCCCACGTGTAGGCACAGAGGGAATCTGCTAGTACAAAAAGTTTGTACCCCCATTTTGTAGGTTTGTTCTTCATGTACTGTTTAAGTCCATTTCTAGCCTTCGATGCCACCATTCGTTCATCGATGGAGATGTTCTGAAAGGGATGGAAAGAGGCTCTGCAGGCGTCCCTAATGTCCTGGTACAGCGGTTTGATCTTACACAGGCGGTCGTATTCAGGTGTTCCTCTCTTCTTGTCATTCTCTGCATCCACTTTGGGATCACTAATATGGAGCCCTGCACACATGCTAAAAAATTTCTTTCCAGTCATGATTTTTGCAGGATACGGCAGCCTGTATAAGTCTGATTTCTTCCAGTAGTCTGACAGTTTGAAGCATTTCAGCAAACCCATGTAAATCACAAGTGCTATGAATGACTTCAGATCTTTTATTGAAATGTTCTCCCATGGCTTCTTCTTTCCTTCCAAATGCATGGCTCCATATGCATTTGTGTGCTCTACAAGTTTCTGTAGCACTGATTTGGAAAAGAACAACTCAAAATACTGCAGAGGACTGCATGTTGCAGTGGAGATCAACTGGGGGCCGGGAGTGTTTTTAGGTCTGAATCTTGGCTGTGTCGGCTCAACATCAGGCTCATCTGAATTTTTCCACTTCTGTTCTGAGAAGCTCAAGGAAAAAGGCAGGGATCGACTCGCGCTGCTTTGCCTACCTTTCCTTTTGCCTCTTTGTGCAGAGGCAGGCGAACCAGATCTGCAAGACTTTGCTGGAGATGGTGATACGGAAGACAGTCCGGACCTCTTCTTTTTTCGTGGAGTGGACTCTGGATACCAGTCTTCATCAGAGGCATCCGAAAACCTGTTGCATTAAGCAAGACAACAAACTGGCATTGGTGATGTAAATATACGGACACAAATGTGTAACATTCAAAAATAGAATATAGTTTCAATTAGGGATGCACCGAATGTTCGGCAACCGAAAAAAGCTCTTTCAGTGTTTGGCCGAATAAGCGAAAAGACCAAATAAATTGTACCGAACAATGATGTGACACGATCAAATAGAAGCGCGCACTAATGCAGCAAACATGTCTGCAGTGTGAAAGTATTTAAAACTGTCCGAGAAAGACGCAAAAATCATTACAAGCACCGACAGCAAGAGACTGCTTAGTGTTGCATCTGCATCTCATGTCACCGATGAGGAGAGGGAAAGGTGGTTGTTGCTGGTTACTGTTTGATGATTGAAAATCGCGAAATTGCCTTAAGGCAAGGCAGTTTGGACAGGTTTTGCACAATTCAAACAGCGCTGCATGAGGGTTCAAAGTCCAAAGCGCGAGGAAAATCTGCGCTGAAACACAATGTTACTTGTCAGCTGGTCAGTAACATGTTTATTTCAATTATAAATCTGTTGTAAACAACAAGAAGCACAGAGATCTTCAGCGAGTTTCTGCCAAAATAAAAACTGAGAAAAAGCAACAACTCCATCAACATTCATAAATGTTAGTATTGTAATTTTACTGTTGTTCTGTAGAATACAATAAAAAAATAAGACAATGAAAATAATAATTACCTTACAACAGCTCAGATTGGGATCTGTAATATATTGTAATGTTTTAAAGGAAGTCTCTTCTGCTCAGCAAAGCTGCATTTATTTGTACAGTAAAAAATACATGCCTGATTCAAGAAGGGGGTCTCAAAAATGGCCAAAAAAATATTATTTAATAACTTATGAATTTTAAGTTAAATTTTGCTTTGTTGGTATGTCTGCCTGCTAGAATTTAAAAAAATGACCAGTGTTAAGTTAATATTTAAAAAAAAAAAAAAAATTTGTTCTGTAATTAGGGTCCAAGCCAGAATGGCGCAGGCCCTCTTGTTTTCCTAAGGATAATTTTTTTATTTTTTTTATTTTCAACCTTCCGGGTGTTTTTGGGGGCCTTAACATACTCAAAAACTCTTGAAAATTTGCACACACGTTGGAAGCCGCGGCCATTAGGACGTCGCCCAGGCTGGGACCCGGGCGTGGCACTGGGGCTCTACGGCGACCCTAGAAAACAGTCAGAAATCTTGATGGCTATCTCAAACATATTTGCACGTATTCATATGAAACTCTGTACACATATAGATCTCATTGAGCTGAACAACTTTCACGCTCTATGTCATAGGCTCCGCCCAACAGGAAGTCGGCTATTCAAGGCTGTTTGAAAAGCGCATGCTCTGGAATTTGATATACTCCTCTGAGGATTTCCAAACGATTGCAAACCAAACTCGGTGAACATGATCTCAAGACATTGGGGATGCTAAATTGCGGAGGGATTTTTGATATCTCGAACGGTTTGCCCGAGGCGAGGTGATGAATTATGGCGAAAAATGAGAGACAGGAAATGTCTAATAACATCCACATACATTGTCTGATTTTGATCAAACTTCAGGGGTTTGTTCGTTGTACGATGCCGATCGAACAGTTGTGACTATTATGAGTAAAATTTATAGCGCCACCAACTGGCAGCAGGAAATGTGTCATTTTTGAAAATGCTTTGAATTCAGCATCTTATTTTTACCCGATTTGCTTCAAACTTCATCAGAATAATGACAAAACACGGCCGATGTAAAACTTTGAAGGGAATATTGATATCTATAATATTGTTGCCATGGTAATATGTCAAAGTTGAATATTCTTTTCCGGTGATTTTGAGGCAGATAACATGCTTAGAATTCCATGAAACTCAATACACATATCCGTATTAATGATAGTTAGACACTGGAAAAAGCTCATAAATGGGCGTGGAAGAGGCACTCTATAGCGCCACCTTTTGTCAAAAGTGGGGGGGTTAGTTTTAGCTACAGACACCAAACTCGGTACATAAATTGTTCTTATTAAGCCGGACAACTTTCTAATTTACAGTCATTAGCTACGACCAACAGGAAGTCAGCTATTTTTATTTTAATGTTTGTTTTTTGAGAAAACAGGCTGTAAATAAACTCATACTCCTCCAAGCAGAAACAAGTAGTTCACACCAAACTTTGTCAACATGATGCCAATATACTGAAGATTTTAAATTGCGGACGGATTTAGGATATCTCGAACGGTGTGGTAATGGTGATTTATTAAAGTAACAGTAAAACAAATAGCAGTAATTTTCTTATATCTTTAAAGTGCAGTTTCCAAACACTTCAAAACTTTTTACATAAATATAACAAGTCATTCTGAGGAAACATGCATAGTTTCAAAAATGTATCATGCTCAGGGGCCACAAAACAATTAAAACTATAACTGAAATTGGTTTAAAGGTGAAGAGTGTAATACCAAGGATGACCACCAGATGGAGGCATAGCATTAAATTTCAGGAGCTGCCTCTATGTCTATCAGAATGAAAAGTAATGCATAGAATCAGCTGAAATGTTCTGTACTGTCAATATTCTTTTACATATATATTTTTTTCTTTTCTTTTTTATAGTGATAGAATATAATAGAATAGAATAGAATATAAAAAGTATTGGTAACAATTTACATTAAGGTCTCTTTGGTTAACATAAGTTATTACATTAATTAACATGAACTAAAAAGAACAATATATTTTAAAATCATTTATTAATCTTATTTAATGTTAGTTAATACTGACATAAAAATATTAATGTTATGTTAATTCACAGAACATAAACTAATGTTAAGATGCAACTTTAAATTTTAATAATGTATTAATACATTTTTAACTTAACATTAATTAACATTAATAAATGTTATATAATTATTGTTCATGCTAACTGGTATAGTTCAATAATATAGTTTTTAACACAAGTTAATTCAAAACTAAGTATTAACAACATATGTTTTACTATATTTTTGTGTTAGTAAAAAATTATTTATGTTAGTTCATGGTACAGTAACTGATGTACATTAACCAGAAATTTTTATTAACAATGTAGTAGTCAATTGTGAACATATCATTAACCAAGATTCATGAATGATATAAAATTATTGTTCATGCTAACTTCATGTTAACTTATATAATGTTAAAAAATAAAAACTTATTGAAAAGTGTTACAAAAGATTTACATTGTTCTTTATGTGTGAGTTTGTGTGTGAGAGAAAGAGAGAGACTAACATTAATAAAAGCTATATAATTATTGTTCATATTAATTAATATTGTTAATTTTAATAACTGAAACCTTATTGAAAGTGTTACCAAAATTGTATATATTGTTGTGTGTATGTGTCTGTCTCAATGTCTTGATAGTTTTGATTAACCCTTTCATTGCTGTATCCATCAAAACCAGACTGCCAGAAGGTTACTGTAATGCATGTGCCCGCTGGGCACAGTTTTCCTGATGCCATCGGCGTGGCGTTTGCACTGACGGCTTGGGCCCGCCATCGCTGCTTGCAGCTATATTTTATTTTTTTGTAATTTATTTGAAAAGCAGGACAAAACAGTAAAAAGCACATTTTGGCTATGTAATTTATGCAATGGTGAAAAAAATGGCAAAATACATGGGGGAGGGGGGGATGCAAAAAAAAACGTGTTCGGTATTCGGCACAGTGTTTCATTTTGTTCGGCTTCGGCCAAGAATTTTCATTTCGGCGCATCCCTAGTTTCAACAAAGAAACAGTAAATAGTATTGAAAAATTCAAGAATTATGAAAGTTTACCTCAGTTTACTTCAATAACAGTATCAATGTTGCAATGTTTACTAATTATGAAACGGTCAAGCCAATAAATGTTGTTTTGATTAAATCTGAATCTGAAGGCAGTATGTTTGCATTTAATACTTCTCAAGTAATTGTTAGCTGTTTCTTGGAATAGAAGAAAATGCAGAACGTTTATGTGCAATAATTAATCAAACAAGCCAAGAATTGCAAATTTAAAAGAACAAATGCAATTTAGAAAACCTACCCAGGAAAAAAAAATAAAAAAAAAATATATATATATATATATATATATATATATATATATATATATATATATATATATATATATATATATATATATATATATATATATATATGAGCAAGTAACAGCCAGTGTTCAAAACTATCGCCTTACTTTAGCCCGATTCACGGTAAGCTTATAATAATATTTTCTAATTTGAGTGGTACGGGTTTTTGCGGGAAATTCGAGCATGGAACTGCGTCATTACGTCACACAAAGTTTTCCTAGCTAGTAGGCTATCGCACGTGAGGATGCTTCAATGATCATTTGATCAATGATCGCTTTATTGATCATTGAAGTAGGGCTGCAACAACGAATCGATTAAATCGATAAAAATCGATTACTAAAAGCGTTGGCAACGAATTTCATAATCGATTCGTTGTGTCGCGCGACGCGGAGACGTTTGATTATTAAAAAAAAAAAAACTTTAGTTGAGCGGAGCGGAGTGAACACACTCGGTCTCTCTCGCGCACGGATGCTAGCAGAGTTTGGCGCCTCATAAATAAAGTAAAAAAAAAAAAAAAACGAGCGGAGGTAGAGGAAAGATACATGGCGGAGGCAGAGAAATCCGTGCGACCCAAGTCATCCAAGGTGTGGGAGCAGGGGCGGCGTTATGCGTATGGCAGTTGCCATACCCTAGCCCAGTCAGGTGCTGTGAAAAATTATCCAAACTTGAGTCGCTTATAATTCGTTATTATTTTAAATCAGAGAGTTTTAAAAATAGTAAACCAATGATAAGCATTAAAATAACTTGTCAGTAAAACTGTAACGCCATTGGATCATCTAGCTCTCAGCGAGACCTCGTACCTTCACCCCGCCTCCGTTCAGATTGACGCGCGCACAGCCTGGAGAAGATGAGATCTCTGCTTTTTCGCAATGCAAGGGTGAATAAATAATTGGTGTTTGAATAGTACAGCGTTTTCTTTACTCAAACACTATGTCAGTAAAGGATAATGTTTTTGTTTGTTTGAAGAGTGGAGAAGAATTAGTTATTTGCTGTCTATATACGTTTTAAATATCCTGTGCATTATGTGCATAAGCGCTTAATTTGAGATTTTGGCCAAGTGTATTAAACAACAAGAAAAACTAAGCGCCCATATAGCTACAATCAAAGTTATATAACCTGTAAAAGTTGATGAAAGCATAATGCACTTAATGCACTTATGCACTGCATAACAGTTACAGCCGTTCTAACGACAGACAAAACACTCCATCTCCGTCATTCTCTGGTCAAAAACATTATTAACTCCATTTGAGCTTGATTTTCATATAATGTTAAGTGCGGGTGTCTGATACAATACCAACGCTAACGACGCAGTGTTGTTAAATTATTTAATTTTTTGCACTCCCCCCCCAAAAGTCTATATATTTGGCAGATGTAAAGCATACATGTGTATGTTTTTTGTGTTAGTCCATTTTTATTTTATTTTATTATTATTATAACAGCTCAGGGATGTTCAAGGAGCAACATGTTTGTGCACTTTCTAAAGATTTTAGTTCTGTTTTTGAATAAAGGGTTGGAAATTAATGCTTTTTTTTTTTTAATCCGATTCATCGATTAATCGAAAAAAAAATCGACAGATTAATCGATTATTAAAATAATCGTTAGTTGCAGCCCTACATTGAAGCCAATCACAGATGTATCTGTTGAGCGCGTGAACACAATGACCAATCAGCGCTGTTCAAGAACCCGCTCAACAGCGCTCAAATCTTAGCGGGAAATGGACGTTTTTAAAATTTCAGTACCGAATGGTAACGCGGTCGGTACTTTTGACAACACTACTAGATGGCACAAAAACGTGGCAAAGCACTTTCCAAAACATCCGCTTCTCAAGATGCACGATTCGCAGCAGCGAAAAGTTGATTCTTTGCTTACTTGATCTAATATGTTATGTTTTTAAAAATGTTGTAGATTTAAGTAGCAAATGAGATCGCTAAAATTAATACATATATTTTGAGACAAAGGTCTTCTTTATGATTTTCAGTTTTGGTAAGATAATTAAAACAACAGTTTTTAAATAACTAAAGAGTATGTAAATGTTTGGTATTTGGGGTAAAAAGCGTCCCTGCTGTTGGGGATAAAGGCGTACAGTAATTAACATGATAATTAATAGATGGCTGACTTTTCCATCTGTTGACATGACATGGTTAGATTCAGACGTTAAATATCATATATTATGTTGGGTCACCATGTTTAGAATAAAACCATCATATTTAAAAACATGATATTAATTATATCATATAATACAATACCATTTGTTGTTACTACTTTAAATATATATTCAATTATTAATTGGATCTCCTTCAGTACTTTCTTAATTGTTAAAATGATTTTGTTTATGTATTTTAAAATATATTACCATATTTTAATGACAGTATATTTATTAATCAAAAATTCTTTTATTTTTAAAAATAAGCAGAAAATAGTACAAACTTTGCTAAAGTGATTGTTTTGAACAAATGTTAACTTTTTTTTTTAAACCCATTATTTTAGCTGAAGCATGTGTATCAGTGTCTTTTATCCCGTGTGTGGAGTAAAGGCCCCCTTACCACCTCATACATTTATATTACAAAATCTTTTGCTCCATTAATGTTCAATTCAACGTATATATTTTTTTCTGCAATTATACATTTTAGGCGCAGTGATTAGCACATTTTTTCTAAAGGTGGGACTTGGCCCCGTTGTACCCTACACTTAACAAGCCTACAGGAGTCAGATGAGTCCTTTGCACAATCTGACTCTGCTTTAGCCTAAATTTAAACTGCTGATTTTGTCTGGCCAGAGGAGAATGACACTATTTCCCCGTCTAAATACTGTAAAGCTGAGCCAAATATCAAGCTTATAAATATATCAAAGCTGCTTTGACACAATTTGCATTGTTAAAAGCGCTATACAAATAATAGTGACTTGTAGCATATGAAAGATGGGTTCAAGTGTACTACAAGTGGTAACTAAATACATTTTTAAATACAGCGCATTTTATTTCATGGTGTCCTAAAACAGCAGTTGAGTAGTTGATCTTAAGAAGAACTAAAGAATCATTTTCAGCATATTACGTACAAAATTAGTGCCCGACAATAGAGCACTTTAAGTACATTATGCAAGTGTACTTTTTTAACCTGAGTAAAGTTATTAAACGGTTAAATGCCCTCAAGGCATATTATTTAGCTCCGATCAAATTATTATGTATATTCCATTACATGTGACTTAAAACCGTTTTAAAAATACATAAAAGAGGCTTTGCAGATGTGTAAAGTTACCGATCCAGGAGGGGATCCAGACCATCGAGGAACATCTCCTCTTCTATGGAATCCACGCTGGAAGCGGCACTCTCGTCGGACGATTCCTCCAAATCAATCACCTCATCGTTTTCATCTGGTTTCTCCATGTTACCGTTCACACACTCCTCCGTTTCATCCCTTTTCTTTTTTTTTAGCGCTGGCCGCAAAATAATCGCCTCATCTTGTTCCTCCTTGATATCACACCGCTCCGTGTTAGTCGTTTTATCCATTACCTTTTTTGTTAGCGCTGGACGCAAAATGCAATTCAGCTGCTGCTGGCTGCAACAAATAAATCTCGTGCAGAGAGTAACGCACTCTCATTGGCTACTTTTCTTGTCTGTCCTTATATGCTGGAATATCATTGGCCAAAACGCAAGGCAGCGGGAAACTGGAGGAAAACTGTATTCACGTGCAAAACATACACCAGATAGTCCGATAGGGCACGGTAGGAACCTCCTATAGAAATAGCACCCCTGTGAGGATCGCCAGCTCTAGTCATTGTAATTAGATCGAGACTGTAATCTCTGAGGACTGAATTTAAAAAGAGCTATTTAAATTGGGCAAGTCTGAAAGCTGATTGAGATGGCTTGATATCAGGAACACTCAAGGAAGTATAAAACATAAAAATAAACGAATCTGGCCTGCAAAATAGGTCCTTTGTATTAATAAAGAGTTTATAAAAATGCATAAAAATTCATCTAATGCTATGAGAGTGAAGATGGAAAATGAGTAAAATTAAGTTGCAAAAATGGCTTTATGACTTTGATCACAAACAATCCTTTTTTTTGTGCATTTTCTTAATACAGAGCAAAATGCATGCAGTCCTATTTTAAGAGAAAATACATTCAAATCCTGATTTCACAGCATCAAAAATCCTAATCATGACACGAACTGTAACAGAACAGCAAAATTTAGCAACGGTAACCATTTAGGCTGATATTGGAAAGCATTAAAAGTGTAGTTCTGATGTTGTTAGAGCGCATCAGAATAAACGTGGGAAAAAAAGGGCCTATTTCATATAACTACTTACAATGTTAGTACAACGTTATAAAACTACCACCAGAACTTTAACTCTTTTCTATATTATTTCCAGTTAATATTGTAAGAATTACAGATCATCAGACACTTTGAACTTCTGAGATGGACAACACACACACAGTATATTAACATACAGACATCTGTCTCCACATCCCACTGAGAGAAAATGCCTCTCTCACATATGCATCAGTTCCTTTTCATCCCCATCCTTCCCTTCACTCAGCTCACACAGAATGGTCAATAGTAGAATATAATGTTTTACATGATTGCAAGTGATATTTAGAGTCATATTTGGTATCATTTGAATTGTCTCAGGGCGACTGGTACAATGGGGTCATTCTTACAAGAAGTAAACTAAAAGGTAATACAGATCAGTTTAGAGATATTTTGCACACTGTCAGTTCCCAGTGCCTTTCAAGCAAATTACCTTCTGTCCCAAAAGGTGATAACTCTACTTGATCAATGCAAATTCCAATTGTTAGTTCTTGTCTCCATTTCGGGGGATGTTTATCTTGGTCAGAGTACTTAAGGAAATCATGCAAGAAGATCAGGGTCTTCTGTAGCTGGAATGAGCCCGTTCTAAGGTCAGGTATGCATTTTCACTCTTAGACTTATCCTTGAGAATTTGATGTTTTGAATTGATATGATTTGATATCTCTGAATTGGCTGTGTAATTGGCATAATACATATTTACCTGACTGATAATAAATTGTTACATTTGATGTTATTCTGTTTTACTCTGTAATTATTGACTCTAGTAGATTACGTTGTATCCTTGCTAGCGGCATGAGCACCCGAATGAATGAGTAAATATATAAAGTAAAGAGTTAAACTGAATGATCAAATATCAGAAGAATATTAATTAGAAACAGACAAACAACCAATTTGCATTTCAACCTAAATTCGAGGTCATAATAAAATGGAGTCAGATTTGAAGACCAGGATTATTATAGTTAAAAAAAAAATCTTAATTAAAAATCTTATGTCGAAAACAATACAGAGACCAAACCATCTATCAAAACATAAAAAAAATACATTAAAATAAATCAAAGAAACTAGAGGGGAAAAAAAGTAAAAAAAAAAAAAAAAAAAAAAAAAAAACAGTACTACTTACCAGCAGATGGAGCTCTCATTATATCTGTAACTGCATGACTTCTCGAGGGAAGACTAGGATGGTTTTGTCTGCATAGAAACACATTGTTTTTGCTATTCGACATGGCTGGCATACCAAACAACTTATTAAACTTACAGGCAACAATTATCGAATGCAATATTACCAAATGACTTTCTATGAAAAGAAAATGTGTATTTTATGTGGACTTTGGCAAAATGAAACAGCATCGGAAAATTGGAGCATATAAGGGCATTTAACCCTGCTAAATGTTAATATGACCATTTCTATCATTTAAAACCATATATAACAACATTATTTTAATATCTGTCACAAAACAATAAAGAGAGCAAAGTCTATCAGTTTCAAACAAATTACATGACAACAAAGCAAGCAAAAAGAGGTCTTACCAGAAGGTGGAGCTCTCAACATGTCTTAGTTAAACTAGACAACTGTTGGAGAAAAAAAACAACAGCATGGTTTTGATGCATATAAATACATTGTTTTTGATATTTGAAATGCCTGGCATAACTGCAAAAAAAGTAGACTTTACTCTGAGCTCTATCAAATGTGACCCTGGAGCACAAAACCAGTTTTAAGTAGCACGGGTATATTTGTAGCAATAGCCAACAATACATTGTATGGGTCAAAATTATAGATTTTTCTATTATGCCAAAATCATTAGGATATTAAGTAAAGATCGTGTTCCATGAAGATATTTTGTAAATTTCCTACCGTAAATATATCAAAACGGCCAAATATTGTCCTATTATAACAAACCATACATCCATGGAAAGCTTATTTATTCAGCTTTCAGATGATGTATAAATCTTAATTTCATAAAATTGACACTTATAACTGGTTTTGTGGTCCATGGTCACAAATATATTTGGTTATGCAAAGCATACTAGATGATGTGGCCCTAAAATATGAAACAAATTTAAAATGCACACATATAATGCATGATATTATGACTGCTTTTGTGTGAACTGAATTTACCACAGGTCATGCAGTTAGTATGGGAATGTTGTTGACATGGGCCACATTAAACATTTAGATGCAACATGAGCATGGTGAAACAGTACGAAAGCGAGACTGAGAGAGCGAGCGTGCGTTCACTGCCCATCCAGGAGCTCAGATAAAGCAGACAGTGTGTACGTGTGTCCAATCTGAAACAGGTTTTCCCACAATAGGAACTCTCCACCCCATCCTGCTTGGACTTTAAAAGCCCAGCCTCTCTACAGAGAGACACCCGTTTCGCTCAGGTCTGCCCACCTGTTCTCATCTTCTGCTGCAGCTCTACACGGTTTCTCTTGTCCAACCATGAGTCTGAGAAGCAAGCGCATCAGTTCCAGCAGCTCTGTGAGGAGCAGTGGGAAAATGGGAGGCTACGGCTACAGCAGTTTGAGTGGGATCTCCTTGGGAGCATCTGCCCCGAGCTTTAGCACCAGCTCAGCCTATCTGGGGCCTCCTATCGCTAGCGTCTCTGTCAACAAGAGCCTGTTGGCGCCCCTCAACTTGGAGATCGACCCCAACATCCAAATGGTGCGCACTCATGAGAAGGAGCAGATCAAGTCGCTGAACAACCGCTTTGCCACCTTCATCGATAAGGTAAAGTTGGGTTTCTTGTTCACAGAGAACATTCTGTAAAATTTCAGCCAAAAAGTAAAGGTCTTTGAATGTCAAAACCAACAGAGTATTGATTGCGATGATAAAGTCTTAATACGATCAACATCCCAAACCTCTGAGGGAAAGGCGATTTGGTAGACTCGCATGAAACCGATAGTTCTGTAGCATGACCCATTTCTGTGAAGCCTGTAACCTGATAAAAAGCAGGTCAGATCTGACCAAGCCACTGAAGACAGCACTATCCCAGTGAGTATGAAGGAAGCTTTTGTGTGCCGGAGGACAATGCAACCGAATCTCAGGGGCCCGCTGGACTGAAATCGACACTTCAATCGCACTGAAGTACAACCAAGTCACTGTTGCGGGCCGGGGCAGGGCTGGGTCCTCCAACACGGGACTCAGGTCGGCTTTTAAAGTGCTCAAAATTAAGGATTTACGAAGAACCCAACTAGGTCAGCCACTACTCTCCGGAGTGTTACCGTTCAGCTAATAGGGAGTCATATTGCTCTGTTAATGAGTCCATCCTGGCAGGGTGGGCATCAATTAAAGCAGCCAGGCTTTCAGGATGTGCAGTGAACTGAAGAAGTCTCAAAGAAGAGCTCTTAAAATGCTGAAATTCCACTGAAGTGGACTCTTTCTTCTTTGTTCTTATAAAAAGATGACAGGAGTAACTTTGGTAACAGAGCATTAGTCAAACACTTTAATGAACCTACCTCATGTTCCTCAAGGAAGATTTACAATTAAGGTGAACAACTTTTACATCAATATTTCAGTATACTGGGTACAAATATGGTTACTTTGAGAACAATTCTTTAGATGATGTTATAGAAGCCACCTGAGGATTTACGTTTTGCTTCACTTAGCTCGCATAACATTTCTTATAACATTGATTAGAGACTCATCAGTCATACTGAACTTATATTTAAATTCAAAATTTTGATACTGACACTGGAAATTTTCATCAAATTAATTCATTATATAAATAAATAATTAATGTATTATTAAATTAAATAATATACAAAATAATATATTAGCGCTAAAATGCACTTTCAAGTCAAATACATTTTTGTCGATCGATAACAAAGGCAGAAATTTCTCTTAATTTCTATATCTATTACACATGAAAGACAAACTGAAAAAAGAATGAAAGACTGAATTAAAAAATATATATATTTATTGTTACCTCTACAGGTGCGCTTCCTGGAGCAGCAGAATAAGATGCTGGAGACCAAGTTTGAGCTGCTGCAGGGCCAGACCCCTGGCCGGTCCAACGTTGAGCCCATG
Organism: Onychostoma macrolepis; assembly: GCF_012432095.1. Classification (NCBI taxonomy): domain Eukaryota; kingdom Metazoa; phylum Chordata; class Actinopteri; order Cypriniformes; family Cyprinidae; genus Onychostoma; species Onychostoma macrolepis. The sequence goes on along the minus strand of NC_081176.1, from coordinate 6,344,468 downwards.
TTTGAGGCTTACATGGCTAACTTGCGCAGACAGATGGACGTGGTCAACAATGACAGGACCAAGCTGGATGGAGAGCTGAGAAACATGCAGGGACTGGTGGAGGACTTCAAACACAAGTAAAGTATTTAGATCTACGCTAACACCAATGTTTACTGACCTTAGAGGCTCTCCTGTATTTCTTTGAGAAACCAATGGAGCAGAACCTGCTAATGATTTTACTCTAACCTTGAACTGACACAGCTCATTAAATGAGTTTGGGTATCATCAAAAACAATGGATCACATTTGCTATAAACTTTGTCCACATTCACAAATACCCACTTTGTATTTTCTTTGACTCAGATATGAAGATGAGATCAACAAAAGGAACAACCTGGAGAACGACTTTGTGATTCTGAAAAAGGTGGGATACCTAAGACTATACGTCAGAGGTCAAAAATAGTATTTTTTCACATCATGAAACACAAACCAATAGGTATGACCTCACTGTTATGTGGGGTTAGGGCAGGTTACCGTGTAAAAAGCTGGACTTTCAGGGAACAGGGAAAGTTAAACCTTCACAACACGTTGAATAAAAGCAGCCCAGGAGAGGGAACAATGAAATGTTTGGGAGGGGTAAAGAGCTCCGAGTCTGAAGGGAGTTAAGCCTGAAGGGATCAGATCACCATTGACAAAAGCCTGGGTGGAGACGTGGCATTATTTATACACTAGAGGAGATCTGTTTTCAATGGCCTACCTACCGAGAGCAGCAAGAAGTCAAAGTTGCATACTAAAGATGTAGGTTTTGATATATCAATATGAGTCTTTTCTGGTGCATGTGGGGGTTTTTGGTGTTCAGTGCCCAAGGAAGACATACAAGTTATTCAAGGTTGTAATTGAGAAGAGGAAAAATGGAGTACTGTGTGTCCCGCAGGATGTAGATTCTGCGTATCTGGTGAAAGCTGATTTGGAGGACAAAGTTGGTGCCCTGACTGATGAGATCAACTTCCTGAGGACCATCTACGATGAGGTAATATTTATACACTTAGAAAACCAGCCAAAAAACTACATACCAAACAAAGAATACTGTTTTTCTTTAAATATTTAACTACAATTTGCCATTTAAGGAAACATTGGTTGGACCAAAACAAACATCTCAACTAATATGGCTTGCAAGAACTAGTGTTTACAGTAGTTTCCACACAGTTAAACTACACATAAACTTGCTTTATCTCTATGAATCAGGAATTGCGTGAGCTGCAGGCCAGCATTAAAGATACATCCGTCATTGTGCAAATGGACAACTCCCGAAACCTCAACATGGATCATATTGTGGCCGAAGTCAAGGCTCAATACGAGGAGATCGCAGCCAAGAGCCGCGAAGAGGCTGAATCCTGGTACAAGTCCAAGGTAGATACAAAACACAAACTGTTTCCTTTTATGAATTGGTTGCCAAGTCAACATGAAATGCCATTTTCGAACTGTATTTCTGATTGACAAAGCACATTTAGTGACATCTAGGATGGGACCAATACATTGGGAATTTATTGGGTAGGGAAAGTCGTTTCATTACATTTTAATGAAAGATTATGAAGACATTTTTCCTTTGGAATGAGTAATCGTTCACAATAAGACCCAGAAGATGGATTAAGAAAGTAAATAGGGTAAATTTTCACGTTGACTTGAGGTGTTTTTCTTCAGAACTTCATAAAGAGCTTTCATTTTGGAATGGACATCAAGCAATCAGGTGTACTGATCGTTTTTCCATCTCATGCTGCTCAGTTCGATCAGATGTCCTCTCAAGCCATTCAGTACAACGACGAACTGCGAAACACTAAAGGAGAGATTGCAGATATCAACCGCATGATCAGCCGTCTGCAGAGCGAGATCGAGGTTATTAAATCACAGGTGAGAAATCTGCTACATCACCTTTGCTTTAACCAAAACCCATGGTGGTCGCTAACTCTCGAGCCTACAATTGATTTAGCGTGCTAACCTGGAGAACCAGATAGCGGAGGCCGAGGATCGTGGCGAGCTGACTGTGAAGGAGGCCAAAGGTCGTATTAAGGACTTGGAGGACGCGCTTCAGAGAGCCAAGCAAGACATGGCCCGCCAGCTCCGCGAGTACCAGGAGCTCATGAATGTCAAGTTGGCACTGGACATCGAAATCGCCACCTACAGGAAGCTGCTGGAAGGCGAGGAGGACAGGTAATGCAAAGAGTCCTGTTTTAGCGTAGTGTATTCTGAGGGGTGGAACTGGAATGTTAGCATTAATAAATATGTTAGCATTAATCTCATTTTTTCTCACCTCTTACAGAATCGGACAGCAGCCCATTGTGAACATCCAGGCTGTTTCCAACTACAGTAAGCGTAAATGGACTAATGGGACATTATTCATTACAACAATGGCCACATTACACACTTCTACATGACGTTGCCCATGGCATTGTACAGCTTATAATGTACTCTTTTCCTCTAGAGAGGGTTCTGGTTTTGTTTGTGACTTTAAAAAGCATTATTACCATTGGGATATGTGGAGATGCTCTTGAATTTTTGACATGTCTTGGAAAAAAGGCTTCTCAAAAGTATTTGCCTCTGGTCCATTCCTTTATGAAACAGCCACTTACAATCAATTGTCCATGTAGAAATTCAAGCCTGTCTCACAGTTTGTCTGAAAGTGAAAGAGGACATTCATCATCATATTACAAAAGCAAAATGGGTCACAAATCCCATTTCACATCATACACAATCTGAAAACTTATTGTGTTTATTGTTTAATTGAATTATTGTATTTCTTCACAGGTTCCAAAGGGGTGAATGGTTTTCAGCAGAACAGCTCTCCATCACCTAAAATCCTGATCAAGACTACTGAAACCAGAAACAACACCAGATTCAGCACTCACTGAAGTGTTAACCATTATCAAAAATGCTATACCTATGACAGTTAACATTAAAAGTAGAAGTAGTTTTCTTTTGACTTTCTATGGATCAATGGGAAGAATCTGAAATTAATTTTCTGAAGGAACAAAAACCTTGTGTTTCATTGAAATACTATATATATTCAATATAAATACTCACAAATTAAATGACTACATAAAATGAAATTATGGAATGATTTATTCTACAGAATTCAACATTTTTATTTTTGAAAAGGATAAAGCTTGCACATGATTGCAATACAACTAACACTTTTAAAAATGTATCCCCCCCCCTCCCCTTCAGTCTGCATTTGATTATTTACTTGTTATTTTGGACTAGTGCTGTCAAACGATTAAATCGCATCCAAAATAAAATGTTTTTGTTTACATAAAATGTGTGTGTACTGTGTGTATTTATTATGTATATAAAAATACACACAAATGCATGTATATATTTAAGAAAAAAATATGGTGTGTTTATATATTAAAAATATTGATATATATAATGTAAATTACATGAATATAAATATATACACATGTAAATATTTTCAATATATATATATATATATACTGCATGTGTGTGTATTTATATATACATAATAAATATACACAGCACACAAAAATTGTATGCAAAAAAAATAAAATAATTTTGTATGCGATTAGTCGCGATTAATCGTTTGACAGCACTATTTTGGACATGATGTGTATGCAACATAAGTATCTTGTATACCTGAAACCTGATACACCATCTCAACAAACAGATCTGATTTCACCACTTGAAAAAAATGACAGTGCAGACAGTTCTGAAGACTTAAGATGGAAAACAAATCATAATTGTGTGTGGGTGTGAACAAAGACCTAAAGTAAGATTAGTCAATGTCTGTAAGAACATGAACCATAAAGAAGAAATAAACACTTACCTTCTTCAACAAGAAAGAAATTAGAAGGCCTGAAAAATAACACCAAAGTGAATATATTTTCAGCAGTGCAATTTGAGTATTTCTTCCTGTAAAACCTGTTCAAATGTAACAAAGTAATTGTGTTATCTGGCTACAGGCAAATACACACAAGACAGTCAATGTGCACTCTGTGACAGTAAAACATGATATGATCATATCTTCATATTGTCCTTGATGCTCCCTCTTCTCAATAGCTTGAAGCTACATCAACTCACAAAAACACCAACAACAGCCTTGGGGATCATTTCTGTTTGAGCAATATTTCAACAGAAACGGTTTCAGTTCTACTGTAATCCCAATTATGAGAGTAATTTTTTGAGGAAGACAGGAGCCGTTTACTATGTCTGAAGGGGCTTTATTCAGCGCGTCGTACTTAGTGAGGGTTTAGCATTACCTTGAATCAGACAAACCCCAAATTTAATCAAAATTACATCCTGAAGAAATGTAGGCGATGAAAAGCATCATGGTGGAGCCAGAACATACCTACTTTCATTACCTAAATTGCTCCAAATTACTCGATTAAGCTTAGATAATAAAGGAAATTACATTATTTCTTACCACAAAGCTTCACAATTTCGCAGAAGCAGAGATCTCCTCGTCCAAAACATCTTCGTTTCATGTCCTATTTCTGGTACTTTGACCTCATTTGTTAAAATTTAAGTGTCCAATAAAACGTTATATGAAAATAATTACACATATAAGAAAGCGAGACCGTTAGCGTTAGACCGTTAAATTATTCGTCTGTTAATGTTTGAATTTGACTGAGAGCGCGAGAAGAGTTCTGTGACGTTCATTCTGGAAACGCGCGCCGATTTTATTGTATATAGATTTAAAGGATGCTTTAAATTGATCAAAAGTGACGATAAAGACATTTCTGACATTTCAGATAAATGCTGTTCTTCTGAACTTTCTATTCATCAAAGTAACCAGAAAAAAATTATACTCTGCTGTTTTCAACATAATATTATTATTAATAATAATACTACTACTACATGTTTTGTTTTCTTTGTGTGTGTGTGGGGGGATCATGTGACTGGAGTAATAATGCTAAAAATGCAGCTTTGAAATCACAGGAATAAATTAGGCTACATTTCAAAACACATACAAATAGAAAACAGTTATTTTAAGTAGTAAAAATATTTAAAAAATTAAAAAATAAACGCAGGCTTTGTGAGCAGAATAGACTTCTTTAAAAACATTAAAAATCTTACTGTTCAAAAACATTTGACTGGCAATGTACATATTTGTACTTGTTGCTCATTTGTAAAATAAGCAGTTAAAATACTGTGCATATAAAGCAACTTAAATTCTATTTATATGCAACGCTCTAAAGAAAACAGTAAATACATTAGACATTTGAAACACTGTAGTGGAGTATAGTGTTTATTAAATTACCGTATAATGTTTAGAGCATGTGCTAAAACAAAAAAAGATTATATCCATCTGTCTGCAATAGTTAATTTATAAATATAATCCAGGGGACAAACACATTCTTCTTCTTCTTAATAATACTTACTTGCATCTGTCAAGTAGATATACTGTTACTAAAAACCAGGTAAAATAAAAATAGCAAAGCATACATCACTAGTGCCCTCTTGTGGTCGGTTAATACAATAACAGTCTACCAGACTAGGGTTACAGTCTAGTGTCAGTCCATAGTCCACAGCTGTAGACTGATCTAGACTCATTAAACTTCTGTCTGACTCTTTTGCTCTTAATCATCGTCTTTTAAAGAGCAGAAGACTTCTGTCCCATGTTGTATTACCAAAACTCTGCACCAGCTCCATGCTGCACTGCTTTTCCAAGTGCTCTCTAGCATGCGCCGCCATGTCCCCTCGAATCTCAAGGGTCTTGAAGTGGTCAAAGTCACTGCGCCCCAGTTTGCGTAACCGGCGCGCAGCAGAGCGGTAACACTTCCACGGCTGCGCCTCCAGCAGCAGATACTCACAGAGAGATGCCAGTCTGGAGAGGAGAGACAGAAGCGCTGCGTCTCCGTGATTCAGATGCACCCACATAGTTACCGCAAAACAGGTGCACAGGTGGAAACGGGGACAGCCAAACCTTCCAAAATAGGACTCTAACACTATCCGGCTCTCTGGATCATCTGTGATATCCAGAGGGATAAACTGGATATTCTGAGGAAAGGGGTTGGAGTTTTGCGCCCGAAAGATTAAATCCTGGTCCAGGTCACATCCAAGCAGATACACTTCTCTTTTAGAAAAGTCACTGCCAGGGGCGTCCTCATGCGATAAATGCTTGTACAGAGCAACAGACAAGTCCTGACAAACAAGGGAAATATTAATAAACAATATTTTGGTGATTAAAAACACAATTTTACGAGTTAAACATGATACATTTTCCTTAATTGAAACCAATCAAGTGACATATATATGACAAAATTATATAAGTCTCATAAAGAGCAATTTCTAGACAAAATAATTTACTACTGAGCATAAATCAACTAGAAAAAATTTCCATATGTGACCCTGGACCACAAAACCAGTCTTAAGTGTCAAATTTTCAAAATTGAGATTTATAAATCATCTGAAAGCTGAATAAATAAGCTCTCCATTGATGTATGGTTTGTTAGGATCGGACAATATTTGGCTGAGATACAACTATTTGAAAATCTAGAATCTGACAGTGCAAAAAAAAAAAAAAAAAAAATCAAAATATTGAGAAAATCACCTTTAAAGTTGTCCAAATGAAGTTCTTAGCAATGCATATTACTAATCAAAAATGAAGTTTTGATACATTTACGGTAAGAAATTTACAAAATATCTTCATGTAACATGATCTTTACTTAATATCCTAATGATTTTTGACATAAAAGAAAAATCGATCATTTTGACCCATACAGTGTATTTTTGGCTATTGCTACAAATATACCCCAGCGATTTACGACTGGTTTTGTGGTCCAGGGTCACATATGACTTACATGTCTGGAAACCTGATATTGCTTAAATTAATGACTGAAGTAATTTATTATACTGGTTTTACACCTAATACTTAAAATGGATGCATATGATCGGTTAAGGATTCAGTAATATCTGTCTATTCTTGAAATCTTTGAAATTCTTTTGAGAATCTGAAGGGTAACATTAAGGCAAGTTTGTGTTTACAGATAACCACAGCATACAAAGAAAGAAAAAAAAGATTAATATCTAATAATAAAAAGTATAGTATGATGATTTAAATACTTAATGAGAGGAATCTGTCATTTTTACCCCTGAATTACATCCTACGTCCAGTATTAAAACGAGTTCAGAGCCGAGTCCGATGTTTTCCAGCAGCGTTTCTGGTATCAAACTCAGGCGATTCTCTGGTGGGTTGAAGGTGTAATAATTGATGAAGTTTCCATAAGGAGCAGCTCCTGGATCTTCATTTTCCTCTTCATTCACATGGGGAACGTGAGTCTCCATGTCTGTCCAACAACAAAATAATCCCTGAAGGCGCGCGTTGCTATAAAAAACGAGTTCCTCATTTCAGATCGATTGTACGCATTCATAAATTTAAAAAAAGGCAGCCATTATAAAGTTAAAAGTCAGCCGTTAAACCCAGATATTCGGCTCAGTGCTGTAAAATATTACCTTTCAGATGATGGAGTTTATAAACTCTCAGGAAAATTTACGAGAGAAAAACGTATTTACTACATTTGTCCCTTCTGCTTCGCCATAGAGTTACGAAAGGAACTGCGCATGCGTACAAACCATTTGCCTGACATTGAGAACAGAGCTGCATTTCCTCAAACTTTGAATTGTAATTTAAACAGGTAAGACTCCACATTTGGCTTATTTCATGTAAACGCAGTAATATTAAACGCCTCTAAAACGGTATTTATGTAGAAGAAGCTGACTAAAGCTTGTTTTTTGACTTTTTTTGGTGGAAAACAATCGAATTGTGGTTTAGATCAGGGTTAGCTGAGATGCAAACTCATGCTGATGTGTTGTAAAACCGAAGAGAAATAAAATTAGTATGCACGAATGTTGAATATGATGCCATGTACCATCTGGAGATCTTGAATCTTGATTTTAAATCTAGAGACACAAATCTCCACAATTACAGTTTTCAGACTTTCTTCAGTAAAACTATGGCACATTTTTTTTTTTTTATATTATTCATGATGTTTCAGATAAGATCTTTTCATAATTTAAACCTTTGACATATTGTGTATCCATGCTAACAATTTCTTTGGTCCCCAGAATGTTCTGGGAACGTTAGTTTTGGGTTCTCATGTTGGTTCGAAGAGAGTTTTTAAGGTTTGTTTTTGGTTAGCCAGCCTTTGCAGAACATTCCCAGAACCTTCTTATTTGGTTCCCCCCAAAAATAACCATATGGGAACCGTTCTGTGTTTTCTGAGATGCTACCCAGATAGTACACATGTCTGCAAGATATCTGTTAAAGATCATTTGATCTGGAAAGCATCTTCTGTGTACAAACATCTGACAGACGTCTGTAAGATGTCAGTTTTACATACGTTCTAAATCATAAACATCTTAAAGACATCTAATAAACGTCTATTTGACATCTGATAGGAAATGTTCTATAGACGTCTGTAAGATGTCAGTTTTACATACGTTCTAAATCATAAACATCTTAAAGACATCTAATAAACGTCTATTTGACATCTGATAGGAAATGTTCTATAGACGTCTGTAAGATGTCAGTTTTATCGTTCTAAATCATAAACATCTTAAAGACATCTAATAAACGTCTATTTGACATCTGATAGGAAATGTTCTATAGACGTATTGCAGATGAGCAAACACTCTAAAAAATACGTCTTGCAGATGTAAATGCAGACGTCAAATAGACATCTCTGTAATGTATATGTGCTATCTTCACAGATCCGTCATGCTCAGCGGGAAGCGCATCGCTGATATGGGCTATAAGCTCTTCTCGGGCTCCATGATGCTGTTGACGATGTACGGCGGATACCTGTGCATCATGCGGGCTCAGCGATACATGCTGAAAAGGAAACAGCTGGAGCTGGCGGCAGAGAATGAGAGCGCGGCTTCAGAGACCATTAAAGACTGAAGACACGGGCTGTAAATAATCACTAAACCGGACACTGATCATGTCACACGGGTGGGACAATATGTGGCCCAGGAGATTGACTGCAGAAACCCACCTGCGTTCATGATCCTCGAAGGGTTAATTTGCCTTTTTGTGGAGTTCAGTGAGATCTTATGTGTTGTAATATATTAAATGTTCCTTGTTAAATTTACGATCATGGGCGTTTGTGCATGTAGAGTTCCCACACCTGTTAACAAATGAGTTTACCATGTTTTTCCAGGTGTTTTTAAAGATTACACATGACATTTCAGTGTTGTTATTATTAACTACAACTAAAATTATTACAATTGTTTTTGTTCATTTAAATAAAGCTGAAACAAAACCTAAATATTAGATAAAAAAAAAATAAAAATAAAAATCAGCCAACTGAAAACAAGTTTAGATTGAAGTACTAAAATAATACTATATCTTAAATAGAAATTAAAACTAAATAGAAATGACATTAAAACAAACTGACAAAAGCACATATGATTACTACAACTTAAGATAACGAAAAATATAAAAATAAAAGCAAATTCAAAATATTAATAAACACTATAAAAAAAAGTGTATAAATACAAAATACCAGTAGTTCTCAACTGGTTTTGCTTCAGGATCTAGATATTTAACATTAATTTAATTATTATTGCATTTATCATTTACAATGCTCTTTATGAGCGGAAAATTCCCACTTTTCTGCAGTATAGAAATTTACATTTTTAAAGATTTCCAAATTGACTACAAGACAGAAAACTACACTTAAAATTCAGACATTTCTAGGACGACCATGGGAACCCTAAACTTATTTCATTTTTCATATTTTATTTCTTCACATATTTATTTCATTTAATCCACCCTGAATTCAAGTGGAAGGTAAAACACCTATTAAATCAAAAAGCATCTCATTACAGGATAAAGGCCCAGCTTTCATTTTAATAACCTTATTTGGTTTCCAAACATAAAAAAGCAAAATGAAAAACAGCACAGGAAACAAATTACAAACACATCAGTTACCAAAACAAACAATGAACACAAAAAGAAAAGCAACTGTATATGGAAACTCAAGTACATCTGACCATTAAAATCTGAAGAGAATCTTCTTTCATGACTTCAGTAAAACGAAGCGTTGAAAAGAAACGTCTTCTCAGCTCCCAAGACAAGGAAACGATGGAATGCAAATATCACTAATTTAATCGTTTTTCTCTTTCACAAGCTTCTCGTAGTGGCCATAATGTCATTACTGTCCCATCATCACCGGAATGATGCCCCAAAATCTGTCATTGAGTCTAAAAAGTCCCACAACGGGGCGATTTTGTTGGTGTTTTGGTGTTGGTGTGAGGTACAGGGATGAGGAATAGTCCCGTCACGATATTTCTGGGACATGAGTTCTTTGTGCGCAAGGCCGCGCGGAGGGAGCGTCACCAGTTGTTGTGGTTCTGGCTCCAGGGTTTGGAGCCAAAATGGCCGTTAGTGCCATTTTCTCCTCGGGATGAAGCCGCCTTGAGTCGCTCTTTGGGTGTTGTTTCGGTTTCTTCCTCCGAGCTGCTTTCGATGTCGCTGCGGTCGTCTTTGGACACCTGGAACGACATTTGGGGTATTAGTTGTAGTACTTTTAATGGTCTAATTGTTTAATTATTTTATCAACTTTAATTTGTTTAACAGTTTTTAAAGCAGACCAATCCAATGGTCGATTTTTAATTAAAAGGACCATTTTGGTTCAATACTCTGGTTGGAAAATGTTGTCAGCCTTCCTCTAGAGGGCGCTTGGGTGCTTTAAAAGCAAAATCCTCCACTCAAAGATCTATATGAGTTTGTTTCTTCATCAGATTTGGAGAAATGTAGCATATCACCACTTGCTCTCTGCAGTGAATGGGTGCCGTCAGAATGAGAGTCCAAACAGCTGATAAAAACATCACAAGTAATCCACACCACTCCAGTCCATCAATTAACATCTTGAGAAGACAAAAACTGTGTGTTTGTAAGAAGCAAATCCATCATTAAGAGGTTTTAACTTCAAATTGTTGCTTTTGGCTACAATATGACTACATAATATATAATAACGCTTCCTCCAGTGAAAACGTCCATCTCCTGCTGTCCTCTCACATCAAAAAACAGTTCAGAGCTGTTTTGGACTGTAAACGATGCTTGATCTGCAGATTTCGCTCCTGATTCAGTAGAGCTCACTTTTTCACTGCAGGAAGCATTATTATGGATTATGGAGTCATATTTTAGCCAGAAGAGACAGTTTGAAGTTAAAACCTCTTAATGATGGATTTGCTTCTTACAAACACACAGTTTTTGTCTTCTCAAGATGTTAATTGATGGACTGGAGTGGTGTGGATTACTTGTGATGTTTTTATCAGCTGTTTGCACTCTCATTCTGACGGCACCCATTCACATCCATTGGTGTGCAAGTGACGTAATGCTACATTTCTCCAAATCTGATAAAGAAACAAACTCATCTTGAATGGCCTGAGGCAGAGTAAATGTTCAGCAAAATTGCATTTTTGGAGTAAACTAGTCATTTGAAACACATTTCAAGTTGCTACAAAATGAACCAGGAAATCAAGTAAAGAAAGCAGACTTACAGCCGTAGAGACTGAGAGAGAGGGAAAGACCCTAAAGCGAGCAAGTTTAGCAGAAAGAGCGAAAGAGTTCTATCAGGACAGAAGCTGAAAGATGGGAACAGCCTTCCAGCAGCTAGAGAGGGGAAAGACAAACCAGTTCTGCAGGAGAGAAAGATAAAAAAAAAGAGGAAACGCGTGTAACTACACAACATGAACCTCCTGAACTTGTGGCTCAGAGCGAGCAAATAAAGTCAGGTTTGTGCGCACCTTTCCTCTCATGATGGCTTTGTAGGCTATGCGGGCGATGAGGTAGGACCAGAGGATGTGCAGCACCTGCAGCACCAGCAGCAGAGAGTTGAAGAGCCACCAGGACGGGTACGGCCCGATGATCTCCCAGCTCTCGAAGAGCGTCGTGTTCAGAATCCTGCAACAACAAAACACTTCATCTTATCTAAAAATGTGGGGAGAATTCATTTCACCATTATTTGTAAATTTTACCAGTAAACTGGAGGAAGCATTATTATGGATTATGGAGTCATATTTTGGCCAGAAGCAACGGTTTGAAGTTAAAACATCTCAATGATGGATTTGTTTCTTACAAACATGCAGCGTTTGGCTTCTCAAGATGTGAACTGATGGACTGGTGTGGTGTGGATTACTTGTGATGTTTCTATCAGCTGTTTAGACTTGCATTCTGACGGCACCCATTCACTGCAGAGGATCCATTGGTGAACGAGTGATGCAATGCTACATTTCTCCAAATCTGATGAATAAACAAACTCATCTACGTCTGCATTACTATTTTGTATACTACTGATATTTACTATTTTCTGGCGTAAAATGTGTACCACAAACATTTGTCGTCATATTGTCAGATTTGGAGACAAAATATTAACAATATCTAAATATCAACAATTTGTTTACATCCAAAGTTGCAAATTTAAGTATTCAAGATAACAAAATAGCCACTTCCTGGGAAACTGGCGCAAAGTATCAATAATAAAAATATTGGATATATAATTAATAAAATAATTGACCTCATTTGATAACATAACACAAGTATTCAAATAATCATCATTTACATTAACTTGTTGTTTTGATAAAAAATAAGTAATAGAAAACTATGGCTGCAGACATATGGTTTTCATGATCTGTTGACTTTTTTTTTAATTAAATGAGAAATTAATCATGAAAAATAAATAAAATATATATTTCTATTCATGTTTTGATATTTTACTTTTAACATTTATATTACATAAATCCTTGATAAATCCTCATTAAATTCAATGCAATAATTTACTACTGAATACATTTACTATTTTTTTATTTCATTTCAGATGATTTTCATTTAAATTTCTAAAATGCTGGAGACTTTCAATACTTATTTTAGCATTAATAATATGAATACTAAATTAATGCTATTAATATGCATTTAGTATTAGTATGCAATATTTAGTATAATAGAAAGTGATAAGTAAGCAATAAGAAGCTGTGCTGTATTGTGAATAAGTCACAGCTGAAAGGCGTTGTTAGACACGAGTGACTGCAACCCTTCACTCATTATTCATTACATAAATAATAAACAGTTCATTTTGCTGAACACATGGAACAGTTTTGACACTATATTATTGATTGCTTATGTAGCTAAGGGGGTTGCACAGTGATACACCGAACTGGATGGAACGGTCATAGCTGTTCTTTATCGTGAATAAAACACAGCTGCTGGCCAATCAGAATCGAGGACTGGAACTAACTGTTTAATAAAATAGTATAGAGAATCTTTAAGGCATATAATAGTGATTTCTCTGTGTGACGTCCTGCTGATTGAGTGTCGTATCTGCGGTGGAGTGTCAGTGGATCTGGACTGTGTGTCGGTTCTGTCATCGTGATACCAAAACCCAGACACCGAATCCAGCTTCTCGGGTTTCTCTCTGCAGGAGACCATCAGCGGCTCTCAAATACAGTTAATTGGACTATTAAATGATCGCCTGTGCCTGTGCACACAAACACACATGCACGCACACACACACACACACACACACACACACACACACACACACAGAGTGATACTTACCAGAATGGGAAAATGATCAATCTCGTCCCGAAGAAGATCATACTGAACACCACAAACAAGAAGTCACATAAACGCTGGTATTTGGCATAGTTTGCTAACTTTGCGGCCTATAAGATAAAAAAAAAAAGAAAAGAAATGAATGAATGAATGATTAAATAAAACAAATATTCATAAAAAAAAAAAAAAAAAAGATGCATTTGGAAAAAATACAGTGGGATAGAATTTTATACATCAGTACTTGTTTAAATACAGTTATATAATGTTTTTTTTTTCTTTTCTTGATTTTTAATAAAACATTCACTCGGTGTAGTTTTTGTCAACTAAAACAAACAAACAAAAAATTATATTTAAAATCTTAAAGAAATGTTAAATGAAATAAAACAAATATACACTGTATGTATGTATGTATGTATGTATGTATGTATGTATGTATGTATGTATGTATGTATGTATGTATGTATATATATATATATATAAAACCTTAAACTTATTTCTTGTATTTTATTTTTTTAGGTAAGCTGTTAAGGCGACATTTAAAAATGAAAATTAATTAATTAATTAAAAAACTCAATAGACATAAAAAATAACTAATACAAATGACAAAAACACACAAGAAAATGACTATAACTAAAATTGAAATGACAATGGAAAGTGTGAAAATTCTATTAGTATATTAATGATACTAAAAAGTGCATCAACTGCCATTTAAATGCTAATTTATAAATGGTAATAAAACAATAATAATAATAATATTTGGTATCTATCTATCTATAATACAAATAACTAATAAAAATAAAATGATAAAATATATGTTGATTTACCATTTTATTTGTATTATTTTATTTTATTTTATTGTAATATACTGCATATATATTATACGTTACATTTATAATATTATAAATCTAATGTATAATATATATACGTAAAAGACGAAAAAGGGTTTAAGCATAAAACAATAAGTGTAATACTGCTTTAAATGGTTTTTATAAAGCAGTATTACCTTTATAAAACATCATGTTTGAATTTTTACATAAATATTGTGTTACACTGAATGACGACGTAACATTATTTCAACCAAACTTTGACATTTGACATTATTTGAAACCTTAAAAGTAGACACTTTACTTACATTTAATGTGATTTATATGGACATAAAATCACTTTTGTAAATTCCTTTTGATGCGGACATCTTAACGTCTTTGACCCATATGCAATATATTACAATAATATTATTAGAAAATAATACAGGTAATTTTGAATACATCAGTTTTGTAAATGCTGTTCATAATAAAATATCAAAATACTAGTCATTTTAGGCACAATTTTACTTCAAAATCTAGTTAAATGTCGATTTATAAATCAATAATTCATGTATCATTGAGGAAAAAGGTTAACGCAGGTAATTTCGTATAAAATTACACACTGCTCCTCAGTTCAGTGCTAGTTTATGAATATTGTTCAGAATAATGTGACAGTAAACCCATTGTTACGTCGACCCGCAGGCGCTCTCACCTCCAGCAGGAAGTCCGATGTGTCGTGAACGCACATGACCAAACTCCCCACACGCAACATGTTATTTACATACGAGAAACTGATCAGGCTGATGGTCGCCAGATGATGAATGAACATGATGAGGAAATCCTGCAGGAATACACCAGAAATATGTTAAAAACTACCAGCAGGTCATGAAAATATGATGCAAATTAAACACGAGCGCACAAAAACAATTCAGATTTGTCACTTTTCCCTTCAGCTGCGAACAGTAGCCAAATCCTCCAAAGTGTTTCCGCCGTGTCGAATAAAGAGGAACAACACCTCTCTGTTACGATCGAGTCACTGAAACTTATTATACAAAACTCTGGGCTCATAATGGCCACGGCTGCGGGCCGTATCTTAAACAAATACACGAGCCGCACCCTGAAGACGCTCGCCAAACGCCGGCGTTATGTGTCTTTACGAGCGAGAAACAGAAGCCATGTGCGTCTGACAGCTGCCGAGCTCATTCTTGAGTAGTTTAAGGCCTTTTCCTTCTCTAACACACCCATCTGGAGAAGTTTCTATCTGTAGCACATGACAGAGCTGCCGAGAACAGTGCTTTGTGAAGTATGTAAAACAGCAGTATTTTGACCTTAAGAGTTGATATGTATAAAAAAACTACTTTGAATATGTCTGTCTGGTGTGGTGGGAAGTTGAGAGAGGAGAGAAGCGAATTAAATCATGGATTAAACACAATAGAAATAAATGGATGGTGTTTGATTCAGAAAGGCTCACCTTTCTTTTGATGTCTGTGAACTGTGAGAACATGAGCGACCAGTAGAAGGCCAGTTCTGATATATAATAATAATACAGGCCTGAGGTCAGCACCTATGGGACACACACACACACACACAGATTACAGAGCAGAAACTACATCTGAGGAAACGCCAATGTGATAAATAAAATAATGAAATTAAATAAAGAAAATTATAAATTACCATAAAATGGGAAAGTAAAACAATTGTGAACAGTTGAGGGGTTTTCATTTTTATCCTAATAAATAAATACATACATGTTTAAAAATGTGCATAAAATTAAAAATGTGAAATCAATTGTAGGATCATTAAGATTTTTTTATTTAGGCAAGTTGCTCAGCTAACAATTTTTGTTTAGTTCAAGCTGAAGTATTAAATTGACTAAAACAAAAACTGAAACAAATATTAATTAATAAAAAAATAATACAAGGAAATAGACATAAACAAGAACTAATAAAAATGGCAAAACACACAACAAATTACTAGAACTAAAATTAAAATGACAACAGAAAATAAACCCAAATATTGATAATATGATTAATAAATAATAATACTAAATACTAGTATATTAATGATACTAAAATAACACCATCAACTGTCATTTAAGAACATTTACTGTCAGAAAAAAAAAAAAGAGTGGGATCATTGGGATTTATTATTTTATTTTATTCATGACAGTGCATTTACTCCATAAATATAAAATAAAATAATTTTATTTAATGCATGAAGTGACAGACATTTTAAGATCTTTAAGATTTTTTTTTTGCGATGTGAAATTCTTTCATGACAACTAAGCACATGAATAATCCTTATTATTATTAATAATACATTTGAATAATAATACATTTTATTTATAATGCGCTTTTCTAATATCCAAAGCGTTATAAAGTATTATACATAAAAAAAAAAAAATTCTTGCATTCTCCATTTGCAATCATTTATGTACTTAATAGATATTTAATTATGCTTAAGATGACAATTACAAATACTACCATGAAATAAAACACTTCAATCATTACATTAATGTAATATCAAATTTAAGGTATATATATATATATATATATATATATATATATATATATATATATATATATATATATATATATATATATATATATATATATATATATATATATATATATATATTTTCTTTCATAATAATATTTTTTTACATTACATTGAGTTGAAAATGTAGGTAACTCATGGAAATAATGTCACAAACCTTTTCTTTATGCAACATATAATTGATTTTTTTTTTTTTCCATTTTTGATTTCAGAAAAGCACATGTTCTTTGCAGGTTTCTTTTGTACACTCTTATATTGTGGACTGTTCACACAAATGAAACATAACGGGCAAAAGATTCCTGAAAATGTCAAAGTTAAGGTTCATTTGAACCCACATCAGAAAATGGCAACATTTTAAGCGTTACCTGATAAGGGTAATTATACCAGCAGTGTCTCGTATCCCACATCCAGGGAGACTAGAAAACACACACACAAATTTAAAAAAATTACATAAATGGCCCAAACAGTGATATCTGTCTGTAATTCCACATCTTTCAGTTGTAACTCACCTGCCACAGGAAACGGATCCCATATATATATATACACAGATAGAATGTAAACCTCCACCTGCAGAGAAAACAAATGACAGAAACTCAAACACACGGCTGCATAGGAGACAAAACCACAGTGTACAGAAATCAGAGAGGAAACACTGAACACAATCCAATCACGTGTTGGGAAACATGGCAGCCAGAGGCCTGATTTCACTGCTGAATCACAGAGAATGAGGGCGGATCTTTTGTTTGACAACAGATGAATCTGATATGACTAAATCAGGAAAGACCCCACATGGCTCTGTTTCCAAAATATATGATGGTAAATGTGTAATCATTTCCCATGTGAAGCACAACAACCTGTTCCTCCAACATCAACATGCATATTTTCACGGCCAATCTAGAGTACTTCCAGTGATTGACAGGAAAACCGACCAATGGAGGAAGAGACTCTGCCCACCTCCCACTGTTTCATTGGCAATGGAAAGTATTTTTTTGAAATTTCAAAACATTCCTCAATAAATATTTCTAACGAACCAAACCAACTATCTCTAAGACGAATTATTAGCTTGTTTACTAATACTTGAATAGCTTATACTAGACAAATGATGTAATCCAAATATCGATTATAATTTCCTCATCATTTTCCATAAATATGGTATAAAATGAAAATTTGAGATTCTGGGTGGCATATTTAAATTAATTTCTACATGCTAATGCAAAAGCATTAAAACATACATGCTCTCGCAAAACTTGGTTCTTGTGCTGGGTTTGTCCTGGTTCCGCCGGTGCCGAAACCATCGCTGGACCTTCCGCACATCCCAGTCCAGCTGCTTAGACAGACCCTCTAAGTGCCTCGAGTCTGGGGACTGGAATAAACAAGAAACATTGTGAGTAAATGTAATCATATCTTAAATTATCCTTCATTGTTTTATGGAATTATAAAAAGTTACGAATAAATTCTTGCTAGCATTTTATTTATTTGTCCTATACAATTCAATTCAAGTTTACTTGTATAGCGCTTTTCACGATACAAATCGTTTTTTTTACAAAAAATTAAAGGTTTCTACAATATATTATATGTCAAGTTGACGTACATATGGCAGAAGTGTATGGTAAAATCAGTTATTGACGTAATCAAACAGACGATGAACATTAACACTATACACACACGTAATTAATATTTTCAAATTTTTTGCATAATTTGACAATTTAAGCTAAACTGGAAATGACAATTATTTTTTCATAAAATTAGTAATAACTAAATTTTTTGGAGAAAAGGGGCGGATTTGGGAAAGGTCCTCGAGTTGGGATTCGAACTCGGGACGCCTGTAGAGCAACGGCACTTATGTTGTCACGCTACCCACAAGGTTATCGGCACCGAGAATAACTCAAAATTTACATCTTAATTTTACTTTGTTTTCTTCACGTCTTGTATCGCAAGACCTTCAGGTAACACTTTTGTACACTAATAAATTAACTAAATGTTATTGTGAGACAACGGGTCTTTGCAGGCCCGTCGTCAGGCGAAAGGGTTCACCCAACCCAAAAAAGTTGACAAAAAATATAAAAATTTCCCCAAAACAAAATGATGGCAATACTCGCAGAGATGTTAAGTGAAAAAAAATGACGATTTATTTACAGTGCTTGAGAGGTGAAACAATCCCAGTATAAAAATGACCAAAGCTATATACAAAGTAACAAAGAAAACACTGTACAAAAGAACAAAACAAACGGATAAATGTGTACATATACACGCAAACTTTGAAATTGCTCACGGCACCACAGTTGCACGCCGCCGCCAGGTAAACTGACAACCTACCCTGGTTTGGGGCTCCCTTTATAACTCAAGCCCGCCCCTCGGATTAAACCAGGTTGAGGTAAGTATAAAAAGGTAAGTATGTACATATTTACAATAACACACAAATATACATAACTATAACATTCACTGCATGTTTTCAGATGTTAAATAAAAGAATATATACAAAAATAACAGAAATAAACAGATTGCAACAACAACGCAACATTTCCTACTTCCCCTTTAAGACAAACAATGGACGAGTCGGCTTCCGGTTGCTTCACACCAGCGCCACAAACTCTGGCACTACATAGCCAGGCCACTGGGTGGCGCTCAGGTTAAGCCGGCCGATAGAAGGAGAGCAACGCGAAGACCGACTACACAGACACAAACAAACACTGAACACAGGTAAGTTTACAACACAAAACAAAACCAAAAGAAAACGAAAAATAACTCCAAAATATATGTATGTGTGTGTGTGGTTATGCGCAGCGTGGATCACTGTCGGGGATGGAGATGGAGTGGATATGTTTGCGTGTATGTGAAACCAGTATGCTAATGGCGTGCGTGTGCACCCACATCGCCTCAGCAGGGAATTACAGAGGAGGAGTGAGGTAAGATGCAGTGTGTGTGCTGCGCTAACCGACAGGGACAGGTCACTTTGTCACATCACCTCCCCTCTCCAGGCCGCGAACTGACCGGGTACCGAGACAGGTAGTCGGCTATCTTGTTCTGGGGCCCAGGTCGATGTCGAACTTTGAATTGGTATGGTTGCAGGAGAGATACCATCTGGTCACACGAGTTGTGATCCTTCATTGTGTGGATCCATGTCAAGGCTCTGTGATCTGTTTCAAGGATAAACTCCCTTCCCAACAAGTAGTACCTGAGGCTCTCCAATGCCCACTTGATCGCCAGGCCTTCCTTCTCCACTGTGGAGTATCGAGTCTCTCTTGGCAGCAACTTCCTGCTCAGGTAAGCAATGGGCCTTTCTTCACCCGCATCTCCCTGGACCAGGACTGCTCCAATCCCCACAGCAGAAGCGTCCACCTGCACAACAAACTCCTTAGTGAAGTCTGGACTCTTGAGGACTGGGCATGAACACATCTGTTTCCTTAAGATGTTAAAGGCTGAATCACACTCCTCAGTCCAGGTAATGGGGTTCTTCACATTTTTGCAGAGCATGTTGGTTAGTGGGACAGCAGTAGTGGAGAAGTTGGGAATGAAACGTCGATACCATCCCACCAGCCCCAGGAAAGACCGGACCTCTTTCTTAGTTCTCGGTCTTGGACTACGTCGAACAGCTTCTACCTTGTCCACTTGAGGCCTCAGCTCCCCATTTCCTAGGTGGTATCCAAGGTAGTTAGTCTCTGACTTTGCCCACTCGCATTTAGCCACGTTTAAGGTCAGGCCAGCCTCTTGAATCTTACTCAGGGTCTTTTCAAGGTGCAGAAGATGGTCTTCCCAAGTCATACTGTATATGACGACGTCATCCAGATAAGCGGCTGACCATTCTTCACAGCCTCTGAGGACTTGGTCCATCAGACGTTGAAACGTTGCGGGTGCCCCATGCAACCCGAACGGTAACACAGTAAAATGAAATAGCCCCAGTGGGGTCCGGAATGCCGTGTAGGGTCTGGACGCCTCCTCCAGGGGAACTTGCCAATACCCTTTGCAAAGATCCAAGGTGGTGATGTATTTGGCTTGGCCAATCCTCTCCAGAAGATCATCGATGCGTGGCATAGGGTAAGCATCAAATCTTGACTGGGCATTCAGTTTTCGAAAGTCAATGCAGATGCGCAAGGTGTTGTCTTTCTTCGGGACGATAACAATTGGGCTACTCCACTCACTCTTGGAGGGTTCAATAACTCCCAACTCCAGCATCGTCTCGATCTCTGCCTTCAGGGGTGCCACCAGCCTTTCAGGTACTCTGTACGGCCGCTGTCGGGAAGGTGTTGGATCAAGAAGGTGGATTTGATGTTGTACCCGGTTGGTCCGCCCAGGCCTCTGACGAAACAACGAAGGGTACTGGTCCAGAAGGTGGTGCAGCTCAGCTTGTTTGGACTCTTCCAGATGAAGCAGATCAACACCTGCTGGCTGTGCTGTCTCTCTCACCGTCGGCTCTGGTTGTTCGTCCTCCTGATCCCCTTCCACTTCCCGAATTAGCAGCGATGTTTCAGGTTTGCTGGGTGGCTCTTTCCACTCCTTCAGCAGATTAATGTGGTAAGTCTGTGTTGCCTTGCCTTTGTCAGGGTGATGAATTTCATATGTCACTGGTCCCATCTTGCGAACAACTGTGTAGGGTCCTTGCCATTTCATCAACAGTTTGTTCGATGAGGTAGGAAGCAATAACAGTACCTTTTTTCCAGGCTCCAGCTCTCGGGTTCTGGCGTGCTGGTCATACCATTTCTTTTGAGCTTTTTGGGCCTGTCGGAGGTTTTCTTGGGCCATCTCCCTGTAGCACTCCAGGCGGTCTCTCATTTCAAGGACGTACTGGACAATGCCCTTCTCCGACTTCGCCGTCTCATCCGGCAAGTGGCCTCCCAGCTCTTCCGCAGGAGATCCAGCGGCCCTTGGACCCGCCATCCATACAGGAGCTCAAATGGAGAAAAGCCTGTTGATGCTTGTGGTACCTCCCTATAGGCGAACAGCAAGAATGGTAGCCACTTGTCCCAGTCCCTTCCAGTGTCAGAGACGAACTTGCGGAGCATGTTCTTGAGCGTCTGGTTAAAACGCTCCACCAGTCCATCAGTCTGGGGATGGTATGGGCTGGTCTTAATCGCGGTGATGCCTAGCTGTCGATGCAGTAGCTTCATCAGCCGTGACGTGAAATTGGTCCCTTGGTCTGTGAGGATTTCATCTGGTATCCCCACTCTGGAGAACAGCTGGATGAGGGCATTGATGATCTTGGGCGTAGTGATGGAACGAAGAGGGAAAGCCTCAGGATACCTTGTCGCATAATCACTGATGACCAGGATATATTGGTGACCTGCACTGCTCCGTTCCAGAGGTCCCACAATGTCCATGGCGATACGCTGAAAAGGGACAGAGATCACAGGAAGAGGTAGTAAAGGTGCCCTATCCTGTCGGCGCACAGCACTGGTTTTTTGGCATGTGGGGCAAGTGGTGCAGTAAGTCTGTACATCAGTGTACATGGAGGGCCAAACAAATCGTGAGCTTATGCGAGTGTATGTTTTCTGGAGTGCCATATGCCCTGCCCATGGAATACTGTGTGCTAAGTGTAAAACAATGGGACGACAACATGTAGGGACAACCAAACGGGTGAATTCAGGGGTTTGCATGTACAATACATCATTTATGATAACATATTTTTCCCCACACATGTCAGCTGGTTTTTCCCCAAACACTTTAGCAAACAGTGGTTTCAATGACTCATCAGCTTTTTGCAGTTCTGCAATGTTTTCTGGGACCTTCCAGCCATGAACTTCAAGACCCTCAATTTGGATCTCAGGGGCTGGGGTACCAAGACCTTTATCTAGTTGTCGTTGACGATGTGTCTTTCTGGGGCCCTTAGTCCCACCTTGCAACAGACTATGGTGTAAGTCGGGCAATGGCTGCAGACCTGTTTTTACCTGGGCTCGTGTTACAACCGGACAAGCAACATCAGCATGGCCAGAAGTGGTTACAAAGTTTCTGGTAGAATGCAAAAGTTCAGTAAGTACTGGTAAATCTCTTCCCAAAATCATGTCAGCAGGTAAATCATCAACAACAGCCACATTCAACAAATACGTTTGGTCTTGTACACACATTAACTTCAGTTTGAGGGTACTGCTTTACATCCCCATGAACACATTGTACATCGACCAGATTAGCAAATGGAACATGTGACATGTGACTTCTTTTGAGCAAAGATAAAGAGCTACCAGTGTCCAACAAAGCATTCAAACATTGTCCATTTACAGTCACTTGAACATATTGTGTCTTGCATGTATTGTTCATATCAATGTCCTCCTCTCTTGGGACATAGCAAAACCCAGTCAGTTTAGATTTACGAACCGGACACACTGTTGCCTTGTGACCCGGTTGTTGACAGTAATAACAAACAAGTCTTTTCTCTGGAACTACTTTCTGTGCATGAGCAATTTTTGAATCAACATGAGGTTCATCAGAGCCACTGGGAAAGCTTTTAAAGTTACCTTTCGTGGGTTGAGAGCGCTGACTACCACGGTGAGCGTTGATGTACTGCTGAGCCAGTTTAGCAGCATCAAGTCCAGTTGTTGGCTCATGTTCCTTCACCCACACTCGAATCTCGTAGGGAAGAACACGGAGTAACTGTTCCAGGACGATTGTCTCACAGATCTCCTCCTTTGTATGCCGCTCAGGCTTCACCCAACGACAGTACAAGTTCCGCAGCCGATTATAAGTTTCAGTTGGTGACTCTCCAGCTGGAATAGAACCTGCACGGAACCGCTGACGGTAGGTCTCTGGAGAGATGTTGAACTTTTCCAAGAGCGCCTCCTTCAGGTCAGCGTAGATCTCTGCTCTGTCCTCATCCATAGCTAAGTATGCCTCCAGCGCCTGCCCGGTTAACAGTGGAACAAGGCGATAACTCCACTCGTCCTCTGGCCACCTCCAGGTTCTAGCCAGGCGTTCAAGCGATGCAAGAAGTTCTCTATGTCCTCCCCTGCTGGAAGACTGGCAACTTCGCTCGGTTCGCAGCGCCGGCTGGCTGCTGGACCCCATGTTGGTTGGTGAGTCTCGGTCTCTCTGGTAAGCTGTACTTCTGCGCTGAGCTGGCGTTGGGAGCTCCATCCGTAGGCTCTCAACATCACTCGACCTCTCAGCTGGACGGACAGCTTGCAGAATCGACTCGTAGACTCTTTAGCTCCAGAAGATAACGCTGCTCTCTGCTCTTGAGCTCAGGAAATCACGCATCACAGCATACATCCCCTCCAGATGATGCAGCAGGAGAGACGGGTCTGACTTGAGGTGACGTGGACTTGGGACGAACGGATGGGAAATCCCCCTCTCTCTCATCCTCTGTAGAGTCGACAGAGTCCCAGGCCACATCCTTCTCAGCCACAGCTTTGGACTGGGAGCGAAGCCCCACTCTAGGCTTCCTGCCTCTTGTCACAGTCTTGCGAGTAGCCATCCCACTTCTGACACCAAATGTGAAACAACGGGTCTTCGCAGGCCCGTCGTCAGGCGAAAGGGTTCACCCAACCCAAAAAAGTTGACAAAAAATATAAAAATTTCCCCAAAACAAAATGATGGCAATACTCGCAGAGATGTTAAGTGAAAAAAAATGACGATTTATTTACAGTGCTTGAGAGGTGAAACAATCCCAGTATAAAAATGACCAAAGCTATATACAAAGTAACAAAGAAAACACTGTACAAAAGAACAAAACAAACGGATAAATGTGTACATATACACACGCAAACTTTGAAATTGCTCACGGCACCACAGTTGCACGCTCGCTCGCCAGGTAAACTGACAACCTACCCTGGTTTGGGGCTCCCTTTTATAACTCAAGCCCGGCCCCCTCGGATTAAACCAGGTTGAGGTAAGTATAAAAAGGTAAGTATGTACATATTTACAATAACACACAAATATACATAACTATAACATTCACTGCATGTTTTCAGATGTTAAATAAAAGAATATATACAAAAATAACAGAAATAAACAGATTGCAACAACAACGCAACATTTCCTACTTCCCCTTTAAGACAAACAATGGACGAGTCGGCTTCCGGTTGCTTCACACCAGCGCCACAAACTCTGGCACTACATAGCCAGGCCACTGGGTGGCGCTCAGGTTAGCCGGCCGATAGAAGGAGAGCAACGCGAAAGACCGACTACACAGACACAAACAAACACTGAACACAGGTAAGTTTACAACACAAAACAAAACCAAAAGAAAACGAAAAATAACTCCAAAATATATGTATGTGTGTGTGTGGTTATGCGCAGCGTGGATCACTGTCGGGGATGGAGATGGAGTGGATATGTTTGCGTGTATGTGAAACCAGTATGCTAATGGCGCGCGTGTGCACCCACATCGCCTCAGCAGGGAATTACAGAGGAGGAGTGAGGTAAGATGCAGTGTGTATGTGCTGCGCTAACCGACAGGGACAGGTCACTTTGTCACAGTTATAAAGTAAAGAATTGTTGTTGTGAAAATTGTTACAGGCATAATTTGTGTTAAAATGTATGTAAATCACACAATAAACACTGAAATAGTACATTTATTTCACTTTTTCTTTTTCTTTATGATGGTTTTAAATTGAAATGATATATTTCTTATAGATTTTTACATTGTAAGCTTTAAAGTTCGAGTAGAAGACAAAAGTAAAATTCTAGTTTTCATAAAAAATTAAAATAAACTCGGGAACAAATTGCCTAAAGTTAATGTAAAAATTTACCCAATAAGTAATGAATTAGTTGCATTTATTTTACTTTTTCTTTTTGATAGTTTTAACTATCATTTACTCCATTTACTATGGATTTTTACACTGTACACTTTAAAGTCTGGGACAAAAGTGTGCAAATTCTAGTTTTCCAAAAAAAAAAAAAAATCAAACCCTGGAACATAAATAAACCAAAAGTATATAAATTCACTTTTCATTAAAATCAAACCCTGGAACATAAATTGCCTGAAATTAATACGTGCAAAAAAGACCTACAGAATAACCAACAAAGCAACAAATGAAAAATGAGACCGCAAATTGACAGCTTTCTTCCAAAAGTTATCTGTTCAGATCTCCACCCACAACACCAGCTTCAGAGCTGATAATAACGTTTTACAGCAGCTTGACAAAATGGCTCTTTGAAGTCACTGGTGATTGTAAAGACAAAGTTTCAACTCTATTCATCTGTCTGCTAATGTTAAACCTGCCTGAGGTGTATTTATTGTCGGTTTCAAGACTAAAGTTGACGATATCTCTCTGATGGCCTCATAAAACACACAGTGACAGCAGAGAGGCAACAGGTTCATAAAAGAGAAGAACCAGGACTGGAAAAAAAAAAAATGGTATTGAGAAATGTTTTGATTGTATTTTAATCTTATTTCACCAGTTTACTTCACACTGAGCATCAGTTTTGGTCAAGGACTCTTTCTCTCTCTCTCACAGCTTATCATGGCATTATTTTCCATTACGCTGTTTCAGCATACCTTTGTGATGGATGTAAACACTTTCTCCAGGACGGCGTTGGGCTGAGCTCTCCGACTCAACTCCGTCTGGATCTGAAGGATGGAGGCACATGGACCCGCGATATACCTGCAGGAGGAACACAGAGATACATCAAAATCTCATCCTGCGCTATCAAGACCGAATTCAAGCGATTTACATGCCGGACGTACTAATCTAGATCTGAAGTGTTTTACATTAAACTGATTTAATGATGTTGGCTTCTGAGACTAAATTTTAAATAGTAGTTTTCAAGTTACAAGCACTAAATATCATGCTGTTCTGAAATGTTAAAACATACAAATGGTGTGAGCACAGCAAATACTTGCATCACGTTACTCACTCTAGATTACTCACTGTTGTTTTTCACGTCGCTTGAGTGGATAAAAACATAAAAACAATATTAATAGTATTTTAATTTTTTTTAGATGCAATCGGACGTGTCAATAAGCTGTTCTCTGATTGGCTTGTGCAACAAAGCATCATGCACATTTTCTGTTCAAGTTGAAATTTTTCGTCTTGCACGGAAAAGACACAATTGAGGCGAATGTCACGCACATGCAGCAAACACATTGCCCAATTCACGTCATTCGCATTTCCCGGCATGAATTTATGTCTATTTGTGTCTGACTTTGCATAAAATCTACTCTCACTTAAATAAAACAATAAATCAAAATGAAATCGCAATCGCGATTAGGCAAAAGTCGCGATTGTCATGCACATCTCGTCAGTGAAGCACGGTTCTGTGATCAGTAGTAAATGCTAAAACATGTTAGCAACATGCTAAAACATACTAACAATGTGCTAAAATCATGCTAGGAACATATTAAACATGTTAATAATGTGTTAAATCATGTTAGCAAAGTGGTAAGTCACGCTTGCAACATGGTAAAGCAGGCCAAAGAGTGTTAAGACATGATAGCAACATACTAATTCATTAAAACAAAGTGTTAAAATATGTAAGCAACATGCTAAAACATGCTAGCAAGTGCTAAAACATGCTAGCAAGTGCTAAAAACATGCTAGCAAGTGTTAAAACATGGTAGCAACATGATAATTAGATTTAACAACATGCTAAAATGTTATCAGCATGTGCATGTTAGCAGCATCATGGTAGCAACTTCCTTAAATATGTGAACAATGTGCTAGAACACGTTAATAATATTTTACTGACTTCAAGTGAAATCTTTAAACTTCAAGCTTTTCAAAGTAATTTCAAACCTTCACACAAGGCTTTGTCAAGCTAACATCAATGTTTGTTTACAGACTTTACTCATCTAGTTTTAATCTCCTGTTCAACAACTCAAACACAAATCTTGATTTAATGAAAATTAACATGATCAAACAACATTTTACTATGTACATTTCGAAATCCAGTTCTAGTAGTAGGCACACAATAGATATACTGTATAATAGCAAGGTGCTAATAACGGACAACAACAACATCCCGAAACTTAGTTAAAAGGGGTTAAATTAGTGATTTAAGGTGGTAGTTTAGGAGCTAGTTTATCTAGTTGGCTCTTAAATAGCATAATTTCAGACGTATTACAAAAAGCCATTGATTTGACTCATGCAAAACCCAGCTACATTCCTAAAACTCCAACGAATGCAAAACAAATCAGTCTGACTCCATGATTAATGAACGCCAGAAGCTGCTGACGAATCTTAAGGACGGGAACATTTGAGTGGGACACTTTAGCTGCATTAAATCTATAAACAAATTAACAAACGAGCACTGGTGGTGGGTGATGGAAATCTATTTGCAAGTCCTGATCCCAAACATCTCACATCGTCAGGTCAGGTATATCTCACACCATAAAGAAATCAAATTACAATCAAATACATCCACGTCTGTTCACAAAAGTAAATAAATGGAAATCTAGGGCCTTCATGTCATTGTACAACACAGTCAGGACTTGGTTTTCTAAGAAGATGTTTTGTGTCTGTGAAGTAACTATCATGTGTGTTTTAACCATTTATAGACTGATTTCTTTGAAAACTTTGAATACACTGCATTGTTTTCAACAATGATTCAACCAATGATGTGTGTTTTAGGTGGGAAATCTGTCTAGCCAGCCAATGACTGTTGGCAAATATGGAAAGACTAGTGGCACAGAAATTGTACACTTTAACAGAAAAAAGGTTTTAGTAAAACATATGTAGGAAGTATTCTATTTATTGTTAATTTGGTGAAATAAAATAGTTGTAGAATAATTCATTTATGTAAAAAGTAAAGCACTGTTGATAAACATGCATTACTTTATTTTTACATTGAATATGTTGAATCTACTGTGCAACAATGGATATTTGATCAGAAAGATGCATTCTGAAAATAAATAGATATACAGGAAAAAAAAAAAAAAGATCAAAATAAATAATAAAAATATATTAAAATTAATAAAAAATACAAACTCTTTCAAACACTAGCAGAAACCCAATGGAATTTCTTTCATTATATTCCCAAGAAACAGTTAATATGCTATATGATGAATAAAATAAATAAAATGATTCAAATAAATAATAAAATAAAAAAGTGCATAAAATGAAAAAGTGATAAAAATAATGAATTATTAGCATTATCTGTGACAAATTTGGAAAATTACACACAAGTTTCTGTAGTTCAGTTTTTTTAATTGCATGAAACTGCTTCATTACATTATTTTCCAAACACTTGATCCTCCATCATTACTTAAATGCAAGTTTTAGCAATATTTATGTTTAGGAAAACATCTCCGTTTACTGCTTTTTTATTGTTAATTTGAAGAATTAAATTAATAAATATTGTCGTGTTCGTCATTGGTCATTTATATTTCAGATATTTGATGTTTTACATTTTACACTGACTGTTTTGAATCTACATTGCAACAATGGCTATTGGCTATTTGGTCAAAAAGACAAAACTAAATACAGAAATACAGGCAAAAACGAAAAATACAAACTTTTTCAAACACACAAATCATTCCTCATGCTGAATATTTACACAAGTCTTCATAAGAACAAAAACACCAGTTAATTGTGGTCAAAGTTCTTAATATTAAACTCACTCCACATCTCTCAAACAATAAAACCGGACAAGAGAGCAGTTTAATAAACACACCGCTCCGTAATGACCCTACATGCTCACTGGCCGTTTTAGCAATGTGTTGACAATGGTTGTTTTGAGCAGTTCATTAACCCAGAATTGGCACACGTGGGTGAACTATGTCTCCAGGTCCGTTAAACTGCGCCGCCTGCCCACAAATACTACATGCTGCACTGTGGAATTTGACACCCGCCATAAAAAGCAAACAATGCGTTTTAATTATAACAGGGCGGAAAGACATTTTGAGTGTCTCAGGATGAAGTTAAGCGTCTTTGCAGTGCACCAGATCGGAGTTGTGTAAACAGTGACGTTCCCTGATTGACACATTTACAATATTCCGTTTACGACGACAGGGTCAAAGTGACAGTCGTGTCCAAACTAAACATTAGCCCACTGATTAGAGACCACGCTAAAATCTCAGCTAGTTCAACAGTAAACAGACGTTTTGAACAATACAGTCTCGGTTAATCTGCAAATGCCAGTCTCAGCAAAATACTCAAGCATTAAAGCTGCCCCGGCCAGACTTGGCCGGTTGCATCACATGACCGTCTGTGTTTTGTTTCAGGCCGGTGGGCTGCACTGGTGGGGGGCGTCTGAAGACACAAACCGTCGGCTCCAAGAAAGAAGACTCCACGTGGGACGAGGGCTTTTCCTACTCTGAGACAATAGAAGGCCTTGTCACCGCACACACGTGATCTTTTGTTGGGTATGAAACCGGATCTATGTGCATAAAATGATGTTCCTCAGTCTCATTTTGCATTACAAATATTAAAATACATTTATTTGAGAAGGGAGATTACTTATATGACATGATCAAACTTAAGCGTAAACTTGGTGCTTTATTTATTGCCTTTTTTCCTCATCACACATTTTAGTAATCATCGTAAAATAGTTATTTGCAAACTTAAAAACTATTTTTAAATCAGACAAAGCGTTACCATGGAAATGGTACTTTAAAATCTTTTATCAGACTCCTCCCCCTAATGGGCAGTGTGAAGTGTCATATTACAAAATTTACTACAATATTTTAAAATGACAAAATACATACCGTTGGAAAGGTCTGAGTCTCAAGATTCCATATTTGGTGGCTATTTTGTGATAGACGTAATGGCTATTTTTGGTATAATACCAAAATAAAATCTCACAGAAACGTCATTATTATTATTTTTTTTTTTTTTTAAATATCAACTTCAAATTTGGAACATAACTTATTTAGACCTATAGCTTTGATTTTACAGCAATTTTTTAGACTCTCAAATATTTGGTAAAATAATTATTTTATATAAAATAAAAACATTTAGCAAATTCAAAGCAAGAAAAAAAATATCGGTCAGTGAGAAACTTGTTTTTGCAAATTTAAATTACACCAAAACTAGAGTTTTAACCAATAAAGTTTATACAATTTAGTTTTTTTTTTTTAAGTCTTAGTAAAATATTTGCTGTAAGCAAATGTCTGTCAGTAATGTTAGAAAATAATTTTCTTTTACCTTCATATTAAGTTTATTTTTCTCCACGCACTGAAAGATATTTTGTTTTAAGCAATTTTACCTAATTTTCATTAATTCTATTTTTTTTTTTTTTTTTTTTTAATAAAAGACGACATTCTTAGGTAATTTTGTGTCTCAAATGTATCTTGATTTCATTTATATATTTGTACTGGAAAAACAAAGCAATACTGAGGAAGAACCTCACTTCTTTATATGAGCTATGAAAGGGAAGTAGAGTATTTCAGTGCTGGTTTGAATGAAATCACAAGGTTTTGAAGACCTTTTGAAACAATGACGACACAAAACTGTGTAATAACAGGCAACAGCACTGGACTTCTGATTCAATGTTAAACAGGATGAAGTGTGGCAACAGCTCAGGGTCAAAAGCTGAATGCTTGATTCATGCGGATTACATCACTGCCGTCACACACATCATTTCTGGCACAGATTTTGCTGATGTTGTCATAGCAGGGATTCTGAATTGTTCAAGTTTTGGCTGTTGTGTGGGCGTTTATGTATCAGGCTTACGTTCAGCGCTGCATGCAACCCTCGCCATGCAAGGACAGCCGGCTAACAGCATTTGCCATTTTCTCACTAATTTGATTTGAGGCTCTGATAAGTGAAACATGACCTGAGCTTGTCCTATTTGGGTGGAGACTCGTTCTGTGCGTTTCTAGGTCTTTACAGGACGCAAAGACTAGAGCATGATAAGTGACCCCAGGAAAAAAGTCAAATCAACATGACCCCAACAAAAGACTACAGATAACCAGATAATGATACTGATAACGACCAATAAAACTATTTGACAGCTCAAGGTTAAAGGGATTGTTCATTCAGAAATGACAACTCTGTCATAATTTACCCACCCTCAAGTTGTTCCAAACCTGTTTGAGTTTCTTTCTTCTGTTGAACGCTAAAGATATTTTGAAGAATGTTTTTTTTTTTTTTTTAAGCATTTTTTCTATACTAAGAAACTAAAGTCAATGGTTACCATCAACTGAGGGTGAGTAAACGACGACAGAATTTTCATTTTTGGGTGAACCTTTCCTTTAACTTCAAATAAAACTAAAGACAATCAACAAAATTTTGATAATCACATCCATAAGTTTTCAATGTTAAATTCTTAGAATAAGCCAAAGATATGGGAGTAAATACATACTGACAATGATTAGATTTAATTGCAATTTCTACAATTACTTTTCTACTTTACTAAATGTAATACATCAGAAAATTAAATTCAATACAATTGAGATTCTTTACAAATTAGGTCAATTTGATTATAGTTTTTCACTAAATGATGAGATGCATCATGGAATCTGACTTTTAAGTAGGATTCAGTTCAAGAATCAAGATTTGGGAAAAACTTTTAGAAAAATATGAAGTGCAACATGACATCTGATAATTATAATTCAATTGCAATTAATTTCTAAATAATGCAATGCATCAAAAAAAAAAATCTGAACTTTGGTCACGATTGGATTAAACTGCAATTTTGTACTAAATGGACATGTTTAGATTTAATTTTAGTACATTTCATAAATTAAAGATCATTTACATCATTGTGGAATATTTATAAAAACCAATAACCAAGTTTTACATTTACACCACATTTATAAAAAAAATCCAAACATCATTAAAACCAAGTACAACCAAGTTTTAAGATTTGAATTCCTGATAGTTTCGAAATGATCTAAAACCATTGACTTAACCATGTTTTTTTTCCTGCATTGAAATATCAGGCCACTAAATAATGTTCGCTTGACAGTCAAAAAAATTAATGCAAAATTAATATTTTTTCAGTGCTGGAACTACATTGGTTTAGCTAGGGATGAAAAATGCTTTTAAACTCAAGTTTGTAAAGTGATGGTAGTTCTGAATTTGTGAAATATATTATTTTTAATTAAATGCAACGATGTAATCAAACAACTTGACACATATTTATGACAATGCATGCAAGTTAAAACTAAAGGCAACGTTTGACTCAGGAAAACTCAGCAGACCCACAGTACAAGAGCTGTCTCGAGCATTAACTATTCAGTGACAGACTGAACTCTAGAGGGAAGGATCCTGGAAACGGGTGATGACACATTTCCAGAACCTAAACCTCTTGAGCAACACAGCCTTGTGAATGCCAGCGTCACTCCTGCAGAGTCATTATGATCCGATGTTATCGGCACGACAGTTCAACACATTCCTTTGAGAGAATGAGCCCAAACAAGTGCTGCGTGAATAAGACCTTGTGCGAGTGTTTGTGTGTGTGTGCGTGAGAGAGAGAGAGAGTAATTATTCTGGTGTGAATGAAGGTTGAGGGAATGCTTTGAGTCCTCAGGGAATTAAGAAACACAAAAAGTGTATGTAATTCTGCCAAGAGCACAGTGACACACTTCAACTGAATGTCATAGTTTTCTTTTCTTTTTTTTTGCCTGAAAATCTGTGGAATAATGAAATAAAATAATGTCTTGTATAATAAGTTAAAATAAATAAGTGTATATTTGTACTAGTGCTGTCAAATGATTAATCGTATCCATAATAAAAGTTTGTTTACATAATATATGTGTGTGTACTGTGTATATTTATTATGTATTTAAGAAAAATGTTACGTTTATATATTAAATATATTTACATGATATAAATTATATGAATATAAATATATACATGGAAATATTTCCAAAATATATGCTGTGTGTGTATTTACATAAATATAAACAATACACACATATTATGTAAACAAAAACTTATTTTGGATGCAATTAATCGCGATTAAACATTTGACAGCACTAATTTGTACAAAAAGCTAAAATACATAAACAAATTTAAGGCAAAACATTTTTTTTAGGGGGTGCAAGGTTGACAGACTTACGGCAACTTAGCTTTTCATAACTTGTTTTTCAAACTACTGTAAAAAATACTTAAAATACACCTTTAAGTGTTTATTTAAAATCACACTTTATCTATTTGTGTCTGCAGATTTAAAATGACAATTACAATACATATAAAGGCCGTTTTCTCAAAATGAGTTTTTTTCCTCCACTTCAGTAGCACTTACATACACAAACATTTACAGTTTTATTTCTAATTATATTCTGAAGGTTTTTACTGAGGGGTTTGTTATTATATAATCAGAGTTGGGTGTAATGCATTTCTAAGTAATTAATAAGCGTATTACTTTTCCCTTGAAAAAGTCAAGTAAGGTATTACTTTTAATTTGTCTGTAATTTAATTACAATAACTTCTGATGTAATTGCATTAAATAGCCTAATATATAGGCTATTTATACAGTAGAACAATTCTAGCCTTTACAAAACAACAGTGGATTTAACATCAAAATGCAACATCTAATGTTAAAATCTAAGTTAACCTTCTCCCTTTAAATACTTTGGTCAGTTCAAGAATTATTTATGCAGCTTTATAATTTAATTTATTTGAAAGGAGAAGTTTCATGTTCATTCTTGTATTGTTCAACTGGTCGAGGTTGAGATGGGATTGGATTTATAAAGTAATTGGTAACAAGTAATGTAATACTTTTTAGAGAGATTAATCAGTAAAGCAATCTAATCACGCTGTTGAAGATGTAATTAGTGAGTAGTAGTGAATGACTTTTTTAGAGTAACTTACCCAACGCTATATATAATTTACCTGGTTTTATACAACGTTTTATTCTTTAAAAAAAAATTTTTCTGGGTTTTGAGAGTATTTTCAGATTTTTGGAGTGATAAAAGGAGATATCCAAAATCCCCTCTGTAAAATCATTTAACTCTAATATGCCAACAAAATGAAACAAGAACTTTGAACCTAAAACCTGTCAAGTTTCTTAAGAATTAACTACAAGGACATCAAAAAACATCTCTGTTTAGATGTTTAAAACCCCTGCAAGCGTGTAACTCGTCATCACTAAAGCACATCAACACTATCTGTGGTCCGCAGTCACCGCTGATGAATAAATGAAGAGAAAGACTGCTGAAGTCATCCTGACCGACCGCATGCAGATGTCCCCCTGAAACCAAACCAACCCCCTCTGGACCAACTAGGCTAATTGGCCTCCTCAGAGGCTCGGTCAGACCCAAGACATGAGGACATAGTGAAACATGACAGGGGTGTGCGCCTGACAACGCTCTTCAGCGAAACCAAGTAGGCCAGCACAACAAAAGAGGCCCAATTCACCCAGAGTCAATGCGATATGTTCATGCAGGACACTAAACGCCTGCTATCTGCTTCATAAACCGTGAACCGGCCCATAAACTGAATGTTCCTCAAGAGATACACTGAACATTTACAAGCTCTTCTGCAAGAATGAGGTCTGGCGGGAGTCCCAAGACTTGCTTATCCACAAACGAAGCTTTAGGTTTCCCTCAAGGTAAACAGTAAGAAAAACTTATTTTTCATCTACTTGCCAAGGAAACATTTGTCATTTCCAAGTAGTTCAACTTAATGCGCTAAAATAATAAAACTGAAATAAAATAAATAAAAACTATAGACATGTTAATAAAATAGCAAAAACACAAATACATTAAATCTAAATAGTATCTCTCTTGTCTAGTATGTAATCTAGTATGCAATCTGAAAAAAAAAAAAAAAAACTGGACACAAATGCATCAGGTAAATAATAAACTTTATACACCTCAAGCACTTCCTCTGACGTTAAAAACACTATTAAACACTAATTTTAAGTATACACAAATATTTCAGTGTTTCACACTTTTAAGAAGAAACCCAACATATTTGGTGCTGCTATGTGTCTGAGCTAGTCCTGTGGACTGGTTTCACATGCTATTTTTAGCGATATGCCGCAAACCACGCAACTAGTCAAAAGTAAATTTGAAAGTTTCAACAGAACTGGTGCAACCAGACTCAAAACCACAAGTACTTTTACCTCAACTGGATCAGTAAGAAAAAGTTTCTCCTAACAGGTTCCTCAAGATACTTCTCATACTCCACATCAACGAACCCTAAAGCGGCCAAACCAACCAAATCAAATTTGTTTTGGACGTAATACCTTGGAGTTTCATTCAAACACCATTATATTTGAATTTAGTCATTATTCAGTAGTATGCTAGATATCAAAGCACCACAGTTCTGCTTGTAACCATAATGGACCCGCTTTTTCTCATGAACACTGGGTTTTAGATGTCAAACGAGATCCCACCCACCAAACATTCAGCTGAGAACACTCTGGAATGTTTCTGCAGTCTATTATTAGTCCTAAATCTAAAATATTAGTTCAAGACGTTGAATGCTTTCCTGCAGAAAGCCAACAGCAGATAGAGCGACACTGGCTGTTATGTAACAGAATTGTGTTATGACAGACAGCCTGGGGTTTGGTGTAACTTGCATAGTAATTAGCATTTTTTAAATGTTTAGTTTGTGTGAAAATTTGAAGCGTGCATATTAACGGAATAATTCACCCCAAAATTAAGATTTTGCCATCATTTACTTAAACTCCATAAAACGTGAAACGTCCATAAAACCATAAAGCAAATAGCGCACTATATTCTAAGTCATATAATATTACAATTTAAAGGGGTCATGACATGATAAATCAAATTTGTCTTTGGTCTTTGTATCATTAAAGCGTCTTCATCATTATAAACAAAGCATTTATTTAATCAAGCTTCAAAAACAGCTCGTTTTCGATACGATGGGCATGGTGACGTCACTTAGGCACAGTCGTTTGCATAAACACTGCCTCCAGAGCAAATTATCGACAAACAGTCATCTTCTCACCATAGGCCCCGCCCACTAACGGCTGAAACTTGATTATGCTAAAAGTGAGTATCACGTTGCGTTAAAAGAAAATAGAAATTACAATCACAGCAGCTATCTTGCCTACACTGGATACATTATACTGCGCGTTCGCTTTCTGACACAGTCCACGCGCTCGAGTCAGTCGTCAATTGGACTAATGGAGTGAAAGAAGAACGTTAGCGTTGACGCGTTTGTTTTAAACAGCTCGTTCGCATCTTTGTACAGATATCAGAAGAATCGCAGCGTAAGAAACAAATGGACAGTTTATTTTTAATGGCACCCCAGATCGTGTCAGAGGATTGATCGGAGCATTTTGTTTTGTAAACGAGGCACAGTGTCATGGAGATTTTACAAGAAAACATTTGTTGAAAGATGAAGTGGGAATCACAGGCTCTCACGATACGATATAATCACGATACATGGCTCACGATAACGATAATATCACGATACAGCGATTCTGCGATAATCGATATATTTCTAGAAAATCCGATAATGATACATCACGATATCGGTCTAAACAAAATGCCTGTGAAAAGTGTACGTTTTCTTTCTTTATTCAAGTCCAAACTGTTAGAAAACAGCAACAACAAAAAAATAAAGTTCTGTAAATCAATTTTAACAAGTTGAGTAGGCTAAATAATTTTACTCTTGGACTTATTAAAAGCTTACACTTTTATTTTTCTCCGTGTCTAAACAAACACATTTAACTGCTTATCAAACAGAAAAAAAAAAAAAAAAAATAGATAGATAGATTGATTGATATAATATAAACCTGGTACATTTCAAAATTTACCTGGAGTGCTTTCTCAACCTTTCTACTCTTCTCATCATAAAAACGGAGCCCCACACGAAGAAATAGCCGTTCACATCACGTCTTTTGTGCTCTCAGGTTCGTTATTTCAAATGTAGATGCGCGGCAAACACACAC
This sequence comes from Onychostoma macrolepis, assembly GCF_012432095.1. Taxonomy (NCBI): domain Eukaryota; kingdom Metazoa; phylum Chordata; class Actinopteri; order Cypriniformes; family Cyprinidae; genus Onychostoma; species Onychostoma macrolepis. The sequence goes on along the minus strand of NC_081176.1, from coordinate 6,306,879 downwards.
ACTGCGCACTTCTGCGCCGCATTGTGGCTCTGACAAGGTTTTGTTTCGTCCTCCATGCCATAGGTGCAGATTTATGTTTCTGCCGGTCGGTGCCCACTGTTCACACTGTATAATGCGTTCCTCGTGCTTCCCCATCTTCATAGAGAACGCGGTTCATGGAACTTGCTCAGAGTCAGAGTGCTTTTGGAAAGCTGGAAATGGCGCGGCCGCGATTTCCACGCATTTTTAGACGCTGTGAACAGGGAAATCTATTTAGAGCACCTTATTGTATTAATTAAAATATCGATATTTGGTGCCAGATATCGATTCTCGTATTGCATGGAGAAGGATCGCGATATATCGCCATTTATTGTCCCACCCGGGTGTGTCTCACTCGTCCTTAAAAGTGAAGCTGCGGGCTCTTTGATCGCCCCCTGGTGGCTGGCTGCAGTACAGGTCATAAACCCCGCCCTCTCCATGTAAACGAATGGGACTTCAGTCAAAATAAAAAAATTAATTACACTTCCAATACAATTTTCCGAAATATGGTTTTGGTAATGTAAGATAGTTATCATCACGCTGATATATGTTCAATTGTTCATTTTTGTGATACGTTTGATTTTAGCTAGTAATTTGATGCTATAAAAACGTGGCGTGTCGTTATGGTTGATTGGGTCTGTGGGAGTTTGGGCGGGAGTTTGATTCCGCGGCTCCACCTCACGACTCTACTGCGCAGACTCGGGCTCCAAACGAATCTCTACTGCGCAGACTCGGGCTCCACATGACGTCATTTACTCAAGATGGCAGCGGCCATACTGAGATGTATTCGCTTCACTTTTCTATAGTGGAAGGAAGCGGAGATGCGTCGTCCATCTTTTTTACAGTCTATGGTCCCACCCCTAGAAGCGGTACTAGATCTGACTGCAGCTGCGTCACAAACCTTAAGTAAATGATTTCATAATGCTTTGTTTGGAAATGACAGTTTTATTTTGATTATGTTGTCAAAACAAACTTAAAATAGGGAGGGGGCGTTGATACGGTTTCCTATGCAATAACATTAGCCAATCATAACAGTGGCCGATTACTGAGAAGCCTTAAAGGACACACCCCTTAAAACAGGTCAGAGGGGTTCAGAATGAGGATTGAAAAAAATTATTTCCCCACATATTGATTTGTTTTATTGCAAGTAAACCTCAAGGAACACATTAAAATAATCCCCTTTAAAGAACATACAGAACTTTAAAACAGTTTTCACTTCGCAAACAAGTAACTTTAGTATTTTTTCATAACTGGTCCCCATTCACTTTCATTGTATGGAAAAGAGCAGCGTGAACATTGTACCAAACATCTCCTGTCGTGTTCCACATAAGAAAGTCTTTAAAAAAAAAACATCAAAAGGTTTGCAAAATAGATGAGGGTGAGTAAGCGATGACAGAAAACAGTAGTTCATTTTGGAGTGTACTATGCCTTTAAAACCTAGCTTTCCCACACTGACACACAAGTTACCACTCAAGCTCCCTTGAATTCAAAGCATAGCTGAGACATGACACTGCACATGTTTATACAGTACATGCATTACAGGCTCCTCTAAAGGTGTGGTGTTCATTTCTGACACTATTTCCAGATATTATTTACATTTAGTCATTTAGCAGACGCTTTTATCCAAAGCAACTTACAAATGAGGACAATGGAAGCAATCAAAATCAACAAAAGAGCAACAACATGCAAGTGCTATAACAAGTCTCAGTAAGCTTGTATTATAGTGCCAAAATCAACATTATTTAACTCTATATCATCACACATATTCCTGCACTTCTCCTCAACAAGGAAGTTTGACTGAAAAGCATGCTTTCTTTAAAGCGAGAGTGCGGTTGTAAAAGAAAGGGTGAAAAAAAATACACATAAAAAGACTTTTAGCTAAGAAAAAATAAATGCAATCCTCTTTTCTGAGTCTAGGCCTTAAGCTGGTCAGCTGACAGATGCATCAGGCTGAAAGTTCATAACCTGAAGGCTTGAAGTACCTCTTAAATTCATCCAGCTCAAATGGACTTCAAAACAGCCTCTTTTAAAAAATTCAGACACGTGCATGCATAGCCTTCAATATTAAGACCCGGGAAAGCGTGCGATGCGAGTTTAAAAGATTGATATGTATACACCAGTTGAGTCTACACAAAGTTTTGAATGCCAGACGCGCCAAAAGGCGTCAAATCAAACGCAAATCATACCTCTCGAAGACGATCCGCACCGCGAAGATCCCCAAGGCCAGCGGCAGCGCGGAGAGCAAGTGGCCGGCTTTAGGGTACTCCACCCCGGGAGCTGGGTCGGCCAGATCCGCCCAAGTGACATTGTGCGGAAGCCAGAAGCGCTCGTTCCAGAACCAGGCTGAGAGCGCAGCCATGTTTGGAGGAAAACTAGAGATTCAGAGAGAGAAGAGGACGTAAAGAAAGAAAATATTCGGGTGGCAAACGATTCACCGCCCCCTTTCTCCCTCTCTCTCTCTCTCTTCCTCTCTTCCTCTCGTGTGTGTGAGTGTGGATGAGTGTGGACGTGTTGAAGGTGTTTCCACACCCGTGATGTTTCATGAGGAAGTGTGCGCACTACGTAGACCTCAAAACATGTTACGACACAAAATGCTCGTTAATAATACATAATGTATACGGTACAGATATTTATTGCTCTGGCGGAGAGTTTTAGGATGTTGCCGTTCATGTATTTTGGCTGAAGCTAGTATAAGCGCGATGTCCGAATCAGATCTTTCGAATTGATTCTTTTTCATGATTTGGATAAAATGAATCTGAAACACTAGAATCTGTTACGCTTCACGTATCATCTACGAAATATTTTGATCGGAAAATGTAGTTATAAGCAGCAGTGTTTAACGAAATGATTCACTCAGTTCTTTGAATCGATTCTTTTAGTGAACCGCGCCAATGAAGCGATTCGCTAGAATGAATCATACCTGTCATCGCGGTCACGACAACTTCACCGCTTGTTATATGGCGCCTCATTGCGGAAAAACTATGGACAACAACAGTAACAATATTAATTTATTGATTGACATTAAGAACTTAAATACACTATATTGCCAAAAGTATTGGGTCACCCCCGTCTAATGAACAGGTTTGACTACTTTAGTAATTTCCATGAGTACAAATCTTAATGTTTAAGCATATAATGATATTCTAGGGAATTGTGTGCTTCTAATTTTAAAGCAAGTTTGGACAGGACCCTTTTCTATTCTAACATGTCAATGCCTCTGTGTATAAGGCAAGGTTCAAAAAGAAATGATTGATTCAGTCAGTGTGGAAGAACTTGACTGGTCTGAAAATGAATTAATTTAAAATAAAGGGAAAGTACAATATATATATATATATATATATATATATTTTTTCTGTGTGTGTGTGTCTACAGTGTATTTTCAGTTACTTAATTAAAAAAAATAATTTTCTTGAGGTTAATCATCTGCATGTCACTGAATCAGTGGCATCACGTGACCAGTGAATACACCTGAACTGAAGCGCCAACTAATGTTCAAAACAGAAAACCATTGTAGGAAACTTGCGGATGTCAAGAGTCTATCATGGTAAAAACAATTAAAAACATATTTTAATAAAATAATTGCATAATAAAAAAAAGTTCTAGACATGTAAAAGAAAAATGAAATTGCTAAAACTTATACAAAAACTACAACAGTAAAACGGGAAATAAAACATTCAAAATATTAATAGTATATTAATGATACTAAAATGACACTGGCACATGCTTACCAAAATATAATAATTAAATAAAGATCATTTCTAACATTTAAAGTTTATTTGGTTTATTTTTATCCAAAGCGACTTACAAATGAGGACAATGGAAGCAATCAAAATCAACAAAAGAGCAACAATATGCAAGTGCTATAACAAGTCTCAGTTAGCTTAATGAAGTACACGTAGCAAGGTTTTTTTTTTAATTCCATAATAAATAAAAATAAAACAGAATAGAGGAAGCTAGTGTTAGAGGCCTTTTTTTGCTTTCGTTAATTGTATAATAAATCAAAAGAACAAAGTGCAAAAGTGACATAATTTTTCAGCTATATCTACAATAACAAAGTGCAGTAAACCATAAAACTATTCACAAAGCATTTGGTGCAAAATTTTAGTAAGAAAGCTGAATGCTAAAAGTAGATTATTTGTGCCACAAATATAAAGCAGAGCAATTGTCCTTTGAAGATGAAGATAAAAAAGCACCACCTAGTGGTTACATTATGGTTATAAGTCTCTTTACTGAAAACACATTCAACCTTCACTGGATCTGCTGAAATATGAAACCTCCACCACAAGCCCTTAACTAACCCACAACCATTAAATAAAGGCACTTATTATATTATAACTATGATAATCTTATAATGTTCTTTATTTGACACTTTATATAAAGATACTAAACGAATAAAATATATTTCAGCTTTATAAACTGCAACTATTAAATCTTTAAAACACATAATTTAAGACATACAGATGATTACAAATCAGTGTAAATCAATTTTTAAGTTCCAGCTTAAAGATGGGTGCCATATGCAAATGTGTGCAGTTGCTGACGCTCAAGAAAGCGTGCAAACGCTTTCCTATGCACGCTGTTTTATTCGGTTTCACTTTCACTTTCGGCGAGAGATTGGAAAGAGGGGGCACAGTAACTCGTTTGAGGGGCACGGTCCACGAATGCCTCCCATTGGCGCCGGCCCTGTGTTGGGATCCACTCTGATCACGAGGGCTTCCTTCATCCGTACAAAAACAAAAAAACATGCTCATTTTCAGCAACAGAAACTAATGAAATCACAAATCACACACAATTAAATGCTAATTTTGCAAATAAAAGTGTTTTCCTCTCACTCAATACCATCTGCAGGTGATACTTGCCCTTTCTGGAGCTCCTGCGGCGATAGATCATCACACCAACAGCTGCAGCCACCAGCAACACAACAGCAACAGCAACAGCAACATATATTCCTGCTACAGTGCCTGGAGACAAACCTGAATCTGAACCAGATAAAGACAGTCATTTATGTGAGCAAATCTATCAGACTGATCTATAACAAACAGTATGAGATATCAGCAGGTCTGAGAGAGTACATGTGAATCTGATTCAGTTTAAAGTAGAACATGGTTCATACAGTGACATCCAAAGCACCCATGCTTTGGTACTAAGACATCAAGGTACTAAAATGATACTTACCAGTGACAGACACAGAGAAGCTCTTAATGCTGGTGGTACTGTAGTGGTTTCTGCTGGATTTGATCAGTAGTTTATAATCTCCAGAGTCTGTGGTTCTGGTGTTCGTGATGGTCAGAGATCCAGTCTGATCAACCTTCAGTCTGTCTCTGAATCTCTCTCTACACTGATCATCTCTACAGATCTCACTCTGATCTCCAGTGATTTCAGCGATGAGAGTGTCATTAAAATACCACGTCATCACATTATCTGGGTTTTTTACTTCAGGAGTGTCTAAAGGAACAGATTCTCCCTCCTTCACTGTCTTTCTCTTGATTTCAGCAGTGGGGACATCTGAAACACAAACCAACAGCTGGAGGATCTTTCTGAGGAAGAAACTCTAACAGGAACAATTATTTAGCATATTCATTTCCTGGATCTTAAGAAAATCAGTAGAAACAATATTAACTGCAAAAGTGCAACATATAAAATGAATTGTGCTTAAAAGAATTGTGTCTATCTTTATTCTTACAGACTCAGAAATTTAAAAAAAAAATAAAATGTATTACTGACCCGTACATGTACAATGCTACACAAGAAATACATTACAGTGTATTACTACAGGGGAATAGAAATTACTGCATTATAATTATACTGCATTTTCTTTCTGAATAATCCTGTGATTACAACATTACATTATTTTAGATTTCTTTATTGTCAATCTGTAAAGCAACATTTATCAGCATTCTGTGCTTATAAACACAATTTATTTGCTTACTGTACATCAAATGTTCTGCATTTTGCAATTCAGTAAACTAATGTAAGAAATGTAATGATAAGAAACTGACCAGAATAAAACTAAAGCTAAAACTAATGGCTCACCATTGGACACAAATGAGCTTACAATCATTGTTCTGGTACTCTAAATGTCTGAAAGCAACTCTGAATGTCCATATTATAATAAACATATTCATTGATTTGAACATAACTTTTTAAACATCCGTTAATTACTTACCATGAACACCAACTTCAAAAACCCTTGTAATTCTGCTGTTGCTGCTGACGATCTTTAGATGATAAGTTCCAGCATCTGAGGTGTTGATGTTCATGATCGTAAGATCACCAGATTGATGATCCAGCTTCAGTCTGTCTCTGAATCTCTCAGTACCTTTATTACACTGAACATCTGTACAGATATAACTGAGATTGAGTCGAGCGATGAGAGAGTCGGTAAAATACCATTTAACTCTGTCTTGTTGTTTTATTGTAATATTAGTGTGAAGAGTGGCTGAATCTCCCTTCATCACAAACACTGACACTCTGTCTGTGCCAACATCAGATGCACCTGGAGAAGAAATAAACAGCTAATTATACACTTCTTTTTAGATAGAAGGACAAAGAAAAATGGTTACCCTCAGATACCTGATGAACATCCTTTCAAATACCTTACTGTAATTGTCCACCAAACTACGACTAAATTATATTTTCATTACTATATTTGTCAAGTTTCATTCAGCACAGGCTAATCCGAGCCGACGGTTCTCCAGCAGGTAAATACGTCTAAAACCATTTAATCATTTTTTTTTTATTTTTTTTTTTTATAGTTGACAGGAAGATGAATAGTTACAAGTGTCTTACCGTGCACGAAGAATGCAAACACTGTGAGCAAACTAACGATGAAGTTATTTTTCAGACTGTATCCTCCGATTAGCACAGCCGCCATGGATGGACTCTTCCGCATTTCCCGGTAAATGGAAATCGTCATAGATTGGATTTTGCAACTTTTTTTTCCTTTTTTTTTTTTTCTTTAAAAATACAAGTTCTCTAGTTCTTTTACACACACAGTGCAAAATGAAACTCAACAGTAACTATATAGATATTATATAGTAAAGATATTTTGTTAACAAGATGACAGTTCCAGAATAGGTCAAATAATTTTTTTTTTTTTTATTAATTAATTAATTAATTTATTTTTGTTTTACAAAAGATACATTATTATTGATTTAGATTTTAAATGTTTTGATAATTTAACCTTTCTTTGAATAATTTTCGAAAGTAACTTCTTTTAAGCTTCGATTTAATCAATAATGAAGTATTTGTTACATTGATTCCACGCGTGTGTTCAATATTTCTTATTATTTTTCCAATATATGACACAAGGGGGAGTAGTAGCCTATTGCCTTTCTAATATCTACACCAATGGATAAAAACAAGTGGATCTCATAACTTTTTCAAATCAATGTAGCCTAATTGCCAAAACGGTTCAAAAAGTCTGTATAGGCCTATGTTAAAATCAACGATCCTCCTTATAATCAGTATATGTCCTTTTCAAACCAATCTTTGGAAAATTCTTTTTCTATTTTGTTTAATATCTCTGTGATTTCAGCACTTGCTATGAAAGTTTCATAGTTCAAAGTTGCATTTCAGTAACAATTCTAGTCCACCATTGTGGTTTCATATTATCATCTTCTTACCAGTGCCAGCTGCCGATCTGTGTATGTCTTCAATAATACATAATTGGTAATAATCTTGTTTAAACTCTGAACTGTGGGTCTAATTTGGCTGTTTTTCAAACATCAGTTTTAATGGGCTAATTCTGTACTGTATTTCATTTTTAAGCAGTTTTGTCAGATTCTGTGAGATTCATAACAGCAGAACAGGAAGCTCTTCACCTACAAACGAATCTCACATACTCTAAATGGCCACAAAGCTACAAACGTCCAGCAGATCAAACACGTTTCTAAGAAAACAGACCGCAGCAGGTTTCACTGTGACTCAGATGATCTGCTAGTGTTACTTCAGTAAAACTGGTGATTGTGAAATGGGAGACTGTTTTTACTTTTTTTAATTTTCCATTCTCAAGAATGTAATCATTTTAGCCACTTCAAATCATTAAGCTTTATTTTACCGTGAAAATCTAGGAAGATTTACACAATTATATATAACTATAATGCATTCAAAGAGCATGTGTGTGTGCGTGTTTGTGTGAAGTAGGAGAGTCAAACTCTGTTGGGGGAGGATTCACACAGGTTGAGTGTTTTCATATTAGACTTTTCCCTGAACAATTGAACAAAATGTTTCACGCGCTTGTTTTGTTCTCTGTGTGGCATCTGATTGGTAAGTTTTAAATATATTTTTATGTCATATGGTCATAAAGTTGGCATGATTTTCATTTGCTGTTCTTCACAGAAAAAATAAAATAAAATATATTATTGTAAAATCCACAAGGTTTCAGGTCTGTGCTTATTTCTCTGTTTAAGTGCTCCGCAGGCTTTGTGAACCAACAAGAGCTTTAATCTGTGTCAAATCTGGCCCTGATCTTGTTGTTCAGGTGTGTTTGGTGCTGAAACAAATGAAGTACAATCAGTGTCAGTGACTGAGGGAAATTCGTTCACTCTGCACAATGATGTTACTGAAATACATGAAAACGATGACTTACTGTGGCATTTTGGAGCTGAACAATATATCATAGCTCAAATCAACAGAGAGGTTGGGATCTTCAACACATATAATGGCCCTGATGGGAGATTCAGAGACAGACTGAAGCTGAATGATAAAACTGGATCTCTGACCATCACAAACATCACAACTGAACATGCTGGACTCTATGAACTAGATATTAGTGGACTGACACTGAAATCAAAAACATTCAATGTTTCTGTCTATGGTGAGTAGAGATCATAATTTAATATTACATTACAAAAATTATTAATCAAATTACATTGTTATTATCCCTATTCTCTCATGTTTTCAGCTCGTCTGCCTGTTCCTGTCATCAGCAGTAACTCTTCACAATGTTCTTCATCTTCATCATCATCATCATATTGTTCATTGTTGTGTTCAGTGGTGAATGTGAGTCATGTGACTCTCTCCTGGTACAAAGGAAACAGTTTATTGTCCAGCATCAGTGTGTCTGATCTCAGCATCAGTCTCTCTCTACCTCTGGAGGTGGAATATCAGGATAAAAACACCTACAGCTGTGTGCTCAACAATCCCATCAGAAACCAGACGAGACACCTGGACATCAGTCAACTCTGTCACACATGTGCAGGTACAGCAGCGCACAATTAAGTCACCCATATTTTTTTGTTTCACAAAATAGGGATCATTTTTATAACATTTTGCAAGTTTTGAGTTCCTCACAGAGACTAACGTCAGCTTACTAGAAACTACAGTTCTGTTTTACCGTTGGTTTTTCACCAGAAGTCCACATCTATTGCTGTGGTTTTGCTGAAGCTGTGATCCGATTGGCCGTCTCTGCTCTGGTGGGCGTGGCTATTGTGGCTGTTCTGGTTTATGACATCAGATCCACAAGAGGAGGAGACAAGAAGCAGATATCATACATATTATCATGACATATCTTCAAGTTCTGTAAAGATTAAAATATATACAAAGATTTAATTTCAAAAACAGTTATCAATAATATCAACAAGAGGATAGGTATCATTTGTTTTATACTGTACTTTGATTAATCGTATTATTCTCATCATAGAATGTTGTTTATGCTTTGTGTAGTGTATAGTTGTATTTAAATGTCTGATCTGAATAGATTAAATATTATAGTGCAATCTGTGATGTTTGATGACCTCTAGCGTTCAGTTTGAGGAACTGCAGACACATTTCACGCCGGTATGATGCGGTTTGGGCTTCATGAGTAGGCTACTGCAAGTATTTAAGCTAATATGTGAACCAAAAAGAGAGTCTAATAAAGTGACAAAGAGAAATAATAATATAGGCGATGTCAAAAATCTAAGATCAACCTAGAGACGGCGAGTGATATAATGAATACAGTATGTTAAGATTTTTTAAATATCTCATTAGATAAGAAGAATTACTTAAATTCAAATTTAATTCAACATTTAATTAACTAAAAATATTTGATATTATCATCATTCAGAAATTAAATAGGCCTAGTTGATGTTTTGCATGTCACATGACCATCAAGGACATCTGGGGCACGTTCAAGCTCAAACCAGTGCGCAATGTTTTCCGGGATGAATGTGAATAATTAGAAACTGTGGTTCCTAATTATTGTGATCCAATAATTTCATTCCAGGATGAAAAGTCAAACATTTTAGGTCAAAAGAAAATTGAAAAAAGGTTTATTGTCCAGCATCAGTGTGTCTGATCTCAGCATCAGTCTCTCTCTACCTCTGGAGGTGGAATATCAGGATAAAAACACCTACAGCTGTGTGCTCAACAATCCCATCAGCAACCAGACCAGACATCTGGACATCAGTCAACTCTGTCACACATGTTCAGGTATATACACCGATGTAAAATATGTACTCCAATAAACCTGTCTCTGCCGTCCATCACAACCCTCATTACTCCTGTCAGACTGAATCTGATCATGGATGAGAAAGAGACATCGAGGCTATCATTGCCTGAGTGCACAGAGAGGATGAGGAAGACCATGATGACGCCCCTGAAACACACAATCTTGAACAAGAGCAGGAGAACATGTGCGGGACAATCTGACTGCTGCTGTGTCTGCTCCAAACATTCGTGTGCTGCTCTCCATGAGCACCACTACCTGTAACACATTTACACAGAGTAAAACATTTTACATTTTATGTTTTTAGCATTCCATTTCTTGCCAAATTTAATTTCATGTTTACAGTAACATGATAATTTTTGATATGGCTTCATTACTTTATTACTGTGGTGTAGTGAACTGGTTAGCAGAAGGTTGCTGGTTTGATCTCTGCAGTCCTCACCATCAGTGTGTGTAAGAGGAAATAAAGGCAAAAAAAGAACCTCCAACCAAGTTTTAGTTTTTGTCAAACATTTCTTGGAAAGAGGTAGTTTGTTAGGGCTATTAACAAACATTAATATTTGTACAACTGACGTTGTAACGTTGTTGTGAGTTACTTACCTGGCAGGGGAGACACCATGATCAAGAAGGCGGTTCACCCAGGGCAATTCACCCTAACATTTGTTCTGGTCCAGATTATACATCTGAACAACAATGTCGGCCTCTTTGGTGCGAAGGAACACAGTCCGTTTTGAGCTTCTGGAAGGACTGGAGATGGATCGTTTGAATTTCAGCAGGAAAATCTTACAGACTGTGCTTGGATTCCAACCCTTACAACTGGATTATATCTTTGCTCTGCCCGGTAGGAAAGTCTTTGAAGTTGTTTTTACCACCTTTTCTGCTTATGAGCTTTGTTTGGAAAGATTCAATTCCAAGAAAACTGTGACTCCCTGTCTTCAGAAAATCCAGTTGACTCCTCTGTCTGAAAGAGATGTTAGAACTGTGACTGTCCTGATATATTCTGAAAGGATCAAAGTAGAAGATGTTGCCACTTGGTTGTCTATGCATTGCACTGTTTTGAATACGTCTTTGATGAGAGATGAGGATGGGATAAAAACTGGAGCATCTAAGTTTCAAGTGCGTTTGAAGAGAGATGCTGAGGGTAATTACCACCACCTTCCCTCATTAATCCAATTAGGCCCAATTAGGGGCTATGTTTTCTATAATGGACAACCAAAAGAATGTAGAAAATGTGGCTCCTTAGATCATAGAGCTGCCAACTGTGAACTGGAAATTTGTAGACATTGTAAAAGTAAAGAACATAGCTCCAAAGATTGTCAGTTACCAAAGAAATGCAACCTTTGCAGAGCAGAAAGCCACAGGTTTCGTGATTGCCCCCATGCCTACTCCAATAAAATAAAACAACAGAATTATGGAGAAATGGAAAATGTAGTGGACTTTGAAGACTTGGCGAGTGCTACTGGAGATCCTGTTGCTACTGGGAATCAACAGTTTTTAGCCCAAAACGGTATGGTACCTTTGGGAATGTCTAGCATAACTCCTCACCGCAATTGCAAAGAGTAGCTGAAGTCTCTATATCGACCTTGTCGAAAGAATAATTGCTGCCTTTATCAAGAATTGTTGATCCCCCACTAGCTTCTAATGATGAGAAAGCAGGGGAAAGGATACAAAGACGAGAAGCCCAATCACTTGAAGAAGTTGCAACAACAATTCCAGATAAGGAAGTTCAGAAACAGAAAGGGAATATCCTCTTGGAGGTAGCTGAAGCTTTCCCTTTATCTTTGTCTCTGCTCTCTGGAAGATCATCAACATCGGATTCTCTTCTAGATGATGATAATCAGGATTCTCAGAGTTCCACGGTGCCCTCTATGCAGGAACAGGAAGAAGTGACTGATTGGGCATCTAATTCTGAACCTTTTTTGGACTCTGATGAAATGAACACGTTTTCAGTTACCACTCAAATGAAAGAATCTGTTTCACAGAAAGAATTACCTCCCCGAGCTAAGAAAGAAAAGAAAAGGAAAAGACTGAAAATTAATCTAGTTTCCCCTACATAAACTCTTTTATAGATTTCTCGTCTATCTGTTACATCTATTAATACTAGAGGTTTAGTTGATTTAGTGAAATGTTCTTCTGTGTTTTCTTTTTTACATAGTGAGGGTCATGACATCGCTCTCCTTCAAGAATGTAATATTCCTCATAAGTCTAATTATAGACCCTTTCAAGATAGATGGAAATATGGCCACTCTATATGGTCAGGAGAGGTCTGGGGTAGTCATTCTCTTCAGTGGTCGGCATTTTGAGATTCAACAGGTTCAGGAAGTTGTTAGTGGGAGACTTTTGTATGTGGATGTGGAATTAAATGGTATAGCTTTTCGTATAATTAACGTATATTGCCAGATTTACAAGAGCGGAAGGAAATTTTGAAAGAAATAGCCTCAATATTAATTTGTGGGCGGGAAGTAATTATGGGGGGCGATTTTAATTGTATAATAGCTAAAGAAGATCGGAAATCAATAACAGCAATAAAACTTGATTCTAGTTCAATTGACCTTATGAATATTATTAAGGACTTTAAACTTACAGATATTTTTAGATCACAGAACCCCAATATTCCAGGTTTTACTTGGTCTAATGGTTCCGCTTTCTCTCGTATTGATTTCGTATTCTCCTCACCTACAATTGAAGTAATGGAATCTTCTTTGAAACCGGTGTTCTTTTCCAATCATGCCAAAGTAGATTGTGTGGTGAGGATAAACGGAAGTAGTGCAAGGGGATCTGGATTATGGAAACTGAATATAAATTTGTTAAAAGATCCTAAAGTGGTATCAAGATTAAGAGAAAAACTTAATCAGTGGAAATCTCTGCGAGAATTGTATAGTTCTGTAGGAGATTGGTGGGAAGATCTTAAATCTAGAATAAGGAGGTTTTTTATCCAGGAAAGTAAGAAAGCTACGTCGAAAAGTAATTTCCATTTTAATAATAATAATAATAATAAACTTTATTTTCTATAGCGCTTTTAAATGGAGATCTCAAAGCGCTTTACAACAACAAATAAAACCATACACAATAACAATCAAAAACACGACAAATAAAAACAAAAAAAATTTTTTTTTAATTAAAAGCTACCCTAAAAATGAGTTTTAAGACGAGATTTAAAAGTGCTAAGATTTTTAGCTTGCCTTATCTCAATCGGTAAAAAATTCCACAGTTTTGGAGCTAATGATGAAAAAGCCCTATCGCCCATCAATCTTAAACGGGTTAAAGGAACGGTTAGAAGACCAGTTTCAGAAGAACGAAGGTCACGTGTTGGAATATAAGGAATTAAAAGCTCAGACAAATATTGAGGTGCCAACCCATGTAAAGCCTTGTAAGTAAGCATCAGAATTTTAAAATCAACCCTAAAACTAACAGGAAGCCAATGCAAAGACTCCAAGACTGGTGTAATATGATCTCTCATCCTAGTTCTAGTAAGGATTCTAGCAGCCGAGTTTTGCACGACCTGCAATTTGTTTAGGGTAGCTTTTGACGCCCCAGCCAACAAGGCATTACAATAATCGATCCGAGTAAACACAAAAGTGTTAATCAACCTCTCAGCAACAGGAAAAGACAGCATTGGACGTAGTCTGGCAATATTTCTAAGATGAAAAAAAGATGTTTTAACAGTGCTTTGAACATGAGGTTCAAAAGTTAAATTGGAGTCGAAAATAACCCCCAAATTCTTTAGTTTTGTTTTAAACTCCATAATTGAACCATCAACGGACAAAGTAATCGACCCAGCTTTACGTAATTGGTGAGGTGAACCAATGAGCATAACCTCAGTTTTTTCACTGTTAAGACAAAGAAAATTTTGTGACATCCATTCTTTTATCCTAGAAATACAAGTGGAAAGAAAATCAACAGACACAAAATCGTTAGGTTTAGTGTGCATATAAATCTGAGTATCATCTGCATAAAGGTGATTTTAAAAAATGTCAGAGAGATTTGCAAATCTTATATTCTATGTCTCATTCTGGATTTGATGTAGTTGAAGATATTGCAAAACTTAAGAAAGAAATGGCTAAAATGATGGCTTATAAGAGTAAGAGCTATATTATAAGGAGTAGAGTCCAGTATATGGAATCTAATGAAAAAATGCACTAGATATTTTTTTTAGGAAACTTCTTGGTTCCTCAAGTCTAGATTCTTTAAAAATTCAAGACGATCAAATAATAACAGGAACCCATAATATAGTATCCCACGTTCATTGATTTTACGAGAATTTATATAGATCAAAAAACATAGAAGAAGAGGATATGATGACTTTCTTCTCTGAGATTGGAAACAATATTCAAGGAGATTATAGAATGGAGGAGATTAACCTCTGCGTAGACGACTTAACTAAAGCAGTAAAGAGCATGAGTAATAATAAATGCCCAGGAGCGAATGGTTTACCAAGGAATTCTATATAACCTTTTGGGAAGATTTAAAAGATAATTTGCTAATGATGTTTATGGAGAGTCTACGCATAGGAAAACTCCCATCTTCTTTAAGAGAAGGAGTCATCTCGTTGATGTTTAAAAAAGGAGACAAACAAGATTTAAAAAATTGGCGGCCCCTGACTTTGCTAGGGGTAGATGCTAAAATATTATCTAAAGCCCCTTTTTTTAAGATTCAGCCTATTATGCCCAAGTTTATTGGTAGCGATCAAACATGTGGCATTAAGGGGCGGTCCTTACAAGACAATTTGGCATTGGCCAGAGATAGTTTTTTGTTTGCACAAGACCGTAAACTGCCTTTGGCGATTTTAGGACTGGATCTGGAAAAAGCCTTTGACAGTATAGATCATTGCTATTTACATAGATTATGTGAGCGTTTAGGCCTTGGCCCCTCTATATGCTCATGGATTAAACTGCTTTATACAGATTGGCAAAGCAAAGTATTGGTAAATAACTATCTGTCAGACTCTTTTGAGATTTGCTCGGGTGTACGACAAGGTTGTAGCTTTGTCCCCATTGCTATTTATTTTAGCGGTCAAGCCACTGGCTTGTGCGCTTAGGCAAAACCCAGAAATTAAAGGCTTTCCGATCCCGGGCAGTTCAGGTAGGGAGGCTAGGGTCTCACTTTATATGGACGATCTAACCCTCTTTCTTATTGATAATAACTCCATTAAGGAAACTTTGCAAATCTGTGAAAAGTTTACTCTAGCTACCGGTGCAAAAATTAATAGAAAAAAGACTGAAATTCTGTATTCCTTTTGGAAAGAACCTAAATTAAACTTGGGCTTTAAAGATCAGGTAGAATCCATTAAGATTTTAGGGCTTTTGATTGGTAACAACATGGAGAAAATTAATTGGGATCGGAGACTTGATAAAATCAAATGCAAAGTAAAACAGTGGGAGGATCGAGATCTTACTTTGAGAGGGAAAGTGTTAGTAATAAATGCCGAAATTTTAGCTTCTCTCACTTTTCTAGCCGCAACTTTGCCGGCACCAGTTAATTTTATAAGATCAGTTAAAAAAGTCTTGTTTGGTTTCCTTTGGGGTTCCAAATATTGTATAAATCAGTAGCTAAGGGTGGGCTAGCAGTTCCAGAAATAAGTATTAAATTGGAATCAATGTTTTTGACTCCTATTCTGAAAGCTTGTCTAAGTAAGAATGAAGAAACTTTGTGGCATTGTTTTGCTAAGTTTTGGGTGGGCCAACAGGTAGCCAATGCTTGGAGTATTAGACGTCCACAAAATACACCCCATGCTAATTTTAGACCAAAGATATACGAAAAGGTGTCACTCTTCTTAAGAAAAGTTAAAGTGTCAGACATCCCAATCGAGAAAGTAAATCGAGTGAATGTGCAAAATATGTTATACCCAGAATTACAGAGGATATCTCCGGTGGGAAAGCTCATTGAGTGTGATTGTATTCAAGTATGGAAGAATGTAAGCAATGTATTTTTATTTAATTCACATAAAGACATTGCTTGGCAAGTAGTGCATCAAAGTCTACCTACTCGAGTGTTTTTGAAAAAAAGGAATTGCTCAAAGAGTTCACAATGTACAAAATTCAAATGTGGAGAAGACGAGTTCATCAGCCATTTATTTTGGTCTTGTAAATATGCTAAGGAGGTATGGTTTTCTGTACGAGAATGGTTAACTGACTTGTATAGATTTCCAAGTGAAATGGATGTTCTGTATGGAGAGCTGAATAACATAGACCCTGAGGAATGGATTAGATGGCGGACGGTTATCAATGTCATTAAAGATGGGTTATGGAAAGCAAGAAATATTTCTTGCTTTAAAAGATATGATATACCAGCGGGAACAGTGATTACCTCAAGTCTTGTTTCAATCAGAGACTATGTGTTAAGAGATAGGAACTCTTTATCTGTGATGGATAAGATGGATTTCTTACCCAATTTTTGAACATTGTGAATGATATGTATGGGAAGAGAGTTCCCTTTTTTGTGTGATGTTATAATTATGTATTGAATTGAATGATAAATAAATGTTTTTAAAACGAAAAAAAAAAAAAAAAGGGCTATTAACATGTATAGGCTACATAGACCAGTTTTATGTTCAGACTGAATAATAATAATAATAAATATAGCTGCAAGCAGCAATTACGGGGCCAAGCACTACAGAAGCAAGCATCAGACCAACTGCAGAAATGAGTAATTGAAGCCATTTTTGGATGTTTTTAGTCAAAACGGCTGAAAAATCATATATAAAGCTATAGCAATATGATTTATTGGCTTATCACGTTTGACTAATAGGTGGTGCTGTTATCAAATCGATGTGGTGTGTTCTGTGTGAGGTGACAATGACATATAGTCGTGTTAATAGTGTCCTATGTGAACATGTTCTGCATTTATTTTCCCCATGTTTTTTTTTTTCTTGAAAATCATATTTGAATGTGCTGTGGGCAAATATGTTGTATGCACACCTTCAATGTCAAATTTGAATAGGAGGAGAAAATTTGGCTTCTAACTCAAAATAACTGCTTTCAGCAGATCAATCTTTATTCATGAACACATTTATTATGTATAAAAGTCGAAGAACATTCGATGCAAACCCAAAAAAGCTGCATCTAGCTTATAATCTCTTGAATATGAATACACAACAAACAACAAATCCATGTGTTTTAAAGTGGTGTAACATAGTGCAGAACAAATTGCAGCCATTAAGTTGCCCCAACAGGGCATTGTGTATCAAACATTTAAATGAAAATAAATACATAAATATGTACAGTGCCCTCCAATAATATTGGCACCCTTGGTAAATATAAGGCGGCTGTGAAAATAAATCTGCATTGTTTATTCTTTTGATCTTTCATTCAAAAAATTCACAAAATTCTAACCTATCATTGAAGTAAAACAACTGAAAGTGTGTGTGTGTGTGTGTGTGTGGGGGATCTCATTGTGAAATAAATGCTGTCATGTTGGCCACAATTATTGGCACCCAATTATTGCATTGTCCTTTTCCCACACTCTCAGAAATAAAGGTACAAAAGCTGTCACGGGGGCGGTACCTTTTCAAAAGGTACATGTTTGTACCTAAAGGGTCCATTTTGGTACCTTAAAGGTACATATTAGTACTTAAAAGTGTACATATTTGAACCTAATAGGTACAAAAGTGTACCTTTTGAAAAGGTACCGCCACAGTGACAGCTTTTGTACCTTTATTTCTGAGAGTGCAAGATAACAGCTCTGAGTTTTCTCCTATAATGCCTGAAGAGTCTGGAGAACACCTGAGAAGAGATCAGAGACCATTCTCTCCAGACCCTTTAGATTCACAGCTCCATATTGGTGCTTCTTCTCTTCAGTTCACCCACTCATTTTCTACAGGGTTCAGGTCAGAGTACTGGGACGGCCATGGCAGAAGCTTCATTTTGTGCTCAGTGACACATTTTTGTGTTGATTTTGATGTTTGTTTTGGATTATTGTCCTGATGGAAGATCCAACCATGGCCCTTTATAAGATTTCTAACAGAGGCAGTCAGGTTTAGATTTTTTTTTTTTTTTATCAGTTGGCATTTATAATCCTGTGGAACAGGAAGTCATGGCTGGACAATTTCATGCTCCTAGTCACCCAGGTGTGCTAAAAAATGTAAATATGAATGGGAATATACTTTATATACTTTAGATATTTTACTCATAATAATTTCTAGGGGTGCCAATAATTGTGTCCAACATGCATTGGAGAAAAAAAAAAATCATCATGAGATTTTCTCGCAACTTTCAATTGTTTTACTTTATTTTTTTTTTGTGAATTTTTGGAATGAAAGATCAAAAACATAAACAATGCAAATATATTTTCACAGCTGCCTTTGCTCAAATTTACCAATGGTGCCAATATTAGTTTGCTAGCATGATGTTAACATGTTTTAAACAAGTTGTTAATGTGATTAGCATGATGCTAGCAACATACTAACATGATTAACATGTTAGCATGATTAGCATGTTGCTAGCATGATGCTAAAAAGCTGTTTTTAACAAGAAGGTAACATGAGTAGCATGATACTAGCAACTGTATACCCCCATTTCCCCATGATATATGTTATATGTACTTACAAGTCATACTTGCTTTTGACTAAGTATACAAAAAACTATAGATCTCTTGTAAGATTTGTTTTGTTTGGGTGATTCTAGAGACCTTCGTGATTATGTAGATGTATATAAGTCAACAAAAAATACTTATTAGTAACATGCAAATGACCTTTCCTTGGGAGGGTTTGCCTTTGCTATACTTCCTGAAAATAGGAGTAGGAAGTTGACAGCCTCATGTGTCAACAGGAAGGAAGTGAATACCCTTTTTCCCCCCTTGAAATCCTTTATTTGGTTGTTAGCTTGCATGTCACTGAGACATCAAACATGGAAAACATCTAGAAAATTACTTACAAATGGAAAATGACAACTATAAACTGCGGCAACTATAGTTGCCAGTGGGCTTAATTAAACTTAAAAAAAAAAAAAAAAAAAAATAAGATATACACATACGTGTATGTGTGTGTGTGTGTGTGTGTGTATATATATATATGTATATATATATATATATATATATATATATATATATATATATAAAATCAAATAAATATATTGTAAAATTCACAAACTTTCAAAGTTCTTACAGCTTTCTTATTCACAGAGTCTCTGATACTGTCAATATAAAGACATATTTCAGTCAACAAAACCATAAAATTGTTTTTTATTGGTAAATTTACACTTATGAATGTGAAATTTGGTCAACAGAACAAGTAAGTTAATTAAGTAAAAGTACTGTTCCTCTTGGTCAGAATAGTAAAGCCAAAAATAACGTTTTCCCATAGGAGTGAAGAAGGGTTTAAACACTGAAAATTTTCACTAATAAACCTTACACCACAGAGTAACTGACGTGCCAGTGCCAAAATAAGTGCAAGGCAGTTTCCTCATATTCATTACATAAAGTACAATTTACATTTATTCCTTTTTTAAATTTTTGTAAATAATGATTTGCTGGATAAAATCTGTGAATGAGTTTATAAGAAACTTTAATCTTATTTCTAAGATGATATTTCTGTGGTAACAACCACACTTTTCTTCTCTTTTCTACTGAAAATGTGAAAGCAAAAAATACTACAGTGGTATTTGACTAATATAAAAAATAAGAGTTACAAATCACGCACTTTTTGTATAATAGCCCAGCACACAATAGACAAACACATACAAAAAGATACAATTTCAGAGCATTTTTTTTTTTTCAAGTGGTTGTTTCTGCTTTGGCTGCAGTAACTTCCACCAAGTGTTTCCTGTATTTGCAACACAGTGGTCAGGAGGAATCTTGCACCATTTCTCTTAATGCACAGCAATATTCTTATTTATACTTCAGAAGATGTATTTTCTTCTGTTAAATGTAAAGGATAATTTACTCCTGTGCTTCATCTGTCTCTGGAAGATATATGGATTCTGCTGTTGTGTCTCATGCTGTTTTTTTGTTTAAAAATAACTAGATTTTCTATCAGAGATTAAAGTTTTTGGCTGACTCTTTAGCTAAAAACTCTTCTTAACATTGAGTATTCACCACCATTTCAGCATAAGAGCAGCAGCAGCGCTGAACTTTCTCCATTTATAGCCAGCATATTACAGTACCTGATCAACATCAAGACTTTTAGAGAAACTTAGAGAAGCAA
This sequence comes from Onychostoma macrolepis, assembly GCF_012432095.1. Taxonomy (NCBI): domain Eukaryota; kingdom Metazoa; phylum Chordata; class Actinopteri; order Cypriniformes; family Cyprinidae; genus Onychostoma; species Onychostoma macrolepis. Next base: position 6,286,294 of record NC_081176.1, on the reverse strand, counting down.
ATAAGGTTACCATTCAATGTTCCCTTTCTTTGGTCTGAAATTAACTTGTGCAATATATATAATATGTTTTGCTTTGAGACAGGCAAATAAGCTATAGGATTTGTTTCTAGACTAGATTACTAAATTAATCTAGACCAAAAAAAGAATGTGTTAAGGTCAGCACAGTATCATTAATACATACACCTCAACAACTCAACAAAAACTTGAGAGACTGTGGTTTAGGAAAGAAAAAAACAAAACCAAAACCAAAAAAAAAAAAAAAACTGAAGTACAACTCACATGAGATACAACCTAACACGACTGGAGCAGTTTTCATCTCAGTGATTATAGACTCACTTCAGGACTATACATTTCTACTTTTCTAAACTGCTGCAGAAAATGTTTTACTTATTGTTTTTTTGCTGTTTGTGCTTTTGCCATCTGGTTGGTAAGTGTTAAACATTTGTATAGTACCAGAATAATAATTCAAACTAGGATATCACTGTCAGATCTAGTCTGTGTTTGTTCTCACATTCAGTGCATTAGTTTTAAGAGTCTCTCTTCAATGTGAAAGCCAGAAAGGTTTGTGATCATTTCAAAACTGGAAGCTTAAAGTTAAAGCATGATTAAGCCAACGTTAAGCTATTTATTTTTACTTCAACAAGAACTTCAATGCAACTGAAAAACTCTCTGTTACAGATGCAGTGAAGGCAAAGTCAGTGTCGGTGATAGCGGGAGATTCAGTCACTCTAAACACAGATGTTACTGTACTGCAGGCAGATGTTCTGATAACATGGACATTTGGAAATCCAGAAACTCAAATAGCTGAAATCTATAAAAAGGCTGTGAGCTTATCTCCATCTGATGTTCTTGATGGGAGATTCAGAGACAGACTGAAGCTGGATCAGACTGGATCTCTGACCATCACAGACACCAGAACCACAGATTCTGGACTTTATAAAGTAAACATCAAAGGCAACACAGAGACCACATACAGATTCAATGTTACTGTCTATGGTGAGTCACAATTACAGGTTTGTTCTGTCTACTGTACTATGTAGTAAAACTAAAGTTAAGATGGGCTTCTTACCAGTTTTGTAACTATGATGATTTGGCCTTCAGTTCAAAAACACTTGATATGCCTCCATCACTCCCAAGAACCAATGCAAATACATGAAAATATAACACAAACAATCAATAATTAAATATGTTTGTTATACGTATACATAAATATGTATATATATATATATATATATATACTATAGACTATTCCTAAAGCAATTTCACAGAATACTTAATAATTGTAAAATCAGGTCTTTCCATCATTATCTTAGTCTTTTAACAGGATTTATGTAAGATATAGTGGAATCCATAGATCAAACTGTTGTGTTAAACTCCAGAAATGTGAGCATCATAGAGGAAGAACTGATCCCAGAGAGGCAAATTACTGAACAATAGCCTACATCAAGAAGCATTTTAAGAAGTCAACTATGTCTTGTCTTTCAAACATATTTTTCTCTTTATTCCAGCTCGTCTGCTTGTTCCTGTCATCAGCAGTAACTCTTCACAATGTTCTTCATCATCATCGCAGCAGAATTGTTCATTGTTGTGTTCAGTGGTGAATGTGAGTCATGTGACTCTCTCCTGGTACAAAGGAAACAGTTTATTGTCCAGCATCAGTGTGTCTGATCTCAGCATCAGTCTCTCTCTACCTCTGGAGGTGGAATATCAGGATAACAACACCTACAGCTGTGTGCTCAACAATCCCATCAGCAACCAGACGAGACACCTGGACATCAGTCAACTCTGTCACACATGTGCAGGTACAGCAGCGCATAATTAAGTCACCCATATTTTCTTGTTTCACAAAGGGATCATTTTAATCACTAACGTCAGTTTACTAGAAACTACAGTTCTGTTTTACCGTTGGTTTTTCACCAGAAGTCCACATCTATTGCTGTGGTTTTGCTGAAGCTGTGATCCGATTGGCCGTCTCTGCTCTGGTGGGTGTGGCTACTGTGGCTGTTCTGGTTTATGACATCAGATCCACAAGAGGAGGAGACAAGAAGCAGATATCATACATATTATCATGACATATCTTCAAGTTCTGTAAAGATTAAAATATATACAAAGATTTAATTTCAAATACAGTTATCAATAATATCAACAAGAGGATAGGTATCATTTGTTTTATACTGTACTTTGATTAATCGTATTATTCTCATCATAGAATGTTGTTTATGCTTTGTGTAGTGTATAGTTGTATTTAAATGTCTGATCTGAATAGATTAAATATTATAGTGCAATCTGTGATGTTTGATGACCTCTAGCGTTCAGTTTGAGGAACTGCAGACACATTTCACGCCGGTATGATGCGGTTTGGGCTTCATGAGTAGGCTACTGCAAGTATTTAAGCTAATATGTGAACCAAAAAGAGAGTCTAATAAAGTGACAAAGAGAAATAATAATATAGGCGATGTCAAAAATCTAAGATCAACCTAGAGACGGCGAGTGATATAATGAACAGAGTATGTTAAGATTTTTAAAATAACTCATTAGATAAGAATTACTTAAAAAAAAAAAAAATCTAATTTAATTCAACATTTAATTAACTAAAACTATTTGATATTATCATCATTCAGAAATTAAATAGGCCTAGTTGATGTTTTGCATGTCACATGACCATCAAGGACATCTGGGGCACGTTCAAGCTCAAACCAGTGTTTTGGGTTGAATGTGAATAATTAAACTGTGGTTCCTAATTATTGTGATCCAACATTTGCCTTGCATTTCAGGTGAAGGATAATCCACTTATTACCTCCGAGACGGTGTTATGATCGGTATGACCTTATTATCATTATTGCTGATCACTGCTGTTGTGCTATGATACTGTAATATTTACCCGAGGGGTGAGAACCACAAAGGCGTAAGTGACATTTCACCAACTTTACAGGAGAGCCAAAACAAAAATTTTACCATAGTTTGATCTGACTTTGTGTACTGATTTCAATTGTTTAGAATAAAAATTAGAGTAGAAAGAGCTCATTAAGAGCTTTCATTTGATATATATATCTCTCAATTTCACCAAAAATGTCACTTGATCTTTTATTTAAAAAAAAAAAAAACAATCACAAAAATCTAACCTTTCAATTGGATAATAAGAATTTAAAATGGGGTGAAATATCATTATGAAATAAATGTTTTTTCTCAAATACACGTTGAACACAATTATTGGCACCCCTAGAAATTCTTATGAGTAAAATATCTCTGAAGTATATTTCCATTCATATTCACAATTTTGAGCACTCCAGCGTGATTATGAACATGAAATTATCCAGCCATGGCTTCCTGTTTCACAGAAATATAAATAGGAGGGAAAACAAAGCCCAAATTCCCTTAATCATCCATCACAATGAGAAAAACCAAAGAATATATTTCTGATGTGCAGCAAAAGATAATTGAGCTTCACAAATTAGTGAAGAGGCTTTAAGAAAAGAGCTAGAGCAGTGAAAATTCCCATTTCCACCATCAGGGCAATAATTAAGAATTTCCAATCAACATAAAATGTTACGAAACTGCCTGGAAGAGGACTTGTGTCTGTATCGTCCTAATGCACGGTGAGGAGGAGAGTTTGAGTGGCTAAAGACTCTCCAAGGACTACAGCTGGAGAATTGCAGAAAATAGTTGAGTCTCGGGGTCAGAAAACCTTTAAAAAAATTGTCAAACAGCACCTACATCACCACATGTTGTGCCGTTAATTGTGGCCAATGTGTATTAGAGAAAAATATTTATTTCATAATGATATTTCCCCCCATTTTAAATTCTTATTATCCAATGAAAGGTTCGATTTTTGTGATTTTTAAAAAAATAAAAGATCAAAAGGATTAACAATGCAGATTAATTTTCACAGCCTTCTTTGATCATATTTACCAAGGGTGCCGATATTTTTGGCCATGACTGTATAATGTTTGATGCACTTCATGTTGTTAATTACAATGAAAGGAATATATTTTCTCACTCTTTGTATTTTTACATCATTATGGTACAAGATTATCCTGTTTAAATCAATGTGATAAACAAGTTAGGTCAAAAGTAATCTGATTATATTACCTGAAATGTGTAATGTAATGGATTACGTTACTAAAATTTTTGTCATGTAATTTGGAATCAGTAACGGATTACAATTTGTAAGTAATCTACCCAGCTCTAATCATTTGTAAGCAGTTTATTTAAGAACAACACAAATTGTGTTACATTTATTCACATTCTGCCATCAAAAGAAACTGACATATTAGTAAAAATGGAATACTCATAGAGCAAAAACACAAATGATAACATTGTTTTGAAGAAACAAAAAAGGTGCGTGATAATAGGGAAAAATAAAGATGGATAGTGTTGTTCATCTTAGAGAATAAAATACATTTTCTATCTTAATGTTTCTGTGTAACAGTATGGATAATTCCAGCAATATCCATATATGGAAGATCAGCTGACAAAATTTCTCTATTTTCTGATGTTAAAACAATACAGAAAATTCTAGCAACATCCAAACATAGTGTTTGGTTTTCATTCATGTGCAACTATCATAAGAGTAACAGGTGAGTGGCTGCTGATTCTCCTGGAGACAAAAAATATCAAACTTGTAAACCCACCATTAACCATTATAATAAAAAAGTAAATAAGTGCATATTCACTCCCTGGATGCCAGGTTGAATGAATAAATACTGCAACTGCATTATTGACACGAGTCAGAGGCTCAGTTACTTCTTAGAAATAAATACAGACATTGTCTGAAACAATGCCAGAATAGATGCTATAGATTTAAAAAATATATACTTTTCCTAATAATTTAAATTTATAAAATATTCCTTCAATTTTACAGCTTAAAAACACTCTTATTTTAACATTCTGCTTTATAAATACATTTTTGGCAATTTAATTGCATCGGGGAAAAAATGCGGCAGATAATCCCTGTTGTTGCTGCTCCGATCCTCTCAGATCATGTGACCTCCATCTTTCTTGTCCTGTAAGAAAACAATACATCACAGAAGATAAAGAGAGAGAAATCAACTCATGAAACTCATGAAATTGGCAATCTGTCATCAGTTAGTGAACAAGATTCTGTTTGAAATGTTTATTTCCCATTGATATGCTCATTGGGAAAAACAGAGATTTCTTACTACAGCATTATCTCACCTCATCCAAAAGCCCTCCTTTCATGTTTCTCTCCATGTCTGCATTAAAAAAATAATCACAAACACAATAAACACTATTTTTGCACAATGCAGACAATGTTTTGAGGCCACCATAGTATCTGTAGGTGATACTCACCATTTCTGTAGATCCTACAGTGACACTAAATCAAACCAACAGCAGCTACAGCTGCCATCAGAACACTACCAATCACTGCTGCTCTAACAGCTGAAGACCGGGCTGAACCTGGAACAGATAAAGACAGACACTCATTAGACTAATCTACAATGAACACTGAGATGTCTGAGAGAGTAAATCTGAATCCGATTCAGTCTAAAGTAGAACACAGCTTCATACTGTGATGCTAAAAGCACTGATGATTCAGTACCAAGTCTTCAAGATACTATAATAAAAAGATGTTTTTACATCCCTGCGTAAAAACCCAATTCACACCGTACCGACAGACCCTGATCAACACGGACAATCACCAGATTACAATACATCACTTCTCAGACATTTCATGACCTTACGTGATCAATCAGCAAAAATGAGATCTGACAGAAGCCAACAGACACTGAGAGGGGTAACACACTGATCGGACAAAAACCCGATTAAGTGACTGTCGGTGCTGTGTGAACTGGCTTTAAGAGAGTTCTTCCTTCCAAATGCCCAAACTACTCACCAGCGACATCAACATGGAAGTTCTTCAGACTGGTGACAGTACAGCGACCATGACAATGATGATGCTTGTGGCTGCTGATCTCTACTTTATAAAGTCCAGAGTCTGTGGTTCTGGTGTCTGTGATGGTCAGAGATCCAGTCTGATGATCCAGCTTCAGTCTGTCTCTGAATCTCTCATCACACTGAACATCTTCACAGATCTTACTGAGATCTCCTTTGATTTCAGCGATGAGTGTGCCATGAAAATACCACATCACATAATTTGGTTTTTTTGTTACACCAGGATCTAAAGTAACAGATTCTCCCTCCTTCACTGACTTTCTCTTCTTTTCATGTTGTTCATCACGAACACCTGAAACACAAATCAACAGCTGCTGAAGGATCTTTTTGGAGAGGAAACGCTATAACAGGAAAAACTATGAAAATTATTGTGCACATTAATTTCCCTAGACAAGCAGAAACAATAAAATATAAAGTTAATTGTGATTACTAATTGTGACCTGCACATGAATTACACATATCGATGCACAAAATACACATTTTAAAGCACTAGAACATAAATTACTGCATTACATTTTTAATAAGCTTCTTGAATAAATCTAAAGTTTTATTGTGATTGTATGAAACAAATTTAGTAATTACTTAACATTTTCACATTTCCTGCTCATAAAGACAATGGAGGCTATGTACTTATTTAAAGGGATAGTTCACCCAAAAATGTAAACTCTGTCATTAATTAGCTTCGTAAAATTATGGTTGAACCACCAGTGTTGGGCACGTTACTTTAAAAAAGTAATTAGTTATAGTTACTAGTTACTTCTCACAAATAGTAACTGAGTTAGTAACTGAGTTACATCATTATAAAAGTAACTAATTACCAGGGAAAGTAACTATTGCGTTACTTAAAAAAAAAAAAAAAAAAAAAGTTCACTAAATAGAATAAATTATTATTATAAAACATTGTACACTAATCTATTTTAATATTTCTGTGGGACAATGTGAGAGACACCTATTAAATTCAATATATTATTGTAAATATTATCAAGCAATTATATATATAAAGCTTATGTTTGTAAAACGGTACAGTTTTTTTTTTTTATATATCTGACACTTAGCATCAGTCAGTTAAGCATTACAATATGATATTATGATAATTTAGCATTATATGATGATAGAACTTTAGTAATTAGAATAAAATTATTAGATAAAAGCTGAAGAATTCCAAAAGGAACTCCGTTATTTTGACAGGAAAATACAACAAAGAATATCGTTTACATGTAGCGCGTCAATTCTGCATGTTATGAAATCTCGCTCTGTATCTTTCTTTGCGTGCGTGTATGTGAGAGAAAGCGACAGCGAGCCGTGCGCCTTCACACTAGAGTTTATGGTACGTCAAATACAGCTACACTGTGCGTCCATTCAGATAAACTGAAAAATTAAATGATAATAATATTATAATAAATTATAGTAACACCGCATTTTATTGTCAGTAACGGTAACGGCGTTGTAACGGGGGAAACAGTAATTCGTTTGATTACTCGTTACTGAAAAAATAACGCCGTTTATTTATAACGGCGTTATTCCCATCACTGTGAACCACTGATGTCACATGGACTGTTTTACCGAAGCCCTTACTACATTTCTGTGCCTTGATCATGTAAGGACCCTTGGTGTCTATGGAGGGTCAGAAAGCTCTCGGATTTCATCAAAAATATCTTAATTTGTGATCCGAAGATGAACGAAGGTCTTACAGGTTTGGAACGACACGAGGGTGAGTAATTAATGACAGAATTTTCATTTTTGGGTGAACTATCCCTTTAACATCAAATCCTTTGAATACACTTTAGAATCCGGTGAACTAAAAACAATGAGTATAAAATAACAGAGCATTTTAAACATAAGAAAAGGTGGTTGGAAATGCTATGATGAAAGTTTGACTAAAAGAAAACTAAATCTAAAACTAATGACAGACAAATTAGTTTCAAATTATTCTGTTGTGTAAAGAGTAAAATCATTCTAATGATGCAAGTACTTTTAAATAAAAAAGCAGCTCTGAATGTCAAAAATAACACATTAAAGGTGTGATTTAAACACAAATAACCTGCTTTAAACATTCATTAATGACTCACCATGGACAGACACACTGAATATCACTTCAATGCTGCTGCTGCTGCTCAAAAGTTTGTAGAGTCCAGAGTGTGTGGTTCTGGTGTTCGTGATGGTCAGAGATCCAGTCTGATGATCCAGCTGCAGTCTGTCTCTGAATCTCTCGTCACACTGATCATCTGTACAGATCTTTCTCTTATTGTCAATGATTTGAGCAATGCGAACGCCATTAAAATACCACTTCATTCTCTCTTGTTGGTTTATTTTAACATGAGTGAGTAGAGTGACTGAATCTCCCTCCATCACTGACACTGAGACGTTATCTGCATCCACGCTGAGGAAACCTGAAGATGAAATGAACAGACAATTATAAATCACTTCTTGGAGAGTACAAAAACAACAATAGGAAAATGCTGTAAAAAATATTTTTTTTTTGTTTTGCTACAAAAAAAATTAAGATTGTTCATAGAGAAATATAATTGGATTCATAATGTAACACACCCCACTCGTGATTTTTTTTTCTTTAAAAAAGACAGTTGATAACAACTGCTGTCAGAGACATTAAACACCATCACAGTTTATCAATTTATAGTATTTTCCAGTTGTAGTATAATTTGTAGTCCAATTAATTGTAACCAATTAATAGTTTTGCGCAACAATGTTTTTTTTTTTTTTTGCTTTGCTCCGAAATGCAACCACAAGTCTTCAGATGGAAGATGCTCGTTTTATCACTTTCTGCTGATCACTGTTGGGCTAGTTACTCAAAAAATGTGATATATTACTCATTACTAGTTACTTCTTCCTAAAGTAATATTATTACTCTCTGGCAACAGTAATTAGTTACATTACTTTTCCTTCACGCCCCACAGAAGCTTTAATTGCATATTTTTTCCCATAAAATTCTTCTAAAATGTTACTAACAATATAGGCCTCATCATTTGACCAAAATCCACATTGGATCGCAGTCAGAAGTTGCTACAAACACTCAGTGGTGATTATAGTAAAGTTTAAGTAAAAGTGTTGTATGCTTATGGCTAATTGTAGCTATAATCTCTCTGTTACCCATACACACTTATGTTCCATTATGTATTTTATCAAAATAAATCTTAAGTTCATAAGAAAATGTTTTGTTCTCTAAAAAGATTTTTTACAATTTATATCGGGATCAGAGGGATGCGGTGGGCAAGTCATGTAATGTCAGAGTAAAGTAATGCCGCAACTTGCACATTAGTGTTCAGCGGAGACTTCATACCAAATAAGGTAAACTCATATTACGAATATTCCATGTAAACACCACATTTAGTAACATTAACGGTGAAAGTAAAACTTTAATGATGCATAGTGCTTAAAGACGCATTAAATGTTTACGGCCACAAGAATCTGTTAGAAAGCAGAAAGACTGAGGATTTCCTAGAAGCAAGGGTAAAATAATATTTTGTGTAACAAAACGATAGCTGAAATGTGGTACTTTATTCACAAAATGTTTTTACCATGCTGCTGTTAATAGATTAAATGCACTAGAATTTTATTGAATACTACGTGGAGACATGTTTTTAATTAAAATATTCATATTAATCAAGGATTTATTGACTTTAGTTCATGATTATTTCATTTATTCACTACTTACTATTTATAATTAATGTCTCATTTCAGTTTTAGTTTGGCTCAAGTTTTGTATTTATTCCAGTTTATATGAAAAGGTTCATGTACTGTGGATTAAAATTCATCCAGAGTAAATCCTTTTCACTGAACACGTTGGTGGGGAGTCGTGATGTTGAAGGCGAGCGACGTGGTGTAGTTCGTTTATAGCCTAAGTTTGGCTTTTTAGGTCTGGGGCTTGTATTTATGCTTCAAAATTCATAAAATGTCTTTATTTGTGACGATTATCTTGATGGACAAAACGTGTAAGTTTCATGAACTATGGTTGAACACAGAGCTTATTTTTTTTGCGATAATCCAGTCCTATTGGCTTTTTGTCGATGGAACCAGTGCGATGCTAACAGCCGATCCGCCTACAAAGTGACGTCATAGTCTCACCACTATATCAAACTTCATCTTTAAGTTGGCTCTCAAGTTATAGCAAAAGTTTGAAGTGAGATTAGGGAGGGGCCACTCAAAGGGAAGGAGCCATTCAAATATTTGCAGCACCTAATTCTCTAAATAAAAGTTAATAATAATAATAATTTTAATAATAAAAGATTTCGCTAGCAATTCAATTTTACCTTTTGTTCGTAATTGACCTGAACAAATAGAAATGATAACAACTGGTAAATCTCATAATTATAAAAAAAAAAAAAGAGAAAAAACAGACAAATTCATCCAAATAAAATAAATAGGTTTATGTATTTCAAAAATACAAGTGAAGAGTTCAGATGCAAAAGCCTCTAAATGCCATCTGAAATTTTCTTCTAAAATGAGCATTTTTATGTTCAGTTATTTCACTTTAATGACAATGAACATAACCTATTAATTGCCATTAAATTTAAATAACTGAACCCACACATAAGAGCCTGAGAAAAATGCTCATTTTGGAAGAATATTTCAGATGGCACGTAGAGGCTTTTGCATCTGAACTCTTTTAAGTGTATCAAAAATTAAAAAAATGTTTAGCCACACACACACACACACAGCTTGACATACATCTGCAGGGTGTGCATGTATGTGTACAGTCTGTTCATTGTACACTGATATTCAGTTGGCTCGTTTGGGGCCAAATTTCTTTTCATTTTTGATACTTTTTTAAAAGAAATCGGCAGAGAGCTTACCTCCGTATTCGTCCATTAGGACAAGTTATCCTCAGCGTGAGAAACCGCGGTAAAGTTTGACATTCATTAGACATTCGGTTTCATAAGAATTAAACTCTTAACGCCTGTTATGTTTTGAGCCGTAACTATCTCAGATAGACATAAATATATGCCCTTTACGTTGCACGAGGCTTAATTTTTAGAAAAAAAATAAATAAAACATTAACCATATAAATTAATTAAACAATTTAACTACATTACATTATACTATAAAACCAATACTAAAATGTTCAGAAAAACATCCCTGTTATTGCACAAGGCTCTGTTTTTGGAATTAGCATTTTATGTGTTTTATAATAATTTTACAACTTTTAATGTATGCAATAATACAAATCCATTAAAAAAAAACAACACCATTTGATTTAAAGGTATCAAACCAACTGTAAAAATATCTAAATATTATTCCCCATAATGCACAAGGCTTGTTTTCTCAGAATATTCCTTTATTGTTTTTATATACAGTACTGAAACCATATTTTTGATATGTTTAATATACTCTACCTCATTAAACTCTGACAACGTTTGAGATAAAGGTATCAAACCAACTGTAAAATATTATTCCCCATAATGCACAAGGCTTGTTTTTTTTTTATGATTTTGCCTTTATTTTTATATACAGTACTGAAAATGTATTTTTGTTGTGTTTTATATACTATACCTACTTAAATTCATTAAACTCTGACACCGTTTGAGATAAAGGTATCAAACCAACTGTAAAATATTATTCCCCATAATGCACAAGGCTTGTTTTTTTTATGATTTTGCCTTTATTTTTATATACAGTACTGGATCCATGTTTTTCATATGTTTTATATACAGTACTGAAAATGTATTTTTGTTGTGTTTTATATACTATACCTACTTAAATTCATTAAACTCTGACACCGTTTGAGATAAAGGTATCAAACCAACTGTAAAAATATCTAAATATTATTCCCCATAATGCACAAGGCTTGTTTTTTATGATTATGCCTTTATTGTTTTTATGTACAGTATTGAATCCATATTTTTCATGTTTTATATACAGTACCCACTCAAATTAATTAAACCACGACACTGTTTGAGATAAAGGTATCAAAACAACTGTAAAATATTCAGAATATTATTCCCCATAATGCACAAGGCTTGGTTTTTCAGATCATGCCTTCATTGTTTTTTTGTACAGTACTGAATCCATATTTTTCATATGTTTTATACGTCTGTACCCACTTAAATTCATTAAACGCTAACGCAGTTTGGAATAAAGGTGTCAACCCAACTGTAAAAATATCTAAATATTATTCCCTATCATGCACAAGGCTTGGTTTATTCATATTATAACTTTATTGTTTTTATATACAGTACTGGATCCATGTTTTTCATATGTTTTATATACTGTACCTACTTAAGATCATTAAACTCTGACACCGTTTGAGATAAAGGTATCAAAACAACTTTAAATTACTCTGAATATTATTCTGGCTGATGCAGAAGGCTTTTTTCCTGATTATTAATCTCATACATCCTGACCCTTGATTTATTTTATATACAGAACTGGTATAAATCCATTACACTTAAACACTGTTTGAGCTGAAGAAATTAAGCCAACTGTACATTTCTGAGAATACTCATTTATTTTTTTAATAATTTACTATAGGAACAGTATTTAAACATGAAAAATATGGATTCAATACTGTACATAAAAACAATAAAGGCATAATCATAAAAAACAAGCCTTGTGCATTATGGGGAATAATATTTGTGAACGGGTTAAAATGCGTGTGTCTCACGGTGAATGCGTGAGACTTGAGCCCTTACATTCTTACTCTGCGTTCACACCAGACGCGACTTGCGCGAATAAATCGCGCTATTCGCGCGTAGTTGGACGCTTGAACATTTTGAACACACACCGGAAGTGACGCGGTGAAAGGTGTTGTTGTTGTTGTTGGTGAGCGGGAAAATTCGTGTTGTGGTTGTGGAGTATTTTGGAGTAGTTTGTAATGTTGTTTTGCACTTCCCGGCCACCGTAGAACGCACCTTAAGACTTTAGCACAAACTGCATTGCAATCATTTCCCAAAATGTAATTTGTGTGTAAATATTAGGAAGTTTGTAAATGGTCGTTAACAGAGACGCTGAAGACAATATTGAGACAGACTGAGCAGCTCACTGTTCTGTAATGTGTCTAAAATGACTTAATCATTGGTTTTTATCGTTGACAGGAAGATGAATTGTAGCAAATAAGCGTCTTACCGTGCGCGAGCCATGCAAACACCGCCACACTAAAGAAAAAATTACCCGGGCACCTTCCGTCAACCGGCGCCGCCATGAATCTCTTCGTTTACCGTATAGGTGCTCTGGCGCGGTGAAAATAACGTCACCAGGGAGTGTGCGGCAATGGCAAGCCGTTTTAACATTTAATCTATAAACCGCACTAGTATCTAATTTAACCTTACTAGTACTTATTTTTTAGATACTAGTTTATTTTCCATTAAAGGGATACTCCACCCCAAAATGAAAATTTTGTCATTAATCACATACCCCCATGTCGTTCCAAACCCGTAAACGCTTCATTCGTCTTCGGAACACAATTTAAGATATTTTAGATGAAAACCTGGACTACCAAGTTGACTACCAAGTAAACTGCACTGTCAAGGTCCATAAAAGTATGAAAGATGTCGTCACAACAGTCCATCTGCCATCAGACGTGCAATCTGAATTTTATGATGCGACGAGAACACTTTTTGTATGTGCAAAAAAAAACCAAAATATCGACTTTATTCAACTTTTTCTGCTCCTCCGTGACACTTCCTGCAAGCGTGTTCATGAGTTCACTAGCAGAGCACGACGCAAGCATGCCTCAGATGCACACAGGCCTCGACGTCAGCAGGTCACAGCGTTTACTATGCAGTCAATGGGACAGTCACAAGCCTCCCAGTTTTCATCTAAAATATCGTAAATTGTGTTCTGAAGACGAATTAAGCTTTTGCGGGTTTGGAACGACATGGGGGTAAGTGATTAATGACCAAATTTTCATTTTGGGGTGGAGTATCCTTTTAAGTACTAGTACTTATTCATTAACTAGTGCTTATTCTTTAGGTACTAGTGTCTTTTGTAAAGTTACTAGTACTTATTCATTAGATACTAGAGCTTAATCATTAGATACTAGTACTCAGGGGCACCGTAAGGGGGTGGGGGGTGGTTGGAGGTTAGGATGATTCTATGGATCCGACGATGGAGGGGGCCCCCCCGAGGGGGAAACGTGATTTCTACCAAGGGGAATGCGATCAAGATTTCTTCCGAGTGGAACCCCCCTGGAACGTGATTTACCGAGGGGAACTCAAAACTCATCTGTACTGATGTGAAACACCCCCCGGACCGCGATTCCCCAAACCCCCACCCGTAGCGGTGCCCCTGCTAGTACTTATTCATTAGATACTAATACACATTTATTAGATACTAGTACTTATTCAAGTAAGATTTTTTTATTCTACTAGTAAATTTTTTTAATTGAACTCTACTGTAGCCATTTGGACTAGTCATAACATAAGACAAGTACAAAAGCAGATCTGACTAGTAAGATAAGAATTGTTACTAGTAGTAATTACAAAATATACTAGTGTCTAATAAATAAGTACTAGTACCTAATGAATGACTACTAGTATCTATTAAATAAGTACTAGTACCTAATGAATGACTACTAGTATCTATTAAATAAGTACTAGTATCTAAAGAATGCTTACTAGTAATACTGAAATAGATACTAGTCTCTATTGCAATAATTACTAGTCAGAAATTAAAAGATGATATAAAAAACAGAATAACTACCTCTCCCTGTTTGGAGATATCTTCAACCTCATAAAGAACTAGTGAGAATGTATTTGGAGAAATCTTCATTTAAATAGATCATTACATAAACATGAGTACCTCTCCACCGTCCAATCAGAGTCCACATGGTAATACAAGACATTAATATGCTGAATTAATTTGATTGTTAGGTAAGGCTAATTGGCTTTGTTTGTTAGCCTATCTTGCTAATTGGTTACCATGAAAACACAAGGAAAGATTACAAACCTGTTGTCCAACAAAAGTATAATGATATGTTTTAGTCCAAATTCACTTCACAACATCAGTCGAGTATTTGAAATAACTTATTTTTGTGATCTGACATGGTTTCATTAAACAGAATGAGGCAGAAATCATGCCACTTTATATTATTCTATTCAGTGATAAAGGCTATGTCGATTAGCATTGCATTTTAAACATACGTTATTCTTATAAAAATACCCGAGATGGCTTGAAGAGCACAGATAAAACCATATATTGTTGCAGTCATTGTTTATTTTCTTCATGTTTCATCAGTGAAACGTCTATCTGCATGTTATTCAGCTACTAGGCTCAGGGGCGTCATGCTCTCATTATTTTTGAGGGGGCATGAGTGGGGTGGGGGATCGAGCTTGTCATTTGACACACAGTAGCCACAATAGCACTTATGTTTTATTTTTTTTTTTCCTTTTTATTTGAAAAAATCACAAACGTGTTTAACTAAATCTTGAAATATATCTATTCTCAAATGTGTAAATAGATGCATTTTCATCTATAATGGATGATGGTCAAAATAATGTAGTCTGTTAACTATGCATAATAACCCGTTTACTTAAGTAACATATATGGGTGTCATGCCATACAATATTTTTAGTACGACTGACTTTGTATTTAATGTGAATTTAATAAAAACATTGCAAGTTAGGCTACTAATCATAACACTTTCATTGTACAGAAAGAGAGCAAAGAACATTTACATTATCAAAGAACATTCACTGACTTCAGTCTAGAGGTCAGTCTAAAAACTCCCATTAAAATCTCTGAAGCTGTTACTGTGAAATAAGTTACAGATTTGTACACACATTTGCACTTTGTTGTTTCTGATGAGTATTCGCCAGAAAGAGGTATTCAGTCAGCGAGCGATTAACCCTAACCCTCTCCTTGGTCTGATGTCTGATAATGTCTGATATTAATTTAGTGACACTCTTATGAAAATAAGAAAATAATTTGTAATTATCATTTAAATCTGTCTAATTTTTAAACTGTGTGTCATAAATCAACATCTCAGGAAAATGTTATGGGGTTTCAAACCAAAATATGACTTTCTGTTGGATGTTTATTTCATACATGTCCTCATATGAGGACATCAGGACTAAAAGCATGTTTATTACACATTTTGGAAGACATAACAAATGAATAGGAAAATAAGTTATATTTCAATATTCTATGAAATATCATATATTATTATGAAAATCGTGTCAATTATTACTCCCATTATTACACTTCTTTTTTCATTACATGTTGCCCCAAAAACACATTAATATGCAAATTAAATTTAGTAGATACATTGTATATAATGAGAAAATCCATTTATGGCCATTTTACTTACATTTTGCAGAAAGAAAAATGGTATATGAAATCATTCTATTATAACATAGTTGAGAATCATATTTATGCAAATTGAAAACTAAAAATGTATTGGTGATTTAAAAATTCAATTGTTTTTGCCTATGCATGTTCGTTCATGTCTTTTTATTTTATTTTTTAAAGAAATTGAGGACCGAGGACATAGCATAACTCATGAATGAAATATCATTTTTAATTTTTGATTAATTTATTTATTTATTTACATTTTTATTAATGATCTAAACAATGTAAAGACATGAAAAAACAAACAAAAAAAAACTAATTTTTTCCTAAAACTTTTTTCTTGGGTCTCAGGAGGTTATCTGAGAAAAAATATAAACAATAATGCCTTTCAAACTGCATTTTAAATGACAAAGAATAAGCTTTCTGCTTTAGATTTCAATACTTCCTGAAAAAGATGAGCATAGCTCTAAATGAATAAATCTGACAAATATTTACATGTGAAAACAATTTGTGAGAAATGACATTACTCATATCTCTGATGTGTGAATATGTGTTTGATCTTGTTGAGCTCTTCTGGATCTGATGTCATAAACCACAAGAATGACAGTAGCCACGCCCACCAGAGCAGAGAGGACCAATCGGATCACAGCTTCAGTAGAACCACAACAGTGGACAGAGTCTGAGGAATAAAAACATCAGCTCAGTCAATAAACATTAATATCAGCACCGACATCAACTAATATCAGCGCTGCTGTACCTGAACACATATGACACAGTTTGCTGATGTCCAGATGTCTCGTCTGGTTGCTGATGGGATTGTTGAGCACACAGCTGTAGGTGTTTTTATCCTGATATTCCACCTCCAGAGGTAGAGAGAGACTGATGCTGAGATCAGACGCACTGATGCTGGACAATAAACTGTTTCCTTTGTACCAGGAGAGAGTCACATGACTCACATTCAACACTGAACACAACAATGAACAATTCTGCTGTGATGAAGATGATGAAAAACATTGTGAAGAGTTACTGCTGATGACAGGAACGGGCAGACGAGCTGAAAACACGAGAGGATAAAGAGAAATGAAGGTGAAATAATATTCAAGTAGATGAGGAAAAAAACATTAAAAGGAACCAAGACTGATCAAATGTAAAGCATTTTGAAACAATCAGATACACACTGCTCAAAAAAAAAAAAAGGGAACACTTAAATCACACATTGGATCTCAATGAACGAAATATTAAAGTGGAAAATCTTTACTTTATATACATTGTATAATACATTGAGAACAAAATGATGTTACAATGGTCCGTGAAAACCAAAATCATCACCATTGAGGGCTGAATTCAAAATCATCCCAAAAATCAAAGTAAAAAATTGAAATTACAGGCTGATCAAACTTGCATGAATTTATCATGGTATCTCGTAATGTAAGTCAGTAGTGTGTATGGCCCTCATAGTGGTCCTGACAACATCTAGGCATGCTCCTGATGAGACGGCGAATGGTTTTCCTGTGGGGTCTCCTGGCAGACCTGGATCAGGGCATCACTGAGCTCCTGTGGGGAACGTGAGGGCCAGTCAGTGGCATCAATGAAAGTGCCTGCACACTCTGGCCACATGAGGCCGGCATTGTCATGCACCAGGAGGAACCCAGTATGTCAGGCAGCATAACTTTCTCCACGGCATCTCCAGATTCTTTCACGTCTGTCACTTGTGCTCAGTGTGAACCTGCTCTCATCCGTGAAGACCTGCCAATTCTGCTGTTCTCTGGCAACTCAGGCTGCACGGTGCTGAACTGTGAGCACAGGTCCCACTAAAGGACGTCGGCCTCTCAGGCCATCCTCACGGAGTCTGTTTCTGACAGTTTGGTCATAAACCTGCACACATGTAACCTGTTGGAGGTCATTCTGTAGGGCTCTGGCAGCGCTTCTCCTGTTCCTCCTCACACGAAGCAACAGATACCAGTCTGGCTGCTGGATTGTTGCTCTTCTGCGGCCCTGTCCCATCTCCTGGTATCTCCTCCATGCTCTTGAGACTGTGCTGGAGAACACCTTGTGACGGCATGTATGGATGTGGCATCCTGGAGGAGCTGGACTGCCTGTGCAATTTGATTGTGTTGCAGATGCTGCCTTATGCTACAGGTGGTGAGAAGGACTCTAACAAAACACAAAACTAGAGACAAATCAGTCCGGAAGGATAAGGAGAGAGCGATTGTCAGTTCCCTTAATTGTTTTGAGCAGTGCAGAAAGTTAAATATAAATCTAGCTGTAAATGTAAAAAATTAGTTATTTAGTTATTTTATGTAATTAGTCATAAAATACTTATTTACATCTACTTTTAAACTGTAAGAAAATGAAACAGGTAAAACTGATACTTAACTCACCATAGACAATGACGCAAAAATAAGACCTGCTGTTTATGCTGAACTTTAGTTGATAGAGTCCAGAGTGTTCAGTTGTGGTGTTTGTGATGGTCAGAGATCCAGTTTGATCGTCCAGCTTCAGTCTGTCTCTGAATCTCCCATCAAGAACATCATCATATACAGTCATGCTGTCGGTCTGTTTATTGATTTCAGCTAATAATGTGATTTCAGGTCTAAACCACCACTGAATCCGCTCATACTTAATTTTAGCAAGATTAAAGGTTAGAGTGAGTAAATCTCCCTCCATCAATAATATTTCACCTGCATAATCTTCATCACCTGCATCACACATGAAGAACAAACAGAAACAGGGTTTGTGTCAGATTAATGCTGATAAATAATTTCATAATAGTTTACTAAATTAAATAAGTTAACATTTCAAATTTTAAATATCATAAAACAGCAAAAAGAAACAAAATGGTGTATGAATTAATTTAAATTTTATCATAAAAAAACAATTGAAATTGTTTTTTTTTTTTTAAACTCACCATTTATAATCATATATACTTCACTCCCAAAACAGTCAATGGTCCGTCCAGTCCACCGTGTCCAATCTAGAACATCAGATACAATGATGTTATCTGCCTGTTTATTTATTTCACCGTTAAGTTAATTTGCAACGTAAGGTTTGGGATGAGGTACGTAAGAAATTACTTCAACACACAAAAGATTTAAGGATGTAAACGTGACAGATGTCTGGAAATAAACAATCTGAAGTTTCTGAGCAATGTCTTGAGGTGGTTGTGACTCCAGGCCGTTAAAATTATTAGAGAAATACGTGATTTCATTTCCAAACCACCACTGAATCCACTCATACTTCATTTTAGCAAGATTAAAGGTTAGAGTGAGTAAATCTCCCACCATCAATGATATTTCACCTGGATGATGTCCATCTGCATCACACATGAAGAACAAACAGAAACAGGGTTTGTGTCAGATTAATGCTGATAAATAATTTCATAATAGTTTACTAAATTAAATAAGTTAACATTTAAAATTTTAAATATCATAAAACAGCAAAAAGAAACAAAATGGTGTATGAATTAATAAAAATTTTGTCATAAAAAACAATTGAATTATTATTATTATTATTTTTTTTAAACCACTCATATAGACATTACCCAAATCCATGGGGCTGCTCCTTCTAGGCCTCCGTCTCCGTTCTAGAACATCAGATACAGTGATGTTATCGGCCTGTTAATTTCAACTATTAAAAAGTTTACAAGGTAGATATTTCTTATACAAAAATAGTAAATCAATCTCATCATCACAAAAAATATCCACTGAATCAGATCATCATCCATAATTTTAGAAAGTCCAGAGTTGAGAGTGACTGAATCTCCCTTCTTCCCTGACACAAACTCACCAGACACACCTGAAGAACAGAGTTTTTCACAGATTACAGATAACTTGATGTTGGTATGATGAAGCTTCTCTAAAATACTTTTAATAATTAAATGTAAAGGTACATGGTAACAGACCAGAAACAACTGAAGCCATAAAAACACATTTCAAACTCACCATCCAGACGCCACAAACACAAAGAGAGCAACACTAATTTGAGAATCATTTTCTCAAAAGCCCACGATAGCAACCCTTAAAATGTCTGAAAACATTAAGATTGATCTGAAACAGACCTGAACTGTGATATTTATCTGGTTGAATCCTCCCCAAGCTTCAGTCAGTTTCCGCTCACACGTCCGGCTTCCTTAACATCACGAAAATCAACAAGCTTTTGCTGATCTTACATTTTAAAGTGAATTATGGTCCTGTATGAAAACTAATAGCAGTAGAAATGTTGCATATTGTATGAGTGTTGGATTAGATCTATTGGTGTGCTATTTAGTGTTGTGAGTTTTCATTCATATTTGACTTGTGATTCTTATTTAACTGTTGATGGATTCACTTTATTTCAGTATAAAACTGTTTTTGTGTGTGTGTGTGTGTGTGTGTGTGGAAGATTGTGAGATTCATATTAGAAAATTATGAAACGCTTCATACACAAACTATAGACACACAGTGATGACAAACATCCAACAGAAGCTGTTTATCCACCTGACAGATCAAACCAGACGCACTGATATTTGTACAGATAAAACAAAGAGGAAAACCACTGAAGGATCCATTTTGTCTCAAAATCCAGTGAATTACATTAATAAAGTTTGCTTGTGTTGTTACTACAAAATGTATGAGTGAACATTATGGTCTTTTTCCTGAAAAACTGCAAAGTGTAGATTTGCAACCAAAGTGTATGCGCTATCAGAGATTGCTCTTCTTCTTCTTCTTCTTCTTCTTCTTGGTTTTTAACGGCGGCTGGCAACCCACTTAAGCGATTGCTCTTTGATAGCGGTTTTTCTTAAGAAAGCCACATTTCTGGCATTTGTAAAAACACTTTTTTTTTCCATCTTAAAGGGAAGTTTGCCCAAAAATTAAAATTTGCTGTTAATTTAGTCACCCTGAAGCCATCCAAGATGTAGGTGACTTTTTTTTTTTGGTAGAAGAGTAAAGAATTTTAGCTGAAATTGGTCCTTTGTGATTCATAAAATGCAAGTAAAAAAGCATATCAGGCAACACAAAATTAATACACATGTAAGGTCTGTTTTGTGTTCTGTTTCATGTTCTTGTTTTCATGTCTTTTATTTTGAAGTTTAGTCACGGTTCCTGTTTGTTTCATGCTTTCCTTGCCATATTGTATTCCTGCTATTGGTTCTCTTGTTCATTGTGTCATGTTTTGATTGGTTATTGTCCTGTCATGTGGTTCTCAGTTCTGTTTGCTCATTGGTTGGTTCTTGTCATGTGACCCTTAGTGTTTGATATAAGTAGCCCTCTTGTTGCCATATGCTTTGTCTGATGTTGTCCTGTAAAGGATGTTTCGTGTGCCATTGCCATGCTTGGATGTACTTTGTTTTAATAAATCCTTAACTGCATTTGGATCCTCGACCATTTTGACATCGCTTTTTGATGCTCAATGTGCCCCTTTAGCATAACTTTTCGACGTGAAGGGTCCTCCGTTGTTTTAAATAGGAAACCCTTAGCGTCAATATGCCGATTAGATCAAGATGCAGATACTGGGAATTTTATCGTCATAATTAAATGATATATTGGGTAATAGCATTATTGCATATATGTAGGGGTGTGATTTTTCAATGTAAACAGTCAAAACAGTTTTATTTATATTTCATCCTGTATTGGGACAGCTTACGTCGTGACACTGTGACACAATCACACTTCAAATACGGACTTCAGAGTCCACACACTTCACATTGGGACAGTCTTCGTAGTGACGGTGTGACGCAATCACACTTCAAATCCGGTCTTGGAAGGGCACACACTCAACTTTGGGACACAGCTTGTGTGTAGGTAACCCTTTTTTTTATTTTTTAGCATTTTGGTTTTACGATTCCGGGATGAAATCACTTGCCTGTGATCAAAGATAGTGAGATCTGATGTTGGGGAATATAGCCAAATTTGTGCTAAATTATTGATGCAGTCAAAAACTTTAGCTTAGCTTTGGCTACCAGAAACTAAGGAAAGTACTAGTGATGTTATAACAATGGGTAAATCTGATAAAAGACAGACAAATTAATCCAAATAAAATCAATTGTTTTATATATTTATCCTAAAGTATCAAAAATAAAAAGAAATTTGGCCCCAAAGACTAACACATTCAGCCTGTTGCAGCCTTTTTTTCCAACTGCTTCTCTCGTGCGCACACACAATGGCGGCGCCTGTAACACCAGTCAAAATAAAAGTTTCCACTTAATAGAATTTGTAGATACCCTACATTTTCATGAGTTATACATTAACTTGTGATTATCTGTGCATTAGTTAAGCATGAATTAATGCATATTTGTGCACCCATATAGTAAAGTGTTACCGAATAACCACTAGCTACCTAAAGAATAAGCATTAATACCTAATGAATAAGTACTAGTACTTAATGGAAAAGATACTATCTAAAAAATAAGTTCTAGTACCATGAAAATAGATACTAGTACGGTTTATAGATTAAATGTTAAAACGGCTTTCCATAGTGCGGCTGCTGTGCGCGTTGAGTGCGCGAGGGCGGTGCACGGCATTTAACTTTCCGCGCGACTCCGCTTCCGAAGATTCACGACTTCAGGGCGACTCTAGCCGAACAGGCACGTCTTTACCGGCTTCTTATTATGACTCGGAAGAAGCTAGATGTTAAGTTTAAACTCTATCAGCTGCTTTTTGAGGCTTTGAGGAAAAACAAAAATATAGATAGCATTTTTTGCATATGTTTTTGAAGGCTTTTTAAGTGAAGTACGTTTTATTTTTATTGTAGCCTATTCAAAATAGAATTAATATAGATAGGATTGTACACTGTTTACTTAATGTTGCTCTGTATTTGTTTGATAAGAAATAAAAGCAAACTATTCTATTCTATTCTATTTATAAAGCACATTTAAAAACAACAGACGTTGGCCAAAGTTCTTTACATGTCAAACATAGCACATACAATCTAAAAATTGTAAAACACAATCACAAAAATAGGCTACATTAAATCAATTGCAATCAAATGCAAGAGAGAAGAGATAAGTCGTTAAGTGAAATTTAAAAACATCAAGAGTGGCACAAGATCTAACATGGAGAAGTAAACTTTTCCATAAACGAGGAGCTGCAACAGAATAGGCCCCGTCTCCTTTTGATTTTAATCGAGACTTGGGAACATCTGAAGATTTTGTACAGATCGTGAGGGCCTGAATGACTTGGTGCCAGTCCATTTAAGCCTTTAAAACCAAATATTAACAACTTATACTGAATCCTAAATTTGACTGGAAGCCAATGAAGGGGTGCTAATACTGGTGTTATACTTTCAAATTTCCTATAGTCCCAGTTAAAAGCCTAGCAGCCGCATTTTGAACCAGCTGCAGGCATGAGAAACAACATAATACAATGAATTACAATAGTCCAGTCTGGACATGGTAAAAGCATGCATAACAACTTACAAATCAGATAGAAAAGGTTTCAGTTTTGCTATATTCCTTAATTGAAAAAAAAAAAAAACACACCTCTAACTACAGAATTGATATGCTTATCCAACTTTAACTCCAAGACTCCTTGCATGATTATGTACCTTAGATTTGAATGGACCTAATTGATTAATTATAGGTTCTGAGGAACTCAGAGAGCCAAACACTATCACTACAGTCTTTGATTCATTCAGGTGAAGAAAATTTGCTGCCATGCACTCCTTAATATCATTAAAACATGCAAAGAGAGACTGTAAGGCAGAATTATCCCTCATTTTTATCGGCAGATAAAGTTGTGTATCATTGACATAAAGATGAATTTTTGCAGAGCGTGAATTAGCAGATCAGTCGTTTTGCACTTGGTGTGAAAGCAATGTTTGTCGGTAAGCATTGGTAGGTGGGTGTTTTTGTTCAACAGTCCTAAAGCCAAAAAAAAAAACAACCAACAGTCCATAACGTCAGGAAGTTTAAATAAATGAAATGAGGATGTTAACTGTGACAAGATGATTGAGAGGCCAGTTTACAGTGACAGTGCATGTATTTATGTATCTATGAGTGGTCCATTAAAAGATGCTGTGTTGTGTGACGTGATAGTATGTCCCAAAGCTTGCCTACTCTTCTACTACACACTCAAAAGTGTGTACTTAATAAGTAGGCACATTGGGACGCAGCAGCAAAGTTTGCTACTTCTTCTCACCGCTGTTTCCTGAGTTTTTAGAGGGTAAAAGAATAGTACAATGGCGCACGCAACAAGTATAAACACCTCATCCTTTTACGGTGCGTTTCCATTACAGCGATTAAATCTGCGTTCAGTGCCGTATGGCAAAGCTACAACGCCACTGCTTTGGGGCGTGTCAAATTTAAGGCAAAGCACGCCTCTGAAAACAATGTTTAAACCCTGTTTGCGTTTCATCTTCTTTTAACAGCAGTTCGCAAAATAAACACTTTATTGGCGCCATGTAGGTACAACCTAAAATTCAAAAATGATGAAACGTAGCCTATAGAAACAGCCCTAAATAAAACACATGAGTAAAACAAACCAAAAGTGATTTCAGCTCAGTAATTCACCAGTTCAGCAAACACTTTTCACAGCGATTGGTTGTCACCCGGCGTTTTTCACTCGATATTTGCATAAAGTCGAGGAATGCTCAACCTTTTTGACGGTCTCGGCTGCTCTCAATGCTTTCTCCGCACCACTTTCAATCCCGTAATGCACTGTAAAAAAATTACTGTAAAAATTACAGTAACTTACTGGCAATTTTGGTTGCCAGTAAGACTGTAAAATTTACAAGAGTACTGTAAATCAATAATTACAATTGTACTGTAAAAAATACAGCAAACTCTTGCATGCTGTAAAATTGTTATGATGGTGTGTAAACATTTGGTAAACTTATTTCATTTGAGTCCACTAAGAAGGAACATTTCTTAATATAAAACTGCAAACACTTAATTTGTAATAGTAAAGTTACTAAAAACATGACTTGAACTCAAATCGTTGCAGTTTATCATCAGCTATAGCACACATGCATGTGGTAAATCACTTAACAAAGAGATCATCACTGTGTCAGCAACTCTACAGTTACTGTCTTTAAATAAAGCAGCAGAACATCAGTGTTTGTGGCTCATCATTGACTGAAGCTCAGGCTCTACTCTCCACCACAATGGTGACCCACAAAACTAAATTAAACTAACAGATCTCTCTTGTGCAATATAATACAGTTCAGTTAAAAATTTACTCTCCTTATAGATAACACCTGCTGTTAACAAGCAGAATCACTGAATGAAAGAGAAACAAGAACAGCTGACTTCAGCCACAGCCTTAGATGAACTCAACTGAAATACAAGACATCATTAAATCTCTCAAGATCTGATTAAACAACTCCACAAACAGCATTACCAGCTTCACACATTACAATTTGACTTTATTTCTGTCATATGTCTATGAAAATAATTTGAGAATTAACAGAAGTTTAGTTGTTTTATTGAAAACGTTTCGTTTGACCTCACCATTGTGGCGGTCAGGGTTTGCTTTAGTTGGGCTCTTGACCATCAAGTTTTCAACTTAGTATTTTTCTGGCTGCTGTAACTGTGTTTGTAGAGCACATTTGTTATAGCATGAAAGCCAGGAAAATGTGTGATTACGTGCTTTTGATTGACTATTGATAATGATATAATCATTATCTAGTGACTTGATTCACTGATCTCATTCAGAGGCTGATCTTTAAAGCCATGGTGTGGGTTTCTTTATTTGTTAGTTTGGTGTTGTTTACAGCTGCTATATGACCCTGAATGAGATGACAAACTGCTACTGAAAAATTTTAAAAAGTCTTATGCACAAAACTTTTAGTACTACGGCAGCAATTAGACACACACAGACATCAAGAATCAGTGTATGAATCTCAACAACGGTGACAATCAAAAGCTTAATGTGCAATTCATGCTGGGTACCAGCACAGTACAAAACTCACCCATGAATCCCAGCATGCATTGCGGCATGAATAAATTATGCCGCTGAATTGTCCACTTATTGTCTTTAATTCTTACTATGTGCTTTAATTTTTTATTTTTTTTGTGTTGAGTTTTAGTAGCATGTTTTGTGATGTTCAGAGCTGATCTGTTTATTTTGTTGATTGTCACCGTTGTTGAGATTCATACGCTGATTCTTGATGTCTGTGTGTGTCTAATTGCTGCCGTAGTACTTTTTCAGTAGCAGTTTGTTGTCTCATTCAAGGTCATATAGCAATTGTAAATAACACAACAAAAAAGATATCCACACCATGTCTTTAAAGATCAGCCTCTGAATGAGATCAGTGAATCAAGCTACTAGATAATTTATATCATTATCAATAGTCAATCAAAAGCACGTAATCACACATTTTCCTGGCTTTCATGCTATAACAAATGTGCTCTACAAACACAGTTACAGCAGCCAGAAAAAAAGCTAAGATTAAATTTTGATGGTCAAGAGCCCAACTAAAGCAAACCCTGACCGCCACAATGGTGAGGTCAAACGAAACGTTTTCAGTAAAACAACTAAACTTCTGTTAATTCTCAAATGATTTTCATAGACATATGACAGAAATAAAGTCAAATTGTAATGTGTGAAGCTGGTAATGCTGTTTGTGGAGTTGTTTAATCAGATCTTGAGAGATTTAATGATGTCTTGTATTTCAGTTGAGTTCATCTAAGGCTGTGGCTGAAGTCAGTTGTAGTTCTTGTTTCTCTTTCATTCAGTGATTCTGCTTGTTAACAGCAGGTGTTATCTACAAGGAAAGTAAATATTTATCTGAACCGTATTATTTTGCACAAGAGAGATCTATTAGCTTAATTTAGTTTTGTGGATCACCATTGTGGTGGAGAGTAGAGCCTGAGCTTCAGTCAATGATGAGCCACAAACACTGATGTTCTGCTGCTTTATTTAAAGACAATAACTGTAGAGTTGCTGATACAGTGATGATCTCTTTGTTAAGTGCTTTACTACATGCATGTGTGCTATAGCTGATGATAAACTGCAACGATTTGAGTTAAAGTCATGTTTTTAGTAACTTTACTATTACAAATTAAGTGTTTGCAGTTTTATATTAAGAAATGTTCCTTCTTAGTAAGAATCAAATGAAATAAGTTTACCAAATGTTTACACCATCACAACAATTTTACAGCATGCAAGAGTATTTGCTGTATTATTTACAGTACAATTGTAATTATTGATTTACAGTACTCTTGTAAATTTTACAGTCTTACTGGCAACCAAAATTGCCAGTAAGTTACTGTAAATTTGACAGCAATTCTTTACAGTGTGCATAAGCTCAACTTCCATAGGAATGAATTGAAAACGCTTGCTCCGCTGCGCCACGCAAAAGTATCCACCTAATTTTTCTCCTAAGAGTGGGCACGGTAATTTGTAAATTTAATGTGACCTGGCTTCCGGTGTCATTTGCGTCCAGCTATTTTTAGCTGTACAAAACAGCTTGTTTTGCGGTTTCATATTGCAGACTGGTGTTGTCTTAAATGGCGGAAGACGTAACTCAGGGGAGAAGAATTGTTAAATAAATTATATTATATATAGTAATAGACATAGACTGCACTGTTAGACATTTCAAAGGGTTTTTACAGTAACTTACTGGCAACAATGTTGCCAGTAAGTTACTGTAATTAAGATTTACAGTAGCAAACTGTATTTGATTTATCAGTATACTACTGTAGTTCATTTATTTTAATATAGATTTCACTAGATTTTATAATTTTTATATAGAATTCATTTTATTTTTATTCTACATAGGTACTACTGGCATTCAATTAAAACAGACACAATAATTACAAAATATCAAATTCTTTATTTAAAACATTGCATGTATAACACTTAAAAATACAGTCACCATTTCTCCTATCTTAGGACGATTTACAGTGCATTATCCTCTGGATTCATCCTCACAAAGAATCTTTAGGCAACAGAAACATAATGGGGGAAAAAGACAAGCAGCCAAAGAATACATAGCTATCTGCAAAACCCAGGCGCTGCTCCAAAACGTGGCCACCATCTTTGCTCACCATCCACTTTGACAGAAATGTCTTCTCTGAAAAACAAGAAGTAGAAATGGCACACTTTTAAAAGGCAAACCTCACATAGAATACACAAATCTCTCAAAACCATAGTTGTTCATGTCTTTCTTGATGCTTCATTGCAGTTGCCTTTAAAACACAAACACAAATACAAAAAAAAAAAAAAAGAAATGCAGTAAATCTTAAATTCCATTTAAAAACTATAACAAACTAATTCTAAAACTAGAAAGGCAGCTAGCCATACAATTAGTTTAACCTAGCTAACATATGATTTTATTTCCTCAACAGGCTACTGGCCAACATTTACTACTAACACCTGAACTAAATTTCACTAAATTTAACAATTTTAATTTGGTAACTTAATTCAATAAGCTGACAAAAGTCGTTTGAAACGACAGCACAGTTTACCATGGTAAAGTTTTGTAACCGCCATGTTGTCGAGTAAATGTTACTAATGTTAGGTAAACTGGTGTGCAAAAATCTGACACAAACATACAGACAAACATACATATATTTTTACCTTGCTTGCTATATTTCTGATGTACAGATGTACTCCAAGCGCTCGTGCTGTTTCTGACACAAAACGGATTTTCCAATCATTAGAAGCGATGTAACACATCCAGTAGTGAGTCCCAAGCTGCTGCGGCGTTGTAGACACGAGGCAAATTGTGTCAATCCAAATGTAAGAAATGAGGAAAATAAAACGACCTCAGAATAATGGCGCCAAAGAGGCCGTTACAGCAAATACAGTAGTATACAGCAAGTCTCTGTATGTGGGGTCTGACGTCACAGAAAATTCCCATGATGCAAAGGGTATTACAGTTATTTACTGTAAAGGGAATTTGCAGTATTACACTGGGTGATATACAGTAAATAACTGTGGAAATTACAGAAATGTCTAACAGTGTGTTTTACCTATGTCCTTAATACGTTTCTGGACCTGGGAACATACAGTTGCATTACACTGTCTGTGGGAGGGTCAGAGAGCGCTCAGATTCCATCAAAAATATCTTAATTTCTGTTCCAAAGATGAACAAAGGTCTTAAGGGTGTGGAACGACATGAGAGTGAGTAATTAATTACAGAATTTTAACAACATTTTCCTTTTGGGGTGAACTAACCCTTTAATGCAATTGGTCAAATCGGTGTTGTTTTGAACAAATTAATTGCTTTCCCGCTGAAAAACAAGCATTCTAGCGCGAAAATGCTTGGGAAATGTAGTGTAAAGTTTACAGGACTGCGTTCTCTGGAATCCTCTCAAGCAGAGGACTTTTACATTCCGATAGGTTGCCACTGACTGAACCGTTTCATAGCTCATTACCATAAAGTTGACCTGATTTCAATTTTCCTCAACATCCACACCGTCCAAGACGTGCCAGCTTGCATAGAAAATTTATGACTTGCAGCCACTTTGACGCTCTTGCTGGCGACGGTGTGAACGGACGGTTACAGTGGCTGCCACGTGTGCTTGACCATTAAACACAAGAGCTCCACGGCAGACCTCTACCCGACAGTCAAAGCGGCATTACGACACGAAAGTATGGACTCCGAGGAGACCACTAGGGTGCGATTTGGGACAGCAACTTATTCTGATCATGACCAGAAGTGTCTCATATAGCCTACATTGTTATATAAAAAAAACAACAACTATATCCTTCCACTTAAATTAGTTTCTCTAAGGTATTGAAACAATAGATAAGACATCTTTTGACTCTTTCTGCAAAATATCTATCAAATCATATTTTCATCTCTCCCAATTTTTGGATCAAATGTCTTCATTCTGTTTCTGCCACTGTATAGCTTACTCACTGACATGGGTAATGAATCCGTATTTATTTATTTATTTATTTATTTATTTTAATAATGTAATGCCCCACCCACTACAGAGGATCAGAGCCTATGTTCAGCTTCTCCAGCTTTCACACTTGGGTCCTCAACCTCCGAGATGGGCAGAAGCATCATGATCCTCAGACCTAAATCCTGGTCTAATCCTGTAAACTCTAAAAATGTTAAAACCACCATATATATCTGATTATCACTCAAACCTTTACCCCAAAACACTCACAGGTCTATATGTTGCTAAAAAGACTACACTGATCATATTTACCAGATTTAGAAAGCACATGCTATACTGTTTCTAAAACATCACATTCATCACACATACCATTTCCATGCTTCCTCATTAATGCAAGTGTTAAATCTAGTCCTGTGTCCCATCCTTAATCTTGAAATCATTACTTCTTCCTTTCTATGCCTTCAATAAAACTGTCCTTTTTCCCTATTGATTTTACAATGTTATAATACCACCTGTGCTGCTATTTTCCCACCTTTGTTGCCATAGTCACAAACCCTTTTTCTTTTTCTTTTTCTTTGTTTTTAATGGCGGGTGGTAACTAACTTTTAAGGTGCAATATCCACCACCTACTGTACTGGAGTGTGTTAAAATGTTGTAAACCCTTGAATCTTTCTTTGTTTCTGGCAGGCCACACTGTGCACAGTTTTCAGATTCTCTTTTCCCTATGATGAACAGTGAGTAATTAAGGGATATGTGCCCTATTCGAAGCCTAGTTATTATGGAACTGTTTCTCTCACTCCTATTCTGCATATTCTATACAGATATTGTAGAATTTCATACAAGGTGTCTTGCCTGGATGTTGATTTCCCACTGTTTAAACTCATTAAAGCTGAATATGAATTTGAGCAAATCACTACATGCATAGAATGAACTTCTTCCACTCACTGAAGTGCTATTAAAAATCCAATCATTCACTGAAACATGATCTGCAATTCTTTTTCCAACACTGTATTTGAAATGGGGACTGTAAACTGCTGCTGCTGTACACCCTGATTCTAGATTCTTTGATCCATCAGTGAATATTTGAATACTATTATAATATTCCTGATTTAAGTGCTACTTTACCACTATATCCTTTGATATGATGATTTCCTTTATTTTCAACTTATTTTGCAATGACAGGTCTACATCTGGTTTAGGGAAAAACCAAGGAGGAATTGACTGTATGGACTAATATTTATATGATTTATTCATATTATTTATATGATTTATTCCTATGTTCTGGGCTACTTTTCTGACATTCCATCCAAAGCTATTGACAGGACCGGAAGATGCTCTTTATCTACAAACCAAACACACGTCATACAAATGGGCACTTTCCTGCAAAAGCTGTATGTCCACAAAGCAGCACACACATGAAGAAAACTAACCACAGCAGGTTTCAGTTTGACTATGTTGATCTGCTAGTCACACTTCAATGAGACTGGCAATGAGAGATGGCAAACGGTTTTAACTTTTGTTTTTTGTTCATTCTGCCATAAAAAACAACTGGCAGTTGATTACAACAATTTTAAATTCAGAAATCTCTATTTTACAATGAAATTTTAGGAAGATTTCACAATATTTCACTCTTACTACCCATATTTAACAACCCAAATTCCGGAAATTTTGGGACGTTTTTATTTTTATTTTATTTATTTTTTTTGAATAAAATTAAAACTAAAAGACTTTAAAATCACATGAGCCAATATTTCATTCACAATAGAACTTAGCTATAACAATTGTTTAAACGGATAAATTTTACACTTATCCACTAAATGAGCTCATTTCAAATTTGATGCCTGCTACAGTTCTCAAAAAAGTTGGCACGGGGGCAACACAGGGCTGAAAAAATTGAAAAGATTCAGCTGGGAGAACATCTAGCAACAAATTAAGTTAGTTGACATCAGGTCTGTAACATGATTAGCTATAAAAGGGATGTCTTAGAGAGGCAGAGTCTCTCAGAAGTAAAGATGGGCAGAGGCTCTCCAATCTGTGAAAGAGTGTGTAAAAAGTGTGTGGAATACTTTAAAAACAACGTTCATCAACGTCAAATTGCAAAGGCTTTGCAAATCTCATCATCTACAGTGTATAATATCATCAAAAGATTCAGAGAAACAGGAGAAATCTCTGTGCATAAGGGACAAGGCCGAAGACCTTTGTTGGATGCCCGTGGTCTTCGGGCCCTCAGACGACACTGCATCACTCATTGGCATGATTCTGTCATTGACATTACTAAATGGGCCCAGGAATACTTCCAGAAACCACTGTCGGTAAACACAATCCGCCGAGCCATCTGCAGATGCCAACTAAAGCTCTATCATGCAAAAAGGAAGCCATATGTGAACATGGTCCAGAAGCGCCGTCGTGTCCTGTGGGCCAAGGCTCATTTAAAATGGACTGTTTCAAAGTGAAGTGTTCTATGGTCAGACGAGTCCAAATTTGACATTTCTTGTTGGAAATCAAGGACGCCATGTCCCCCAACCTGAAGAGGTGGGAGAACTTCCAGCGTGTCATCAGCGTTCAGTTCAAAAGCCAGCATCTCTGGTGGTATGGGGGTGCATAAGTGCATACAGTATGGGCAGCTTGCATGTTTTGGAAGGCACTATGAATGCTGAAAGGTATATAAAGGTTTTAGAGCAACATATGCTCCCCTCCAGACAACGTCTATTTCAGGGAAGGCCTTGTGTATTTCAGCAGAACAATGCAAAACCACATACTGCAGCTATTACAACAGCATGGCTTCTTAGTAGAGGAGTACAGGTGCTGAATTGGCCTGCCTGCAGTCCAGATCTTTCACCTATAGAGATTTGGCCCATCATTAAACAAAAAATACGTCAAAGACGACCACAAACTCTTCAGCAACTGGAAACCTATATCAGGCAAGAAATGGCTCCAGAAACTCATAACCTCGATGCCCAGACGTCTTCAAACTGTTTTGAAAACAAGAGGAGATGCTACACCATGGACCTGTAGCAGGCATTACATTTGAAATGATCTCATTTTGTACATAAAATTGTAAAATTTCTCAGTTTAAACATTTATGTTATCTATGTTCTATTGTGAATCAAATATTGGCTCACGTGATTTTTAAAGTCTTTTAGTTTTCATTTTATTTAAAAAAAAAAAAAAACATCCCAACATTTCCAAAATTCGGGTTGTAGTCCCTTTCAAATATGATCAATTTTAAATTATAAAAATAAGTATTTCCAGAGGCATTTCTGCCATTTCTACCTGAATAGAGGATGTTCTGAATGCCTCACAACTTATTCTTAAAGCTTGTGACTGAATAACATTTATTTTCTTTAAAGTGGATGCTGGTGTTGAGCTGTATATGCAACCATAATCTATTAATCTATTATCTATTCTATACAGAGACTGATTTAAGGAACAACGTCCGATATGCATTCTGGAGATTAATATATCCTCTTTCCTGTTTCCAAATCTTCTTCCTTTTGCCATTTCTTCCTTCATTTGCTATTATACCTTTTACTTAATGCCACTTAATTGCCTACTTAAATTTGTGTATGTTTCAAAGCCAGTTTTATTCTTTATAAGAATCTTTAAAAATGTGTACTGAGTTGCCTGTAGGTGGCGCACTACACTATGTGATGAGGAATTTACGTTCTGGCCAAAGGGCAAAGCCATTGATGA
The DNA here is from genome assembly GCF_012432095.1 of Onychostoma macrolepis. Classification (NCBI taxonomy): domain Eukaryota; kingdom Metazoa; phylum Chordata; class Actinopteri; order Cypriniformes; family Cyprinidae; genus Onychostoma; species Onychostoma macrolepis. The sequence continues at coordinate 6,252,675 of NC_081176.1, read as the reverse complement.
AAGTACCACAATGCTGCAGAGTCTGATCTGTGTGTAACATCATTTCCTACAGTTACTACTTCTCATCAGGCATGTTAATCAAGTTAAACAGAAATATTAACCAATATATAAAATCCCCAAAATGTATAACAAATGCACAATACCACGGGTCTTCATAAGCATCACTGTGTTACCTTATAAGTTTTTAACAAACCGTTTTGTTTTGTTATTTTTTTACATAATTTCTCCATCTCATAACAACATTGTAATTCTATCAGAAATAATTCAAAATTACGTTAAATTTCTAAATATTTCAACTTGTGAAGAAATAATCTGTTGATTGTTCTGGTTCATTTTTACAAAATGCACATTCATTATTCATTTCAATGTTAAATATTTTGATAATAATCTTTAACAGGGTGTACTCTTTGAACTTCTGAGAGTTACCTCTTTAATTTCCAGGTATCAAAACAGACAGAGAAGCCCATTGGCTACGACTTGCAGGTGAGATTGCTCATCTAACCATAATTGCAGAATATCATTTTTATCCGCTACATTTAAAAAAAAAAACCTGGAACTCCTCTCAAATGCAGTGCAAAATGCACCCAGCATCCCCTTTGGAGGAGGGCATCTGGCTACATTGTTAATGCGTTTTCTTCCTCTGTGTCAAACACAGTTTCTCATTGTGATCTAATGTGCCTGCAGATTAAAGAATAAATGGTCGCATTGGTGTTGTAGGTTAAATGTTGAGTGATAATCAGCTGTCAGTACTTTATTCATGGTAAAGCAATTCTGTTTGTCAGACTGTGAGGTTCATTAAAGTAGGACAGGAAGATGCTCTTCACCTACAAACCAAAAACACATCAAACAAATGGGCACTTTCCTGCAAAAGCTGCTTGTCCACCAAGCAAATCACATACGTGAAGAAAACTAACCACAGCAGGTTTCAGTTTGAATATGTTGAAGCTGCTAGAGTCACACTTCAATGAGACTGGCAATGAGAGATGGCAAACGGTTTTAACTTGTTTTGTTTTTTTGTTCATTTTGCCATATAAAACAACTGGCAGTTGATTACAACAATTTTAAATTCAGAAATCTCTATTTTACAATACAATTTTAGGAAGATTTCACAATATTTCACTTATACTTTACATAAGCTATAGTTCCTTTGAAACATGATCAATTTTAAATGTTAAAATAATGTTTTCACCCATTAAGAACAGTTAAAGATCCAATAAGAACTAGAAGAACATTTATATGTAGGTAACTATTCTCAGTGTGTGCGTGCGCGTGTGTGTGTGTGTGTGTGTGTGTGTGTGTGTGTGTGTGTGTGTGTGTGAACTAGGAGGGTCAAAAAGGATTCACACACCAATAGCCCTGCTGTTTGGTTACATCAGTCTGATTGTTTTTAGCAGATGGTCTTATTAGATCAGACTTTTCACTGAACCATTAAAGAAAATGTCTCACATGCTAGTTTTGTTCTGTTTGTATTGGTATCATCTGATTGGTAAGTTATAAATGTATTTTTATGGCTTACTGTCATAGTGTCACATATCTTGAACAATATGAACTTTGTTTAGGTGCACAGGATCCCACAGTCATAGAATATAATGGAAATCAGTTCATTTAAATTTCTCACACTTTTTTTGCTGTTGGGAATGTCTTTATTTTAGAGGTTGTTAGATTGGAGAAACATTTATTTAGCGGACGTTACATGAGATAAAAATGGAAATGTAAAAAAAAAAAAATACAGGAAATGTCAGTATTCATGAACAACTAGAAGTCAAGGAAATCTTTTTTTAATGGATGTTGTTCTGTAAGCATTTAAACATTACATTACACTTTGTAAACCAACAAGAGTCTTTATTTCTGACAAAACCTCTTCATGTTCACCAGGTGTGTTTGGTGCTGAGACAAATGAAGTTCAGTCAGTTTCGAAAATGGAAGGAGATTCTGTCACTCTACACACTGATGTTACTGAAATACATGAAGACGACGACATACTGTGGAATTTTGGAGCCGAAAAGATTGCTGAAATCAATAGAGCTACTGGAATCTTCATCACATATGATGATGGTCTCGATGGGAGATTCAGAGACAGACTGAAATTGAACAAACATACTGGATCTCTGACCATCACAAACATCACAACTCAACATACTGGACTCTATAAACTAGAGATAAGAGGAGCAAAACTGACATTAAAAACATTCAGTGTTTCAGTCTATGGTGAATAAGAGGTTATTTATAGCATAGGCTATGCTATATGTAGAATGTTTAAAAAGATGACATACCTAATTGTTATTATCCATATTTCTCTCATGTTTGCAGCTCGTCTGTCTGTTCCTGCCATCAGCAGTAACTCTTCACAATGTTCTTCATCATCATCATATTGTTCATTGTTGTGTTCAGTGGTGAATGTGAGTCATGTGAGTCTCTCCTGGTACAAAGGAAACAGTTTATTGTCCAGCATCAGTGTGTCTGATCTCAGCATCAGTCTCTCTCTACCTCTGGAGGTGGAATATCAGGATAAAAACACCTACAGCTGTGTGCTCAACAATCCCATCAGCAACCAGACGAGACATCTGGACATCAGTCAACTCTGTCACACATGCTCAGGTACAGCAGCAGTGATGATATTAGTTGGTTGTTTTTTCCATGAAAAACTATGTAAAGTTCCCCATATTTTTCTGTTTAGCAGAAGTGGGATTTTGCTAAATTGACATTTTTGTCGTAATGAGATAAAATCACAATTCCGTTTTATTATCGGTTATTTGCTCTCTCTCTCTCTTCAGAAGGCCAAGGTCATTGTTGTAATACTTCAGAAGCTGTGATCCGATTGGTCCTCTCTGCTTTGGTGGGCGTGACTACTGTGGTTTTTCTGGTTTATGATGTCAGATCTACAAGTGGAGGAGACAAAAACGGACATCTTAAAAATTGTGAGCTCTTGGAGCTTTAGTCTGTAAAGATAAAAACATATAGACCTACAATCTAAATTTAAACTCCAGTTGAAATACAATTATCAATAAAATCAATGTGACATTCTAGTATCATTTGTTGCATATTGTCCTTTGTTTAATCGTAATATTCTCATCATAGACTCGTTTATGGGTTACAATTTTATATAAATTGTATTTAGATGCCTATTCTGAGTAGATTCAATAAATCTGTGATGTTTTGATGACCTCTAGCGTTCAGTTTGAAGAACTGCAGATACATTTTATGCCTGTATGATGCTGTTCGAGCTTCATGAGGACTGCACATATTTAAGCTATATGTGAACCAAAAAAAAAAAAAGATAAATAATAATGTAGACGATGTTAAACATCTATGATCAACCTAGAGACGGACAGTAATATAATGAACGCAGTATGTTTAGATTTTTAGAATATTTGATCAGATATGCAGAATTACTTTAACATTTCAAATTTAATTAAACATTTAATTATCAACAATATACAATATTATTGTAATTTTTCACAATAATTTAATGCAGAAATTAAATATTGTATGTCACTTGATCATTAACTGACATCAGAGACCCGTGATCATGTGAATATGTGGTTTAATTAGTGAAACTAACTTAAAATTTCAGAGAAACTGTGGATGTGTTAAAGGTGTTTACTGAAACTAAACTTATACATTGTATGGGTCAAAATGATTTTTCTTTTATGCCAAAAATCATTAGGATATTAAGTAAAGATCATGTTCCATGAAGATATTTTGTACATTTCCTACCCTAAATATATAAAAACTTAATTTTTGATCAGTAATATGCATTGCAGAGAACTTCATTTGGACAAATTTAAAGGTGATTTTCTCAATATATGCACCCTCAGATTCCAGATTTTCAAATAGTGCTCAGCCACATATTGTCCTATCCTAACAAACCATACATCAATGGAAAACTTATTTATTCAGCTTTGGAGTTTATGTCTATTATTGGATGGATTTGGTTTGTTTGTGTCTAAAAACTTACTAATTCATGATGTGAAACTCTTCAGTATGGAGGAAGAGAAACATAAAAACATGAGTACTCAAATGCAGAGTGAGAAATTGGCTTCATTGTAAGTCATAAATAAACAGAACACAACAAAAAATCTCTCCAAAGAGGGAAAAAACACAGTTCTAGCAGACAGGGGCAATACTCTGGAAAGGTAGGCAGATATAGGACAGACACAGTGGAGGGTCAGGACTCTTGTAAATGGACTTCCACACCAGTGAAAAACGATGATGAAAAAGTACAGGACACATCACACATGGAAAATAAATAGGGAAGGAAATTAGGAGGGTAATGAGGAAGAGGAAGAGGGGCAAGACAACCAAAATCACAAAGCCTGGAAGTTTGGATCCTGACACTGTAACCAAACTAAACAGAAGTATCAGAAAACCAAGCCCTGAACACTGTAAGGTCCACCCAACTGGCCCAACAAACACTGTAAAATATTTGCCCGTAAATTCACAGTAAATTACTGGCTACTAGGTGCATTACTTTCACAGTAATTTACTGTATTTTTACTGTAATAATTGTGAAATGACAGCTGTATACAACCTCACAGTAGTTGTTCCATACTGTGATTTAGCAGTATGCTCCTGTAGAATTGCTGTATTTAGCTGTGAAGTTACAGTTAATGCCATCAGATTACTACAGTCTACAGTTGTAGAATTACAGTGTAATAGTAATGCAAATCAGAAGCCAGTAATGTGATTTTAATTTACAATAAAATTCACTATTAATTAAAAACCTTTAATTAGTTTTACTAATTAAACCCATAATCAGTTTATCACCCATTTACACGTTTATTTTGAGGTTTAGACGGTCATGCTTCTCTCCATTGAACCAGGACACACTATAGAACATATTCTGTGATCATATTACTGCATGACTACATCTAGCCTAACACAAAGCCAGAGTTTGTATGAACAATTTTGTATCAGCCTGCTCTTATGGGAAAAATAAGGTGGATAAATTCTAAAAGCTAAGCCCATTGGTAAAAAGTAAATACAGTTGCTAAGGTGTATAATTCACAATGTTACATACCTAATCACTTAACAGTTTTGATATTACAAATATGTAATTTTGATAATAGATTATTACTGTTTTTGTTTTAAAACCAAGACAGTTGTAAATATAGGCCTAGGCCTTTTTAAACTTTTTTTTTTTTTTTTTTTGCAAGACCAAATGATTCACTTCAGAAGTGATAGCAGGTCTGAATCGTTTATGTTGACTTCAGGCAGTGAGGCAACTTTTTGTTTACATTTGTCACGGCCCTGCTGGTGGGCCCTGGTTGGCCACCAGATGTCACTGTGTGTGGTAGCACATGGCTTGTTGTTTGTTGTTGGTGCCATGTGCTCTCCTGTCTATTGTCTGACCCCGCCCTCCTTGTTATCTCATTATTGTTTCAGTTACTTCACCTGTGTCCTCCTCGTTTGGCTCCCCATATAGTCTCCTGGTGTATGCAGTCCTGTGCTGTTACGTTGTTTGATGTCGGATGTTTCATGTCGTGTGTGGGTTTGTTTGCTTGTGCTGTGGTCCTCTGCCTGCCTGCCTGTTTTTCCCCTTCGGGGTGGTTTTTGTTCATTTTTTGTTGTTGCACTTTATTATTAAAAGACCCACTTTCTCCTGCACTTGAGTCCTCGCCTCATCTCTCGACCGTCCCGTGACAGAACGTAACAGCCAAATGAGGACTCAGCGGAGAATGGGCTCACACCATCCACCAGCCTCTAATGTCAGCAGCCCCCTCTACCAACGCATCCTCCAGTTCCAGGCCCTGAGCTCCCTCCGTCAGCAGGGCACTGATGTGAGGAAGTTTGCCCTGAGGTTCTGTGGTGCAGCAGAGGGTTTGGGGTACAATGATGCGGCCCTCAAGGACCTTTTCAATAGTGCCCTTGAGGAGCCCCTCAAATGGTGGAGGATGAGGGGGCTGGACCACCTGACGTTTGGGGAATTTGTGGAGTTCCTGGCACGTTCCCCAGCTAGGGTAGCTGGAGTGCCTCAGGCAGTGCTCGCCGAAGCTGCAGCACCTCCAGTGGTGGCCGACAAAGCTGCAGAAGCTGCAGGGCCCCCAGCGGCAATCAAAAGGGTGTCAGAGGCCTCGTCTGCCGCACCCAATACCTCCAGCCCGCTTCCAGAGCGTCCCGGGCTGATACGGCGTGCAGGAACCCCACTGATGTCAATGCGGCGTGGTCTGGTCGCGCTCGAGGCGGCGGTACCCGCTCACGTTCCTCCCGAGGCTGCGGTACCCGCTCACGTTCCTCCCGAGGCTGCGGTACCCGCTCACGTTCCTCCCGAGGCGGCGGTGTCCGCTCACAAGGCTCCCGAAGCGGCGGTGTCCGCACGTTCCTCAGGCGGCGGTGTCCGCTCACAAGGCTCAGCGGCGGTGTCCGCACACGTTCTTCAGGCGGCGGTGTCCGCTCACAAGGCTTCAGGCGGCGGTTTCCGCACACGTTCCTCGAGGCGGCGGTGTCCGCTCACGTTCCTCAGCGGCGGCGGTGTCCGCTCACAAGGCTCAAGCGGCGGTGTCCGCACGTTCCTCAGGCGGCGGTGTCCGCACCACGTTCCTCAGCGGCGGTGTCCGCTCACAAAACTCCAAGCGGCGGTGTCCGCACACGTTCCTCAGCGGCGGTGTCCGCTCACAAAAGGCTCCCAGGCGGCGGTGTCCGCACACGTTCTTCCAGGCGGCGGTGTCCGCTCACAAAACTTCAGCGGCGGTTTCGCACACGTTCCTCAGGCGGCGGTTTCCGCTCACAAGGCTTCAGCGGCGGTTTCCGCACACGTTCCTCAGCGGCGGTTTCGCTCACGTTCCTCCCGAGGCGGCGGCGGTGTCCGCTCACAAGGCTCAAGCGGCGGTGTCCGCACACGTTCCTCCAGGCGGCGGTGTCCGCTCACAAAACTCCCAGCGGCAGTGTCCGCTCACAAGGCTTCAAGCGGCGGTTTCGCACACGTTCCTCCAGCGCGGTGCCAGCTCACAAAGCTCCCGAAGCGGCGGTGCCCGCTCACAATCCTTTCGAGGCGGCGGTGCCCGCTCACAAAGCTCCCAAAGCCGCGGCGCCCGCTCACGATCCTCTCGAGGCGGCGGCGGTGTCCGCTCACAAGGCTCCCGAAGCGGCGGTGTCCGCACACGTTCCTCCCGAGGCGGCGGTGTCCGCACACGTTCCTCCCGAGGCGGCGGTGTCCGCACACGTTCCTCCCGAGGCGGCGGTGTCCGCTCACAAGGCTCCCGAAGCGGCGGTGTCCGCTCACAAGGCTCCCGAAGCGGCAGTGTCCGCTCACAAGGCTTCCGAAGTGGCGGTTTCCGCACACGTTCCTCCCGAGGCGCCGGTGCCAGCTCACAAAGCTCCCGAAGCGGCGGTGCCCGCTCACAATCCTTTCGAGGCGGCGGTGCCCGCTCACAAAGCTCCCGAAGCCGCGGCGCCCGCTCACGATCCTCTCGAGGCGGCGGCGCCCGCTCACGAAGCTCCTGAGGCGGCGGTGCCCGCTCACAAAGCTCCCGAAGCCGCGGTGCCCGCTCACGATCCTCTCGAGGCGGCGGTGGCCGCTCATGATCCTCACAGGATCCCCGAAACGGCGGTGGCCGCTCACAAGGTTCCTGAGGCGGCGGTGGCCGCTCACGATCCTCACAGGATCCCCGAAGCGGCGGTGTCCGCTCACAAGGTTCCCGAGGCGGCGGTAGCCATTCACAATCGTCCCGAAACGGCGGTGGCCGCTCACAAGGTTCCTGAGGCGGCGGAGGCCGCTCATGATCCTCACAGGATCCCCGAAGCGGCGGTGTCCGCACACAAGGTTCCCGAGGCGGCGGTGTCCGCTCACGATCCTCCCGAGGCGGCGGTGTCCGCACACAAGGTTCCCGAGGCGGCGGTGTCCTCACACAAGGTTCCCGAGGCGGCGGTGTCCGCACACAAGGTTCCCGAGGCGGCGGTGTCCGCACACAAGGTTCCCGAGGCAGCGGTGTCCGCTCACGATCCTCCCGAGGCAGCGGTGTCCGCACACAAGGTTCCCGAGGCGGCGGTGGCCGCTCACGATCCTCACAGGATCCCCGAAGCGGCGGTGTCCGCACACAAGACTCCCGAGGCGGCGGGGCCTGCTCACGAGTTCCCGGGGGCGGCGGTGCCCGCTCACGTTCCTCCCGAATTCCCCGAGGCGGCAGTTCACGCTCTCAAAGCTCCCGAGGTGGCAGTTCACGCTCTCAAAGCTCCCGAGGCGGCGGTTCCCACTCTCAAAGCTCCCGAGGCGGCGGGGTCCGCTCTCAAAGCTCCCGAGGCGGCAGTTCCCGCTCGCAAAGTTCCCGAGGCGGCGGCGTTCGCTCACAAGGTTCCCGTTCGCAGTTCTCCCGAGGCAGAGGTATCCGCTCACAAGTCTCCCGAAACGGCAGAGCCTGTCATTGCCCGTTCCCAGGTGGCAGCTCCACACACCGCTGTGGTGGCGGGTTCTGCCCTGGGTCCCCATCCCGCCGGCGCTGCCTCAGTCCCCAGGTCCCCCTCTGCCGCTACATGGGCCTGGCCCACCATCTCTCCCCCTGATCCGCCTCCGGCCCACCTCTCTCCTAGACATTTTTATTTCAGTTTTAGTGTGTGGAGCGTCTGGAATCCGCTCCTTAAAGGGGGGGTTGTGTCACGGCCCTGCTGGTGGGCCCTGGTTGGCCACCAGATGTCACTGTGTGTGGTAGCACATGGCTTGTTGTTTGTTGTTGGTGCCATGTGCTCTCCTGTCTATTGTCTGACCCCGCCCTCCTTGTTATCTCATTATTGTTTCAGTTACTTCACCTGTGTCCTCCTCGTTTGGCTCCCCATATAGTCTCCTGGTGTATGCAGTCCTGAGCTGTTACGTTGTTTGATGTCGGATGTTTCATGTCGTGTGTGGGTTTGTTTGCTTGTGCTGTGGTCCTCTGCCTGCCTGCCTGTTTTTCCCCTTCGGGGTGGTTTTTGTTCATTTTTTGTTGTTGCACTTTATTATTAAAAGACCCACTTTCTCCTGCACTTGAGTCCTCGCCTCATCTCTCGACCGTCCCGTGACAACATTTAGATCATTTAAATGAAATGAATACATCATTAGTATCATGATCAGAACTATTCTCACTCTATGGCAATGTCTTAATACAGTAATACTCAACTGTTTATAATATGTACCTATGTATCGTAGCACAGAGTCAAAATTAACATAGGCTATAGCAGAGATCTTTATTGCTCTGGTGTAGAGTTTCAGGATACTGTTGTTCATGTATTTTGGCTGAAACTAGTGATGTTCCGAATCAGATATTAGTTTCGAATTGATTCATTTTCATTATTTGGGCAAAGTTATTCTGAAACACTATAGAAACTGTTAAGTTTAACATATCACCTATTAGCTATTTGATCGAAAACGTAGTTATAAGCATCAGTGTTCAAAGAAATAATTCTCTCAAATAAATCAGTTCTTTGAATCGATTCTTTTAGCGAGCCGCGGGAATGAAGCGATTCGCTAGAATGAATCATACCTGGCTGTCATCGCATACTCTTGACAGCTTCACCGCTTGTTATATGGCGCTTCGTGGTGGACAAACTATGAACAACAACAGTAACAATATTAATTTATTTATTGACATCAGTCAAGAGATTAAATATGTCGACATTTACTACCGGGAAATTAATTTATGAATTTAAAATAGAGTTCCAACACATACTTTATATTTTAATATCTAAAGTGGAACTTCAACAACTTAATTTATTAATTTAATTTTCTTGAAGATTATACAAACTCACCTGAATTCAACTGTAGCGGTTCAAAACACATAATCACCATAGGAAATTTCCGGATGTCCAGGGTCCATAGTTATTATCGTTAATCAAAAACTATTAAAAACATATTTTTGCCTTTTCAAAAAAAAAAAAAATGTGTTTGTTTATTTGTATGTGTCACGAATCAGTCAGGCCCTTCACCCCACCAATCACAGCGTTCCAGGTCACCAGAGTACTAATCACCCGCACCTGCACCAAATCACCTCAGTAATCAACCCGGCTACTTAAACCAGCACCACTCACACTACACCGTCCGATCTCGTTGATTGCTACGTGGACTCTCATCTCAAGAAAGACTAAGATATCCTTACCTTCCTAAGACTTACCTTTTAAGATCCATTCCTGTTGTTCTCCATTTGCCTCTGTTGTCTTCCCCTTCCAGATCCTTCGTCGACGGTGTATAAGTGTGAGTCTGTGTGGTTCCCCTCGTCTCGTCTTCCTAACCTGCTGAAACAAGAAACCAGTCATTCACGGATTGTCACTGCACCTTTTGAATACTCTCCTTGCTTGGACTCACTTCAATAAACTCACCTTTGTTTACACTCACCTTTGTGTCCGGCTCTGACCTTAACAGAAGATCGGACCGAACCGACAACACCACGATGAGCACTACGGACCCATTCCAGGAGCTGGTGGATTCCATCAAAAAGGTACTGCTACAGCAACCCACACCACCAGCTCCACCAGCTCCACCATCACCACAACCACCTCCAACGATCACCAATCCTTCCTCACAGATCATACTCGCCAGTCCCATGGCCCGCCCAACACCCTTCTCTGGTTTGGCTGAGGAATGCGATGGCTTTTAATGCAATGCACATTAACCATCAATCTTCACCCCCACGTCTTTACCACAGATCAAGCAAAGATCGCTTTTATCGTGACATCCCTTACAGGACCTGCGCTGAAATGGGCGGAGTCCATCCTCAATCAAGCCGGCCCGCGACACACAGCCGCCAACTTCATTCATCACTTCAAGGAAGTGTTCAGCAGTTCGCCAGGGATTCCTCCGTGGGGAGAAATTATATCATCTTCGTCAGGGTAATCAAACCATACATCAATATGCATTGCAATTCCGCACTCTCGCTGCAGCCAGTGGTTGGAACAAGCCATCCCTTCTTACAGCCTTTCGACAGGGGCTCGAACCCCGCTTACGCACCCACTTGAGTTCATACGACGACACCTTTGGACTGGAAAAATTCATTCAACTGGCCATTCGATGTTCCAATCGGTTACAGTCATGCTCCCAGGATCCATTCTCAGCCACCGCATCTCCACCACCTCGCCAACCAGAGACAACTGACCCTCCAGAACCAATGCAAACCGATTCCACTCGATTAACCTTGCAAGAACGTCAACGGAGAATTACCCAGCGATTATGCCTATACTGTGGGGATGACAAACACTGGATCCTGGAGTGTCCCATACGCCTCGCCGAGCCCTGGTGAGTTCTGTACTCCCTCTTTTCATGAATACAAACCTCTGTCCACCCATGCGCTGCTTACTGCCGGTTCCCATATGATTACAGTTACCGTCCTCCTCGACTCTGGCTCAGCGGGCAACTTCATCGCAGGATACCTCCTCCGGCAGCTCCGACTCCCTACCTCGACCACGACGACCGCCTATGCGGTACAATCCATAACTGGAACGCCCATCACAAGACGTTCCGTCCGCCGCAGCGCTGGGCCCATTCGGCTACAAATTGGGCAGCTACATCAAGAGGAGTTGCATTTGTTGGTTCTGGAGGGTTCCACGGTGGATATCATCTTGGGTCGTCCGTGGCTGGTGCAGCACAATCCCCATCTCTTCTGGCGGACAGGAGATGTCCTAAAGTGGGGTGAAAAATGTTTTCCTCAATGCTTCCCCAATTTGCCACAGCCCTTACGACGAGCCCAGAAAGTGATACCGGTCCTCACCACCTCCATAGAAAGCCCTACCTGTTATTCCCACTTTAGCGACGTCTTCTGTCCGAAGAGGGCTGCCCAGCTACCACCTCACCGGCCATGGGACTGCGCGATCGATCTCATTCCGGGTGAGCCTGTACCTAGAGGAAGGATCTATCCCTTATCCCCACCGGAGCAAAAGGCCATGGAGGAGTACATTGAGGAGGCTTTACAACAAGGTTACATCATTCCATCTACCTCCCCTGCTGCTTCCAGCTTCTTTTTTGTTGCCAAGAAGGACGGTGGCCTACGACCCTGCATCGACTACCGTAAGCTCAATGACATCACCATCAAGTACCGATATCCCCTTCCCCTTGTCCCAGCAGCTTTGGAACAACTCCGCGGCGCCACCATCTTCACCAAACTGGACCTCCGCAGCGCCTATAATCTCATCCGGATACGAGAGGGAGAAGAGTGGAAGACTGCTTTCGTCACGCCTACCGGCCACTACGAATATAGAGTTATGCCGTATGGACTTGTCAACGCTCCCTCCGTATTCCAAGGATTCATCCACGAAGTGCTCCGGGAGTTCCTACACAGATTCGTGATTGTGTATATATAGATGACATCCTCATCTACTCCCGGAGCCAGGCCGAACATCGCCATCATGTTGCGGAGGTCCTCCAACAGCTCAGAAAGTTCCAACTTTACCTCAAGGCAGAAAAATGTTTATTCCACCAACCCTCCGTTCACTTCCTAGGATACATCATCGATCAGCGTGGCGTCCGCATGGACAAGGGGAAGGTGGAAGCAGTCACCTCCTGGCCCACACCATCCACTGTTAAAGAATTACAAAGATTTCTCGGATTCTCAAACTTCTACCGAAGGTTCATTGCCAACTACAGCACCGTCACCAGTCCCCACACAGATCTGCTCAAAGGTTCACCAAAAACGCTCTCCTGGAACCCGAGAGCCAAAGACGCCTTCAACAAACTCAAACATGCCTTCACCAATGCACCTCTCCTCACTCACCCCGATCCGGAACTACCCTTTGTGGTAGAAGTGGATGCCTCCACCACGGGAGTAGGCGCCGTCCTATCTCAGCAGCAGGGGAAGCCTCCCAAACTCCATCCATGTGCCTATTTCTCCCGCAAACTAAGCCCGGCGGAAAGGAATTACGACATCGGCAACCGAGAACTCCTGGCCATCAAGCTCGCCTTAGAGGAATGGAGGCACTGGTTGGAGGGGTCCAAACATCCATTCACCGTCCTAACCGATCACAAGAACCTACAATACCTCCGTGACGCAAAACGACTCAACCCCCGACAAGCCAGATGGGCCCTATTCTTTACCAGATTCCACTTCCAGATCACCTACCGACCCGGCACCAAGAACACCAAGGCAGATGCCCTTTCTCGTATACACACCCCGGACGATAACTATGAGGATCCTGAGACCATTCTCCCACCAAACTCATCACTAATCCCATTCAATGGACCTCTCCACCAGCCGCATCTAATACTCCTCCAGCCAATCCGGGCTGTCCACAACACCTTCAGTATGTTCCTCGCCTTCAACGTAACCAACTCATTAAAACCACTCATACCTCCCTAGGTACAGGCCACCCAGGGGCCAACGCCACTCTCTCGCTGCTACGCAATCGCTTCTGGTGGCCCAACATGGCCAGGGATGTGAGAAGGTTTGTGCAAGGCTGCCCGGTCTGTGCCATCTCCAAAAGCCCCCGTCATCTCCCTACCGGTAAACTCCATCCACTACCCATACCTCAACGCCCTTGGTCACACCTAGGAGTTGATTTCATAACTGACCTCCCGAGTCAGGCGGAAGACCTGTGTCTTTGTCATAGTGGATCGATTCTCCAAATTCTGCCGACTACTCCCCCTAACTGGTCTCCCCACAGCACTTCAAACAGCCGAATTGCTCTTCAACCACGTCTTCCGCTATTATGGTCTCCCGGAGGACATAGTGTCAGACCGTGGACCCCAATTCGTTTCAAGAGTCTGGAAAGCATTCTTCTCTCTCCTAGGTGTGACCGTCAGCCTTTCCTCAGGATATCATCCACAGTCCAATGGGCAGACCGAGCGCAAGATCCAGGAAGTGGGGAGATTCCTGAGAACCTTCTGCCACGGCCACCAGAACTCCTGGAACCAGTTCCTAGGCTGGGCCGAGTACGCCCAAAACTCGTTACGCCAACACTCAACTGGACTCACTCCCTTCCAGTGCGTACTCGGTTTCCAGCCTCCCTATTCCCTTGGTCAGGAGAACCATCTGGCGTCCCGCCGTCGACCACTGGTTCCGGGAGGCGAGAGGGTCTGGGACGCCGCACACCATCAGCTCCAGCAGGCAGTGCGCAGGCAGCGAATGACAGCCGACATCAGAAGAAGTGACAATCCTGATTACCAACCCGGTCAAAAAGTATGGTTGTCCACCAAAGACATCAGACTGCGCCTGCCTTGCCGAAAATTGAGTCCCAGATTCGTTGGCCCCTTCACTATCCTGGAACGCATAAACCCTGTCACCTATAAGCTTCAGCTACCACCACAATACCGCATTCACCCAACATTTCATGTATCCTTACTTAAACCCTTCTCTCCTCCCATCTCCACAGGGCCTGACCAGAATGAGGAACCCCCTCTCCCGCTCTTAATGGACGAAGGAACTGTCTACCGAGTCAAAGAGATTCTGGAATCCCGGCGTCGTGGTGGAAAACTCGAATATCTCGTGGACTGGGAAGGTTACGGCCCGGAGGAACGATCCTGGGTACCCAGAGACGATATCCTGGACCCAACACTCCTTCAAGAGTTCCATTTGACTCATCCCGATCGTCCAGCACCCCGAGGCAGGGGCAGACCACCGCGACGCCGAGGTCGGCCCTCAGGAGCGGGCCATGGAGAGGGGGGTACTGTCACGAATCAGTCAGGCCCTTCACCCCACCAATCACAGCGTTCCAGGTCACCAGAGTACTAATCACCCGCACCTGCACCAAATCACCTCAGTAATCAACCCGGCTACTTAAACCAGCACCACTCACACTACACCGTCCGATCTCGTTGATTGCTACGTGGACTCTCATCTCAAGAAAGACTAAGATATCCTTACCTTCCTAAGACTTACCTTTTAAGATCCATTCCTGTTGTTCTCCATTTGCCTCTGTTGTCTTCCCCTTCCAGATCCTTCGTCGACGGTGTATAAGTGTGAGTCTGTGTGGTTCCCCTCGTCTCGTCTTCCTAACCTGCTGAAACAAGAAACCAGTCATTCACGGATTGTCACTGCACCTTTTGAATACTCACCTTGCTTGGACTCACTTCAATAAACTCACCTTTGTTTACACTCACCTTTGTGTCCAGCTCTGACCTTAACAGTATGTTTTTACTTGTTTAGTTTACATTGAAGTACTAAAATACTTAAAATAAAACTGATATTAAAATGTTTTGTTTCTATAGACAGATTTAAAAAAAAAAAAAGAAAAACAAAAAGACAAAACTACTAACAAAATTAAAACTGAAAATAAAATTAATTGAAAATATTATAGACAACTAATAGTATATTAAATATACTAAAATAACACTGGTACATGCTTACCAACCAAGATCTTTTCACTGAAAATATAACTTGTTTAAACATTTCGAACATTTAAACAGTTTATTCAAATTCAGCACAGATCGCTACATTTATTCACAGGTTTTTCAAAAACAATATCAACAGAAAATAACTTATAAATCAAACATACAAATTGAGTGAAAAAAGTGAAATTTTCAGCTATAACTACAATAGCAAAGTGCTGTAAACCTTAAAGCTTATTATTATTATTATTGCCATAACCAATAAATACATATTTATAAATACATATAAATATAAACACACACACATTATATATATTCTGATTGCCTTTTTACAGTTTTGTAAAGCATTTCAATAAAACTTGTAATCATTTTAAAATATGAAACGTTTCCATGTATATTACTAATTTTACCAGATATGCTTTATCTTTATCGATATCATGATTATTAAAGTGTAAAAGCTGTAAAGCAGTGTCCAATTTTTCTTACTTAAATGTCCCATATCAGTCCAGAATATGTGCAATGGAAAAATAGCATATAGAAAGCATATATCACCTTTGCAGGAGTAATAAATATCTAGTTCCAGCCGTTCAAGCATGTTTTACTGGGTATATCCATTACAACCGCAAATTTCTTAGGTTTAACTGGTATTTTAAATTTGTTCAAAAATTCTCTATACGTTAATAAAAAAAAAAAAAAACATCACTGTTTAATAGCCGACTAACTAACTAATAAGATATAATTTTCTAACCACTGTTCAGTAAACTATAAAACTATTGTGTGTTTATGATAGTGGTGGTAAATTAAAATAATATGACAGACAGGATATCACACAATTTGATACATCAGAAATATCAGAAAAACATCTTATGATGTTCCTTGTTTGTTTGTCACTTTTTATGAAGATATATGCTAAATAAATAAATAAACTCCAGTTTTATAAGCTGCAACTATCAAATCATTACAACACATAGTTTAAGACATACGGATGATCACATTACTAAAATGATCTATGCTTCCAATAACAGCTGAGATAACATTTCCAAACCAGGTAACGGTAAGTGCTCTATGATAAATCAATGTAACCTGCAAAGCATTTCAATAAGTTGCAGCTTAAGATCACAAGCCGTTTTTGCCACTTCACGTAAATGGGAATAATGCATCAGTATCTTCACACTGATCCTGTTGGGATCCTCTCCGATCTTGAGGCCTTTCTTCATCTGTACGAAAACAAAAAATTACAGAAGTTAAAGAAAGACACATTAATACTGTCATTCACAGCTGCATAAATCAAGGAATTCATACACAGTTAAATGCTAATTTTGCAAATAAAGGTGTTTTCCTCTCACTACACTATCTGCAGGTAATACTTGCCCTTTCTGGAGCTCCTGAGGTGATATAAAATCACACCAACAACAGCTGCAGCCACCAGCAGAACAACAGCAACATATATTCCTGCCTTAACAGCTAAAGACAGACCTGAATCTGGAACAGAAGACACGGTCATTAATGTTAGTGAATATGTCACTCGTATCTATAACAAACAGTATGAGATATCAACAGGTTTGAGGGAGTTAGTTTAAAGTAGAACACCGTTTCATACAGTGACGTCAAAATCACCAATGCTTTGGTCCCAATCAAGGAGACTGTCCTCCTCCGAAAAACGACCCCATAGGTCGTTTGTGCAAGCAGCGTATTACGACCTATTATTACGTTTTTAAATCTAGCGCCCTCTAGCAGCCTTAGAAATTACGACAGTCTCGTTTGTCTGGCGTGTCCTCATCAAATGACCTTTGACTGTCGTTACCATCGTTACTAATTAAAAAAGGAGGAGTGACCCAACAATTCGCCGTGCGTCGTTGTCCAGGTATGTTCATTATTTTATTTTATGGTTTGTTTTTTAAGGTACCGTTCTGATTGTCTGCAATTAATGTGTAAGCAAGTGCAGTTTGACGTTTTCTTTACAAATCAGTTGTGATGCCTCTGAACTAATGTAATCACAGTGCTGTTAAATGCCCAGTGGCCACAACACTTTTTACCATAGTAACTGTCGTTTTACTGTGGTATTTGTAGTTAAAACACAGTAAACACAATACTTACCATGGTTTTACCACAGTAGCTTTGGATAAAATAGTCTGCTATGTAAATTTAACAATGTTTTTACTGCACACTATTTGAAAAGCACAACACTAACCATGATTTTACTATAATTACTGTGTTTATTGTGTACTCTTTGTAGTTAAAGCACAGTACACAACACTTAACATACTTTGAAAACTGTGTTTTTACTGTGTTTTTACTGTGTAATGTTACTATTTGTAGTTAAAGCACAGTAACACAACATTTACCATGTTTTTACCACAGTAACGTAGTTTTAATGTGGTATTTGTAGTTAAAACACGGTATCCACAACACTTACCTTGTTTTACCACTGTAACTGTGTTTTTACTATGTACTATTTGTAGTTAAAGCACAATAACACAACATTTACCCTGTTTTTACCACAGTAACGTAGTTTTAACGTGGTATTTGTAGTTAATCACATAACTTGCCATGCCTTTAATACTTTTATGTAAAAAAAAAAATGTAATTCAATATTTTTTTTGTCTTGCAGTTTCTTCAGATCACATACATCTCCATCTCCTACAACAACCTTTAGTGTCCAACAGCTGTTTATCAACAGCTCTCTCTCTCTCGCTCTCTCTCTCTCTCTCAGCTTTTCCTTGCCTATTTCTCTGAACTGTTATTCATAATTAATTTACACATTTTTGCTCTCTTTCTTTCTTTCTCTTTTTCATCATGGCATATTTTCAAAGCTCAGAATTGAATTTTGATCGGTTATGTCAAAAAACTGCTAATATTAACAGGTAACTTGTACTCGAAGCTCAGTGCTGAACCTGAAGAAGCTGCCAGGGAGGCTAAAGTCCTTCAAAGGTTCAGCATTTTCTGTTTTCTTTGTTTTAGCTAAGAAGGAAGACCAAAGGAAGGCCTGTCGAACTCTTGTCTTGTTTGTGGAGAGGGATGAATTTGGCCATCTTGTGTGTTTATGGAGAAGACCAAAAGCTGCAAAGGCAAACATTTCCAATGGTACGTCTGTGCTTTTGCGTATTCTGCACTAACGGCGCGCGCACACAGGATAGATGCCCATTGCCTGACTACGGTGCGAGTCCCTATCAAGCACTTTACCGATTCAGCTGCTCCTCCTCCTCCTCCTCCTGGCTCTTTACGCCGCATCACTCACCGCAGAGCAAACCTGTTCTTGATAAAGCTGCTGTGAAAACGTGGGAAAAGCCGACGAGGCAGAAGTTGGGGTGAAGCGTTCTTTATATAGGTGGAGCAAAACACTTCATGACTCCGTCTATGGCGCATTGTGATTGGGTGGTTTACGCTGTCAATACAGGAGACAAACCAATGGGCCACTGGCTGCTCGTGATGGTCCTTGGCCAAAAAAAAAAAAATCTGTCGGCCCCTTCAGTGCGTCGGCCCACCGGGAAAATGCCCGGTATGCCAGATTACCAGTCCAGCCCTGGTCATTTAGCAGACGCTTTTATCCAAAGCGACTTCTAAATGAGGACATTAGAAGCAATCAAAACCAACAAAAGAGCAACAACATGCAAGTGCTATGACGTCTTGATTAGCCTAACCCAGTACACGTAGAACGTTTTTTTTTTTTAAAGAATACGAGTAGATTGAATATAGAAAAAAAGAAATCTAGTGTTTTTATTTATTTATTTTCATATAAGAAACAAGTAGATACAATAGAAAAAAGAAAGCTAGTGTTTTACAAGAAAAGCTAGCAGTTAGAGAATAAATATGCAATTGATAGAGGGTCAAATGTTTTTTTTTTATAAAAAAACGACAGATAGTTTAAATAAAATTAGAATAGAATTTCAAAAAAATCTAAATCTTTTGATCTTTTATTTAAAAAAAAAAAAATCACAAAAAATCTAACCTTTCATTGAACTAATACAAATGAAAACGGGGGGAAATCTCATTATGAAATACGTATTTTTCTCAAATACACGTTGGACCCATTTATTGGCACCCCTAGAAATTCTTATGAGTAAAATATCTCTGAAGTATATTCCCATTCATATTTACAGTTGAGCACTCCAGGGTGATTATGGACATGAAATTATCCAGCCATGGCTTCCTGTTTCACAGAAATATAAATAGGAGGGAAAACAAAGCCCAAATTCCCTTAATCATCCATCACAATGAAAAAAACCAAAGAATATATTTCTGATGTGCAGCAAAAGATAAATGAGCTTCACAAATTAATGAAGTGGCTTTAAGAAAAGAGCTAGAGCAGTGAAAATTCCCATTTCCACCATCAGGGCAATAATTAAGAATTTCCAATCAACATAAAATGTTAGGAAACTGCCTGAAAGAGGACGTGTGTCTATATCGTCCTAATGCACGGTGAGGAGGAGAGTTTGAGTGGCTAAAGACTCTCCAAGGACCACAGCTGGAGAATTGCAGAAAATAGTTGAGTCTCGGGGTCAGAAAACCTTAAAAAAATTTGTCAAACAGCACCCACATAACCACATGTTGTTCAGGAGGGTTTCAAGAAAAATTCTCCTCGCTCATCCAAAAACAAACTCCAGTGTATTCAGTTATCAGACACGACTGGAACTTCAAATGGGACTGGCTTCTATGGTCAGATGAAACTAAAACATGAGCTTTTTAGCAGCAAACACTCAAGATGGGTTTGGTGAACACCGGGATAAACAGGGATGTGTATGTGTAAAATGTGTAAAAAGCACAAACACCAAATGTTTAAACATTTGTTATGTTATTTATGTTATATTGTGAATAAAATATTGGCTCATGCGATTTGAAATTCTTTTAGTTTTCATTTTATTTAAATAAAAAAAAAACAACGTCCCAACATTTTTGGAATTCGGGTTGTTAAAAACAACAACAATAGTATATTAATGATACTAAAATAACACTGGCAAAGATTTCTAACATAAAAACATTTTATTTAAAACCAGCACATTGTTACAATTTACATATTCACATATTCACATTTTTTTTAATCAAAAACAATTCACCTCAATAACTTATAAATCAAATGCATAAACAATCAAATAGAGTGCAAAAGTGACAGCCAATTTTTCAGAAATAACTACCATAAAATGCAGTAAACAAACCTATTGCACTATAAATCAGTTTGTTTATGATTTTGGTTCAGACAGGAAATATCAGTTTGCATGATCAAGCATCATTAAGGACCATTTCTGTACACCTACAAATAACTGAATTACTGAGGGAGCAACTGAAGGAATAAACCGGAAGCCTCGCACATTCAAGTTACAAATGAATGTGCCACTTAAAATCAAGGTGGATAAAATCCGGCAGTATTTTCACAGTTCATTTTCATTCCTTAATAAAGAGTTCTAATAAACCAAACAAACCAGATCTGAACTGAATTACAATAATACACACTTTGGTTTAAAGAAAAATGGTGCATGAAAATAGGGGGGAAACAAAGTAAAATACTGTTTAGTTGTAGTGAATGACTTACTATCCAACAAGCTAACATTATAATTGCTAACATAAGGGACTCATGGAAAAATACATCGGTTAATCATCTTTTTTTTTTTCATGACTAATTTATGAATAATAACCAATCTGTAGGGCTTGACATTAACTTTTTCGCTCACCAGCCACTCTGGCTAGTGGTTTTCCAAAATTACTAGCCACTCACATTTTTCACTGGCCACAATTTTGTTGTTGGGAAATTACATTTTATATGACTAAAGTTTTATTTAAATTGATTTCCAGGTCTGTTCTTTTTTTTTTTTTTTTTTTTTTTTGCCAATTTAAAGGGCATGTTTCCCTAACCTTGTTAAATTAGTGTGCCATCTTTCATATCAAATTCTTATATTTTTATTAATAATTTCACTTAATATATTAAGACACTATAGGGCTGTTACCAAACAAATGAACAAAACCGATCTTTCCACTGCAGAAGAAACAAGCAGCTGAAGTGGCATTTAGACAGACAGTTTAATGTAATCTACATTGCAAAATTACAAAAGCATAAATAATGTTATGACTTTGGTAAGTTAAATTTTATATATATATATTGTGACGGATCGGTAGCCCTCCCCCTCATCATCATCACGACGAGAGGCACAGAATCCATGTTGCTTGAAGTCCAGTGTGAAGTTTCCACAGTCTGTGATGATTTGGGCTGCCTTGTCATCTGCTGGTGTTGGTCCACTGTGTTTTCTGATGTCCACAGTCAACGCAGCCATCTACCAGGAAATTTTAGAGCACTTCATGCTTCCTTCTGTTGACAAGCTTTATGGAGATGCTGATTTCATTTTCCAGCAGGACTTGGCAGCTGCCCACACTGCCAAAGGTACCAAAAGCTGGTTCAATGACCATAGTGTTACTGTGCTTGATTGGCCAGCAAACTCGCCTGACCTGAACCCCATAGAGAATCTATGGGGTATTGTCAAGAGGAAGATGAGAGACACCAGACCCAACAATGCAGATGAGCTGAAGGCCACTATCAGAGCAACCTGGGCTCTCATAACACCTGAGCAGTGCCACAGACTGATCGACTCCATGCCACGCCGCATTGCTGCAGTAATTCAGGCAAAAGGAGCCCCAACTAAATATTGAGTGCTGTACATGCTCATACTTTTCATGTTCATACTTTTCAGTTGGCCAAGATTTCTAAAAATCCTTTCTTTGTATTGGTCTTAAGTAATATTCTAATATTTTGAGATAATGATTTTTGACTTTCATGAGCTGTAAGCTCTAATCATCAAAATTAAAAGAAATAAACATTTGAAATATATCAGTCTGTGTGTAATGAATGAATATAATATACAAGTTTCACTTTTTGAATGGAATTAGTGAAATAAATCAACTTTTTGATGATATTCTAATTATATGACCAGCACCTGTATGTATGTATGCATGTATGTGTGTGTGTGTGTGTGTGTGTGTGTGTGTGTGTATATAAATTCCTCGATTTCCGTCTATGGCCATTAGGGACTTGTTTTTGCTTCTTCACTAAGTAATAATAATGCTGCAGTATCTTCACTCTGATCCTGTTGGGGTCCTATTCCATCATGAGGGATTTCTTCATCTGTACAAAAACAACAAATCCCAGAAGTTAAAAAGAGAGACATGATAATCTTGCAAATAAAGATTGAAAATTCTCTGTAGGTGATACTTGCCCATTCTAGAGCTCCTGCGCCGATTGTAAATCACAGGAGTAGCTACAGCCGCCAACAGAAGAACAGCAACACCAACAAATATCCCTGCTCTAACAGCTGAAGACCGACCTGAACCTGGAACCAAAGAGAGATAGCTATTAGTGTGAGTAAATCTGTCAGACTGATCTATAACAAACAGTATGAGATATCAGCAGGTCTGAGGGAGTCCATTTCATACACTGATGTCAAAAGCACCAATGCTTTGGTACCAAGACATCAACATACTAAAATAAAAGGATGTAACAATATTTATGTTTACCATTGTTTTCTTTCCATATGGCTAAATGATACTCACCATTGACAGAAACAATGAAGCTCATGCTGGTGATGCTGACGCTGTTTCCGCTGCTCTTGATCTGTAGTTTATAGAGTCCAGAGTCTGTGGTTCTGCTGTTTGTGATGATCAGAGAACCAAATTGATCCAGTTTCAGTCTGTCTCTGAATCGCTCTCTACACTGATCATCTGTGCAGATCTTACTCTGATCTCCAGTGATTTCAGCGATGAGAGTCTCATTAAAATACCATGTCATCGAACCATTTAGGGTTTTTACTTTAAGAGTGTCTAAAGTTACAGATTCTCCCTCCTTCACTGACTTTCTTTTGATTTCATCTTGTTCAGCTGCAGAAACTCCTAAAACACAAACCAACAATACGAGACAAATGAACAAATTATTTTAGGCTTTCTTAAATGTCAAGTCTGTAAAGCAACATTTATCCACATTTACGTACATGATTTATTGATTTTACAGAAAATTATCTGCATTTTTGAACCCAGTGAACTAAAAACAATGAGTATGAAATAGATCAATTTACGTTTATAATAAATAAACTAATGATGTGAATTAAACACATATAGCCTGCTTTTGAATATTTATTAAATGACTCACCACAGACAGAAACATTGAAGATCTTTTCACTACTGTTGATGAATACTTTATAAAGTCCAGAGTCTGTGGTTGTGGTGTTTGTGATGGTCAGAGATCCAGTCTGATGATCCAGCTTCAGTCTGCCTCTGAATCTCCCATCAGCATATTCACACTGAACATCTGTACAACTACTGATATGTCCAATAATTTGAGCAATACGAGTGTCACTAAAATACCATTTTATTCTGCCTTGTTGGGTCATTGTAACATCAGTGCGTAGAGTGACTGAATCTCCCTCAATCACTGATATTCTGTCTGTGCCAACATCAGATTCACCTGAAGAAGAAATTAAATGTTAATTACAAATCTCTGTTTAGATCGAAGCACAAAAACAATACAAGAGGAAGAACTGTGAAAATGTTCTTTTACAGTTCATAAAGATTTGAGTAGAAAAATGTATCTGGATTCATAATGTAACATGCAAACAAACAGCAGAAGAACATCATTGATTTACTCATCAGACAAACATGGATGTCTTGTATAACTTATTACACATCATACAACACACGCGCTGGTTTGTATATTCCATATGTATTGCACTATACAAGTGATTATTGCATATTTATACAGATCTTAGACACACAGTGAATACAATCCCTACAAAGTGATGGGAAAATACCTTAATGCATTTTCCCTCCAAAGTACAGCTTAAATAATACCACTTCATGTATTCAAAATACTGCTTTTATACACGGCCTATCCAAAAAAAAAAAAAAGACTGTATATAATATATCAATCCCTTCAGTTTTGCAGACATTTGTATTACCCACTTACGTCAGTATGTAGGGTCACCAATCCTCTTGTCCTGGCTGGGATTTCTAAATTGCCTAAAATGTCTGGGATTTGGCTTTGTGTTTCTATTGACACTCTCTCTATGGAGGTGTTTTCCAGAAAGCGGTTTATGACACAGGGTAAGTTTACAGATTACCTAAATTTTTGGTTCCAAAAAAATGGCGGTAACTTTTTATGGCATGCAAGGTGCCATAGCAACATATGCTCTAAACATAATCTTAATTATAAAGCACTAATTTAAAATCAAGCAGCTTATTTATTTAATTTGTTATTTATTTATTCTTATCTCACACATACTGGATCTCCAGTGAATTTTTTCTTTTCTTTTTGCAACAATTTTTATTTTTTATTTTTTTTTAACAGTATATAATGCATTGCATAACGTATAGAAATACGTCGCACCTAATAACAAATGTGAAAAAAAAAAAAAACTGGATATACTAAAAAATAAACTTATACAGCCATATTATAACAGTCCTCACACTTATGTTCACCATTCTCTGCAGATCCCACCTTCTAATACAACTTGATTGGTTGATTATGTCCAATGCCTGCCAAACACTGGTCAAACATTACCTTTAGCAAGAATAAAAACAATAGAGTGGTGGAACTATGACGTCACTTTGTAGG
Organism: Onychostoma macrolepis; assembly: GCF_012432095.1. NCBI lineage: Eukaryota > Metazoa > Chordata > Actinopteri > Cypriniformes > Cyprinidae > Onychostoma > Onychostoma macrolepis. The sequence goes on along the minus strand of NC_081176.1, from coordinate 6,227,872 downwards.
CAAAAAGCTGGAAGCGAATTAGCATTTTAGCACTTCTGGTTCCATCAGAGTCAGTGGGATTTTAGTTAAATCCCTTAAATAAGGTCCGTGGTTCACACAGGCTCAAGATACTTTCAAGTTTACTCTACGACATAAAACACAGAAGTTACACCCCACTCGTGATTTGTTTAAACTGTTACGTTTCTTGAAAAAGACGGTTGCTAACAAGTTGCTAAATGGGACTACAGACGCTGTCGGAGACATTCGATGTCATCACGCCGAACAGTTTATCAATATACAGTATTTTCCAGTTGTAGTATAATTTGTAATTCAATTAATTGTAGAATAACCAATTAATGGTTTCCCATATTTTATATTGTTGTTCGACAAGGTTTTTTTTTGCTTTGCCCTGAAATGCAACACGCCTTCGGATGGAGGAGGCTCGTTTTATCGCTTAATTTCCTACTGATGCAGAGACTCTGGGCTTGTACCATAAGGTAAACTCATATTACATTATTACATGTAAACACCACATTTACTGGCTTTATGTGATCACGGTGAAAGTGAAACTTTAATGATGCATAGCGCTTAAAGCCACATTAAAATTAAATGTTTACGGCTGCATAAAGCTGTCAGAAAGCAGAATGATTGAGGATTTCCTAGAAGCAAGGATAAAATAACGTGTACCCTAAAAAAACAATAACTGAAATGTGGTACTTTAAAATAAGTTTAATCTCACCATATCCAAAAGCTTGCTCTATACTTACATGTAGACATGTTTTTAATAAAAATATTCATATTAATCAAGGATTTATTGACATTTCAGTCATTCTTGAGACATGGGACAAAACAAGCAATTGTAACTGCTATCAGGTTTAAAAAAAAAAAATTTCTATATATATATATATATTTTTTTTTTTTACATTTATTTATTTTTATTTATTTCTCAATTGTAAATGGGGATTAATAATAGAATGTATTTAACACAATTATCCCCTTCAATTTCAATTGATCATTATTATGTGAAATCTACGACACTTATTGTCTTCTCACTGCATCTAAAACAGTGCAACACTCAATAATATCTCATATCAAAGCAAGGTTTTTCTTCAGTGACACATGCATGTTTCATAAGGTTTCAAAGTTGTGTCCCCACTTTTTGTCAACACTGTCAGACATTCATTAAAATGTAATAAAATCAGGGAATATCAGGGGCAGCTGTCACCCTAAAGGACCCCCTTTGACGCTGAAGGCGAGCGACCGTGCTGTAGTTCATTTATAGCTGTAGTTATAGTGTAGCTTTTAAGTTCCGACGCTTTTATTTAGGCTTCAGAATTCATAAAAGTTGTATTAATTTGTGAAGATTATCTTGATGGACAAAACGTGTAAGTGTCACGAACTGTGATTGAACACGGAGCTTGTTTTTTTGTTCTAAAAATCCCATTGGCTTTTTTTTGTCGAGGAACCAGTTTCATGCTAGCAGCCGATCGGCCTACAAATTGACGTCATAGTTCCCAAACTCAAGACAAAAACCTGGACATTTTAGGCAATTTAGTAATCCCAGTCAGGACTTAGTCGGGGAAAAAGGAGAACGTATGGTCACCCTACAGTACAGCTATTTTAGAAATATTGTAAATTATGCTTTAAGCTTCATTCAGCACGGGCTGGTGTGCGCCGGTTCTCCGTCAGGAAAAACGTGTCTAAAACTATTTAATCATTGTTGTTTTTAACAAGAAGATGAATTGTAACAAGTAGGTGTCTTACCGTGAACGAGAAATGCAAACGCTATGTACACACAAACGTTAACATTCTTCTCCAGCATGTCTTCTACGATGAATGAGACCCGATCATGTAGCCCTTTAATATTTTCGGGATTCACAGAAGCGGAAGTCGTCCGTCGGGAAAACTGTTTACTTCAAAATACAAGTCTTACAATACAGCGCACCTCTTCCATACTCGATCCTCTAACACTAGCACTTTCTGTTTATTTCTATTCTATCTACTCTAAAAAAAACAAACAAACAAACAAAAAAAAAAAAACACTTGATCATTTAACACTTGCACTCTTTACAATACTTGCTTTCTTTTTATTTTAAAAAAGAAAATAGAGCCTCTAACTCTCTATTCTTTTTCAATTGTATGTACTTATTTCATTTTTATTTAAAAATGATCATCTAACATTAATGTTCTCTATTCTTTTTCTATTCTATTTACTTGTTTTTTGCTACATGTACCGTTAGCCTAACTGAGAGTGAGATTTATCACAGCACTTATTATTGCTCTTTTGTTGGTTTTGATTACTTCTATTGTCTTCATTTGTAATCCGCTTTGGATAAAAGCGTCTGCTAAATGCCTAAATGTAAATGTAATGTAAATGTAAGTCCTTAAGGTCGTTCACACAAATATAAAATGAAACTGAAAAGTAACTATAAAAGATTGAAAATGGCAATATATAAGATTCAAATACATGCAAAAAGAAAAAAATAATAATAATTATGACCAGAGGTTTCTGTTACATAAGTTATAGTTTCGATGCTATCAGTCATCTGTGAACCGGTGTGTCAACCCCTCTGGTGTACAGCAGCTGCAGCACGGGATCTCTGGAGAATGATCAAGCAGACACAGAGCCAGTGTACTACCATTACATTTTCAAGTTTATAAGGAAGATGGTCATATTTTATAACACAGATTCATACAACAACATAAACGATGTCCTGGGCATCCAATGTACTTGTCAGTCCTGTCTTGTGTTTTCCCCTCCTCCTGTGACCGTATTTGGCATTCCTGTCTGTGTTCTAGTTTCGTGTTCATTAGTTTATTAGTCCCCAGCCGTGTGTGATTGTTGCCCACCTGTTTGAGTTCTCCTCCCTTGATTTCCTTGTGTTTATAAGCCCTGTGTTTCCCTGTCTCCGTGTTGGTTGTTAATTGTCATTCTTGTGTTCCGTTGGTCCTGCATTCCTGTGCTCCTGATTTCGAAATAAAGTCTATGTTTGGAAGAGCTCCTGGTTCCCCGCGTTTCCCTGGCTCGAGCACGACCCTGACAGTACTAAAGTACATTGGATACCAGTACTCAAGTCAGTGGCGTAAGTTTGTCTTAAAAAATGGTGGGGACATGTCCCACCCGTCCTACCGGCAAATTACGCTTATGACTCAAGTACTCAAGATGTGTGCGCGAGCATATGTGTGTGTGTGTGCTTTGTCCACTGATCTATTATATTATTATAATTTTTTATTTGTTTTCGTGCGGGTGTACCAAGGTCTAGTTCTTGTTTTGTCTAATTGTGCCCATGATGAGCATATAAGAAAAGGGCAGTCAAAAGTGAAGCCCGAGAAATAAAATATTAACAGTTTCCATAAACATTACTGCGTTCGCTTATTTAAATGAATGATTTTAACTTATCTTTTTGCCTTATTATTATAGCTTTACCATCATTTCATCTTGTGAAGAAAGAATCTCCCAATATAAAGACTGACATTTTGTCATTTTGTTGAAAATAGAATTAAAAAAATGTAATATTAAAACAACTTTCTTTAATGCAAAATTCACTTTTACATGTTGTTTGAACATTAATGTGTGTTGGCAGTGTGTGTACACAACCACCCTATAATGATAAAAATCCACCCATTCCTTTTTTTTAATCCCCATAAATCATAAGCAGTGTGTTACGGAGCCAACGAGACAAGAGGCAAGCGGATCCATTTGCAGGGTTTTATTCAAAGACATGGTCAGAAATACAGGCAGGGTCGAACAATGGCAAACAGGTACAATACAGGCAAGACAAAGAGTAATCCTAGGGCAAGAGTGGGTCTTCGATCGGCAAACAGTATCCAACAGGGAAAGGCACGGACAGGAATCAAAACACGAGGAAACAGGCAAGGCAAGGCAAGACTAAGACAACTAAGTAGGCTCCGTAGAGTAGCTATCAGCAAAGACAAGATAATACTGAGGAAGTCCATAGCTTAAGTAAGGCGTGTAATCAGTGCCTTCAGTGTGTGCGTAGGATCAGATGAGCGTGCGATTAGTGCAATCAGCTGCGTGTGTGTCGTCAGTGCAATGGCTGCTGGGAAATGTAGTCTGTGATGAAGTGCAACAGTTAGCGTAGTGCAAGAGTCAATGTGGTGAACGAGTGACCTCTGGTGGTGAGTGAACGGAAGTTCATAGACCGGATTCGTGATACAGTGTCTCAGAACAAGCCGTTTGCAGAATCTGTAAAATGTGACGTCACATTTTACAGTCCCCGCCCATGACAGTTGATGGACACTGCCATATTAGCAAAGACCCCGCCCTGAGTGAGCCGAGCACAATCCATTATCTTCTAGGCTAGAGCATTTAAAAGCAGCATGCATGTAAGAAATGTCTTATTAGTGCTACGAAATTATGCAAGAGCAGTGAGTGATTTTCTGTTTTTATTTTATTGTTTGAGTCATATTATCAGCATAGACAGCAGTATAGGTATCTGTTCCTGTGGCTCAGTGGTAGAGCATTGCGTTAGCAGCGCAAAAGGTCGTGGGTTCAATTCCCAGGGAACACACATACCGATTTAAAAAAATAAATAAATAAATGTATAGCCTGAATGCACTGTAAGTCGCTTTGGATAAAAGCGTCTGCTAAATGCATAAATGTAAATGTAATGTAAATGTATATTACACTGCTGTCACTTAATACACAGATCTAATATAAACATGCAATTTCTTTCTCAGCTGTTTACCTTCACAGACATAACCAACTGTGTTTTTGTAACTTGTGTGTGTTTTTAACATAAACTTGTGTGTTTGACAGTTTAAGTGCAATAAGACATGAAAGAGAACTTAGTTTAGTACTCACATGCCGTGTGACAGCCGCTCAGAAAACCGTAAATCAGAAGTTTAAACTGATATGGCTTAAAAGCGCATTATTTCAGCGCGATAAACATGACAGTCAAAACCAAACAAATGTTTTTGGCAGAGTCTCTGAGGTAAGAGCTGTAAAGTCACAGCCCTATTCTGGAAAGGGGGCGGGGAGCAGCAGCACATTTGTGAGACGTGCAAAACAGCTTGTGTCTGCTTCCACTCAAAATGGGTATTTTCAAAATGATATAATAAATGATCTGTGGGGTATTTTGAGCTGAAACTTATCAGATACATTCTGGGGACACCTGAGACTTATATTACATCTTGTAAAAAGGGGCATAACAGATGCCCTTTAAGAATAGGATTAGAATATGACTTATTTTGTACATACAGATTGAGAGACATCCAAAAAATTCAACAAGATCATTTCCATAATAGGTAGGATTATGTTTTGGTTCATGTTTACAGAAGACAGATTATCATTTAAATGCGTTGGTATTATAATCTTTAACAGGGTTCTATAAATGTGCACAACTTTAAATGTTTTTACACTTTCTAATATCTACACCTATACACATTAATTTTGATATCCTTCATAAATTACATTTTATTGGATGTCTGGTAGACTTGGACATTTATAATTCCCTTTTCTTTTGTCTTTTATTCTTCATTTTCCCTTTTTTTGGCTTTACCCTTAAGGCTGCCCCTAGAGGAGGGGCTCTGGTTATATTGTTAAAGTTTTTCTGCTTTTGTGTCAAACGCAGTTTCTCATCATGATTTAATGAGCCTGTAGATTAAAGAGTAAATGGTCATTTTTCTTACCATTGATCGGTAAGAGATGATCAGCCGTCAGTCTGTGTATGTACGTATATTATCAATGATTCTTGATGAGTAAAAACCTTGTTTTTTGACTTGTGACTCTTCCTTGACAGTTTTCAAACATCATTTGTGATGTATTGATTCAGTACTTTACTTCAAAAGCTGCTCTATGTAGGAGGGATGTAAAACTGAGACTGTGAGGTTCATAACCGCAGGACAGGAACAAACTGTTCACTTACAAGTTAAACTCGCATCAAACCAATGGCCACTCTCATCTAGAAACTATAGCACCATGTTGGAGAAAACCGACCACAGCAGGTTTCAGTTTGACTCTGTTGTTAGTGATGCTAGTGTCATGTACTTCAGTAAAGCTGTGAGACAACAGACTGATTTAACGTTTTGTTTGTTTTGCCACAACAACTGAATTGAATTATTACTACTATTCAAATTTTTAAATAAAAAATCTGCCATGAAAATTTAGGAAGATTTACACAATATTTCACTCTTATCAACATAGTTTTAAAATATTGTCAATGTTAAATAAAAATTAAGAATGCTTTCCACCACTAAGAACAATTACATTTTCAAACTGAGGCAGTACAACACCTATATAACTATAACACGTTCTCTCTCTCTCTGTGTGTGTGTGTGTGTGTGTGTGAACTAGGAGGGGCAAACTCTGTTGGGGGAAGATTCACACCACATTAATAGTTCAGCCGCGTTTGCTTAAATCAGTTTGAGAATTTTCTGCAGATGATCTTATTAGATCAGACTTTTCATGGAACAACGGAAGAAAATGTTTCACATGTTTATTTTCTGTTTGTGTTGGTGCTGTCTGAGTGGTAAGTTATATAAATATATTTTTATAGCTTAATGATATAAGCTGTGGTCATTTTCTTTTGCAGTTCTTCAAAAATGTATCAAATCAATTGTTTTATTTGAGTATACCATTTCAGATTCTACGTTTTTTTTTTTTTTACATTTCTTTAAGAAAGGAAATCCATTTTCTGCATGTTCTTCAGTTCACATTGTACAACATATTACAACTGACTTTAGACTTTGAAAGTCAAGAAGAGCCTTAATCTGTGAAACATCTGTTCCTTGCATTATTCAGGTGTGTTTGGTGAGACAGTGTCAGTGACGGAGGGCAATTCTATTACTCTACACCCTAATGTTACTAAAATACATGAAGATGACGATGTACTGTGGAAATTTGCATCTGAAAACTTGCTCATAGCTGAAATGAATAGAGCTGCTGGAATCTCCTCCACATACAATGAAGTTGTTGATGGGAGATTCAGAGACAGACTGAAGCTGGATAATCAGACTGGATCTCTGACCATCACAAACATTACATCTGAACACGCTGGACTCTATAAACTACAGATAAATGGTGCAAAATGGTCATTAAAAACATTCAATGTTACTGTCTATGGTGAGCATTCAGGTTATTTGTTTCTAACTTACATTCTAAAATGATCGAATGTATATGACAGACATTTTTATACATATTTCTTTTTATTCTCTCATGTTTTCAGCTCGTCTGCCTGTTCCTGTCATCAACAGAGGCTTTACACAATGTTCTTCATCATCGTCATCATCATATTGTTCATTGTTGTGTTCAGTGGTGAATGTGGGTCATGTGACTCTCTCCTGGTACAAAGGAAACAGTTTATTGTCCAGCATCAGTGTGTCTGATCTCAGCATCAGTCTCTCTCTACCTCTGGAGGTGGAATATCAGGATAAAAACACCTACAGCTGTGTGCTCCACAATCCCATCAGCAACCAGACGAGACACCTGGACATCAGTCGACTCTGTCACACATGTTCAGGTACAGTTTCTGTTTTACAAAACTGGGATAATTTTCGTTACGTTGACAGTAGTTTTTAAATTTCCAGTTCCTGAGGGGAGAAACCACAGTTTTATATTACCATTGTTTTTCCTCAGAAGTCCCTGTCCATTGTTGTGGTTCTACTGAAGCTGTGGTCCGATTGGTCGTCTCTTCTTTAGTGGGTGTGGCTACTGTGGCTGTTCTGGTTTATGACATCATATCCACAATAGGAGACAAGAAACAGAATCATAAACATTGTGACATAACTTAGAGTTTTAGTCTGTAAAAAGGTAAGACGCCTCTGATGTTGTCTGTGGTTCAGGAGTGGCTTAACAAGAGGAATACGACAACTGTATCCTAATTCCTTGACACGTCTGTGTGTGGTGGCTCTTGATGCCTTGACCCCAGCCTCAGTCCATTCCTTGTGAAGTTCACCCAAATTCTTAAATTGATTTTGCTGGTTCTCTCGGTTGGTTGTGCATCTTTTCCTTCCACTCAACTTTCTGCTAACATGCTTGGATACAGCAATCTGTGAACAGCCAGCTTCTTTGACAATGGATGTTTGTGGCTTACCCTCCTTGTGAAGGGTGTCAATGATTGTCTTCTGGACAGCTGTCAGATCAGCAGTCTTCCCCATGATTGTGTAGCCTAGTGAACCAAACTGAGAGACCATTTTGAAGGCTCAGGAAACCTTTGCAGGTGTTTTGAGTTGATTAGCTGATTGGCATGTCATCATATTCTAATTTGCTGAGATAGTGAATTGGTGGGTTTTTGTTAAATGTGAGCCAAAATCATCACAATTAAAAGAACCAAAAGACTTAAACTACTTCAGTCTATGTGCATTGAATTTATTTAATACATGAGTTTCACAATTTGAGTTGAATTAGTGAAATAAATGAACTTTTCCACGACATTCTAATTTATTGAGATGCACCTGTATTATGCCAACAAATACTTTTATTTTGGATGCGATTAATCGTTTGACTGCACTAATTTAATTAATTACTATAATACTGATATTTCTCTAGAAGTAACATCAAAAGTGGAAAAAGTAGGTCAGAACACAAACTGACCACCAAATGCAACTTTCAGATGCCATCTTTATTTTTTAGCTCAACTGTCACAGAATGGAATGCATAGGATTGTGGGATATCAGGCAGTGAAGGATACATCTATGCTGCCTTCAAAACTGATTAGATGAAGGCATCTCAGGAGACAGGAAGTGGAGCTAACATTGGATTCAGACACGCCTTCTTGCCTTCCTACCTTGGAATGCATCCTCTGGAGGCAAAATATTATTCTCTAGAATTGTTTATTTATTTTTTATTTTTTTGCATGCTTTATATGTGACATTTGAAATAAATTTATATAGTAATCAGCAGTGCTACTAGTCCCTTTCAAAACCTGCACTTTTTTTGTTAACATCACATTACAAATTTGTTACAAAATTTGTTATTAGGACAAAAAATATAGAATTATTTTGCAATTCCTAATTTAATTCAACATTAACAAAATGATGCAATATTATTGTCTTTTTTGCAATCATTTAATGCAGAAATTAAATATTTGATGTTTTGCAGGTCATGTCACCATTAACGACATCAGAGACCCATGATTATGTGAATATGTGGTTTAACCTCTTAACTGTCACCGTCCACCCTGTGGGACGCCTACCTTTACTTCACTATTTTACAATTAAATCCTAATCTAATCATGACAAACTATATATCGTTGGAAAGGTCTAAGACTCCTAAATAGGTATTTTACCACTTTTTCTGTTAAAAAATTATGTAGGAAAAGTAATAGATTAATTTATGACCAGAGGTGTCAAATCCAGGGTCAGAAAGTAAAAGTCCTGCCCTGTGTTTATTCCACCCATGAACTCAGCATGTCATTACTTTATACAAGTCATTCCTTTCAAGTCACAAGCAAGTTTCGAGTCAAATCCCAAGACCTCAACGAGTTGAGGTAATTAAGAGATAATTGAGAGACTAATTAAATGTTGATTGTGCATTAGTGATGAACACCTGCTGTTACTGTGAATCACAGAGGATCAGATGTTGATGTTTTATTGGTTAAAATGATGCCACCATCATGGAGATCAGTGTTTGCTTTAGTTGGGCTCTTGACCCTTTTAGTAACTGAGAATGGATTGCTTTTAAGCAATTGCAATATTGCTTCACAACAAACATTTGCACATTGCTGGATTAAAAGCTTGAGGAAGCAGATGAGCTTACACTTTTGGCTTTTATGTCACTTGAATGAACATCTTGAAGGTGTCTGTCTTTGGTTTATTTACTGATGTTCAGCTGTTACAGAACTGCAGGAATTTACTATTAAACAAATGCCATCGTAATATTAAATATTGGAAAAAATTAAGAATTATATTGCTCAGGCTTTTAGACATGAACACTTATCATACGATCCTCAACAGTGGTGACAATAATTATTCATACTGTGGTGTTACCCAGCATGCATTGCAGCATGAAGCATTTTGTTGATTGTCACCATTGTTGAGATTCATACGCTGGTTCTTGATGTCTGTGTGTGTCTGAGTAGGACTGGAGTTTAAATATTTAAATGCATTAGATTTAAAATTCTTTCTCTATAACTACTACAGCAGTAAACTCATTGCGTACTGTGGTTTCACAGAGTTGTTTATTCAAACACAGAACATAAACTAAAAAAATGAAAAATGTTGTATGTATATATATATATATATATATATATATACACACAGTATATTGGATGCAAACAGGTAAGCACCTGATGATTACCTCATCATATGAAAACAACTAACAGTTGCTCACTGCACAGCACTGATCTCTCCGCTTTACAACAGCACATGCATTGCTACAGAGAGATCTAACACAGGAGTCAAGGGTCAAGAGCCCAACTAAAGCAAACACTGATCTACATGATGGTGGTATCATTTTAACCAATAAAACATCAACATCTGATCCTCTGTGATTCACAGTAACAGCAGGTGTTCATCACTAATGCACAATCATCATTTAATTAGTCTCTCAATTATCTCTTAATTACCTCAACTCATTGAGGTCTTGGGATTTGACTCGAAACTTGCTTGTGACTTGAAAGGAATGAGTTGGTTCCTCCTCTGGTGAAATCAGCTGCTGAGTTCATGGGTGGAATAAACACATGGCAGGACTTTTACTTTCTGACCCTGGATTTGACACCTCTGTTTATGACAAGAGTGCACCTGAAAAAAATCTACATCATGACATGAATTCTGACCTTTGTCACAGAAAGTCTTCTTAGTTGCCTTTTTCTCTATCACGAATTAGAAATCATAAGAAATTATTTATCAGTAGAAAACTTAAAATTTCAAAATTCATCCTTTGAAACCAATTTTAAAATCAGACATTGCATTACCATGTAAATGGTACATTAAAATCATGTTACAAAATATTTTCATTCATGAATTATAAAAAATTAAGTTTGGATAGTGCACTATAATGTCTCTGTTCAAAACTGTGGGTGACAGTTAAGGGGTTAACCCTTGTGCATCATAAAAATTCAAGTCATAAAAATTGGAAGCTTGTGAGCACAGACTTAAGTTTGGTCTCATTTTAAAGAAGGTCTATGGCAGATTATTGTTGAAGTAAAAAAAAAAGTTTAAAAAGTGAAAAAAAAAAAATAAGTTATACAGGTTTAAGTTTATGAAAATGATTTATGAACAATATTTTATATTTCATTTCATGAATATTTTATATATGAAACATGTTGAACTCTAAACCTGTTCGAAAATCAAAGCCATGAATCTAATTTGAGGTTGATATCTCAAAAAATTAGCTTTCAGTAAGATTTTGTTTGGGCAAAGTACCAAATTTTCCTCATTAGATGCCAGCAAAACTCCGCTGGTGCACACAGTGGTTGGATTTGTGATTTACAGTAGAGTTTTTCTTTCTCAAATATTACAAGCAATTACAAATATTGTTCGGTCTTTTCAGTACACAAAGTTATTCAGTCTAGGTTAACTTCAAATCTGACTCCATTTTTATTAACTAATCAGACTCCATTTTATTATAACCTCGAACTTAGGTTGAAATGCAAATTGGTTGTTTGTCTATTTCTAATTAGTATTCTTCTGATATTTGATTATTCTAGTGACTCTTTACTTTATATTTACTCGTTCATTCCGGTGCTCATGTCGCTAACAAGGATACAACGTATTCTACTAGAGTCAATAATTACAGAGTAAAACAGAATTAGATCAAATGTAACAATTTATTATCAGTCAGGTAAATATGTATTATGCTCATTACATAGCCAATTCAGAGATATCAAATCATATCAATACAAAACATCAAATTCTCAAGGATAAATCTACGAGTAAAAGATGCATACTTGACTTTATAGAAATACATAGTGTGAAGTATAGAGACACACCACACTATGGGCTTCTGGCTACAGATCGCCCTGATCCTTTTGCAACATTTCCTTAAGTACCCCAGACCAAGACCAACATGATGGAGACAGGAACTAACAATTGGAATTTGCATTGACGAGTTAACACCTTTTGGGACAAAAGGTAATTTTGCATGGAAACCACTTGAAACTGACCCGCCCTCTACAGTGTGCAAAATATCTCTCAACTCTTAGGATCTGTATTACCTTTTAGTTTACTTCTTATAAGGATGAGACCATTGTACCAGTCGCCCTGAGACAATTTAAATGATACCAAACATGATCTGATAAATATCACTTGCAATCATGTAAAACATTATATTCTACTATTGACCATTCTGAGTGAGCTGAGTGAAGAGAAGGAAGGGGATGAAAAGGCACTGATGCATATGTGAGAGAGGCGTTTTCCTGCATTTTCTCTCAGTGGGATGTGGAGACTGATGTCTGTATGTTAATACACCGTGTTGGTGTTGTCCATCTCAGAAGTTCAAAGTGTCTGAGGTTCTGTAATTCTTACACATACAAACCACACTCTGACATCTATGCCAACACACCCAGACAATTATAGCTGCATTATTTATCCAATTGGCTCTATAATATGCAGGAGCAGAAAACAGGAATAAAGCAAATATTTGCTTTATAGACCCTTTATAGACCAAATCTGAAAAAAAAAAAAATGGCACCATCTGGTAAAAAAAAAATTAAATTTTGAAGCCTTGCCAACAGAATGACAGCATATTAACAAAAATTGCATCATTTTACAGTTAAACGGCACTGCGATTAAAAATAGAATTAAAATTGTCCAAAAGGTGCTGAGAGGAACTATTTTTTTGTACCTAGTGTAAAATGGATTTATTAAAGGAAATGAGGGTGGAATATTAAAACTCCAATAAAAAATACACATCTGTGCCAAAATTTATGCAGTTAGCATCAACACAGGCAAAATTATCAAAAAAAAAAAAAAAACTAAACTAAAATGAACAAAAATGTCCATAAGTTTGCACAAGGGTTAATTAGTGAAACTAACTTAAAATCTCAGAGGAACTTCAAGTAAATACTGTATGGATAGTGTGTGTAATTCATTTTTTTGTGTGATGAAAGTGTTTACTGACATAAAATAATAATAAACTTTTTTTTTTATCAGCAAGGCAAAATTTAGTTTAGTTCATGCAGAAATACTAAAACTGAAATAAAATGAATACAAATATTGACATATATCTAAATAAATAAATAACAATTACAAAATCAAAATGACTAAAGGTTTAATTAAAATTAAAATGAAAACAGAAAATATGAAGAGTTCCAATTCAAAAGCCTATAAAAGCCATCTTGGTCAAAAAATGAGATAACGATACTGAGTGAATGCTCTCCACACATAGTATATGTTCATAAGGTACTTTCACTTCAAATGCCCTAAATACCAGCCTCAAGCCATTCAGAAGTACCAGTACTTACATAAAAACATATACATAGTAGCCAGAAAGAAATGCTAATTTAAAAAAAAAAACGTCAGATGTACTTAGAAGCTTTCGCATCTGAACTCTTCTAATACAAATTACTCAACACGAATTCAAAATATGAATATCAACTATACTAGTATAATATTTATACTAAAATAACACTGGTAATTTATTTTCACTTAAAATATAATTTGCTTATATAATGACATTTATAACATTCAGTCATTTTATTTAAAACAGCAGACTGTTACATTTTGTTCACATTCGGGTATTAAAAGCAACAGTAAAAATAATATACTTACAATGCAAACATGCAAATAAAGTGCAAAAGAGACAATCAGATTCATACTGTATACTATGGGAGTATTTTTCCAGTTCATTTTCTCCACAAGAATTTCAAATTCTAATGAGTTCTAATCAACCAAACTATCCAGCTGTGTGCTGGATCAAAATAATACAAACTTTGATTTGAAGCAAAACAAGATGTATGAATTATTTTACACTTTGTATGCAAATGCAAATACAGTACATAAAGTATGCAAATACAGTACATTAATACAGTGTGCATAAAAACTGACAGTACAATGTGTAGCACAGATCTTCTTCACATGGAATTTGTCCATTTAATACATTTTGTAAATGAAATAATGAAGTAATGTTGACTGTCCTGAGAACTCATGGTAGGTTTGTCTTAAAGGTACACTTTTATATCTGTGTAAATACATGGTTAAATGCTTAATTGTGTTTCCATCTTATTGTCAAAAAGCATTTGGTTTATGACTTTATCAAGACAACTAAATGCTAAAAGTAGGTTATTGTTAAACTGAATACAAGTAATGTATAAAGAAAGTGTAATAATGAATAAGCGCCACCTGGTGGTTCTATCACCACAAGTTTCTTTCAGAAGCTTCACTCCAGAAACACTCAACCTCTGTTTGATCTGCTGAGAAACAGCTGAAAACACATCACTTCTACAAGCACTTCACTAACCCATAACCAGAAACCAAGGCACTTATTACAATAAGCATGCTAAATGATAAATATAATATTATTCCAGATTTATAAACTGCAACTACCAGGTAATGTTCTGATATAAATGTCCTAAATTATATGTGCTTCTAGTAACAGGTAGGTTATTATTTCCACAACATGTAAAAAGTGCTTTATGATTAGTAAGTAAAGTACTTTAGGTTACAGCTCAACAGCTAAAGCTGAAGTGTGGAAATAATGTTGCAGATACATGAACCACTCAGGATCCTCTCAGATCACGTGTCCTTTTTCCATCTGCAAGGAAAGAGTACAGAGAGAGAAATGAACAGCTGTTACAGTTACAGGAACTGAGGAAGTCATCAGATCTGTCATCAGTCAGTGATTAAGAGTCAGTCTGAAGTTTCTATCACCCATCTGAATGATTTTGATGTAAACTCCATTTAGTCAGTGAAAAGACTAGCGGATGAATACAAATGTTTGTTCCCCTATTGTTTTTTCATCATAAGAGCAGAAATAGTATTATATTTTCAGATTTAATGGTGATTCATTGCTTGATATCTGAATAGATGACATGAATCAAGCCCCATCACACATACAAACACACACACATCTGCAGTGAAATAAAGCACAGCTGAGAATCTCATAATGCCTACAGTGTTTTACCTCATCCTTGGACTTTCAACAGATGCCTGAGCTTATTTTTCACCTTGTCTCCTTTTAAAAATAATCACACACAGACAATTAACTTTGCGTAATAAAGACAATATTTTCCTCTCGCTGTAATAGCTGTTTGTAATACTTGCCCTTTGTAAAGCACCTTCATCAAATCACAACAGTCGATATGGCCACGAAAAACAGTCACGCGTATTCCTGAAGGTGGACATGCATCTGGAACACAAGAGCCTTTACAGTCCATTTCCTTTCGAATGGGAACTTTATTAGAATGGGATTAGTAAGGATTACTATGAATTCCAGGACAAAATGCTTCAAGAAGTGTGCTCCTCCATGTCAGAGATATCTGGCACTTGGAGATTTGCATAACTTGTGCATGATATATTTGGGAGAAGAACATGCATGCAGGGGGCTAGGCAGGGTAGGTGATTTGGTTCAAAAACATTTTTTGTTATGCTGGATGAAAGTCTCTTCACATCCCGATAGCAATCACTCAGTTAAGTGGTCTAAATGTATTTATATTGTCTGTGGAAAGTGTAGAACCATAAAATGTTCATCCAATCATATCGCTCGGTCCGAGGCCTATGATAGGCTGTTCTACCTGCCTGTCAATGTATGTATTTGTATACCTCCATGAACCCTGTTCGCACAGACATGATACGTCACCAGAGCATTCATTACGTTACTGCAGACCGAGCGAGAATGGAAGGCGTTATTATTGTAATATTATGAGCTTTGTACTGTAATGTTTTCTCACCGGTGAATGAGACACAAGGTAATCTGACAATGTTACATTCAACTCTCCACCCAACGCCGTCTCTCATTGTTTATGTGTTTTGGAGGAGGCGTGGCTTTGGAGAGTGATTTGCAGGGAGGGTGGGATCTAATGCTTTCAAAGCTAGCTTGCTATTGCCAGCCTCTCCGAAATTACCTATCCTATATCTTTAAGAAGCTCAGTTCGCATTTGTCCCTCTTCTCGAAGGAAAAGGGGCAAACGCTGGTTCCCCCCGGCTCGGAACCTGCTAAAGCTAAGGCTCAGCAGAAAAGTGCAGTTGTGGATGTCTCAGGTTGAGTTGGCTGAGGAGATTAAAACGGTCTTCGACCTTTCTCAGTCTTCAGTCACCAACTCAAGTGAGCTGCTAGATCAACTGAGCCTTCTCGGTCTGTCTTTTATTTGCGCAAATGACACAAAAAACATCTCGCGAGTAATCTAGAGTGATAACATGATGAGAATATTCACTTCACGTTTGTAGTGCACACACCATAATGGGTCCCCTGCATTTCTATGCTATTTATATATATATATATTTATTTATTTTTTGCTATTTCTATAGATGTGTGATTCAGACAAAGAAGAGAATGACGTGTTATACAGGGCACCTGTACAGCACTATCACGTAAGGCTCTTTACACACACAGTCGCACCTGTAGTGACGTCACAGGCTGTTGCTGGCCAAAGTCAACATCATTGTGGTGTTTGGATATGCACTTCATACATCGGTCAAAAAGTCAATAAAGCCATTAAAACAATACAAATAACTGTCAGTTTAAAAAATAATGTGTTCTCAAATTCTAATGACTAAATGATACTCACCAGTGACAGTGACACTGAAGCTCCTACTGATGCTGAATCTGCTGCTGTTGATCTGTAGTTGATAGAGTCCAGAATCTGTGGTTCTGATGTTTGTGGTGATCAGAGATCCAGTCTGATTCACCTCCAGTCTGTCTCTGAATCTCCACTGATCATCTGTATAGATCTTACACTGATCTTCAGTGATTTCAGCGATGAGAGCATTATTAAAGTACCACGTCATCGAATCATTTGGGTTTTTTATAACACCAGGATCTAAAGTAACATTTTCTCCCTCCTTCACACATATTTCATCTCGTTCTGCAGCAGAAACACCTGAAACACAAACCAACAGCTGCTGGAGGATCTTTTGGGGGTGAAAAATAACTGAAAAAAGTTATGCATATTAATTTCCTGAGAAATTCGGGAGAAACAAAATTAACTGCAAAATTGCTAAATATCAAGTTAATTGTGGATATGTCTTTGTTCATATAGAAGTAATTCTGTTCTGTTGAATGATGCAGCTAAAGAGAAAAACAGCTCTGAATGTCACTGGTATAATAAATACGATGATGTGATTCAAACATAAATAACCTGCTTTTAAACATAATGACTCACCATGAACAGTAACATTGAAGAACTTTTCACTGTCACTGCCGTTGATGATCTCTAGTTTATATTTTCCAGAGTCTGTGGTTCTGGTGTTCATGCTGGTCAGAGATCCAGTCTGATTGTCCAGCTTCAGTCTCTCTCTGAATCTCTCAGCACTTTTACTGGGATCTCCACTGATGTAAGCGATGCGAGTGTCATTAAAATACCAATGAACCTTTTCTTGTTGGTTTATTTTAACACCAGTGTGTAGAGTGACTGAATCTCCCTCCATCACTGACACTGACACTCCATCTGAACCAGCACCAGACACACCTAGAAAATAAATTAACAGATAATTATAAAATATCTGGGGAAATTGGGACAAAAATACACAAAAAATACAACAGGAAAGTGCTGTAAAAAATTTTTTCTACAGATTAAACAATCAGCATAAAACATCACTAATTCACACATTCACTCAACAGACAAACATACATGTTATAATGGAGGTTATATGGTGTTTATTGAACGTCATAATATACAACAAACATATCTTGACTCCTATATTGCATTCAAGTGATCATTGCATAGTCTTTCATACACCTTTGAAGACTATAAATGAGTTAAAGTAGCACATTAAAATAACAATACACATTTATTATTATAATTTTATTTTATTTCAGACAGCAACAACATTTTTGTTTTCAAATAATTGCAAGTCTCACTCGTCCTGTAAATAAGCGCATAAATTTGATATTATAAATGTATTGTATGGTGAATTTGTGTAGCTACATCCTAAACAACAAATTGAGAACAGTTATACATTAAAGCTCATGCCAATTCGTACATATTTTACGAAGTGGCTAATTCGTACAAATTCATACGATTTTTGCCAAATCTTCCTGATTGCAAATAGCATATTTTGGCGTGCTGTCCTGGGGGAGGGCTCCGAGCCCAGAATATGGCCTGAACCCAGAGAACTCCCCAAAAGAAACTTTAAGGTATGGGACAGCAGCCAGAGAGCAACAATTTTTTAGTTGCCCCCCAAAATATGTGTGCTGTGAAGAGATATGGGTTAAAATTTGCGAAGAAAAAAGGAGGAAGGGTGACCGGAGAGCCCGTGCCGTGCTTGACGGGAGCTGCGGCTTGCAGCGTCAGACTGACGAGCCCTACTTGCTGCTAAAAGAGGAGCACGATGGCAGATATCAAATGAGGGACTCTCGCTGTGTCCGAAGAGAGCTGAGAGGGAGAGTCCATCTTGCAGCTGAATACCAGGTGCGGTTTTGACACATTGGATGGAGGGCTTTCACGGCGTCCGAAGGGGGCCCGCGACTCTGCTGCACTGGAAGGGAGAGCCCTGTCCGATGCTGAATAAGCCATGAGATTCGAAATGACAGCTGGAGGGCTCTTTCTGCGACCAAAGGAGCTGACTTATTGCATTGGAAAGCAGAGCCTCCGATTACCCGAATAAACAACGTGATTTAAAAACAAGTTGTTTTTTTTTTTTTTACTGATCAGGGCTATAAGGGCTTCCTTTATGGAGTTGATTACACCTGATATAACTTTTAAAAGCGTCTGATGACTGAGGGGCTGAATCTGATTGTGTGGGAGGCCTTTTTGAGCTGCTGTAGTTGCTGCTCCAATGTGAAATGAGTGGCTGGAAAATTTTTCTGCGGGTAAGCCTGATTGAGTGAGGATTAGTTTTAAGTGTATTTGGAACCAAAAATGTGTAACAGGGTGGTTAGAGTCGTCGATGAAGAGAGAGGGTCCAGTGCGGATTTAGCTTGAGCGTTCCTGAGTTGGAAATAAGAAAAGAGAGCCTGATCAGGCTGAATTGGAAGATTGGAAATGTATGGAAGGTTAAAAATGTATATGTAGTGCCCTTTTTCTTTCTTGGTCCGTCTTACTTTGCTTAATAAAGTAAGCGATAGTTTTGCTACTGAGTATGGATAAATGAGAGATGGTCGGATGGAGTTTGGGGTTGAATTTAGAAGTTATTGCAATTTCTGAGCATCTCAGAAAACCAAAGAAAGCCAATAAAAACATGGCATCGAGGGTACGAGCAGTATGGATAGAATGGTACCCTGTGTGGAGATTTTGGATGCATTTTGTAAGGATGTCCAGAGTTATAGGTTGTCTGGAATCCGGGCTTGATGGTTGAGAGCGCCGAATTCCTCTGATTAGAAGAGAAGTTAGAGAATAAATTTTTTCGGGGGAGGGGAAGCCGTAGATTAGTTTGTGAAAAAATTGAACACCACTTAAGTAACCTTTAATAGACCTGGCTTGGAGGTTCTTAACGGAATTGAGGTGGGAAATAAATTAAGTAATTGCGTGGAGAGAAAAATCAGGGAATGGCAGGTTATAGGAGAGGTGAAATGCTTTGAAACATCTCCAAACTGTTCGATATGAATGGATAGTTCTGGGTGAAACTGCTTGGAGGATAGAATCAAGTGACACATCGAGGAGAGGTTTTAAGGGATGAGTTATGGGAATATGAGTTGCGAATAGTGAGGTACTGGGGTTGGCGACGGGTCCGCCTCTGGAGCCAGCGCTCTGAATTTCTGAAACGTAAAACGAGAGACAGAATCAGCAATTTGATTTTTGGATCTGGGAATGTACTTAGCAGTTATAATAAATTGATCACATGCTGAAATCCAGTTTAAATGTCTTAGTAGTGGCATGAGAGCGAAGGAATGAGAATGGCCTTTATTTATGCAGTGAACAGTCGTTATCACAGTACACTAAGATGCTGCTTGACATCCAATTTTTTTCCACACGAAAAGGCAGCGACAACTAGAGGGTAGAGTTCGAACAGTGCTGAGGACTGGGGAGAGTTCGAGCATCTGGGGGGGCCATGGAGATGCGAACAATAGCCCTTGGTAAAATCCCCCGAAACCGATGGATGGGGCTGCGTCGGTAAACAATTGAATGTCGTCGGGGAGAGAAACCCGATCGCTGTTAAAAAAAGGTTAAGCCATTCCATTGTTTAAGGAAGGTAATCCATAAACTGATTTCATTACGACATGCCTGATTTATGATGATTTGATAATTTAAGGCATGCACTGAAGATGCGAGTATGAGAATCTGAGACTTGATGATATTAGGCACAGGGGGTGGTTCTAGAGTGGTGGCATTCGGTGGGGTAGGTAGTGGGACTGCTGTGAATGAAAGTGTACTGGGGTTTAGATTGGAGAGAAGGGTTAGAAGGAAGATAAAGAGGGGCCGTAACCATTTACGGAGGCAGCCTCACGCATGGATTAGCCCCTGACCATTGATAGGGAAAAGGAGTAGCGGAAGGGTAAGAGTAAGAGTAAAATGGCTGATCTTGAGTGGCCAGCGGAGGCAGCCTCACGCTAGCATCTGCAGCCGGCGGTAGAAGGAAGGAAGTGGGATGGACAGGAGGTTGGAAAGCCATGCCAGCGGGCGATGTTGTGTGCAGTGCAGTAACTGAAGGCGCCGCAGTGATTGGTTGAGAAGAGGAGGGAGGCAGTGCAGTGTGAGGAGCGGTCCAGTCTGGGGCATGGCCCAGGCTTGCTGACGGTCTGCTGCGCCTTGACGCTTGATGGGAGCCGGAAATTGATCTGGAAGACGACAACATTATTTGAAGTAGAGAGCTGTGAGGGAGAGGAACATGGGCTGCAATTGTCAGTGAAGGCAGCGTCACGCTTATATCGACCTCTGGGCTAGTGTCTGCTATGGTAGCTGGAGGCTACTGAAAAGAAAAAAGGGGTTGTTAGTAACAGGAGGAAAAGCCTGAGATGTGTGGGCATGAGTTACAAGAGGAGACAGCCTCACACTTCCTTCAGCTGCTGTAGGCCAAGGGAAGGGAGTGGGGTTTGTGACATCTTGAAGAGCCTGTGTAGCCTGCACAGCTAGCGTTCGCTATGGGAGCTGGAGGCCACTGAAAATGAAAAGGATTAGAAGTAACAGGAGAAAAAGACTGAAATGTGAGGGCCTGTGATGCATGCGGAAGCAGCTTCATGCTTGTTTCAACTGTTGTAGCTGTAGGCCACAGGGCACAACACTAGCAACGAATTTAGCTACTGTACTTAAAAAAAAATATTATATATATATATATATATATATATATATATAGGTGTATGTATGATGACTTTTAGCAACTTTTAAAAGTGATAAAATGATGAAAAGATATTTTTTCCCCCTCTGAACCACACAAAAAGCTAGCCAGCCAAGCAACACATCAGCTGGTAGAAACTGAGAGGTGCCTAACATTAAGTGCGTCGCATGCGAATTAGGTTGCTAGATGCACTTGTTCAATAATAATAATAAAAATAATAAGTGTCTATGATGTACCTTAGTTGTTAGTTTGTTCCTATAATTGTTAATTATTTAGGTACGCTGTTGAACTTATTTTCTCGAAAATCAATCTTTAACTTATCTGTCTGTCTATCTGAGTACAATGTGCAATTTAAACACTGCTAAAAATGCTTTTCTTAGATTTATTTTCTTGTTTCCAGCCAAAATATCTAAAAATTCTTAAATCAAGAAGGATTTTCTAGACAAGTAAAAATTATTCTCGTTTTCAGAAAAAAACAAGTCAAAATTAAGCGAGTTTTTCCTTGAAACAAGCAAAATAATCTGCCAATGGGGTAAGCAAAATAATCTTGTTTTCTGTTTGAAAGAAGATTGTTTTGTTTACCCCATTGGCCGCCTTGGTGGCTGGAGTGGATTTAGGAGTGAGGTTGGCTAATTTGCATAGATAGTACAGATCCGTTTTGTTTACCCTCCGCGAGAATGGTTCATCAGAATTAAACTGCATTTGCCTCAGGCTTAAATACTGTCCATTTTCCGATCTGAGAATATCAAGCGGCGGCCGTGATGAAGCCTGGTGCTCGGCAGCAGTGACTGGCGGAGAATTAGTGAACCTAGAGCCGGCAGATTGAGACAGAGGATCTGAAAAATCCCCAGTACAGGTCTCGTCGTTGTACAGAAAAAGTTGCATCTGTGATATAATGGCCAAAGGAACAAAACCGAATGCCGGTAAACTGTCATTGGACAGAGGTAGGTATAGTCTGCATATAGACGTATTGTGCTAGTTAGGATGGTTAGCTAAAGGAGTTGCACCTGTGCCAAATTAGTTGATTATCTGATCGTGCTCCTCCCGAACCTTGTTAATAAATCATGTATTTTACGAGCTGTGCAATTCATATGAATTTGTACGAATGACCTAAGCCTACCCGTCATTGGGGTTTAGACAAATCGTTCAAAATCGTACTAGTGAGGTCGTACAAATTCATACGAATTAGCCACCTTGTAAAAAAGGTACGAATTGGTCGTGAGATAGCGTTGGTAAATTAAGTCAAAGACTCTCAAGTTTGGTTAAACTGATTTGCATTTACAACAACAACCTGACATTAATTTAATATTAAAATATTATTTAAAATATACCACCAAATGTGTGCCATTTGCTTGTTGTTACTCTTCCAAATTAAGCTCAGGCGCTGACCAGTGTTGACAACTAATTTTCAGAGAGAAAGTTGCTAAATGACGTTGTGATGTGATCACGGTGCAAAATTGTGTCACAACATCAAATCTCAGCAAAAATATATATTTTATATTTGTTCATTTAGATTTGTTTGTAAAATAATATGCATAATATTTACAATTTAAGATTTTTTCATAGCTAGTAATCTAGTAATACAACACATTCTCAACAATTATGCTTTAAGCAGTGTATTAGTAGTTAGGATGCTACACTCCAAGAAAAGGCTGTAAAAATAGGGCACAATCTGTTAATATGGAAGAATTTTCCGTAGTATTGGTTTTTTTCCTGCATTTTAAATTACGCATTGTGTTTTCGGGTTACAGAGTTACAATGGATAATGTCCTGGAAAATTACTAGTAGCCTATCTTTTCCATTTTTCTTACAGCGTACTAACTGATCAACAAATCGCAAGTACAAGCTACTAACAAAGTGTATCATAAATGAACAATTATTCAGTTATTATTATTATTATTATTAAATTGAAGAATTGGAAATAGCAGCTAACTCAGTTCATGTGATGTGTGCACTGCTCGGCATCTTTGGTTTTCTTTTTGTGTAATTTGGATGGAAAATGTGTGTCTTTTTATTGTCTGAGTTCCTATCAAAAGTTGCTAAAAGTTGCCAAATAAATTTCAAAAATGGCTAAATTTGTTGCTAGGTGCTTTTGGAAGAAAAAGTCTGAAAAGTCTTGCTAGGGTAGTCTGGAAAGTTGCTAAATTTAGCAACAAAATTGGTGAGGGTGTTCACATATTTCTCAGACTCGTCATCCTTGACGATTTTCCGGTGCGTGACTCATAGTTCAGTTTATTTTCTTTCCCCTTCATGTGCTCTCTCTTCTTTCCAATATCATATGTCCTCTTGTATCCACAATTTTCTTTTATGTTCCCATTGCCAGAACTTGTCTTAATGTCTTGCATCCTCACAGACAACTAGAGTCACCAGTTTGGGGATTTTGTCATTTTTACTGTGACTTTTATCAATGTTTTGAGACAAGGAGTTATTTTGGCGATATTTGATTATTTATTTATTTTTTGATCAAACTAAATAAATAAGGCAGACATTACATAACATGTTCTCTGTTCTCTCGATATCATATGTGTGAATATAGACAAATCACAACACTGCCGTTATCTTTCACTTGTGTATTCTATGGTGATTTTGTCAGATGAGGTCTTGTTCATAAATCTGGATTTTAGCAGAGCAGAGGAAGTGACTGGATATAGTCAGATGTGCCAGTCAGATCATGCTGTGTGATAATCAAAACTAATAAGTAAAATAGCCACAGTTGAAAATCTGTCTGTCACTGTGGACATCTGGTCAGACAGGAGGATGAGAGGCTACCTTGGTGTCACCGCTCACTGGATGAACACTGCAGCAGATGCTATAACGTTGAAATCTCATCTACTAGCTTGCAACTGCTTCAAGGGGTCACACACAGGAGAGAGAATTTGTGAAGAGTTTGAACAAATATGTGATCAGTATAACATCAAACAGAAAATGGCAGCTGAAGCAGATGAGGATGATGACGGTCTTGATGCAGAACTTTGTAATGCCCTTCTGGTGGATGAGAAGGAGAGGCTGAATGTGACATTGACCTCCAAAAGTCAGCATAGACTACAATGATTTGCACACACACTACAACTGGTTGTTGGGCTGTCAGTTTGGCTCTGGCCAAAGCGTCGCGGATCAGTTCTCTGCTCCGCACAAGTAACTTTTGAAAGTAACTTGATTCTTCAAATAAAGTTTCTGTCAGTTGCATTGTTACATCAGTAGGTGGCAACAAGTGACTGTTTGTCATTAAATGATTCATTCAAGAGATTCTTCAAAAACACTGATTCATCCAGTAATGAAACAAGTGAAGCCTTTATGAGTGAGACATTGTATCATTTATTCAGTTTCTAACAGCTTTAAAAAAAAAAAAAAATCATTCAAATTAAATATTTTTAAATAGACTGCAGCAATTAACATTTTGTCAGAACATTTAGTAAATTACATGAAATTTAGTTTAATTGTCTATTTAGAATCATGAGAGAATCATGAAAAACATAACAAAACAAAAACATGATTCTCAATTTATCCAGAACCATGCAGCTCTAGAATATTGTGTAGGTTGTGTTTTAGATCTGATTCTCCAGGAGGCAGAGCATACCAATATGGAACACACAGGTCATGGGGATGAAGAAGAGCAAATCAAAGGTGATGAAACTGGGCTGTTCTTATACCACAAAATACAGAAGAAATCCACTCATTCCAGCCCTGCTGCCCAGCTCAACCATTACCTGGACAATTGTTGTGGCCAGAACTGCCTGAACGAGGAGACAATGTCTTCACTGTTCCAAATAGCAATGAGGGTATTATCTGTGCCTGCTTAAAGCGCACCCGTCGAGCGTGTGTTCAGTCATGGAGGGATTATTATGCGGCCTCATCATTCACAACTTAGTGCCAACATCTTGGCAAACCTTATTTTCTGTAAATGCAACACTTTTTAGACAGTTTTGATTCAATTGAGATAAAGACAGATTGGATTAGACATCTTCAACTGGATTTCTTAAATTTTAAACATTTTGTGTAAGCAACACAATTTTATTTTATTTTCAGATATTAATGTAGCACAGATATGAATACTGTATAATTCATATATAGCAATGTGAATAAGATACATCATATATGTATACAAGTTCATCTTTTCTGTGCAAAAATAAATATGTATCAAAAAAATTTAGTTCTGCAACTTGACTTGACTTGAAACTTATCAGGACTCGCCTTGACTTGCTTTGGGTGAACCCTTGACTTGACTTGCTTGATTTGTCTGAACTGTGACTTGAGACTTGACTTGAGACTTGGTGGTTAAGACTTGAGACTTGCTTGGACTTGACCATGTGTTACTTGTCCCCACCTCTGGTAATTTTATAGTTGACATTGTATAATTTATTTTTTTTAGAAAACAGAAATGAGACTGCAGTCAGGAATCCAAGACAGAGATGGAAGGAAGGAAAGAGAGAATAGAAAGAAAGTCGAAGCATGAAGTTGGAGTGAAGTGCAATCTGTGGAGTGAAGGAAAAAAAATATAGGCAGAATATAAAGCTTTAAAATGTTTAGAGAACATAGACAGAAAAACGTTTCACATATGTTTACCATTTAAAATGTTCCTCTTATTAATTTATTTTTAGCCTTCTATCTTTAAATAGAGGCGGCACACTAATTGTATTGGTCTGTAATTGTATATAGCTCACAACCCAACGAAATTAAAGAACTAAACATTAGCTCGCAAAACAACACAATTAAAAAGCAAACTCTCTCGCAAATATATTTGCGTTCCCTCGCAAAACCATTTGAGTTCGGACAAACTCTTCCTGTTTACTTTACAGCTTGCAGTGGTTACAGCTCCTATGTTCACAATGGAGCGGTTCATAGAGTTTTATTTTGAACTTGGATTCAAATAAATTAATAAGTCAGTGCTTAGTTCAAGGCACGGTTTTGGGACATAAAACGCTTAATGTGGCTTAATGTTTTAAAACAGTGACTTGGAGGACCACATTCGATAATAATAAAAGCTGATAAAATTATTAGGCTAATATTAATAACCTTATTAACAATATTACTAAGCAGAATAGCCAATAATATGAACGCAACGCCCTGCACGTAGCCTAAGCTTTTTCTCCCTCATAAAACGCTTAAAGGGGTGGTTTACTGCTTTTTTTCTTTGCTTGATTGTGTTTATGGGGTGAAATATAACATGTCTTCGTGTTTCGTTTGTTAAAAAACGCCTTATTTTTCATATATTTCACCTTTATTGTAAGCCGCTTTCTCCTCTGTCATTTGAACGACCGGTTGACTTCCTGATTCTATGAAACCACGCCCTCAGAAACAGGCGATGGGCTCAGATTGGTTAGTTGTGATCGGTGTGTTGTGATTGGCTAAACTGCGTACTGCACATTGTCCGGAAACTTCACGCCCATCACCTTCACGGGCGACAGCTGCATGTGCTGCGGTCAAATGTAAATAATGGTGTCAATATTGCCGTATCAGTTTGAGTCAGAATCAGACCCAGAAAGCGGTGAAGAGAGTCAAGCAGAACTTCCGCAAGCACGGCTCTTACAAACGTTTCTGAATGAATTTTGCTGTTGTGATTACATATCATTTTTTGAAGTTCGTACACGTCTGTCTTATACACAAAATAGCATCGAACTAACTGGCCACTATAACCAAACAGCGTTGGCTTGTGTTTACGGTCTTGATCAAATCGAAACATTACGTCATAAAGTATACATGGAAAATACATTTACAAAATTAGTACATAATTACAAATTCGGGTCCAAAATTTTGGACGCGTTTGTCATAGAAACACGAAACATCATTTAACTAACTGGCTACTAAAGCCAGCGTTGGCATTTGTTTACGTCCTTGATAAAACTAAAACATTACGTCTGAAATTATACATGCAAATACATTTAAAATGATGAAATCTTACTTACTTCGACAAAGCCGCAGGACATGGCCTTGCCCCCTCTTTTGCATGTTCCGGAGGGAGGGGTTTGATGGGTTTTTTACGTATGCAACCCGGGAAGTATCTCGTTGTAGTCCCATAGGAGTCGTTTTTGTAGGCATTAAACTTCCTGATTTTTAAAAGACGATATCTCCGCTTACGTTGAACTTTCAGCGCCTCAACTTTGCAGATACTCACTGTAAAAAAAAAACGTAATTTTATGGAAAATAACTGTGATTTTTTCAGGTTGTTTTCTTTTATTTTGAATTGCAGTCAAAACGCTGTAAAATTATCTCTGAATTAACTACTTGGCTGTTATTTTAAGGATTATGACATTAATGACAAATTACAATAATTCACGTTTTTAATACAGAAAAACTACTTTATTTTTATACAGTACATTTTCTGTTTTCTTAAATTACAAACAAATGTATGTAAAATTACAAAAATAATCTGTAATTAATAAAATAACAAAACCGTTAGATGATAAAATGGTCAAATTACTGGCAGCAACAGCTGCCAAACAAAAACCATAAAATTTAAGTAAAACATCCTTATTTAAATAATCTGACAAACACTGTTATTTTACAGGTATTTCCTGAATTTTTATGATCAAACACCTTCACTGAAAAACAAAAGACAAAAAACGGTCAAATGACTTGCAGCACAGGGTGCCAAACTAAAACCTTAAAATTAAAGTAAAATCTCCTTATTTAAACAAGCTGACAACACTGTTAATTTACAGGAATTTCATAAATTATTACAATCAAACACCTTCACTGTAAAATTAACTAATTAATTAATTGAACGTCACATGACTGGCAGCAACAGAACATTAAACACTAACAGATCTCTCTAGATCTCAGCATCTTCACTTATTACAAACCAGTCTGGCTTTATTTATTTCATACAAAACTTCTTATTGAGAATTAACAGAGGTTTAGATGTGAATGTTTTATTGAAAATAATAAAGTTTGAAATCACCATTGTGGAGATAAGCGTTTGCTTTAGTTGGGCTTCTGACTCTTCACTTTATAACATCAGCTTTTCTCTGGCTGCTGTGACTTTGTTAGCGAAAACTCTGATCATGTAACTCTGGTTACTTATTGATGGTGAGTTAATCATCATGTAGTAGTCTCATCACATCATGAGTATTGTCTCAGAGTATGTTAGCATTTAACTTTTTTATTTGTCTTTTTATACAGCGTTCTTGTGATGTTATGACAGTCAGAGATTCATTTTTTTATCATTATATAGAAAGTGTCTTGAATGGAAGCGTTTTGATTCACAGAAACATCAAGAATCAGCACATGAATCTCAACAATGGTGACAATCAACAAAAAGCTTGTTTTGTGATGATCAGAGCTAATCTGAATATTTTGTAGATTGTTACCATTGTTGAGGTTCATATGCAGATTCTTAATATCTGTGACTCTACGTCCTCTCATCTAAACAATTTCCTCAAAATACTTTGCAACTCTTAAAATATCAAAGCAGGGCCACATTTCAAGCAATACAATTGTAACACTACAGCAAAATGAAATGAATAAATTTAACATGTTTAGACATTTCTGATGAGGCTAGTGAGTTAGGTCAGTATACGATGACAAGACCATTATCAGTATGTAAACCACTTCATCTGATCAGAATTTTTCTTGCAGGTTTTGCTGTAACAAATGTGCTTTAGAAACACACAGTTACAGCAACCAGAGAAAAAGACGTTGTTAATAAGTGAAGGGTCAGAAGCCCAATTAAAGCAAACACTTATCTCCACAATGGTGACTTCAAACTTGATTAATTTCAATAAAACATTGACATCTAAACCTCTGTTAATTCTCAATAAGAAGTTTTGTATGAAATAAATAAAGTCAGACTGGTTTGTAATAAGTGAAGATGCTGAGATCTAGAGAGATCTGTTAGTGTTTAATGTTCTTTTGGGATCTAAAGGGTTACTGTTGTCTGTGTTTTGTGGGTCACCATTGTGATGAAGAGTAGAGTGTGTGCTTCAGTCCAGGAGAAGACCTAGAAACAAGATGTTATGCTGAATGTATCTTTATTTAAAAGCAGTAACTGTGGAGTTGTTGATGTAGTGATAGTTATGAGTTTTTGCATGTATGCTGTTTTTAGATGATGGTTAACTGCTAAAAAAAGTTTCACAGAGAATGTTTCACAATTATTATCTAGAAAATACCTGTGAAGTAAAAAAAAATAAATAAGAAAAAAATAGGATGTTGTACCTTAATTTTACAGTTTTTGTTTGGCAGCTGCTTCTGCCATTCATTGACTGTTTTTTTTAAAAACGTTCTTTAACCGTTATTTCCATTAATGGTAAACGTTTGGCACCCTGTGCTGCCAAGCATTTCACTGTTTTTTTACATTTAATTTTTTTACAGTGCTGTTCATGCACCAACAGCAACATTACACACTATTTAAAATGAAACAAGTGAAATCGCAGTAAACCACCCCTTTAAGGTAGGCTATGATGAAAACGGTGATTTAAAAATACCAAATCCGTTGCATTCATATTCTGGGCTATTCTCCTTTATTAATAGTAATATTATTAATAAGGTTATTAATATAAACCTAACAATTTTATTAGTATTTATTATTTTCGAATTTGGTCCTAATGTCACTGTTTTAATACATTAAGCCACATTAAAGCGTTTTAGAATGTCCCAAAACCGTGCCTTGAACTAACCACTGTCTTCCTGTATTTCTTTATACTTGAGTCAAAGTTCAAAATAAAAACTTTATGAACCGCTCCATTGTGAACATACGAGCTGCATGAACCTTTCATTATAGCCTGCCTTAAAGGGATAGTTCACCCAAAAATGAAAATGCTGTCATCATTTACTCACCCTCAAGTAGTTCCAAACCTGTATGAATTTCTTTGTTCTGCCGAACACAAAAGAAGATATTTTGAAGAAAGTGTGTAACCAGGCTGTTTTGGGGCACCATTGACTTCCATAGTAGGAAAGAAAAATACTATGGAAGTCAATGGTGCCCCAGAACTGCTCTGTTTCCCACATTCTTCAGAATATCTTCCTGATAACACACGTACATCTCGGAGACGTCTATTTGATGGCTGCATTTACATCTGCAAGACCTATTTATTAGATGTCTTTAAGATGTTTATGATTTAGAATATATGTAAAACCGACATCTTACAGACGTCTGTCAGACATTTGTAGACAGCAGATGCTTTCCAGATCAAGAGATCTTTAACAGACATCTTGCAAACGTACGTGTGCTATCTGGGATTAAAGCATTTTAGAATGTCCAAAAACCTTGCCTTGAACTAACCACTGTCTTCCTGTATTTCTTTATACTTGAGTCAAAGTTCAAATTAAAAACTTTATGAACCGCTCCATTGTGAACATACGAGCTGCATGAACCTTTCATTATAGCCTGCCTTAAGCGTTTTCTATGGGGAAGAAAAGGCTTAACGTGCAGGGCGTTGCTTTCATATTCTGCTTTATTAATAGTAACATTATTAATAAGGTTATTAATGTTAGCCTAATAATTATTAGGATTTATTATTATCGAATTTAGTCCTCCAATGTCACCGTTTTAAAACATTAAGCCACATTAAGCGTTTTAGAATGTCACAAAACCGTGCCTCGAAATAAGCACTGACTGTATTACTTTGAATCCAAGTTCAAAATAAAACTCTTATGAACCGCTCCATTAATGAACATAGGAGCTGTAACCACTGCAAGCTGCAAAGTAAACAGGAAGAGTTTGTCCGAACTCAAATGGTTTTGCAGAGAACGCAAAAGTTTTGTGAGGGAACGCAAATATCTTTGCGAGAGAACGCAAAACATTTGAAAAAATGCAGTATTTTACTGTGTTGAATTTACATAACGTCAGTACACAGACATAGTTTTGTTCCAGTTTTGCAACAAGTAAATTGCTTTAACATTAATGATAATACAAAGTATTCGTATCATGTAATTAAACTTGACCCATGTGACGTAATTGTTCATGTTTTGTCAAAAGTTTAAAAACTTAACTGGAATGCATATTCTAGTTGTTTAATTGGTTCATGAAATCGTGCTGTTGTACTCAAAACCTTAAGGACCTGAACTCACTCCAGCCGAGCCAAGGTCAACTGAAAGCACAGCTGCACAACCACCCACCGATAAAGCACCAACACATGGTGAGCATTATGAATACGAGTTGAAAGAACTAATGCCTATTAACTGGGAGCAGTTTAGTGTTGGGGATAGGTGAATACTACTTTCAGATCAAATGCAGTGAGATTAATTAATATTAGCATCAATAAGTCGAAGTGTTTAATTTTTCTTGTAGATGTTGGCCCTTCGCACCATTGTGGACAGCATTGTGCAACACTTACTGCCATCAGCAACCTCAGGCCCTGCAGAACATTGTGGGCAGCTGGAGGAGATCATTCCCTCCAGGAACAGTTGGTACATGAATGCAAAGCTTATTTGACAGAAGTCCATTTCTGTCATTGAAGTAATTGAAGGATTTTGTTGATATTGCCTACGTGTTGCAAGTTTTTTTTTAAATGCTACTTTTAAATTTGCATTTCTTTTTGGCTTTGTCTTACTTGTAGGTCAGCTATGTTCTGGACGAGGGTAGGCCTGCCCATTAAATTATTATTATCCTATATGTTTGACCAGGGAGAACCTGTTATATTTAGGTCTAAATAGGCAAATGGACTCAATGGTGGGTGAAATATTTTGTTGGAACGTGAAAGTACTCAATATGTTTTGTTTGTAAATACATTTTTTTTTTTTTTTAAATATGATTGAATGCATATGCACAGGTGGGGAATGCCTGTCTGAGGCTTGAGAAAGAGTTAGTCAAGCATTCTTGGCATTTCATGTTCAACCAAACACTGAATGTTCTGCATTGTTTGTGTTCCCCAGCTGAATTATACTCCGTGTATTTAAATTGTAAATATTCCTCGTAACGCTGTCTTGATTTTTATCAGGGCTGTTGCACAAAAGCTCATTCCTGGGCCATGGGAAGAACAGTCAGGCCTGGATTTTGAGGTAATAATCATTTACAGTACAATGAAAATATACAAGAGCAACATGTATAAGGTTGACAGTGTTACGTTCCCTTTCCCCAGTCTAGGGTTGGGGAGTGGGAGTAACAGGTTTAACAAAAACTTATAAGGAAGAAATTAATAAAACGAGGAGTCGTCACCCCAGTCCTCTGCCCCAGAAATGCGACAACCATTTAGCTTTGACAAACTTAATTTATTTAGAAAGCAAGGATCATGGGAGCAATAAATGTCTGCAGGAGAGGGCCTGGCCAAAATAAACAAAACAACAGATAGATAACAGGAGGAGTACTAAATAACCTATGGGTAAAAGAAAAGAAATCAACAACAAAAGCTTTCCTCAACTCCCTCACTAACCAAAAACAGGGATAAACAGGAGCACAAAATAAAATGGCACCCTCTCCCTACAGCTTCCCACTTAATCATAAAGCGAATAAACAAAGAAAATTAAAATACCTTCTAATACCTTAACAAAGAACCTAAGTAAATGTAGACACACTACCTGTCTAGTATCAGCCCAACACTGCTAAACAACAGGAATACACTTGTAACAAACAAGAGCTATTCAAAGGAGAAATGTTCAAACTTTGCACCACACACAACAGACAAAAATTTAACCAACACCCAGCACAAGTCCAGAGCAGGGGAGAAGTGAACCTCCTCCAACATTCTTCACTCTGCTCTTGTAGCGGCACACACTGATGATCACCACCTGTGGGCAATTACAACTGCCAAGCAAGCAGAGAGTGAGAGAGAGAGAGCACACAGGGGAAACATAACCACATCCAAAGGGGCGGGAACACACACACTTCAACCATGAGTTTTTAAATACATACATCCTAGGAATGTAACAGTCATTGGCCGTTTCTCAAACGGAAGGCTGCATCCTCCGGAGGTCGCATTTGTAGGCTGCATACGTCATAAACAAGATCTTGTTTTAGAATATTAACAGTTATAAATTTGACCATTATTCTTAGTTAAGTGTAAATTGTTGTAATATGCGTTTGACTCGCAAATATAATGCTCAGTTAACTGATATAAACCAGGCTTGATGACGTATGCAGCCTGCAAATGCGACCTCCGGAGGATGCAGCCTTCCGTTTAAGAAACAGCCATTGTAAATTCTTCATAATGGGTGTTCTTTCTTCAAACAGGGACTACCCCTACAACATTTTGGGATTGGCTGTGGAGTATTCATGGTTATGGTAAGTTGCCAAGCTCATTTTCAGGATGTTTATTGATGTCCACACAACATCCATTGTGTCCACACCATGTCCATTATGCCCATTAATTGTTTTGAATTACCTTACAACTGTTCTTATGTTCAGTATGACATGCCATGTCTGAGAAGGTGGTGGTGCAAGGTTTTGCTGGAGAACCTTGAGATTGAGGGGTACGGTTTGTGAAATGAAAAGTAGCATATTTAATAGATACAACTGTCAAAGTGGGAAAGCATGATGAACATATTTGGTCAATGTCAATTACAGACATGGTCAAAGATTTGCACATTTTACACAGGAAGGTAGGAAGATGGGGGAAGGAATTCTGCCACCTCTCTTTCATGTCCCTAGGAAAAGGAGACACAGCACTTTGGTAATATTTTGGTGAAAAGTAGTGAAAGTAGCATGTATAAATATGCAGCTGTTTCCTAATCAATCTGTTTGTTTATGTTTGACTTTTTGAAGGTAACTACACTCCCAGCAAAGATCGCAAGGGTTTCACAGGATGGTGCAGCGACCACTGACATTTTCCAGGCATGTCTTAATAATCACTTTAATGTTGATGAAAATGGATTGACTTGACTGTATACTACCGGTAAATCATGTTTCATATCTACAGTTGCCAGATGACATTCTCCAGAGTATCCTTGTCTTCGTAGTTCTAGAAGATGGCTGCTCTGCAATCCTCAGGGCTCTGACATGCCAGAAATTTAACAACATTGTCAGCCAGGAGCATTTTCAACAGGAGGCACACTTCAACTGGCTTGATAATGAGTTCAATAAGTGTGGTTGCCCCCTCTTGTTTTTTTGTGGGTAATATCACTCTCTTCCATTTCCAACATGAAACTTTTGACAGTTAAAGATGTTCATTTATTGTCTGAATTGTGACTTAATGTGCTGTCGTAATTGTGTTTTGATAATGAACACACAGTAAAACCTCCAGTGTTAAATAAACACTCCCAGTGTATATATAATCCACACTCAGAGTGGATTTTTGTCGATTTGTCGACTTACAAGAAAAGGAAGGAAACGTATTTAATTGCGAACAGTTATTGATTTTATGTGTGATACGCTGTTACGGCATTTGAGTCCTCACGTGCAGAAGTGTGCAACCCCAGACAGGCAGCTGGCACCGAGTGAATAATCTGCATATAATTAAATACGTTTCCTTCCTTTTCTTGTAAGTCGACAAAATCCATTGCAATGAGCGCCATCGGAGATGTTTAATTCACAATGATTCGGAGCGTTATCCCTGCTGGCGTTCACATCAATCCACAAGTCGTTCTTAAGCTATTTTAATTCAGTTCGATGTAAAAACAATAGGCTAAGTATGTCTTGCATCCTTTAATGTTAGCGAACATTGCAAATAAATTGGTTGCAAAAAGGTATCCACTCACGTTTAACTTTGTCTGGCTGTTATATGGTAAGAAAAGAATAATAATAATCACATTACTAGATGTTATAGACTAGCCAATGATCACTAGATTTTATCCAGATGTTATAACTTGGCAACAATAATTAATCGTAAATAATCTTTAAAGTGTTTTATATATATAAAACACTTTAAAGATTTTTTACGATTAATTATTGTTGCCAAGTTATCTAGTCGTTATTGCTTACAGTGTTTTGTTACATGGAGCAGTTTGTCAGATCGCGATCTCTCTAATTTGTTTGTCTAATGCAGTGCCGACAGATATAGAAGTACACAAGTCACACCGTTATTTAAACGCGGTAGACTTTAATGGACAGTAAAACAAAGGCAGAATACCGTATAACTCCAGGCTGGCACAGTATTGACGAAAGAATGCAAACAAATGCAGAGCACCGTAACTTAATTTGAGCTTTCCAAAACAAAATCAAAGAGATGTTATACTGTGTTCTGCCTTGGTTTCTCCAGGACTTTTCTCCATTATACTTAAACACATGATAAAGGAGGTCATTAATGTCCCAAAATGATCAATAACTCATTTTCGACCAAAAACGAAGTTATGGTGTTTTGTCTTTGCACGGCAGCACTGTTGTCACTATAGAGGGGCTCAGCTCAGCTTCACCCACGTCCCGCCTTTTTGCCTAATTTCGATTATCCGGGAGTGACGCGCGGCAAGAGGGTCTGGCTGCAGACATAGGGTGTTTCTCAAACGGAAGGCTGGATCCTACCGAAGATGCGTACTTCCTAGTTCAGTCCTTCAGAGTCTTGTAGGCTAGACTCCTCATCGGCATATAAACACTAGAAGGAGACGCTCTAGTAAGTGCGCGTGGCTATGTCACATGTTCCCGCCCTTACCGTCACGGCACAAAAACACTAATAAAACTTAGTTTTGGAAAAAAACCTTTGCATTACAAATCTTTATATTATTTGGCTTTCTATTAATGCAATACAATGAAAAACCGCCATCTATGATCTCCCTGTGGCACAAATTATTGGCAGTTTAGCGTTTAGTAAGTAATTTACACCAAAACAAAAGATAACATCTATCCTTTCATGTCTGAAAACATTATTTTTGTCGTAGATTTCATAATAAATTCAGACAAGCTCAGTACTGACTCGTTTTTCGTCAGTTTATTTTCATGAAATGGAATGGGTACAAAGGATGTGGGTGATTTGAAGGTCGCGGAGGATACATCCCATGCATCCTTCAAATTCAGCTGAAAGAAGGACGCAAAACGAAGGCTGTCTTCCAAGGATCCTTCCGATTGAGATGGCCTTCAGCGACGTTTGATGACGTGGCAGCTGAGATATGCAACCTTTGTAGGATGCAGCCTTCCGTTTGAGAAGCACCCATGGGGCGAGTGGAGCTCCACTCAAGAGCGGAAATACGTCACCTCCACGAGCGACGCGTCCGCCATGTTGGTCCGGGCAAACTTTTAAAACTTCATCTTTTTCATTTATTTTGTTAAAGCTTTCGTTTTGTATTATTTATTAATTGCTATATAATCATATATAAATGGTGCTTTGCATATAGTCACCTCTTTGTAAGCAATGTTGATATTTTCTTTGCTTTTATCTTTGGTATTTTTACCTTGGCATTAATAATAATAATAATAAACTAAGCTTTTACGGTTTATGACACGACAGCACTGTCTTTTATTTTTTCCCCCAGCAATTTGCACTACAGACATTAAAACATAGCAGTAGGTTTAAAATATACATTTTGAGGGCCTCTGCCTTTTGTTTGTGTTTGTTTTTTAACTATACATATTTCAGCTACCAATGTAACATTCCATACATTTTAGAAAGTAAACACTATGTTTGTGATATTTAGCAGTGAACATTATTTGTATTTTAAGCTAAATAACAACATATACAAATCAACCACAGTAACATAATAAATAATTTCCACAATTTAAGTTTTAATTGTTTGAGTAAAAAACAAAACAAAACAAAACAAAAAAAATCTTACACTATATTGAAAACACATGAACTGCAACCGTAATGGTTACAGTAAATACACATTGCGCGCGCTCACATACACACACACTTCACTCTTTGTCTGTACCAAGACCTCCATCGTCCATAAAGCAATCCCAGCTACAGTAGCCAGGGTGGTCATCTGAGGAGTAAAACCCAAAAAGCACTCCCCGTTGTCCATTTCCCTGGTAGCCAGCCCCACAGTCTTTGTAAAGCTGTAGGCGACTGCACCTAGAGATGGTGTACGGCATTCTGTACATTTGATAGTGTCTCTTTGAATATCTTTTCCAATTCACTACACCTGCTCAGTATCAAAACACAATTACGACAGCACATTAAGTCACAATTCAGACAATAAATGAACATCTTTAACT
This sequence comes from Onychostoma macrolepis, assembly GCF_012432095.1. Taxonomy (NCBI): domain Eukaryota; kingdom Metazoa; phylum Chordata; class Actinopteri; order Cypriniformes; family Cyprinidae; genus Onychostoma; species Onychostoma macrolepis. The sequence goes on along the minus strand of NC_081176.1, from coordinate 6,190,671 downwards.
GTCAAAAGTTTCATGTTGGAAATGGAAGAGAGTGAGATTACCCACAAAAAAACAAGAGGGGGCAACCACATTTATTGAACTCACTATCAAGCCAGCTGAAGTGTGCCTCCTGTTGAAAATGCTCCTGGCTGACAATATTGTTAAATTTCTGGCATGTCAGAGCCAGCCTGAGGATTGCAGAGCAGCTATCTTCTAGAACTACGAAGACAAGGATACTCTGGAGAATGTCATTTGGCAACTGTATGAAACATGATTTACCGGTAATATACAGTTAAGTCAATCTATTTTCATCAACATTAAAGTGATTATTAACACATGCCTGCAAAATGTCAGTGGTCACTGCACCATCCTGTGAAACCCTTGTGATCTTTGCTGGGAGTGTAGTTACCTTCAAAAAGTCAAACATAAACATAAACAAACAGATCGATTAGGAAACAGCTGCATATTTATACATGCTACTTTCACTACTTGTCACCAAAATATTACCAAAGTGCTGTGTCTCCTTTTCCTAGGGACATGAAAGAGAGGTGGCAGAATTCCTTCCCCCATCTTCCTGCCTTCCTGTGTAAAATGTGCAAATCTTTGACCATGTCTGTAATTGACATTGACCAAATATGTTCATCATGCTTTCCCACTTTGACAGTTGTATCTATTAAATATGCTACTTTTCATTTCACAAACCGTACCCCTCAATCTCAAGGTTCTCCAGCAAAACCTTGCACCACCACCTTCTCAGACATGGCATGTCATACTGAACATAAGAACAGTTGTAAGGTAATTCAAAACAATTAATGGGCATAATGGACATGGTGTGGACACAATGGATGTTGTGTGGACATCAATAAACATCCTGAAAATGAGCTTGGCAACTTACCATAACCATGAATACTCCACAGCCAATCCCAAAATGTTGTAGGGGTAGTCCCTGTTTGAAGAAAGAACACCCATTATGAAGAATTTACAATGGCTGTTTCTTAAACGGAAGGCTGCATCCTCCGGAGGTCGCATTTGCAGGCTGCATACGTCATCAAGCCTGGTTTATATCAGTTAACTGAGCATTATATTTGCGAGTCAAACGCATATTACAACAATTTACACTTAACTAAGAATAATGGTCAAATTTATAACTGTTAATATTCTAAAACAAGATCTTGTTTATGACGTATGCAGCCTACAAATGCGACCTCCGGAGGATGCAGCCTTCCGTTTGAGAAACGGCCAATGACTGTTACATTCCTAGGATGTATGTATTTAAAAACTCATGGTTGAAGTGTGTGTGTTCCCGCCCCTTTGGATGTGGTTATATTTCCCCTGTGTGCTCTCTCTCTCTCACTCTCTGCTTGCTTGGCAGTTGTAATTGCCCACAGGTGGTGATCATCAGTGTGTGCTGCTACAAGAGCAGAGTGAAGACTGCTGGAGGAGGTTCACTTTTCCCCTGCTCCGGACTTGTGCTGGGTGTTGGTTAAATGGACCTTTCTCACATTTCTGGGTTTCTCAGCAGCGGAAGTCGTCATAGCTGGGTAAAATCCGACAGCAGTGAATGAGAGGGTACCACAAATATATTTTTTGCATTCCCATTTGCTCAAATAGCAAAATAAAAAACTCAACGATAGTGTTTTCATGACTTTCAATCAAAAGAAAACAAAACTGAGAGAGACTGATAACAGCAGTCAGAAGAGAGAACGATGTCAAATTTACTGCCGCTCACATTGATGCCGCATTAGAAACACCCTTGCATTAGCATTAGCATTCACTAGTTTTTTTTTTTACTTGATGAAATGGTAATATAATACAAAGTATAGTGTTATAAATGTACATATAGGTACATGTACATTTCAAGGATTTATAATGATGATGACCATTGAAACGCGTCATCACAGTCTTGTGAAAAGGGTCCATCTTTGTCTGTTGAGTGTGGTGCAAACTTTGAACAGCTCTTGTTTGTTACAAGTGTTCCAGCATTGGAACACTGTATTTTTAAGTGTTATACATGCAATGTTTTAAATAAAGAATTTGATATTTTGTAATTATTTTGTCTGTTTTAATTGAATGACAGTATATAAAAAATTATAAAATCGAATGAAATCTATATTAAAATGAATGAATTACAGTAGTACACTGATAAATCAAATACAGTTTGCTACTGTAAATCTTAATTACAGTAACTTACTGGCAACACTGTTGCCAGTAAGTTACTGTAAAAACCCTTTGAAATGTCTAACAGTGCAGCTCATCAATCAGATGGTCCTCAGTAACACTGCTCAGCTGAAGAGGGGCATGTTCTCACTTTTTTGAAGTCTGTGTTAAGAACAGTGCCACTTTGACGCGTTTCACTCCCAATCCAGGGTGCCCAGTGTTCATAGCTTGGATTGACAGTGAAAGGGTTGTCTGCACTGCCTACGAAAAGTGATGCATTATTTGTAATCCAAATTGTTTACAAAATGTAGAATATGATGAAATATAGTATTCACCATAACTCACTTTGAAAAAAATCCACAACTTATCATCGCAAGATGAACAGAATTCCAAAAAGTCTCAATGTCATGTTCACCGTTGAAGTCATCAGGGGGCGCTTTGAGGTCATTGACTGTAATGAATCACACCATAAGGGAAAAGCAAGACCGCTGGACTGAAAACACAGTAAAAAAATAAAATAATAATAATCACAATGTCACTTACCTGCCAGCTTGAAAACCCCTTTCCTGTGTAGATCCATGACTACCACAGGTGGGTAAAATCCACAATTGACACAAGAGTAAGTGTAATCTGTGTCAGTCAAAGCCTCAAAGTGGCAATAGGCATGAAATATGACATCCCTGGATGGGAACTTCTCTCTTCTCAACCCCTCCAATGAATCCACAACTCTTGACACAGACACATGGTTCTAAAGTGTGAAGCAAACACAAATAAGTCTGAGAGTAGACCGTGAGAGATCATGTTCTTGTTGCTTAACGATGGAAACTTCAAAATAACTAAGAGCTAAACTCTGCAGGACACCGGCCCTCCAGGACTGAAGTTGCCCATCCCTGGTCACATTCAACCCCGTCACAAATATATATATGTCTCATTGTTTAGGGGTTGTAAACTTGTGACAGGGTTGAGTTATTTACTTTTTTTATTAATACTTTTAATTAAAAATATATAAAATAGTCATGGTTTCAGTAAATATATACTTACCAAAATCATGACAACTCATATTTTTGTTATAAATTGCATTTTTGATGTAATATGTCCACTTAAACTTTGACAAGCATCATACATCAGAAATTGCACCCACATTTGCAGCAGAACGACAATGTTGGGCATGCAGATGTGTTGACCCAGAAACAAGGGGACAATATAAGAGAGAAACAAAACCAAAAATTTAAATTGAAGGCAGTGTATCCCTTTAAATGTGTTACAGTCTTCAACCCCATCACACCATGTGACATTAATATTTTTGGAAAAATATAGGGATATCCCTAAAAATATAGGGAAGACGATTAAGAATGAAAGCAGTTCTTGCTGATCTGTTAAGGACTAAATCAATAAAACTGTGGTTAAACTTCTAAATTAAAAATATTTTTTTACAAAAATAAAGAGACCATAGACACACAATTTGTGTATTTTTAGCTTCAGTCCTATAAAAAATGTGAAAATTATGATAAATGTTCATTTTTTAATCATTAAATTGTTATGAGGGACACATGAGCAGTAGGTCGATGTTTGTTTTATAACAAGTTCTGTGTAAAATCCTTTTTAAACCCCTTTAAATCCCATTTTGTACGTATGGTAAAGGAGTGTGAGGAACTGCAGATACATTTGACATAATTTGATATGATGCTTTTTGAGCTTCATAAGGACTGTATATAGCCTAAGCTATATGTGAACCAAAAAGAAAGTCTAATTAAGTGACGAAGAGAAATAATAATGCATTTCAAACATCTAAGATCAAACTAAAAGACAGTCATGTAAGATTTTTAGAATATCTCATCAGATATAATTACTTTAAAATGTCTAATTTAATTCAACATTTAATTAACAAAAATATCAGATATTATTGTCATTTTTGCAATCATTTAATGCAGAAATTAAATAGACCTAGTTGATGTTTTGCATGTCACGTGACCATTAAGGACATCGATAGAAAGCAGTCACCGTCTCACTATTTCAACATTTTTTTGGCATTACATCATATGAAGTCAGCACACACTTGGACTCATTTCAAACCATGATCACTAGTTTTTTCCACTCATCCCAAATGAGCCTATGTTGGGATATTCAAGAAAAGCAACAGAAAATGAAACATTGTTTGCAGTTTCTATATCTTCCAATAAAGAATTAATGGTCGTTTTTGTTCAGAGTTTGACTTCTTAAATTGTTTTTCAAACATTATTTTTGATGGATTTGGCACTTTATTTCACTGTTCTGTAAGTCAGACTGTGAGGTTCACAAATTGCACGACAGGATGTTTCTAAAAACAGGACAGGAAGAAGATGCCCTGGTCACTCTCCTGCACAAGCTTTTTGTCCTCCCAACAGATCCAACCACGTTTCTTAAGAAATCAAACCACAGCAGGTTTCAGTTTCAATCAGTAGCGGAACTATATATACTATGAGTCAGTAGAACATTTATAACTATAGATAAAATGCATTCAGTTTGTGTGTGTGTGTGTGTGTGTGTGTGTGAATTAGGAGGGTCAAACGCTATCATGGGTGGATTCATAATTCATTTACCAGAGGAACAGCTTGAGTGTTTTTCACAGATAGTCTTACTAGATTAGACTTTTTACTGAACAACTGAAGAAAATGTTTCACGTGTTTGTTTTGTTCTGTTTGTGTTTGCAGGGTCTGATGTGTAAGTTGTGAACACATTTGTATGGCTTACATTGTGCATCAGTTCACATTTAAACATTACAAAACTGTCTTCAGGCTTTATAAACCAACAGAAGACCTAATCTGTTCCTGTTCTTGTTTTTCAGGTGTGTTTGGTGCTGAAACAAATGAAATACAGTCAGTGTCTGTAATAGAGGGAGATTCTGTCACGCTAAACACTGATGTTACTGAAATACGGAAAAATGATGACATACTGTGGAAATTTGGAGCTGAAAAATCTCTCATAGCTAAAATCAATCGAGAGGCTGGGATCTCCTCCATATCTGATGGTCCTGATGGGAGATTCAGAGACAGACTGAAGCTGAACAATCAAACTGGATCTCTGACCATCATAAACATCACAACTAAACATGCTGGACTTTATGAAGTAAAGATAGTTGCAGCTAAACTGTCATCAAAAACATTCAATGTTTCTGTCTACGGTGAGTCCTAGAAATATTTTTCAGTTTTTCTCACATTTAATTTTAATAAACACCTATTTTACACAAGAAAACATATTGGACCCATTTGAATTCTAAACAGAATGCTGTATTTTAAAGCGCGGTAGAAGAGATCAAACAGTTAGTCATCTATTACATCGACCCGCATATATTACATGTTTTTCAATCTGTATTACTGAAAATTATCACTGTTCTTTTTTCTCTAATAGTATCAGTTTTATACCCATATGCCAATTTACCAGGCTGCAATGTAAACTAAACGCTATTGGTTATTTCCTATTTATTTATTTATTTAAAAAAAAGGGGGGAATTCCACTCAGCTATCTTCCTGTTTCATTGGAAATTACTTCAACACACTCTTCAACACAATCCTATTTTATCATTGCTTTGTTCCCCCCAGAAGTCCAAATCCATTGGTGTGATTCTACTGAAGCTGTGATCCGATTGGTTGTCTCTGCTCTGGTGGGCGTGGCTATTGTTGCTGTTCTGCTTTATGACATCAAGTGCACAAGATGAGGAGACAAGAAACAGATTTGAATTTTAATCTGTTTTAATCTGTAAAAATGGAAAGTTTATTAAAAAATCACTGTTTGAGGAAAAACATATAATGAGGCAAAAGTACAATATCATTTATTATGTAGGAGAAAGCCTTAGTGGCCTTAGTGGTTTCCCCTGTTGCCACAACTTCCTTTTTTATTATTAATAATACCTTGTGCCAGTTACCAAGAAGTGACAGTTTTGTTCTCTCGAATACATGGGATGGACTATAGACTGTAAAAAAAAAAAAAAAAAATGTCTATAGAAAAATTATACCAAAATATCCCAGTGACGATTGACAGCATGGTGTCCCGATCAAGTTTTTTTTGTGCCCCCGATCCAATCAAAGTCATTGAATATTGATTATCTGTCCCGATCCGATACTTGTATTTTACTAGTGCTTGGTGCACACTTAAAGTACATTCAAGATACATTCAAGTTATTAAATTCAAATGTAGGCTACATAGACGAACAGAGAGTTTCTCAGATGTGTCCAACAGCCCGGTTTAAATAGGCCTACTCAGGACACCGTCAAATTATGCTTTTAGCCACTACTTTTCTTGCCGTTTTGCCACTGCTTTTTGCGTTTAGCCTTTTTGCCACCACTGCTTTTTAGCGCTCTTTGAGCGTGCTCTGGCTTACACGCAGCTGCTCCTCTAAAACCATGAGGAGAAATGCCACCTAGTCTCGTCAAACTTTACTATTTTATTTATTTTACTTTAGTTTCTTTTTCTTTTCTGCTGATATCTTCGTGTTCTGAGTTAAGTTTTGCCACAACGCCGTGTCTCCGAGTTCACCTCGAGTTTGTGACCGCCTCAAAACTTCAACCAGCCCACAACTTCACATCTTCAGCCAACAACCATTGGCCTCCCAAAACATCACTTCATCACAGCCAATCAGCAACCTCAGGAAACCCCCTTTCTGCAAAGATGCCAACAAGTGGAATCCCTTAACACAAAGGCAACGCACGTATCTCCAACCTCCAGATTCTAGCTGAACTGGTGAATTTAATATAAATTTTAACCTCATTGAGGAACTCAATAAAAGTGATTGACGGTTGTTCATGTCTATGCAGTTGCACATATCGCTATAAACATGGGATTTCACATTTTCATTCTCTTAAACTCATTCTTTCCTTCTCTCTTCCTGCAACTTGTGTGAATGTGTGAGTGCGTGTTTATGTGTTAGATTAATTTATATTGTCTTAGATTTATTCAATAAAGTCTTATTTACATTGAAAAGAGAAGTATTTTGTGTTTCGTGCTTACAAGTTAATGTCTTAATCTGCCGATCTTGTTACTGTGCTTATTAATAGTGTTTTCACTATATTTTGGATTTCAATATACAGTGCAGATTTGATGTTATACGGCTCGTTCAATGACTCGCTGCCGACACAGTGATCAGCCGTGAAACAGTGATTCTGTTCAAATTCCCTATTAAAACATGAATGATTCCCTTTGAGCTAAATTGACCTTGTTTCCCTTACAGAGGTCAATTGGCCAGATGTTTTCGGTCACAGCTGACAGTGTTTCTGAGTGTTTCTGTTTTCGGCTACATCTGAGGGTGTTTAAAAAAAATGTGAAAGAAGCTTTACGTCTGTTTATATACAACTCTTTGACTTTCAATGACGTATCTAAAAAAAATTTTTTTCACTTCTTTGCAGACAGTAAGTTAAATGATACATTTTAAAAAAACTATATCATTGTATAAAAACACTGTATGTGATTATTTATTGATATTTTTGAACTCAGCAGCATCAGACTAGGTAATATTAGGTCTGTTTTGCAAATCAGGAGAATTTTTTAAACTGAAGGGCTGAAACAATAAATAAAATAATAATTAAATGATTGTTTGGCTGATTAAGTATATTACTCTTGTTTCAAAAGTGCTTTTATCTTGTGCTTTTATTTGTGTGTGTGTGTGTGTGTGTGTTTTCATTTAAAGTTGATGAATGCGGTATTCAGTCAAGGTCAAAAGGTCAAACATTATAACATTAATCATAATGTGATATGAATGGATTTTAATCCAGGGCTTTCGAGCAGTGTTTGTTTGTATTGTTTTCAATAGTTCTGTTAGTGATGTAGTAATGGTGTAAAGACAGTCCTGGATGTCTCTGTTGAACAGATGAAGCTCCATCTACTGGATGAACATGTTATTTCACTAACAGCTGTCTCGCTTTGACATTTTGTAGTGTAAAATCCTTAAAATGTTATATGCAAGATATATCTATATTACTCTATGCCGCTTTTGTACAATATTAAACATGATTTAATATATTCTTTAAATTCTTATGCCTCATTTTTGCTCAACATATTCAGCTCTATACATTTACATTGTTGATGTAATCTTTATTCTGTTAGTCTTGACAAATAAAATCCATATACAGTTTTGTGTGGTCAAGTTCGCTGCATGAATAATGACATATAAACTATTTTTCAGAATATGATGTATTGTGAATCAAGACTAATATAACCACTGAGAATCGCAGATCTATACACAATATACCACTGACAATAACATAAAAATATAAAACAAAACTGTAAAAGCCCTTTCATACCAAAAAGTGTAATGAATAAACTTCAGGCTGAAGGAAAAGTAGATTCACGTCTGTACAGTAGAACGCAGGAGAAGAAGGTTCAACACTCTTCAGCAATAAAAAACAATGAAGCACAATTGTTAGTTTGTCTGAAGTCATTTTTGCTTATTAGTATGGTTGAACTGGATCATCAAAGGTCAGCAGCAAAGACATCGGTTAATAAAATGAGATTAGATACATTTGTGTTATTTAACATTTAATTACTGCAGAATTAATTTGAATTCATTTTGATGAATACTAATTTTTTTTTTTTTTTTTTTTTTTGTGAGTGGGATGAATTAATGCACATTCACATTTAGTCTAGAACTACAGTAACATTATGTTCACACAGTGCACACAACTCCTGCACTTCAGATTTCTCCCAACATGGGGACAGGATACTTATCAGTCAATAAATGAGAAAACAAAGTAACTGGAGTTACTTTTTTGAAAAGTAACTCAGATATTTTCTTGTAAAAGTAATCTGATTACGTAACTCGCGTTAATTGTAATGCATTACCCACAACACTGATCACTAGAAGCTTCTGTGAAAACCTCTGAATATTATTCAGTGATCTGTGTTTTTGATCAGAAAATATCAACAGACTTCATTAAATAGCAGCTAAGTTTGGTTAAATGTCTTTAATGTGTAGTAAAGGGGAATTAATTCCTCATTGTTTCCAGAGATGGATTCATTGGTCATTGGTCTCCTCCCAGTGACATCCTCTCTTCTCTTCTGCTTACTTGCTTAGTTTGGCCTGTTTGCCCCTGCTGGTAGATGTTGAAACTACACTTATCTAAGAAAACAAGGCAAACTTTAGCCTGATGAAATAAAAGCATTAGCTAGCAACATATAAAACTACAAATATTTCATTATATTATATTTTACCAGTGACTGATACTTATTTTGGATGCTTTATGGTGATGTTGTCCAGCAACATATGACTCTCCTAATGCACATGATGCTGCTTTAGGGCCCCTTTATAACTGAATATGAAAACGTATTCTGTTATGACCGCTCTCTCACACTGTGATGATATTTTAGTCCTTCAAACCCTGATACACTGGCTCTGACAATAATCATTTTGTTCATTTGAAGGTTTGTATAATAATTAATATACGCTGCTCTTACTTAATGCACTTGTTGAATATGTCCATGCAATTAAAACTATTCTGAAAACTGTTGCTATGGCGATAGAGACCTTTGCCTGTTCAGTTCATTGGCATGAGGCTCCACTCATGCGCCATTCAAGCTACTTTGACAGAAGTCAGATCTCAGGCAATTGCAAAGATAGTTGGAAAGTTTTGAATGGGTAGGCACCTACCATATGTAGATTACCTCCATCTAGCTGGATGCTGCATCTCAGACTATTTCAATGCTGACTAAATTTAAAACGCCTATCCACCATGACCCAAAAACATGTTTTGGTGGCAGTGACTGTTTCCCAGTTATTTTTTATTATGGATGTGCACACTTTATTTATCTTTTGGACTATTGAACAAAAACACCCACCTACTGCAATAATAACGCTTGGAAAAGCCAGGACAAGTTTTAATATAACTGATTGGATTCGTCTGAAGGGTGAGTAAAACACAGACTAATTTTCATTTTTGGGTGAACTGACCCTTTAACATGTCAGTTAAGGTTCAGATTTTATGCTTATATAGTACGTGGTAATCAATGACAATATATATACAAATATATTGGAGTGGCTGTCAATAAATCTGTGTACCTTTTGTATGCAGTTTTTGCAGTTTTTTATTTTAATTTTATTTTTTTTTATAGATTTTATATATTTTATAGACTTAATAGACACATTTTTTCACTTAAGTTTTTTAAAGTGTTCACTGAAACAACTACTTTAGATTCACTCACTGATTAATTTCAATATAACACCAGTTGTGAGTATTCAAAGAAAAGCCAAAAGTGTTTTATGCACAAATTACAAATAATGAGATTATTATAAAAATGTGTATACATTTGGGTTCTTTTCTCAAAGCTTTTTTTAAACTTCTACTGCCATCTGGTGTTCATTAAACCATTATTATTCAGTGTGGTTCCATAACCATATTCGGTGAATAGTTGAATGACATCTGATTTTGTAGTCCATTTCATCTTCAGAGTAGTTTGTGATTACATCTAACAAAAAGAGAATAATTTTAGTTTTTAGGGTGTTTTTCTCAACTGTATCTGGTCAGATTCAATCTACTCTAAAGATCTGTAATATGAACATTAGTATGAACATTTCACAAAGTTTTACTTATTTATTTTTATATTGTAACAATACAACAACTGATAAGCATGCCCACTATAGGACAGAAATGCTTAGTTTTTAAGATCAAATGCTAATTTAAGTGCTTCGGCATGAATACAAATCACTCCAAATTCACATTTACACATTCAGATATGATTCACTTCTACATTCACATCCGATTCACTTCAGAACATATCTTTTGGATAACATTTAACTTCACTTACTTAATACAGTAGAAAAAAGGTACTACATTCACAATTTAAAAGTAAAATAATAAAAAGCTTAACTTAGATGAGTAGTTGGTTAGTTTCAACAACACAAGTGTCAGATGCATTGATGGTCAAAGATGTTTCTGAATCGTCTCACAGTCTGATGAATTTCTACACATGAGGAGAAGGTCATCTGACTTCAAAGCTGAACATGAACATTAAGCTGATTTTGGTGTTAATTATTACATAAAACAGCACATACAATGGATAGAGAAATACTGTTGTGGTAAAATATATATTATAAAAGCCATATATGATCTTTCTGACTACTACTAAGCTACCAGAGTCAAACTGCTAATAGAGGTGTGAAGCATATAAAATGGGTTTTATCAGTACATTTCCCAGTTAATCTAAAACCAAAGGACACGGTTCATTTCTTACTTTCTCTGGACGGATTCTAGAGGCTCAAAAAGACATAAATACGTTCTGTTGTTGTAGCTGGAGCTCAAATGTTGAAGATGTGTTGCTCATTTACTACATCAGAGACTTCACTAGAGTCACAGATTCATTCACTCCGTTTCCTGTGGAATCAGTCAGAAAATACAGAGACAATAACTAATTAAAAAGAGAAGATTAACTGATCTGGATGTACTCATACATGAGATGTCAAAACTAAGATACAACATATGAAGTCATTCAACACACTACCAGTAGCACATTTGACTCATTTGATAGGTTCAATATAGTTTATGCACTTTTCTCACATATGAACATGATATTTATTAGATTTGGGAACTGTTCATTTACATTCATTTACACTACATTTGAAATACGAATGAATCAACAGAATGAAGCCACATCGCACTCATCAGATCATGATATTGTTTTAAAGTAAAATCTTACCATTCATTTCCTCCTCCTCTGATACCATCGCCACTTCATTTGTAGCAGCACATAAAAATGAAATATCAAAGTACCAGTCACTTTATATTGTTGCCACGGTATATATTGTCATTCTGCTCAGCCCTTTGAAATTTCAAACGAAACATCATTCAGATGCTGTTTTATCAGATTGAAATAGACAAAGACAGTTTGTGGTGTTTCAGAAGAAGAAAGGTAGTATTTTTGCTTTATTTACAGAGTGCCGATCTAAATTAAATCTGAAGTAAATGCCAATGAAGGTGAGGCAGCAACAGAACAGTGTTTATTTCACAGTGTAGTCCAATTGGAGGTTTTAAAGGTGCCATAGAATGCATTGATACAATATTTTAAATTGTTCTCTGATATCTACATAGAAGGTATGTGGCTTAGGTAAGGGCAGGGCAAAAATTCTCCAGAAACGGTTTTACATTTCCATTTACAACCCTAGGATTTCTCCCTAGAAAGAAATGGTCTGTTATTGGCTTATTTGGAAGGGTCGTGAATAATAATGTTAAGCTCTGCTCTGATTGGCTGTTTCACAGTACTGCTCATTTCAGTAGCTCACAGCAGGAAGGAAACACAGGGAAAATATATATTTCAATACTTTCTCACGCAGTTATATCATTGGGTAATTATACTGTAAATAAAATGCGGTCATCAGGGAGCCGTTATTAATATGCTGGGCATTGAAACTGCTTTCGAATGCACGATCGCTTTTTAGTTTCACTTTCACTTTTGAGATTTACGATCGCACGTACTCTGTTTATACTATGGAATGGCAGTAACCACACATTTTACAAGATCAGATGCTTGTCAGTGGTGCTCAGGATCTGTAAATCATTCTCCATCATCCTCAGTCATCTCTCCTTACTCTGTTTATGTGGTAAGTGAAATCTTATGCACTGTAATGTAACAGGCTACCGATAGCAAGGAGCTAACCATGTCCCTTTAGTGGCTTACGTTATTTTAATACAACGCGTTGTTTGCTTTGTGTGCCCTTCTGAATACAGACACCAACCCTGCACTTCACATCCCCCGCACAGCCTGGAACATAACATTTATTTCCATGATCTGCCATTTTCGCTGTTGTCCTCGCTTGTTTCTTCACAATACCTGCAGAACTTCTGATGGTTCGGCTGGCGGCTGGCCTAGAACAAGGGCGCGTATATGCAAATGTTGGGGGCGTAACTATTAGTTATCCCGACTGTTACGTCACGGTGTTATATTCTGATTCACCTATTTTTCAGTGGTCTTTTGCATTCACGAGATTTACATAAGAAGGAGGAAACAATGGTGTTTGAGGCTCACGGTATGTCATTTCCATGTACAGAACTGTTAATATTAGGGGTGTCAACGTTAACCTTATCAAACGATTAATTTGCGTAAAAAAAAAAAAAGTACATTTTATTAACAAAAATTGTAAAAAAAATGTACGCAAATTAATCATTTGATAAGGTTTGACCCCAACTTGCCGTCATCGCAGCGCGGAAGGTTATCTATCATTGTGTGATGAGGGTACAGCAAACCAGTATTGCCATATTTGAATTGTTGGGCTATTTTGAAAATACAGTCGTGGGAAAAATTACAGAGCCGTGGGTTGCGTCTTTTTGGGCTACTTTTATAATGTACCACGGCCGCCCAAGGTGTATATAGACAAATAAAAAATAAAATAGATCCTTTTACTAATGTGTATTATACTTGGAATGTATACCTGGCAACTTAAGAACGGAGAGGCGGTTGTAGCATCACAAATAACGTGAGTTTTAGCCAGAGCAGCAGAAATAAACATGACAACAGCCAGATTATATAAGATAATAAACTCACGATTACAATAGGATATTTGTATGTGATTTTCTTGAGTTCAATGTGTACATCTGAAATGCTAATTTGTGCTGCGATATAAAAGGCTATAAACAGCATATTTTAACAACAGTAAATTCCACATGTGATCGCAAAAGGAAGTCATTACAAACACTCGATGATGGTTTGAAGTGAGTTCTGAGTAAAAGTGTACTATTAATCTCATAAATTGTCTTTATGAGATTAATAGTAGCATGATGCTAATATTAGCTCTAATGCACCTGCAGAACAGGTCCAATTCTTCTTCATAATGCATTTTGTCATAATACTTCATGTAAGGTCGCAAGAAAATGTTTTGTTGTATTAGAAATACTTTTGATAATAGTTGGGTAAATGTATACTGGGATTGAAGCGATGTGGCTTGGTAAACATTTTATTGCCAGTATAAAGACTGATAATGGCTGAATAAACACAAAAGAATAATGATAAAAGAATAATAAGGATTATGTCTCATACCTGGCATAAGTGTGAAAGGTTCTGTTTCCTTAAACTAGTTTGTCATGCATTTCTTTATTTCAACACATTTACAGGTAAATCCTAGTATTTTAAATTTGTGATTAATCATGATTAATCCATGACTGTGATTAACACCATTACATTTTTAAATCGATTGACAGCACTAGTTATTATTCAACTATGCCAAGGTAAATACAGTTTTCCATTCTATGGTACCTTTAAAACTTTAATTTTTAAGAATTCTAAAGAATGAAATTAACTACAGAACAAACTCTGAATGGAGTCTGGACATTAAACAGTTTGATCTAAATTACCTGCAGAAAAAAACAATGTATGAGGAAGAACTGTGATCATTATTACACTGACCGGTGAGACTCACCTCTGGCAAAAACATCAAAAATCTTGTTTTTGGACTTTTGAGCGCTTCTGTTGATCTTCATTTTATAGAGTCCAGTGTCTTCTGTTCTGAAGTTTGTGATGGTCAGTGATCCAGTCTGCTCGTCCAGCTTCAGTCTGTCTCTGAATCTCCCATCAAGAACATCACCATATGTAGCGATCTCTCCGGTCCCTTCTTTGATTTCAGCTATGAGAGTTTTATCTCCAAACACCCACCGTATCTGATCGTTTTTCTGTATTTTAGAGTCAGTGTGTAGTGTAACATCATCTCCCTTCTTCACTGGCACATACTCCGCTATATGTCAGAGCAGCACATAGAAACAGAGAAATGAGGAGATTATAACAACAAGTCGTAAAGCTTCCCACTGTTATACGGTAGGGGGCGCTATTATGCATCTTCTGAAATAGTACAGTATCTCTGGATCCAAAAACAAGCGAAGAAGCAGAAACTAGTAGTAGAAGCATTGTTTATGCACATGTAAGATAAAGCAATCATCAAACAGTATTATTCAAAAGCATATAAACCAAAACTGCCTAACATTACCAAATCAAATGTCAAATCCACAAAGAAGTATATAACTGTGCAAGATTTAGGAGTATTGATGGACTCAATATACTTAATCTGTTTTGATCATGGTTCTGAAATGTAATTTTCTCACCTTACTTTCAATTGTTTTTGTCAATGAAACTTATCCACATTTAAGTTTTCAAAAAAGATTTCCTGAAGTGAGAATAAAATGATTTTTGTTGTTGTTGTTGTTGTTGTTGTTGTTTAAACCATTACAAATTTTGTGATGGTGTCTATTGTTTTTTTCAACATTACATATTATTACAAATGCTTGCAAAGGGCGCCAAAGGCCTGGTCATTGCTGCTGTTGTTTAATAGGCTATTGACTAAACATTTAATTCAAATATCCACTTCATCTTTCATTTTTGGCCACCTTTTTGCTATAGATGACACAGCCTCTATAATTTCTTCAACAAAAACCACATCACAACCCTTACAAAAATTAACCATGGTTTTCGTAATAAAACTGCTTAATTTTCTTTTGCAAGATTTCTGAATGCTTGAGACCATAAAATCAGTCAGACAACTGTATTACTGCCGTAGGTAACTGTCTAGAGCTACAATTGTACTTTGTAAATAATACAATTTATTTATTTATTTAGTCTACATTTATATTTTATTAAAGTTCTATTTTGACTCCTATGGTAGGTGTTTTTTTTTTCTTACTTCCGTAATATTTGAGGGAGGGGCACAACAATAAAATCCTGCTTAGGGCACCCATTTGGCCAGCAGCGGCCCTGATAAAAATGTCTCCACAATCTGCTTTTGAAGAAATATCGTTGTATCTTGCTACAGCACATATTCTATCAGCTGCAGTTTTGGCACCGCCATATCAATATACTGTACAGTGCCACTCATTCAGGTTTAAAACAACTTTTGAGTGAGTAAATGAAGGTATAAAAATAAATTATTTGCCTATTTTAATTCTTGGGTGAATTATTCCTTTAATTTTAATAAAACACCAAACACTAAGAGAAAAATTACTGAAAAACTTTAATACAGTCGCTTTAATAGGAATCAATCTATATAGTGTTTTATTTTTATATTTGTTGATTCAGTTTATTGAATGCTCCTGCTAAATACACCTATTGTACCTGAAAATAAAGCACTGTTTATTTTATTTGTATATTGTGTGTATTTGTAATGTGTATCTTTGTTCTCATTTTTTAATAACAAAGATAAAATAATGACAAAGATTTTTATCTTCACCCACCTTGGCCTAAACATCCGCCATGCTTTTTATATTTTGTTACCTTGAAAGGCTTTGTCTTTATAAAAGGGAAATTAGTTTGGCTGTAATGCTCAAACGGCTTGCAATATAGAAAAGCCAACATGAATTGTGATGCCCCTAGCTGAGTGATAATGTTAATGTAACTTTCTGCTTTAATATTTCCTTCTGGAGAAGCCTGAACATTTTGTATTTGACTTGTAGCCATAAACAGACATCCAGTATCCACAGACCTAGATACTGCATTGTGAAGAGCCAATGTCAAGGTCCAGCACTCTGAAAGGTTGGTGCCAGTTTTCCTAAAACTTTTCAGAATCGTACTTGTCACTTTATAATGGTCTGTGGTATTTTCTCTTATGCTAGTTTACAATTATATGAAATACCTGAAACGAGGGTAATTAACCAGACACACCTGAACCAAATGAACACAATCAAACAAGGAAGAAACTGGGTCACAGGGAGGGAGCACATGGGGAGAAATGCTCCGTTCAGCGGTCAGTTCGTGTCAGCAGCGGGTTGTAATACCTAGAAGCCAACAGTCTTTACTCGTGTGTCTGTCTACATCAGCTGGATTAATGACGTAAGTGCATTTAACTAGCTCTTATCGTCCTTATAATAAACTAATTATGAGTTTACTTAAGAAATATCTTATCTTATTTCATTTCAGATCATTGGATAAAAAAAAATAGGAAAAAAAAAAAGCTGAGAAGATGAAAGACAAACATCTTCCATTTACCCACTTTTAACATCAGTAATGGGCAGAAAATATGTTAAATAACTGACTGCTTTTGAGTCATTTAATCTAGTTTGATCAAAAATTAAAATCAGTGGAGCACTTAATTATTGAGAGGGAACTAAATTGTTCATATTTTAGTCATATTAACAAATGACATTTCACAGGCAAAAAAAGTCCATTGTCAATTTGTCCTCTGCGTGCTGCCAACACAGCACTGAACCACCAAGGCATGGATGTTTCAAGACCGCTGAATGTGTCCTGTGGTATCTGGCACAAAGATGTTACCAGCAGATCCTTCAAGTCCTGTAGGTTTTAAGGTGGAGTGGCCATGGATTGAACCTGTTGGTCCAGCACATCCAACTGGAAGAATGTATAGTCTGCCCCGACCCAGATTCCACTCTGCAATATATGTTCGATCATGCTCATTTCCCAAAATGGCTTAATTATAGAGAACAAAGTCAACAGTTATGTTGTTTCTAGACCGTTTGGGATGATCACATCCTGAGCAAATGGTGACCAACTGTAGAATGGAAGCGGGTGTGGGACACCATGAACCATCTCAGACAAAGGGGTGTCAGAACTTAATTAACATACAGACCACAGCTGTAATAACAGGAGCAACTGTAACTGTATGAAAGGTTTGAGTTTGGGATGTTCGGGGTTCACTGCAACTCCGTTGAACCCAAGGTACAACATGTACTTTGTCACTGCTATGCTGCAATAAACATCTTCATCAAGATCTTCAAAGTCCTCATCACTTTTTCTTACACAACAGATGCTCAATCGAAGAGAAATCTGGGGAATTTGGAGGCCAGGGTAACACCTTAAACTCTTCTTCATGTTCTTCAAACCATTCCTGAACAATGTGTGCAGAGTGGGAGGGTGCATTATGCTGCTGAAAGAGGCCACTTCCACTGGGGAATGCCGTTGCCATGAAGGTGGTGTACCTGCAAATACATTGAATCTTTTGTACAAGGTCTCTTTGCTATTGGAGATCTGTAGTTGATTAACATCTCTGATGGTGAGAGATCCCGTCTGGTTTTCCAAATGTAGTCTCTCTCATGTATTTACCATCAAAACTGTACGTGATCTCATGAAACTTTATGTTCATTTGAGCTAGAGTGTCAGGATTTGTAGGTCCAAATGTCCACTGTATCAGATCATGTTTGTGTGCATCAGTAACACCAGTGTATAGAGTAACAAAATTCTTTCTTGTTTTCCAACCCTGCAAAAATCACATCTGGAACACAAACAGGAACAGTTATTTGACAATTTTGGGAAAGGAAAAGAAGTTGGCATGAACCAAATATGCATGCAATTATGGATGTACAGGAGATTACAAGTGATTTTGCACTTGTCTGGATTGTTACCAAATTACAGTTCATGAATTTAAAGTAAAAATCCAGCACATACAATATATATTTTTGTGTCTACAGTGGATTTCCGATTACTTAATAAGAATATAATTTTCTTGAGGTTTATACAAACTGCCTGTCATATAATCATTGGCGTCACGTGACCAGTGAATTCACCTGAACTAAAGCGCCAACTAGTGTTCAAAACAGAAAATCACTGTAGGAAATTTTCAGATGTCCTGGGTCCAAGGTTATTAACGAAAAACAATTAAAACATATTTTAATAAAGTAATTGCCTAAAGAATTCTAGACATGTAAAAGAAAACTGACATAAAATTGCTAAAACTTTAACAAAAACTACAACAGTAAAAATGTTTACTGTTTTAATAAAATATTAATAACAACTGTAATAGTATATTAATAATACTAATAACACTGGCACATGCTTATTAAAATATTTTATTAAAAACAATCTCCAAAATATACAAACATAAATACATACAAACAGAGTGCAAAAGTGACAGACAAGTTTCAGCTATAGCTTCAGAAACAAAGTGCAGTAAATCATAAAACTATTGTGCTATAGACCCGTGTGTTTAACAACAGAATTTCAGCAGGTCACAATGAGCTTTAAATGCTGAATTGAGTGCTTCCATGTGCTTAATATTCACAAAGCATTTGTTGCAAAATTTTAGCAAGAAAGTGGAATGCTACAAGTAGATTACTTAGTGTGCAATTGCTTTCCTATGTTCACTGTTTTACTCGCTTTCGCTTTGAGGTAGAGGATGGAAATTGATGTTAGAGTAACTCATTTGGGAGGGCACAGTCCGCGAATGTCCCCCCTTGGTGCCGGCCCTGTGTTGGGATCCTCTCCGATCATGAGGGCTTCCTTCATCTGCACTAATACAACAAAGGCCTTTAATTTACAGCTACAGAAACTAATAATATCACACGATTAAATGCTAATTTTGCAAATAAACGTGTTTTCTGCTGAATTTGATCTGTAGTTTATAATCTCCAGAGTCTGTGGTGCTGGTGTTTGTGATGGTCAGAGATCCAGTCAGATGATCCAGCTCTAGTCTGTCTCTGAATCTCTCTTTACAGTGAACATCTTCACAGATTTTAGTCTGATCTTATCTCCAGTGATTTCAGCGATGTGAGTTTCATTAAAATACCACGTCATCATATTATTTGGGTTTTTTACTTCAGGAGTGTCTAAAGTGACAGATTCTCCCTCCCTCCCTTCATTTCAGCATATATATATATATATATATATATATATTTCAATGAATTCAAATCATTAAGCTTTATTTTACCATGAAATACTATAGGAAGATTTACATACTATTCAATATTTTTAGCATGTCCACTAGTTCCTTTCAAACATTATCAGTGTTAAATAAGAAAAACATGTTTTCCTCCATTAAGAACAGTTAAAGAAGCCTTATGAGCAATTATATAACTATAATACATTGAAAGTGTATATGTGTGTGAACCAGGAGGGTCAAACTTGGGGGGAGGATTCACACAGGTTGAGTGTTTTCTAGTGCATTGTCTTATTAGATCAGACACTGAACAACTGAAGGAAATGTTTGACATGCTTGTTTTGTTCTGTCTGTGGCATCTGATTGGTAAGTCATACATCATACATATTTTTAATAAGCTGGGATGATTTTCATTTGCTGTTCTTCAGAAAAATCAAATTAAACATATTATTATGAAATCTACTTTGGTTACAATTCTGAGCTGTTTCACATGTTTCTAGACATTTTCTAGTAATTTTCTTAATTCTAAGTCTTAATCTATCTTAATTTTAAATATTCATAACAGCAATTCAAATAATATTTGCATTTGTCCCATATGTATTCTTTTCTGTCTTTATTACTTAATTTGTGTTATATGAAACTTCATTATTTGTGGCTGGATTGGGCAAATGTCCAATGTACACTTAATTGTTACTTTGTAATAAGTATTTGTTGTATTGGTGTACCTTGTAAAGTGTCCTTGAGCCTGGGAAAGCCGCTATATAAATTAAACTTTTATTATTATTAAACTATTATTATTCAAATACATTTATTATTTAGCAGATCTTACATGACATGCAAATAGAAATCCTCTAAAGAAAACTGCAATAAAAATGAACAAAATACTTTGCAAACAAACAAGAGCCTTAATCTGTGTCAAATCTGGCCCTGTTTATTCTCCAGGTGTGTTTGATAAGTCAGTGTCAGTGATGGAGGGAGATTCGGTCACTTTACACACTGATGTTACTGAAATACATGAAAATGACGACATACTGTGGAAGTTTGGAGCTGAAAACTGTTTCTTTGCTGAAACGATCAGAGACGATGGAATCTCCACATATAACGGTCCTGATGGGAGACTCAGAAACAGACTGAAGCTGGACAAACAAACTGGATCTCTGACCATCACAAACATCACAACTGAAGATACTAGAGTTTATGAACTAGAGATTATTGGAGTGAAACTGTCATCGAGGAATTTCCATATTTCTGTCTATGATGAGTAGAGGTCATTTGTATTTAATGTTATTACATCACAAAAATGATTAATCAGATGACATTGTTATTAATAAACAGCAGTTCAGAGTATGAAAAGACAATGCAGAAAAGCTGAGCGGATGTGGCGGAAGACAAAACTTGAAATTCACTATAGCATCTATAAAGACAGCCTTCATGCTTTCAATGTGGAACTAGCCACAGCTAGACAGACCTTCTTCTCAAACCTCATAAACAGTAACTTAAACAACTCTCGCACTCTTTTTGCTACTGTGGAGAGACTGACGAACCCCCCAAGTCAGATTCCCAGTGAAATGCTCTCCGACAGTAAATGCAATGAGTTTACTTCCTTCTTTTCTGAGAAGATCAATAATATCAGAAAGGAGATTGGCATATCTACTTTTGCAGAGGTCACACAGATTCGACCGCAATTTCAAAAAGAAGTGACTATGTCTGTTTTTGAAGCAATTGATTGCAAAATATTGAAAGAAATAGTACAGCACCTTAAATCATCAACCTGCTATCTTGACACACTTCCCACATCTTTTTTCAAAAGTGTGCTTAACTGTTTAGAAGAAGATCTCTTAGAAGTGGTGAACGCCTCACTTCTTTCGGGGACTTTTCCAAACTCCCTGAAAACTGCAGTTGTTAAGCCCCTTCTGAAAAAGCACAATCTTGATAACACAATGTTGAACAACTATAGACCAATATCAAATCTTCCGTTCATAGGTAAGATTATTGAAAAGGTAGTTTTTAATCAGCTGAACAACCACTTAAACTTAAATGGATACCTGGACAATTTTCAATCTGGTTTCCGAGCACATCATAACACAGAGACAGCACTCATTAAGATAATAAATGATATTCGCTTCAATTCTGATTCAGGCAAAATATCAGTTCTGGTACTACTAGATCTTAGTGCTGCGTTTGACATTGTTGATCATAACATACTTCTAGGGAGACTGGAAAACTGGATCGGGCTTTCTGGGATGGTACTCAAATGGTTCAGGTCATACTTAGAAGGGAGAGGTTATTATGTGAGTATAGGAGAGCATAAGTCTAAGTGGACGTCCATGACATGCGGAGTCCCACAAGGCTCAATTCTTGCACCGCTCTTGTTTAGCCTGTATATGCTCCCACTAAGTCAAATAATGAGAAAGAACCAAATTGCCCATCACAGCTATGCTGATGATACGCAGATTTACCTAGCCTTATCTCCGAATGACTACAGCCCCATTGACTCCCTCTGCCAATGCATTGATGAAATAAACTGTTGGATGTCCCAGAACTTTCTTCAGTTAAATAAGGAGAAAACTGAAGTCATTGCATTTGGAAACAAAGATGAAGTTATCAAGGTGAATGCATACCTTGACTCTAGGGGTCAATCAACTAAAAACCAAGTCAAAAATCTTGGGGTGTTTCTGGAGACAGACCTTAGTTTTAGTAGTCATGTCAAAGCAGTAACTAAATCAGCATACTATCATCTCAAAAACATTGCAAGAATTAGATGTTTTGTTTCCAGTCAAGACTTGGAGAAACTGGTTCATGCCTTTATCACCAGCAGGGTGGATTATTGTAATGGTCTCCTCACTGGCCTTCCAAAGAAGACCATTAGACAGCTGCAGCTCATCCAGAACGCTGCTGCCAGGATTCTGACTAGAACCAGAAAATTTGAGCATATTACACCAGTCCTCAGGTCCTTACACTGGCTTCCAGTTACATTTAGGATTGATTTTAAAGTACTTTTACTCGTTTATAAATCTCTAAATGGCCTAGGACCTAAATACATTGGAGATATGCTCACTGAATGCAAAACCTAACAGACCACTCAGATCATTAGGATCGAGTCAGTTAGAAATACCAAGGGTTCACACAAAACAAGGGGAGTCTGCTTTTAGCTATTATGCTGCCCGCAGTTGGAACCAGCTTCCAGAAGAGATCAGATGTGCTAAAACATTAGCCACTTTTAAATCCAGACTCAAAACTCATCTGTTTAGCTGTGCATTTGTTGAATGAGCACTGTGCTACGTCCGAACTGATTGCACTATATATAATCACTTTCTATTCTTAAATGTTTTAAATTCTTTTAAAATCAATTTTTAAATCACTTTGTTTTTATTGTTGTGATTTTTATTATTTTTAATCTCTTATTGTTTTTAATGACTATTTCACTTCCTTTTATGTAAAGCACTTTGAATTACCATTGTGTATGAAATGTGCTATATAAATAAACTTGCCTTGCCTTGCCTTGCCTATTATCTATATTCTCTCATGTTTTCAGCTCATCTGCCTGTTCCTGTCATCAGCAGTAACTCTTCACAATGTTCTTCATCATCATCTTCATCATATTGTTCATTGTTGTGTTCAGTGGTGAATGTGAGTCATGTGACTCTCTCCTGGTACAAAGGAAACAGTTTATTGTCCAGCATCAGTGTGTCTGATCTCAGCATCAGTCTCTCTCTACCTCTGGAGGTGGAATATCAGGATAACAACACCTACAGCTGTGTGCTCAACAATCTCATCAGAAACCAGACGAGACATCTGGACATCAGTGAACTCTGTCACACATGTTCAGGTACAGTTTCTGTTTCACAAAATTGGGATAATTTTCGTTACGTTGACAGTAGTTTTTAAATTTCGAGTTCCTGACAGGGGAGAAACCACAGTTTTATATTACCATTGTTTTTCCTCAGAAGTCCCTGTCCATTGTTGTGGTTCTACTGAAGCTGTGGTCCGATTGGTCGTCTCTTCTTTAGTGGGCGTGGCTACTGTGGCTGTTCTGGTTTATGACATCATATCCACAATAGGAGACAAGAAACAGAATCATAAACATTGTGACATAAGTTTTAGTCTGTAAAAAATTAAATATATGCAAGGATTTAAATTTCAACATAGTTATCAATAAAATCAACAAGAGGCTTAAAGGAACACTCCACTTTTTTTGGAAATAGGCTCATTCTCCAACTCCCCCAGAGTTAATAAGTTGAGTTTTACCGTTTTTGAATCCATTCAGCCGATCTCCGGGTCTGGCGATAGCACTTTTAGCATAGCTTAGCATAGATCATTGAATCCTATTAGACCAGTAGCATCGCGTTCAAAAATGACCAAAGAGTTTCGACAGTTTTCCTATTTAAAACTTGACTCTTCTGTAGTTATATCGTGTACTAAGACCGGCGGAAAATGAAAAGTTGCGATTTTCTAGTCCGATTTTGCTAGAAACTATACTCTCATTCTGGCGTAATAATCAAGGAACTTTGCTGCCGTAACATGGCGCAGCAGGTGCAGTGATATTACGCAGTGCCTGAAAGTAGTCCCCAGCCAGGTACCTAGTTATAATATAGCTGGGGACTACTTTCAAGCGCTGCGTAATATCACTGCGCCTGCCGCCGCAGCAAAGTTCCTTGATTACGCCGGACTGGGAGTATAGTTCTAATCATATCGGACTGAAAATCGCAACTTTCATTTTCCGCCAGTCTTAATACTGCGATATAACTACAGAAGAGTCAAGTTTTAAATAGGAAAACTATCGAAACTCTTTGGTCATCTTTGAACGCGATGCTACTGGTCTAATAGGATTCAATGATCTATGCTAAGCTATGCTAAAAGTGCTATCGCCAGACCCGGAGATTGGCTGAATGGATTCAAAAACGGTAAAACTCAACTTATTAACTCTGGGGGAGTTGGAGAATGAGCCTATTTCCAAAAAAAGTGGAGTGTTCCTTTAATATAGGTGCAAACAGATTTATCAAGTTTATAAAAAATATTTTTGACTTTACATGAAAAAATAAGCCACACAGTTACTACATCTTTCATTTTTATTACTGATCCTTTTGCTGTTTCTGAAAGTGTTTGTGCAGGAAGGCACCTCACGAAACTGATTTCGGACACGATTCTGAAGCAGCCTAACAGTTTAATGATCTACTGTTGAGTTATTTTGAGGGGACAGCACATTTACACTGTTATACAAGTTGTACTCTCACAAATATTTACAAAAATGTGAGGGGTGTACTCACTTCTGTTAGATACTGTATGTGACATTTGAAATAAATTAATATAGCGATCAGCAGTGCTACTAGTCCCTTTCAAAACCTGCACTTTTTTGTTTACATCACATTACAAATTTGTTACAAAATTTATTAGGAAAAAAATATATAGAATTACTTTCCTAATTTAATTCAAAATTAACAAATTTATCCAATAGTATTATTATTTTTATTTTTAATTTTTTTTGCAATCATGTAATGCAGAAATTAAATATTTGATGTTTTGCAGGTCACCATTAATGACATCAGAGACCCATGATTATGTGAATATGTGGTTTAATCCTTGTGCATCAATAATAAGAAGTTACACTTAGGTACATAGTGGATAAAAATGTCCATGACGAAGAAAAAAAACAACAACAACAAAAAAAAAACGGTCATAACAATTGGAAGCTTGGGAGCACAGACTTAAGTTTGGTCTCATTTTAAAGAAGACCCATGGCAGATTATTGTTGAAGTAAAAAGAAAAAGTTCAAAAAGTGAAACCAAAAAAAAAGTTATACAGGTTTAAGTTTATGAAAATGACTTATGAACAATATTTTATATTTAATTTTATGAATATTTTATATATGAAACATGTTGAACTCTAAACCTGTTAGAAAATCAAAGCCATACATCTAAACAAGTTGTGTTCCAAATTTGAGGTTGATATCTCAAAAAATGAGCTTTCAGTAAGATTTTGTTTGGGCGCAGTACCAAATTTTCCCCATTAGATGCCAGCAAAACTCCACTGGTGCACACAGTGGTTGGTTTTGTGATTTACAGTAGAGTTTTTCCTCTCTCAAATATTACAAGCACATACACACAATTTAATATATATATTTTATTTTATGATACAAACCACACTCTGACATCTATACCAACACACCCAGACAATTATAGCTGCATTATTTATCCAATTGGCTCTATAATATGCAGAAGCAGAAAACAGGAATAAAGCGAGAATTTGCTTTATAGACCAAACCTGAAAAAAATGGCACCGTTTGATAAAATTAAAAAAATAATAATTTTGAAGCCTTGCCAACAGAATGAAAGCCTATTAACAAAAATTGCATCATTTTACAGTTAAACTGCCACGGGAAAAGAGACAGGATTCATTAGCGGATGCAAAACAAACAGTTTATTGGATAATCCAAAGAACACACAAACGGAGAGTAACAGTGGTTCTCCGTAGGCGGACAAGTCTCCGTAGCGCAGGGACGCAATGGGCAGCTCACGGTGGTAGAATCTTCAGGAAGAGGCAGAGAAGACGACCAGGTAGCCAGACACCGGAGCAACAGTGTGACCAGGAGCACGAGGACAAACACCAAGGATCTGACAATTCAAGACAAGGTTAGCACATCTAATATAGAGCCACAAACGAGCCGCACCTGGGAATGATCAGCTCGTAGCGGTAATCAGACACGCCACTCACACACACACACACACACACACACACACAGCAAAGGCACAGATGAGACCGTGATCCCATGAACCGGGACATAAACGGCACTGCGATTAAAAATAGCGGTTTTAATGGGTTTCAATGGGGACATTTTTGTGCAAAAGGCGCTGAGAGGAACAATTTTGTGTACCTAGTGCATACAAATTAAGTTTGGGAGTTTGGTCTCATTTTAAAGAAGACCCATGGCAGATTATCGTTGAAGTAAAAAAAGTTTAAAAAATGAAACAAAAATAAAGTTATAGAAGTTTAACCCCTTAACTGTCACCCACAGTTTTGAACAGAGACATTATAGTGCACTATCCAAACTTCATTTTTTATAATTCATGAATGAAAATATTTTGTAACATGATTTTAATGTACCATTTACATGGTAATGCAATGTCTGATTTTAAAATGGGTTTCAAAGGATGAATTTTGAAATTTTAAGTTTTCTACTGATAAATAATTTCTTATGATTTCTAATTCGTGATAGAGAAAAAGGCAACTAAGAAGACTTTCTGTGACAAAGGTCAGAATTCATGTCATGATGTAGATTTTTTTCAGGTGCACTCTTGTCATAAACAGAGGTGTCAAATCCAGGGTCAGAAAGTAAAGTCCTGCCATGTGTTTATTCCACCCATGAACTCAGCAGCTGATTTCACCAGAGGAGGAACCAACTCATTCCTTTCAAGTCACAAGCAAGTTTCGAGTCAAATCCCAAGACCTCAACGAGTTGAGGTAATTAAGAGATAATTGAGAGACTAATTAAATGATGATTGTGCATTAGTGATGAACACCTGCTGTTACTGTGAATCACAGAGGATCAGATGTTGATGTTTTATTGGTTAAAATGATACCACCATCATGTAGATCAGTGTTTGCTTTAGTTGGGCTCTTGACCCTTGACTCCTGTGTTAGATCTCTCTGTAGCAATGCATGTGCTGTTGTAAAGCGGAGAGATCAGTGCTGTGCAGTGAGCAACTGTTAGTTGTTTTCATATGATGAGGTAATCATCAGGTGCTTACCTGTTTGCATCAATATACTGTGTGTATATATATATATATACACACACATACAACATTTTTCATTTTTTTAATTTATGTTCTGCTTTTGAATAAACAACTCTGTGAAACCACAGTGCAATGAATTTACTTCTGTAGTAGTTATAGAGAAATAATTTTAAATCTAATGCATTTAAATATTTAAACTCCAGTCCTACTCAGACACACACAGACATCAAGAACCAGCGTATGAATCTCAACAATGGTGACAATCAACAAAATGCTTCATGCTGCAATGCATGCTGGGTAACACCACAGTATGAATAATTATTGTCACCACTGTTGAGGATCGTATGATAAGTGTTCATGTCTAAAAGCCTGAGCAATATAATTCTTAATTTTTTCCAATATTTAATATTACGATGGCATTTGTTTAATACTAAATTCCTGCAGTTCTGTAACAGCTGAACATCAGTAAATAAACCAAAGAGAGACACCTTCACGATGTTCATTCAAGTGACATAAAAGCCAAAAGTGTAAGCTCATCTGCTTCCTCAAGCTTTTAATTCAGCAATGTGCAAATGTTTGTTGTGAAGCAATATTGCAATTGCTTAAAAGCAATCCATTCTCAGTTACTAAAAGGGTCAAGAGCCCAACTAAAGCAAACACTGATCTCCATGATGGTGGTATCATTTTAACCAATAAAACATCAACATCTGATCCTCTGTGATTCACAGTAACAGCAGGTGTTCATCACTAATGCACAATCAACATTTAATTAGTCTCTCAATTATCTCTTAATTACCTCAACTCGTTGAGGTCTTGGGATTTGACTCGAAACTTGCTTGTGACTTGAAAGGAATGAGTTGGTTCCTCCTCTGGTGAAATCAGCTGCTGAGTTCATGGGTGGAATAAACACAGGGCAGGACTTTTACTTTCTGACCCTGGATTTGACACCTCTGGTCATAAATTAATCTATTACTTTTCCTACATAATTTTTAACAGAAAAAGTGGTAAAATACCTATTTAGGAGTCTTAGACCTTTCCAACGATATATAGTTTGTCATGATTAGATTAGGATTTAATTGTAAAATACTGATGTTCAGCTGTTACAGAACTGCAGGAATTTACTATTAAACAAATGCCATCGTAATATTAAATATTGGAAAAATTAAGAATTATATTGCTCAGGCTTTTAGACATGAACACTTATCATACGATCCTCAACAGTGGTGACAATAATTATTCATACTGTGGTGTTACCCAGCATGCATTGCAGCATGAAGCATTTTGTTGATTGTCACCATTGTTGAGATTCATACGCTGGTTCTTGATGTCTGTGTGTGTCTGCATAGGACTGGAGTTTAAATATTTAAATGCATTAGATTTAAAATTCTTTCTCTATAACTACTACAGCAGTAAATTCATTGCGTACTGTGGTTTCACAGAGTTGTTTATTCAAACACAGAACATAAACTAAAAAAATGAAAAATGTTGTATGTATATATATATATATACACACAGTATATTGGATGCAAACAGGTAAGCACCTGATGATTACCTCATCATATGAAAACAACTAACAGTTGCTCACTGCACAGCACTGATCTCTCCGCTTTACAACAGCACATGCATTGCTACAGAGATCTAACACAGGAGTCAAGGGTCAAGAGCCCAACTAAAGCAAACACTGATCTACATGATGGTGGTATCATTTTAACCAATAAAACATCAACATCTGATCCTCTGTGATTCACAGTAACAGCAGGTGTTCATCACTAATGCACAATCATCATTTAATTAGTCTCTCAATTATCTCTTAATTACCTCAACTCATTGAGGTCTTGGGATTTGACTCGAAACTTGCTTGTGACTTGAAAGGAATGAGTTGGTTCCTCCTCTGGTGAAATCAGCTGCTGAGTTCATGGGTGGAATAAACACATGGCAGGACTTTTACTTTCTGACCCTGGATTTGACACCTCTGTTTATGACAAGAGTGCACCTGAAAAAAATCTACATCATGACATGAATTCTGACCTTTGTCACAGAAAGTCTTCTTAGTTGCCTTTTCTCTATCACGAATTAGAAATCATAAGAAATTATTTATCAGTAGAAAACTTAAAATTTCAAAATTCATCCTTTGAAACCAATTTTAAAATCAGACATTGCATTACCATGTAAATGGTACATTAAAATCATGTTACAAAATATTTTCATTCATGAATTATAAAAATTAAGTTTGGATAGTGCACTATAATGTCTCTGTTCAAAACTGTGGGTGACAGTTAAGAGGTTAAGTTCATGAAAATGCTTTATGAACAATATTTTATATAATATATATATTTTATGAAACATGTTTAACTCTAAACCTGTTAGAAAATCAAAGCCATAAATCTAAACAAGTTGTGTTCCAAATTTGCGCTGAGAGGAACTATTTTTTGTACCTAGTGTAAAATAGATTTATTAAAGGTAATGAGGGTGGAATATTACAATTCCAATAAAAATACACACCTGAGCCAAATTTATGCAGGCAAAATTATAAAAAAAATAAAATAAATAAACTAAAATGGACAAAAATGTCCATAAGTTTGCACAAGGGTTAATTAGTGAAACTAACTTAAAATCTCAGAGGAACTTCAAGTGAATACTGTTTGGGTAGTGTGTGTAATTCAGTTTTTGTGTGATGAAAGTGTTTACTGACATAAAATAATAATAAACTTTTTTTTTATCAGTTGCCAAGGTAAAATTTTGTTTAGTTCATGTAGAAGTACTAAAACTGAAATAAAATTAATACAAATATTGACATATATCTAAATAAATAATAACAATTGCAAAATCAAAATTACTAAAAGTTTAATTAAAATGAAAATGAAAACAGAAAATATGAAGAGTTCCAATTCAAAAGCCTCTAAAAGCCATCTTGGTCAAAAAATGAGATACTGAGTGAATGCTCTCCACACATAGTATATGTTCATAAGGTACTTTCACTTCAAATGCCCTAAATACCAGCCTCAAGCCATTCAGAAGTACCAGTACTTACATAGAAACAGACTTACTTAGAGGTTTATGCATCTGAACTCTTCATATACAAATTACTCAAAACTAAGCAAAACAAGATGTATGAATTATTTTACACTTTGTATGCAAATGCAAATACAGTACATTAATACAGTGTGCATAAAAACTGACAGTACAATGTGTGTAGCACAGATCTTCTTCACATGGAATTTGTCCATTTAATACATTTTGTAAATGAAATAATGAAGTAATGTTGACTGTCCTGAGAACTCATGGTAGGTTTGTCTTAAATGTTTATACACTTTTATATCTGTGTAAATACATGGTTAAATGCTTAATTGTGTGTTTCCATCTTATTTTCACAAAGCATTTGGTTTATAACTTTATCAAGACAACTAAATGCTAAAAGTAGGTTATTGTTGAACTGAATACAAATAATGTATAAAGAAAGTTTAATAATGAATAAGCGCCACCTGGTGGTTCCATCACAACAAGTTTCTTTCAGAAGCTTCACTCCAGAAACACTCAACCTCTGTTTGATCTGCTGAGAAACAGCTGAAAACACATCACTTCTACAAGCACTTCACCAAAGCATAACCCATAACCAGAAACCAAGGCACTTATTACAATAAGCATGCTAAATGATAAATATAATATTATTCCAGGTTTATAAACTACAACTACGAGGTAATGTTCTGATATAAATGTCCTAAATTATATGTGCTTCTAGTAACAGGTAGGTTATTATTTCCACAACATGTAAAAAGTGTTTTATGATTAGTAAGTAAAGTACTTTAGGTTACAGCTCAACAGCTAAAGCTGAAGTGTGGAAATAATGTTGCAGATCCAAGAACCACTTGGGATCCTCTCAGATCACGTGTCCTTTTTCCATCTGCAAGGAAAGAGTACAGAGAGAGAAATTAACAGCTGTTACAGTTACAGGAACTGAGGAAGTCATCAGATCTGTCATCAGTCAGTGATTAAGAGTCAGTCTGAAGTTTCTATCACCCATCTGAATGATTTTGATGTAAACTCCATTTAGTCAGTGAAAAGATTAGCGGATGAATACAAATGTTTGTTCCCCTATTTTTTTTTCATCATAAGGGCAGAAATGGTATTATATTTTCTGATTTAATGGTGATTCGTTGTTTGATATCTGAATAAATGACATGAATCAAGCCCCATCACACACATAAAAACACACACACATCTGCAGTGAAATAAAACACAGCTGAGAATCTCATAATACTAGTAAGCTGCAGTACTTTACCTCATCCTTGGACTTTTGACAGATGCCTGCGCTTATTTTTCATCTTCTCTCCTTTTAAAAATAAACACACACAGACAATTAAACACTAATTTTGCATAATAAAGACAATATTTTCCTCTCACTATAATAGCTGGTTGTAATACTTGCCCTTTGTAAAGCACCTTCATCAAATCACAACAGTCGATAGGGCCACGAAAAACAGTCACGCGTATTCCTGAAGGTGGACCTGCATCTGGAACACAAGAGCCTTTACAGTTAATTCCCTTTCGAATGGGAACTTGCACTGCGCCCCCTAGAGGACAGTAAAGGATTACTGTAGTGAGGATTACTATGAATTCCAGGACAAAATGCTTTGTGCTCCTCCATGTCAGAGATATCTGACACTTGGGGATTCGCTTATTCGCTTATCTGACAACTTGTGCATGTTATATTTAGGAGAAGAACATGCATGCAGGGGGCTAGGCAGGGTAGGTGATTTGGTTCAAAAACATTTTTTGTTATGCTGGTTGAAAGTCTCTTCACGTCCCGATAGCAATCACTCAGTTAAGTGGTCTAAATGTATTTATATTGTCTGTGGAAAGCATAGGACCATAAAATATTCATCCAATCATATCCCTCGGTCCGAGGACTATGATAGGCTGTTCTACCTGCCTGTCAATGTATGTATTTGTATACCTCCATGAACCCTGTTCGCACAGACATGATACGTCACCAGAGCATTTATTACGTTACTGCAGACCGAGCGAGAATGGAAGGCGTTATTATTGTAATATTATGAGCTTTTTTTCTCACCGGTGAATGAGACACAAGGTAATCTGACATTCCACAAGGTAATGTTCACTGGTGTCAAAAGTATTCACATTCATTACTCAAGTAGAAGTATAGATACTAGGGTTTAAAACGACTTTTGTAGAAGTTGAAGTATCAACTCAAGCTTTTTACTCAAGTAAAAGTGTAAAAGTACTGGTTTCAAAACTACTTAAAGTATAAAAGTAAAAGTAATGTAAGGAAAAAAATGCCATTAAGGACAAAAGCTTAGGCTGCACCACAGGGGCCTATTGTGCACTACCCCACCTCCTCAAAAAAAAAACATTTTTCTAAAGGCCATAATGACTGTAATGTTATATTAAAATGTTAATGTTGAAAAATTTGGGTTGCACTAGGCTACCTGTTTCAGCCGCATATATTTCCATTAAAAATGAACGCATTTTAGTACAATGCAAATACATTAAAGAACCATATATGTGTACTACTGAGCATTAATGTGTTTCATGGAGCGGAAGATATGATGACTAGTTGCCTAGAAGTATTGCAATGGTGCAAAAAGTCAAACTTCAGAGGAATGTCATCATTAACCTTCATTGGAATGTAAATGTACACCCAAGCTTAGCTGCAGGAATCTGTGAGGGCAGCGGACAAGACAATTGCTGTACCCAGGGCAGCCTTAGTAACAATTACCCTTGTATGGTTGTCTATATACAGGGGTGAACATGTTTTTCAGCCTGGTTCTCATATGAGAACCTGGAGATTTGGTTTGGTCCTCACACAGGCCATGGCATGTAGTGTGACCCATAAACTATAACTATAAAAAATTAATTAATAATAGTGATAATAATATTATTGCACTTCATTTCTTTTCTTTTATATATATATATATATATATATATATATATATTAACTAACTAAAAAATAAACTAAATAATCAAGTGTGATAATACAAATGCAATTATTTCATAGTAAACTTAAAATAAAATGTTAATATTTTTATTATTATCATTATTTTAATTTTAATTTTCATCATTTTCAAACGTAAAATCAGCGAGCTTTTATTTTGGCGGGTTGCCGGCAAGTAAGTGTAATGCGCTTCCGGGTTTAGCGCTGCTGATGGAATTGCGTCAGTGAATGAAATGTCACAGTTTTGCTTTGAAAACGGCAGCAGGTAGCCTAGATTATGCTTTCAGTTTGAATAGAAATCTTATACAGTACAGTTTGTCGATCTAAAATGGAATTAATTTGTGCATTAACAGCTGTCAACCATGTCGATACGCCAAATGCGCTGTCAGAACTTATTACGCAGTGCATTTTTAATTTTGGTCGCATGCGGACCATATATGTGCACCCAGTCTATATACAATAAACATTAGTGCTGTCAAAATTAATGATTAATCCAAGTGATTAATAAACTCAATCCTGATACCTTCCTGGTTTGTATATGCTCAATTCTATAGCTAATGGCAACAATGTAACAATGAAAACTAGAAGAGTAACAAACACTTTGGACTCAATCCTGTATGTACAACAACAGGGTAATCTACATAAGTTACATTCCGCTCGAGTTCTCTTCTTGAGTCTCTGCAGTGGCGGTTCTACATTGAATTACTCTCTGGGCGAGACCCCCTCTTTTTTTCAAAAAAAAAACTTTTTTGCACAAACAGCCATGTTTTACTATAACAATATACGTTTATAAGCTTATGTTTCTCAATTGCACAAATCCTTTAACAGAACATTTGAAAAACACAATTCTGCACAAAACAGTATGAGTTATCAGAACTCTATACTGTATATACATAATAAACACTCTGTGTTTATTTGGCAATCGACAATCAACAGATTTCCCATCCCCCAACACCATCACTCACGACCTGAAGTCAAGACTAAACCAATTCACCTCCACATAATCGTTTTGTATATTTTACTAGCCATTTCACACAATTCAGAAAAAAAACAAAACGTGCAAATTATAGGCCTGTGTTTTAATATTATGAATGAAATGTGCGTTATTTGGAAGAAAGTCAAGGTGTGACTGACTTCAGCCCACTTGTCCCACTAATGGAGCGGACAAGCACTAGAGGGCTGCTTTGGGTTTGGGCTCCCGCGGGACCCAACGCAAATCTCGCGGGAGCGGGCGGTTTTACCTTTGCTGCGGGCGGTCAGAATGGTGTGTAATAGAAATGGAGTCAACACATTAAGTTGAGAAGAAAATTAAAG
This sequence comes from Onychostoma macrolepis, assembly GCF_012432095.1. Lineage (NCBI taxonomy): Eukaryota > Metazoa > Chordata > Actinopteri > Cypriniformes > Cyprinidae > Onychostoma > Onychostoma macrolepis. Next base: position 6,155,999 of record NC_081176.1, on the reverse strand, counting down.
CGGCTGTTTACATGACAAAAGCGAAGCAAGGCAAGTCAGACATCTGGAAACAATTCTCAATTGTCACTGAAAAAAATGGGAAAGAGTTAAACTTCTTAAGTTGCGATAAATGTGCACAAGGACATAAATCTGGCACCTCTGCCTGAGGCGACATACCTATTTTCTAAGTTCTATGTGTTTATTTACTTAAGTTAAAGTTATTTCATATTTTACTTTGGCTTATTTAGCATACTTAAACTGTTTGTTAACAGTTAAGTTCATTGTACACTGAGTCCGAAATTTTTGCGTGCGTTTTTCCGATTTTTCGTATTCCTCATCCTTTCCTATGAAAATGCATGCTACGGATGCGAAAACTTAGAAACTCGAACCTGATTTTTTTTTTATGAAGGACGAAAGTTTCTTTTGCTAATAAAAAAAATACCCAATGTTTTTGTCAGGTGTGGTGCTTTGGTTTAGCATCATCTTATTTAAATGCAATCATGTTTAAATCCTGCTATTCTGGATGATAAATTGAACGAATATTTGAGTATTTGTGTAGCCAACATTTTTACAAGCTCTGAGAGAAAGTCCAGCGGGAGTGGGCGGTCCTGGTCAGAAATTCAGCCAGGCGGGCGGGTGCGGGTTTAAGAAAACAGTCCAGCGCAGGGCTCTACAGCACCTTCTCAGCAAGCAGGGCGCCAATTTGCCAATTCCCACACAGTTATATGATAGATAACAGAAAACCGTTTAAGCGGCGCAGATTATTTTATTTTTATTTTTTCAAGTGCTTGTGCACTTCCCCACGTGTCATGAAAAATGCGCCGAGCGGCTGCCCCGTCGCCCATGCCTAAAACCGCCACTGAGTCTCTGCCACGCAGAGTTGTAAATCAGGGTCAGAAAGTAAAAAGTCCTGCCATGTGTTTATTCCACCCATGAACTCAGCAGCTGATTTCACCAGAGGAGGAACCAAGTCATTCCTTTCAAGTCACAAACGAGTCTCGAGTCAAATCCCAAGTCCTCAAGAGTTAAAGTTAATGAGATAATTAAGAGACTAATTAAATTATGATTGTGCATTAGTGATGAACACCTGCTGTTATTGAGAATAACAGAGGATCAGCTGTTGATGTTTTATTGGTTAAAATGATGCCACCATCACGGAGATCAGTGCTTGCTTTAGTTGGGCTCTTGGCCTTTTAATAACTCAAAGTCATTTGCTTTTAAGCAATTGCAATAGTGTTTACAGCAAACATTTGTGCATTGCTGAATTAAAAGCTTGAGGTTTGGTTCTTTTGAGCTTGAGTTTAGCTTGCACTTTCTGCTTCTAAATCATTTGAACGAACGTCATGAAGATGTCTCTTTAGTTTGTTGACTGACATTCAGCTATTATTGAGCTGTGAAAAAAGTCCTGTTAAACAAGTGCCACTATAATGCTCTAATATTGGAAAAAATAACTATATCAGCTCAGGCTTTTAAACATGAACACTTATCATATGATCCTCAACAGTGGTGACAATAATTTTTCATACTGCAGTGCATCATGGGAGTTTTTACTATGGTGTTACCCAGCATGCATTGCAGCATGAAGCATTTTGAAGATTGTCACCATTGTTGAGATTCATATGCTGGTTAGTGATGTCTGTGTGTGTCTAATTAGAGTAAGAGTTCAAATATGTACAATAGGTTTAAAATAAATTCATTATACTTGTTGGACCAATGCTTTCCTTGCATGCTGTAGGTTCACAGGGTTGATTATTCAAAACATAAACCTACAAATTAAATAAAATATGTTGGATGTAGTCAGGCCAGGTGACGATTATTTATTCATCTAAAAGCAGCTAACAAGTGCTCACTGCACAGCACTGATCTCTCTGATTTATAACAGCACATGCATTGCTACAGAAAGAGATCTAACACAGGAGTCACGGACCAAGAGCCCAACTAAAGCAAGCACTGATCTCCATGATGGTGGCATCATTTTAACCAATAAAACATCAACAGCTGATCCTCTGTTATTCTCAATAACAGCAGGTGTTCATCACTAATGCACAATCATAATTTAATTAGTCTCTTAATTATCTCATTAACTTTAACTCTTTGAGGACTTGGGATTTGACTCGAGACTCGTTTGTGACTTGAAAGGAATGAGTTGGTTCCTCCTCTGGTGAAATCAGCTGCTGAGTTCATGGGTGGAATAAACACATGGCAGGACTTTTACTTTCTGACCCCTGGACTTTACAACTCTGCTGCCACGGACATCTTCGTACTTGGCTATACGTCTGCTGTGTCCAGTGTTGGGGTAATATAGCCTACTTATCACAACATTGTCAATACATAGCTAATTTATTCAAAGCGTCTCTCTACCGAACTACCTACTGTAGCTTAATTTGCGGAGGGCGAAGAAAGCACCCGTTTGATAAATGAGCCAGTAGTGGAGAAATAATAACTTTTAAGAAATAATCTTTTTGAGTAACGACCCCAGTGTTTTGTGATTTGTGTCATGTGCAGGTGCGATGGATCGCGTATAAACCAACAGGGTGTCGGAATGGTATATGTTTATACTTCTCATCCAATCACAATCAAATTCACTCTATCCAGATGGCGCGATTTATCTGGATAGATTTTTTTTTTTTTTTTAACGATGACAAGCGGAATGAAAGCAAGCCGAAATGAAATAGGAGTAACGAGGCTATTTTTAAAATGTAAGGAGTAGAAAGTACAGATAATTGCGTGAAAATGTAAGGAGTAGAAGTAAAAAGTCGGCTGAAAAATAATTACTCCAGTAAAGTATAGATACCCAAAATTTCTACTTAAGTAAGGTAACGAAGTATTTGTACTTCGTTACTTGACACCTCTGGTAATGTTACATTCAACTCTCCACCCAACGCAGTCTCTCATTGTTCATGTGTTTTGGAGGAGGCGTGGCTTTGGAGAGTGATTTGCAGGGAGGGTGGGATCGCTTTCAAAGCTAGCTTGCTGTTGCCGAAATTACTGTTGAAGAAAAATTCATTTTGGTTGATTTTCTATATGCTCATGAAACATAGTGGAGTGTTTCTTTCTAGTTTCTTACCATGAGTGGAAAAGTACAGCTGCAGAGAGCTTGTGAGCTTGTAACCTTGAGTGCGTAGAGTGTATAAAGGTGGAGAAGCACCCTCACCGTGTGTCACACTCTGCAGCAACCTGTGTGCATGACTGTTGACTTTCTTTGCAAAGAATAAACCTTTTTAAAGACTAAGAGTGAGTTTGTCTCTTATGCTGATGGGAGTCAGTTAAAATTGCCCTGACAATTTGGTGTCAGAAGTTGGGATTCATTGGATGAGTTTTCTGGACCTGAAAGCTGTGACTGTACACACTCAAAAAAATGATTCGGTCTAAATTTACATTTTATGTAATTCAATTGCATAACAATTTTCCATCCATTTAGATTACATAGTTTTAACATAAACAAATCAATATACTTAATGTGAGTCATATGCATCAGTCATAAGTGAATGAAACAGGTAAGATTTATGTAATAATTCACAGCAAAGTCCCCACACTGCTGAGTTTTCATGTGTTTCCACACTACAGAGTGTTCAAGTAGCATTGAAGCAGTGCTGGAGTTAAGAAGATAATTATGTGATGATTGATCATTAATGATGAACAGCTGCTGTTATCAAGAAGAATCACCGAAGAAAAGATAAACACAAGAACTACAACTGACTTCAGCCACAGCTGAAGATGAAATCAACTGAAATAAAAGAAGACATTAAATCTCTCAAAATCTGATTAAACAGCTTCACAAACAGCATCAGATTGACCAGATTGACTTTATTTCTGTCAGACTTCTAGAGAAGCTCTTATTGAGAATTAACAGAGGTTTAGATGCTTTATTGTTTTGTTTGAAATCACCATCAAAGAGACCAGTGTTTCCTTTTGTTGAGCTCTTGACCCTTGACATTTTGGTGTTAATATTACACTGGTTGCTTTAATTGTGTGATCATTTAAAACACACTTAGCTTAACCAGTGAAGCCAAGTGCAAAAGAGTTGTGAGTAGATAATCCACTGACCTCGTTCCAAATCCAATTTCTGATTGTATAGATGTTATACTGTTTTAGATTTTTTCATAGTTTCATATCCTGTAGTGTTGTAAATATCAGATAATTTGAATAATTTACAAATCACTTTGTGCACATAAAGTTTTCATCTGTAGCAATACAAAGACCACAGACATCAAGAATCAGTGTATGAATCTCAACAATGGTGACAGTCAAGAAAATATTCAGATGAAACTCTGAATATCACAAAACAAGCTACTAAAAGTCACAACTATAACAGCATACGTAAAATAAAATAGTAAGAATAAAAGAAAATAATCAGACAATTCAGCTGTGTTGTTTATTCATGCTGCAATGCATGCTGGGATACACGGGAGAGTCTTGCACTATGCTGGTACCCAGCATGCATTGCAACATGAAGCATTTTGTTGACTGTCACCATTGTTGAGATTCATACGCTGATTCTTGATGTCTGTGGTCTTTGCATTGATACTGATGAAAACTTTTTGTGCACAAAGTGATTTGTAAATTATTTAAATGATCTGATTTTACAAGACTACTAGACCCGAAGCTATATAAAAAATCTAAAGCAGTACTACATCCATACAATCAGATGTTGGACTTAAAATGTGAAAACTTTTTTTTTTTTCTTAGCTTTGCTGGTTAAGCTAAGCGTGTTTTATATAAACACACAGTTAAAGCAATCAGTGTAATATTAACACCAAAACGTCGAGGGTCAAGAGCCCAACAAAAGGAAACACTGGTCCCTTTGATGGTGATTTCAAACAAAACAATAAAGCATCTAAACCTCTGTTAATTCTCAATAAGAGCTTCTCTAGAAGTCTGACAGAAATAAAGTCAATCTGGTCAGTCTGATGCTGTTTAATCAGATCTTGAGAGATTTAATGTCTTCTTTTATTTCAGTTGATTTCATCTTCGTCTGTGGCTGAAGTCAGTTGTAGTTCTCGTGTTTCTCTTTCCTTCGGTGATTCTTCTTGATAACAGCAGCTGTTCATCATTAATGATCAATCATCACATAATTATCTTCTTAACTCCAGCACTGCTTCAATTCTACTTGAACACTCTGTAGTGTGGAAACACATGAACACTGAGCAGTGTGGGGACTTTGCTGTGAATTATTACATAAATCTTACCTGTTTCATTCACGTATGACTGATGGATATGAATCATATTAAGTATATTGATTTGTTTATGTTAAAACTATGTAATCTAAATGGATGGAAAATTGTTATGCAATTGAATTACATAAAATGTCAATTTAGACCAAATCATTTTTTTGAGTGCATCCTGGACTTAGAGTCCAGCCCTAACCCCGAATAGGTTTGAAGGGATGACAGGGACCGACCGCCGGGGCCCGGAGGGGACACCACTGGAATTAATAAACGAACCCAGGTGGCAACAGAACTCTCTGGTAAGAGACAAATCAAAATTTTCTAAAGAATTTGGGTTTAGAAAATTTGAATTGAAATTAAGATAAGGGGATAAACCATACTGGTGGGTCTGACTCTGTGGTAGTGCGTAATTAAGAAGTATCTGGGAGAAATTGAGATCACTACACAGTAAAACCTCCAGTGTATATATAATCCACACTCAGAGTGTTAAAAAAGTAACACTGAAGCAGTGTTAAAGTTAATGAGATAATTAGTGTAGTAATTGAGTGATGATTGAGCATTAATGAAGAACACCTGCTGTTAACAAACTGAATCACTGAAAGAAAGAGAAATAAGAACAGAAAAAAGAGACTAGACGAGCAGAAAAACAAGAACTACAGCTGACTTCAGCCACAGCCTTAGATGAAATCAACACAAGATAAAAGACATTACATCTCTCAAGATCTCGGCTGAGAATGAATAAACAACTCCATAAACAGCATCACCAGCTTCACACGTTACTAACCAGATTGACTTTAGATGTTGATGCTTTAGTTTTGTTTGAGTTACCATTATCGAGGTCAGTGTTTGCTTTAGTTGGGCCTTTGACCCTTGACTTAAAACATTACAATTCTTTTGGCTGCTATAACTGCATGTTTGTTTAGACATGTTAGTTATGGTGAAAAAAAGCCAAGTGAAAATGTGATCAGGAGTTGGTTATGTTTATACGTTAATAAAGACGTAATCAGTGTATAGCGGTTTGAATAACTGATTAAACTTCGAGTACAGTCACTGGTAGATTTATTAGTTAATTTTGTTATTGAGATTATATACATAGTTTAAGACCTGACCGTTTTAATATTAATCTGAAAGACTTTTAAAACTTATTCTGCACTGAAAGTTTGCTTTTCTTCATCAAACAGACTTCAAGAATCAGCATGTGAATCTCAACAATGGTGACAATCAACATAAAGCTCCATGTTGCAGTGCATTCTGGGAGCACCAATCAAAACTAATCCATGGCTCCCAGCATGCAATGCGACATGAATAAATTATGCAGCTGTCTTAGTATTTCCTTTTGTTTTGATATTTTGTTGTGACTTTTAGTAGTGTGTTTTGTAATGTTCACAGATGATCTTTTTATCTGAATATGTTGATTATCACCATTGTTGAGATTCATACGCTGAGTCTTGATGTCTGTATGATAATGCAGTTTTAACTTTTAGTGCCGATTTACTTTTAAATGTCTTTCAAATTATGATGAATCAAGCTTTATACTTCATTCAAACAAAATAAAAAAATCAATGATAATGCTCTGAATGAAATCAGTTATGGAAATCACTAAACGCTGGTGACTTCTATGTAGAAGTCTGACCATCAACACCAAATGCCATAACTAACATGTCTAAACAAACACGCAGTTATGGCAGCCAAAGGAATTGTAATGTTTTAAGTCAAGGGTCGAGAGCCCAACTAAAGCAAACACTGACCTCGATAATGGTAATTCAAACAAAACTAAAACATCAACATCTAAAGTCAATCTGGTTAGTAATGTGTGAAGCCGGTGATGCTGTTTGTGGAGTTGTTTAATCATCCTCTGCTGAGATCTTGAGAGATGTAATGTCTTTTATCTTGTGTTGATTTCATCTAAGGCTGTGGCTGAAGTCAGCTGTAGTTCTTGTATTTCTTCTCATCTCATCTCTTTTTTTCTGTTCTTATTTCTCTTTCTTTCAATGGTTCAGTTTGTTAACAGCAGGTGTTCTTCACTAATGCTCAATCATTACTCAATTATTAAACAAATTATCTCATTAACTTTAACACTGCTTCAGTGTTACTTTTTTAACACTCTGAGTGTGGATTATATATACACTGGGAGTGTTGATTTAACACTGGAGGTTTTACTGTGTACGAGCGGATACAGCACAGTTAATACATTTCTGGGAGAGATTGAAACTGTGTCTGAGGCAAGGCAGCGTGATCAAGAAGTTTTTGGGAGAGATTGAGATGACGTGGGTAGAGACAGCACAGTTAACCTCTTAACTGTCACTGTCCACCCTGTGGGACGCCTACCTTTACTTCACTATTTTACAATTAAATCCTAATCTAATCATGACAAACTATATATCGTTGGAAAGGTCTAAGACTCCTAAATAGGTATTTTACCACTTTTTCTGTTAAAAAATTATGTAGGAAAAGTAATAGATTAATTTATGACCAGAGGTGTCAAATCCAGGGTCAGAAAGTAAAAGTCCTGCCATGTGTTTATTCCACCCATGAACTCAGCAGCTGATTTCACCAGAGGAGGAACCAACTCATTCCTTTCAAGTCACAAGCAAGTTTCGAGTCAAATCCCAAGACCTCAACGAGTTGAGGTAATTAAGAGATAATTGAGAGACTAATTAAATGTTGATTGTGCATTAGTGATGAACACCTGCTGTTACTGAGAATCACAGAGGATCAGATGTTGATGTTTTATTGGTTAAAATGATGCCACCATCATGGAGATCAGTGTTTGCTTTAGTTGGGCTCTTGACCCTTTTAGTAACTGAGAATGGATTGCTTTTAAGCAATTGCAATATTGCTTCACAACAAACATTTGCACATTGCTGAATTAAAAGCTTGAGGAAGCAGATGAGCTTACACTTTTGGCTTTTATGTCACTTGAATGAACATCATGAAGGTGTCTCTCTTTGGTTTATTTACTGACGTTCAGCTGTTACAGAACTGCAGGAATTTACTATTAAACAAATGCCATCGTAATATTAAATATTGGAAAAAATTAAGAATTATATTGCTCAGGCTTTTAGACATGAACACTTATCATACGATCCTCAACAGTGGTGACAATAATTATTCATACTGTGGTGTTACCCAGCATGCATTGCAGCATGAAGCATTTTGTTGATTGTCACCATTGTTGAGATTCATACGCTGGTTCTTGATGTCTGTGTGTGTCTGAGTAGGACTGGAGTTTAAATATTTAAATGCATTAGATTTAAAATTCTTTCTCTATAACTACTACAGCAGTAAATTCATTGCGTACTGTGGTTTCACAGAGTTGTTTATTCAAAAGCAGAACATAAATTAAAAAAATGAAAAATGTTGTATGTGTATATATATATATATATACACACAGTATATTGGATGCAAACAGGTAAGCACCTGATGATTACCTCATCATATGAAAACAACTAACAGTTGCTCACTGAACAGCACTGATCTCTCCGCTTTACAACAGCACATGCATTGCTACAGAGAGATCTAACACAGGAGTCAAGGGTCAAGAGCCCAACTAAAGCAAACACTGATCTAAATGATGGTGGTATCATTTTAACCAATAAAACATCAACATCTGATCCTCTGTGATTCACAGTAACAGCAGGTGTTCATCACTAATGCACAATCATCATTTAATTAGTCTCTCAATTATCTCTTAATTACCTCAACTCGTTGAGGTCTTGGGATTTGACTCGAAACTTGCTTGTGACTTGAAAGGAATGAGTTGGTTCCTCTGGTGAAATCAGCTGCTGAGTTCATGGGTGGAATAAACACATGGCAGGACTTTTACTTTCTGACCCTGGATTTGACACCTCTGTTTATGACAAGAGTGCACCTGAAAAAAATCTACATCATGACATGAATTCTGACCTTTGTCTTCTTAGTTGCCTTTTTCTCTATCACGAATTAGAAATCATAAGAAATTATTTATCAGTAGAAAACTTAAAATTTCAAAATTCATCCTTTGAAACCCATTTTAAAATCAGACATTGCATTACCATGTAAATGGTACATTAAAATCATGTTACAAAATATTTTCATTCATGAATTATAAAAAATTAAGTTTGGATAGTGCACTATAATGTCTCTGTTCAAAACTGTGGGTGACAGTTAAGGGGTTAAAAAGTTTTCTAGAAAGAAATTGAAACTGGGCAACGAGGTGTGATCGTCAAGAAACTAAGATCACGCGCAACGCAGTTAACATATTTCTAAGAGGGGAAATTGAAACTGTGCGGGATTAATCGGAGCTGCTGGTGCGCGCCGCCTGTCCGGTTTTGGGATAAAGACCAGATCTGTTGGAGACGTCTGACAGATTATTTAGGCGCCTAAAGGAAAATCCACGGAGAAAGAAAAAACAGCCAGTATGGGGAAGTCCCAGAGTAAGCTCGCTACATATGATACACCGGTATTTTGTCAAATGAAAAAATGATATGGCCAGAAATGCATGCAAGATATGGGGAAATTAATTAAGTATCATGATTTTCCAAAAGAGGGAACATTAAGTGTCACGAGATTAAATGCTGTAAAGGAATCAATTGAAGAGGGAAGCAAAAAACAGAAAGGGTGCTGTGTGAAACGTGTGTGTGATAAATGTCAGCATACGGTGAGTTGTTGGAGTGAGGAGGCAGATAAGAGGGAAAGAAGAGCGATGCAAAAAGAATTAGCATGTAGAGCTGAAAGGAAAAAGGGAAATGAAAAAGTAACTGCATCACATACACCTACTAACCACTCTGATGTTTCTGTCTCTAAACATGCACCACCGCCCTATCATCACTATCCTGTGGAGGAGCTGCGAGTCCTGAAAATAGATCCTGACCTTGACTGCTCTCCACCAAAAAGACCAACAGCACCGCGGATAGAGGAGGAAGAAGAAATAGAGGAAGACCACAACATGATTCCTGAAACCCCCCATGAAGAAGCTGAAGAGGAGAGAGTTCTCATGGCTCCCCCGACAAAGAAAAGAAAAACCAGACAAATGGTGAAAGAAGAAAATATGAGTGTAACGGCTCCGATGATCGAAGTTTTGGGACCTGATGGGCCAATGATAGTTTTTAGACCATGAACTGTGAATGACATGAAAGAGGTAATGGCTCACTTGCCGAGTCCGGAAGAAGCAGGTGACAGATTTTCTACAGAACTGGTCACTTTCTGCAAAGAATTCAGCCCCACCGTGCACGAGCTGAGGAGGCTGCTGGCAGTGAAACTGGGGGCTTCGAGCTGGCACAAGGTGAGCGGAAGGCTGCAAAGGGAAGACTGCTGAAGAGAACACAGACGCAATCTGGAATATCGCACAGCTTTTGAGGAGCTGGCTAGAGCTATAAAAACAGCATTTCCAGCACGTGTGGACACATCAAAGATTGGCAATTGCTGCCAGAATGGAAGCAAGTGTGTTCAAGATTATTATCATCATCTCTATGAAATATTCAACAAACACAGCGGCTTAATAGAGCCAGCCGACCGAGGAAACATGGGAATGTCATCTACGGAGCTGGTTTTTGAATGGACTGAGACCTGAGATTGCACACACTGTGAAAACCAGCTACATTGAATGGAAGAACGGATGACTGTCTGCCATGTTGGAACATGCTTTGCACGCAGAAGAACTGCAGACAGCAAAGAAAGAAAGAGATAAAGCAAAGACTGACAAATATTTACAGCTGGCCCTAGTGTAAGCTGTCTCGAGGCCGGTGGAACCCTCTGTGGAGCGCCATCAGCAGACGGGAGGGGGAAGAGGAAAAAGACGAAGCGAAAGATATTCGAATGGGGCTGGAAGGAATTCTGAGAAGTGGGCCTGCTGGATCTGCGAAACTGATGATCATGTGATCTACAAGTGTATCAAATGCAGACTGTGCAAGAAAGATGGTCACTGGGCCAAGGATTGCCCAGAAAATCAGCAAGATCAAGAAGCGGACTGAAGCGAGGATGGTGGAGAGTGGGGAGGAGGGCCAGAGGGCAAGCAGCCGAGAGAAACTGAAAAGGGAAGTGAAAATTCTTTAACCACACACACACACACACATACACTGATGTACATACTGCTCTCTGCAATGAAGACAAAGCTTGCATTTCTTTGTGTGTTTCTGAATTGAACAATGAAAGTTCTGATAAATGTTTAATGATGTACAAAAGTTAAGCATTTAAGAAAATGCCTAAATACCCCATGCTGGTGGAGGGGGTAATGATAGAGTTTTTAGCCGATTCTGGGGCTTCGAGGTCATCTATACGACCATGTGACTTGCCATGTCAACCGTCATTATCAAATGAAACAAATGAGTCTATTTCTGCATCAGGGCATACAATTTTTGAAAGATTTACGGTGCCTCTAAACAGAGGGGGGCAGAGTGCTGAATCATGCATTCGTTTATTCACCAAAATGCCCTGTGCCCATTTTGGGTTGAGATCTGTTATGCAAACTAAATCTGATACTAGTTGATCTGACTCCTCAGGTGTCAGAGTGACAGAAGAGGGGGAGCAATGGTGCTGTTTGCAAGCAGAGCCTCAGTGGTCATATGAATGGCACGTCATAAATCATGATTGGGCTGAAATGATGTGTGAACAAGCTAAAAGTCAAACCAAGCCATTTAACACAGAAATTATGTTGCCTGACAATTTGCATTGCATGTCACATGTCGTAATGGAATGGGAAAACCAGTATGAAAAAGACTGGTTTGAGGGAGAAAAGGAGAAACTTTGAGTTGTGAGAAGATATTTTGGACAGAAAATATGTGTGCTATTTCAGTCAGCCTGAGAGAAGAGCAGCTTCCTTTTTTCTTAATGCCAGAGTCTGTGCCTCACTTATCACTCTCCAAGGCCAAAGAGCAGATATGGGCTGAGATAAGGAGGTTTGTGAAAAACTGTGTTGATGCTACATCTGATTACAGGCCGTGTCAATGTCAATATCCCCTGAAAAGAGAGGCAGTACTGGGAATGAAGCCAGTATTTGACTCACTTTGACTCACAGTATTTGGTGTGAGATAAGCGCTGGTGTGAAACACAGCAAGAGTCTAGGAGCAAGTATGTCAGAGTGCAAGCATGAATTTGAGGTAGAGAGAGATGTGGTACCCATTGACAAAAAACACAAAGGGAAATCGCTGCATGGCAGACATCTGCGCTTCGGAAATTCACCCAGCTTTAGCGGATGTGCCATCAGAGCTGTGGGCAAAGCATAAGTATGATGTGGGATTGATTAAGAGATGTGAACCGGTTGTAATCACTCCAAAATCTGATTACAGGCCGTGTCAACGTCAATATCCCCTGAAAAGAGAGGCAGTACTGGGAATGAAGCCAGTATTTGACTCACTTTTAAAAGAAGGCATAATTGTTGAGTGCAGTGATTCCCCAGTTAGAACCCCACATTTCCTGTGAAAAAGATAAGAGACAAAAGTCAACCCACGGAGTGGCATTTTGTGCAGGATTTGCAGGCAGTAAATGCAGCTGTCAGACAAAGGGTTCCATCAGTTCCAAATCCATAAACGATTTTGTCACAAATACCACAAGATGCAACATTCTTCTCAGTGGTAGATGGCTAATGCATTTTTTAGCATGCCAGTGAATAAGGACAGTCAATTCTGGTTTGCATTTGAATTTTATGGCAAAGGCTATACATTCACGAGAATGGGCCAGGGGTACTGTAACAACCCCACTTTTTATAACGAAGCACTTAGGAGAAGCCTGGAACCTTTGACCCTGACAGCTGGAACTGCTTTGTTACAGTACGTGGATGATATTTGTTTGTGTGCACGTGATGAAGCCACGTGTGTGGCGGACACTGTGACTCTCGTGCAGTATCTGGCTCAGGAGGGCCACAAGGTCCTGGGTCATTTCTGGGTCATGTCATAACATCAAACAGCAAATCTCTGTCTGACAAAAGAGTTCAAGGCATTATAGATGTACCAAAACCAATCACAAAGAAGCAAATGCTGTCATTTTTGGGAATGTGTTCATACTGCCGAACATTTATTCCAAATTATGCAATTCTTGAGCAGCCTCGGACAATAGGGAAGGGGTTAAAGTCATGTGACAAAATTGAATGGACAGGGGAGGCAGAGGAGGCATTTGTGAACATGAAAGTTCAGCTGTCTCTGGCGCCAACTTTGGGCCTACCGGTACCAACTAAGCCTTTTGTTCAGATGGTGGATGAGAAAAATGGGTCTATGACTTCTGTGTTGTTGTTGCAGCGTCATGGAGATAAATTGCGACCTGTTGCTTATTTTTCCAGCAAACTAGTCCTGATTGCAGCAGGAATGCCACACTGTCTGAGGGCGGTGGCCGCTGCTGAGCAGGCCGTAATGGCGTCTAGAGAATTTGTAGGTTAATCTGACCTGATATTAAATGTGCCACACGCTGTGTCCATGATCCTGCAAGAACAGAAGACATTGCATGTATCGACGGCTCGTTGGTTACGATACCACACTATCTTGCTTGACATGCCGAATATCACCGTTAGACGATGCAAAACCTTGAATGCTGCTACTCTCCTTCCGACGCAGGAGGATGGGGAAGAGCACCATTGTTGTCTAACTGCGCTAGAACAAGTGTGTACACCGCGTCCAGGTCTTCCTGATGTACCACTTGAAAACTGCGAAAATGTCCTCTTTGTGGATGGCTCAGCTTACAAAGATCCACAAACAGGCCAGAATAAAGTTGGCTATGCAGTAACAACTGAATTTGAAATCGTGGCTTCTGGCTCATTGCTACCAAATTATTTAGCACAAGCAGTGGAGCTTGTGGCATTAACAGAAGCGTGTAAACTTATGGTAGGAAAATGCATCACAATTTACACCGATTCGCTTTACTCATTTGGTATTACGCATGACTTTGGAGCACTGTGGAAATACAGAAAATTTTTAAAGTCAGATTGGCGCCCAATATTAAATGCTCCTCTGGTGGCAGCTTTACTGGAGGCCATTCTGCTGCCATACAAAATAGCCATTTGTAAATGTGCAACACATACAAATATCAAAGACTTCATAACCACAGGAAATGCCAGAGCAGACGCAGCAACGAAGGCCGCAGCGGCAAAGCAGACAAAAGAAAGTGTACTATGCTATCTGAAAATAACCCAGACATTTCCCCTTCTTTACAGAGCATGCAGGCCTTTGCCTCAGGGGCAGAGATAAACCAGTGGAAACAGTGTGGCTGTAAATTGGATGATTGTGTCTGGATGAGCTGTGATGGCAAGCCTTGTTTACCTCAACACTTCTTTCATCATTATGCCAAGTCGATACATGGGAAAGACCATGCATCGAAAGGGGGAATGGTTACACAAATGAAAGAATTGTGGTTTACAAAGGGGTTTACAACATTTGCTGAAAATTTTTGTAAAAGATATGTCATTTGCAACACCCACAATGTGGCAAAAGGGATAAAAATGTCCCAGTGATCCCATTACCTACCCTATATCTTTAAGAAGCTCAGTTCGCATTTGGCAAACGCTGGTCCCCCCGGCTCGGAATCTGCTAAAGCTAAGGCTCAGCAGAAAGTGCATTCGTGGAGGTCTCAGGTTGAGTTGGCAGAGGAGATTAAAAAGGCCTTAGACCTTTCTCAGTCTTCAGTCACAAACACAAGTGAGCTGCTAGATCAACTGAGCCTTCTCGGTCTCTCTTTTATTTGCACAAGTGACACGAAAAACATCCCGCGAGTAATCTAGAGTGATAACACGATGAGAATATTCACTTCACGTTTTTTTTTTTTTTGCTATTTATGTGTGATTCAGACAAAGAAGAGAATGATGTGTTATACAGGGCACCTACATGGCACAAAGTCAACATCATTGTGGCATTTGTATATGCACAGACACCGGTCAAAAAGTCAATAAAGCCAATAAAACAATAACTATTACTGTCAGTTTAAAAAACAATGTGTTCTTAAATTCTAATGACTAAATGATACTCACCAGTGACAGTGACACTGAAGCTCCTACTGATGCTGAATCTGCTGCTGTTGATCTGTAGTTGATACAGTCCAGAATCTGTGGTTCTGGTGTTTGTGATGATCAGAGATCCAGTCTGATTCACCTCCAGTCTGTCTCTCCACTGATCATCTGTAGAGATCTTACTCTGATCTTCAGTGATTTTAGCGATGAGAGTGTTATTAAAGGACCACGTCATCGGATCAATAGTTTTTTTTATAACACCAGGATCTAAAGTAACATTTTCCCCCTCCTTCACATATATTTCAACTCGTTTTCCAGCAGAAACACCTGAAACACAAACCAACAGCTGCTGGAGGATCTTATGGGGGTGAAAAATAACTAAACATAATTATGCATATTAATTTCCTGAGAAATTCAGGAGAAACAAAATTAACTGCAAAATTGCTAAATATCAAGTTAATTGTGGATATGTCTTTGTTCATATAGAAGTAATTCTGTTCTGTTGAATGATGCAGCTAAAGAGAAAAACAGCTCTGAATGTCACTGGTATAATAAATGCAATGATGTGATTTAAACATAAATAACCTGCTTTTAAACATAATGACTCACCATGAACAGTAACACTGAAGATCTTTTCACTGTCACTGCCGTTGATGATTACTGGTTTATATTCTCCAGAGTCTGTGGTTCTGGTGTCTATGATGGTCAGAGATCCAGTCTGATGATCCAGCTTCAGTCTGTCTCTGAATCTCTCTTCACCATCTTCACACTGTACATCTGTACAGGTCTTACTGGGATCTCCACTGATGTAAGCAATGTGCGTGTCATTAAAATACCACTTAATCTTTTCTTGTTGGTTTATTTTAACACCAGTGTGTAGAGTGACTGAATCTCCCTCCATCACTGACACTCCATCTGAACCAGCACCAGACACATCTAGAAAAGAAATTAACAGATAATTATAAACGTCTGGGGAAAGTGGGACAAAAATATACAAAAAATACAACAGGAAAGTGTTGTAAAAAAATTTTTCTACAGATCAAACAATCAGCATAAAAACATCACTAATTCACACATTCACTCAACAGACAAACATACATGTTATAATGGAGGTTATATGGTGTTTATTGAACTTCATAATATACAACACACACATCTTGACTCATATATTGCATTCATACAACCAAGAAGCGATCATTGCATAGCCTTTCATACACCTCTGAAGACTATACAGGTGCATCTCAATAAATTAGAATGTCGTGGAAAAGTTCATTTATTTCAGTAATTCAACTCAAATTGTGAAACTCGTGTATTAAAAAAATTAAATGCATGAAGTAGTTTAAGTCTTTGGTTCTTTTAATTGTGATGGTATGGAAGCCCAGGTTGATTTGATAGCGGCCTTCAGCTCATCTGCATTGTTGGGTCTGGTGTCTCTCATCTTCCTCTTGGCAATACCCCATAGATTCTCTATGGGGTTCAGGTCAGGCGAGTTTGCTGGCCAATCAAGCACAGTAACACCATGGTCATTGAACCAGCTTTTGGTACCTTTGGCAGTGTGGGCAGGTGCCAAGTCCTGCTGGAAAATGAAATCAGCATCTCCATAAAGCTTGTCAGCAGAAGGAAGCATGAAGTGCTCTAAAATTTCCTGGTAGATGGCTGCATTGATTGTGGACTTCAGAAAACACAGTGGACCAACACCAGCAGATGACATGGCAGCCCAAATCATCACTGACTGTGGAAACTTCACACTGGACTTCAAGCAACATGGATTCTGTGCCTCTCCACTCCAGTCCTTTTGGAACAAGAGACCAAAAAATGCAGATGAGCTGAAGGCCACTGTAAAAGAAACAGAAGCAGTGCCACAAACTGATCACCTCCATGCCATGCCGAATTGAGGGAGTAATTAAAGCAAAACGAGCCTCTACCAAGTATTGAGTACATATACAGTAAATTAACATACTTTCCAGGCCAACAATTCACTAAAAATGCTTTTTTTTATTGGTCTTATGTAGTATTCTAATTCAAAATCATCACAATTAAAAGAACCAAAGACTTAAAATACTTCAGTCTGTGTGCATTGAATTTATTTAATACACGAGTTCCACAATTTGAGTTGAATTACTGAAATAAATGAACTTTTCCACAACATTCTAATTTATTGAGATGTACCTGTACATACATGCATATGTGTGTATTTATATATACATAAAATATACACAACACACACATATATTATATATAAGTATTGTGCTAGTTAGGATGGTTAGCTAAACGAGTTGCACCTGTGCCAAATTAGTTGATTATCTGATCGTGCTCCTCCCGAACCTTGTTAATAAATCATGTATTTTACGAGCTGCGCAATTCGTGTGAATTTGTACGAATGGTCTACACTTAACCCCACCCCTAAACCTACCCATCATTGGGGTCTAGACAAATCATACAAAATCGTACGAGTGAGGTTGTACGAATTCATAGGAATTAGCCATCTCATAAAATAGGTGCAATTGGTCGTGAGATAGCATTGGTAAATTAAGTTGAAGACACTCAAGTTTGGTTCAACTGATTTACATTTACAACAACAACCTGACATTAATTTAGTATTAAAATATTACTTAAGATATACCACCAAATTTGTGCAATTTGCTCATTGTAACTCTTCCAAATTTATGCTGCCTTCGCGTGCTATCGGAAAGTTCCTATTTCCGTAAGTCGTAATTACGAGCTTGTCGTGTTCAAGTGCTTGGTAACACTTTATAATAACTGCACACTATGAATCATTAGGTAAGCATTAGTAAATAGTCAGTTCATCCTTTATAAAGCATTGTCCCAACATTAATAGTCATTAGCAAACAGTTTATAAATACTGCTATAAATGCCTTGTTCTTGATTTATAAGCATATCTATTACAAAGGAGATTTAAAGGCACATTTATCTTCCTAACAGAAAAAAAATAAACAAACACAACACAGAGGGATACAGAACTCAGAAATATTTATTTCAAGATGAAAAAAAAAAAAAACGAAACTGTCCAACTGTACACTTTAATTTTTCTTTTTAGTTGTACAGTTGTACAGTTTCCTTTTTGCATCATGAAAACATATTTCTGTGTTCTGTATCCCTCTGTGTTGTGTTTGTTTAATTTGTCTGTTTGGGAGATAAATGAGTCTTTAAATCTGCTTTGTAAATGCTTTACGAGGTATGAATAATCCTCACTTTAGATGAGCTCACAAAAATAGATGGCTGGCAACTACTAAATGTTTTATAACTACCTGACTTAATCATGAATTACAGCAGGAATATGTGTTAATAAAGCATTTATTAACACACTGAGCAACTATTATCATGTGTCTAAATCATAAGATTCATAAATGTACATTTAAATAGTTTATTAATCATTTACTTACACTTTCTAAATGATCTTATGCACCACTGACAACTGCTAAATAACTGGTTTGTAAATAACGTAATAATTTAGAAATTATAAATTGATCATTAATAAAGTATGAAAATACAATTATTAAACATTATAGATATGCTCAAGAACAAAACATTTATAGCTGTATTTATAAACTGCTTACTAATGCCTATTAATTTTGGAACAATGCTTTATTAATGATTAATTGACTATTTACTAATGATTAACTAATGATTCATAGTGTGCAGTTATTATAAAGTGTTACCAAGTGCTTTAATGTCGGAAAGAATGAAATGTAGCATCCCATTGGTTGACAATCATGTAAACATTCATCGCACTATACATGCAGTTTGCTGACAATTCTGGAATTTCGGTCAAATACATGCTTATTTCACTGCTTATAAAACATACAATATGCTTCGAATGATCGTTCATATCTCTTAGAAAAGATGTGTTAAAAATGACACAACCTGTGTTAAATTTTAACACATTGATGGGTGAGTTCTGGGACAACGTTTTTTGTGTTAATTTTACTCATTCATTGTGTTGATGATTTTAGCACAGTAAATGTGTCAGAAAGGTTATCACAAAGATGTGTAAACATGTATAATTTAACACATTATGTGCTGTCCTTCACTACATACATTATGTTAAAAAACATACATTCACATTTGACAAAATGAATTGAAAAATCATTGGTTGTTTAGCTTATTGTCAAAATATTTATTATGATGAAATATCAACAATTACATTCATAGAACTGCAGAATATATATATATATATATATATATATATATATATATATATATATATATATATATATATATATATATATACAGTTTTAAGCAGTCAAAAAGGAAATGTCCAACACAGGACAAAAAGTTATTTTCATCTCATTAGGTAAAATGCCACATAACCCCACTTTCATAATCATTTCACTTTTTCCAAACTTTGCTGGATTGATGTACACTGGTGGCCAAAAGTATTTTGAAAAGTCTCTTTGATGCTCAAAAATTTTTTTTTTTTTATTATCAATGTCTGTACTCCTCCATCTTTCACTTTTCCACAGCATAGGAGTAGAAGCCATTATCAAAATAGTATTTTAAAAGCCAACACAATGTTTTTGTCCACCTTTGTGAATAAATGAACTTCTCCGAAGTCTGGATCCTGCTCAGAACTTGACTGACAACATCAGAATGTTCCCTGGTCTGTATGCATGTCCACAAACACAAATGTACTGGTAACACTTTAGAATAGGTAACACTTGTTAACTATTAACTACGACTTTTCCCTCAATAAATTCTTAATTTGCTGCTTATTAATAGTTAGTAAGGCAGTTGTTAAATTTAGGTATTGGGTAGGATTAGGGATCTAGAATAAGGTTATGCAGAATAAGGCATTAATATGTGCTTAATTAGCACTAATACATGGCTAATATTCTAGTAATATGCATGCTAATAAGCAACTAATAGGTGTAACCGTAAAATAAAGTGTTACCAATGTACTCAGTCCTTCAGTGGAGATCCCTGGTTCCAACACTATATTATGACAGAGAGAGAGGAGAAAATTCCACATTAGTGTCAATTTATTTTTAACCTACATTTTTAAACCTTTTTACTCTAACATAAGTATATATATTTGTAAGTACACTGTAAAAAGTGAAAGTTGACTTGAGGAAACCCGTTGCCTTAAAATTATTAAGTACATAATAATAATAAAAATAAAATAAATAAATAAAAAAGTTAAGTGAACTTGACAATTCAATTAACTTATTTTTTTAATTATCATTTACTTAAAAATTTTAAGGCAACGGGTTTCCTCAATTTTTTTAAGTTAAGTCAACTTATCACTTTTTACACAACCTAATCTCACAGAATTCCGTGTAATGACCACGTACTCTTAACCCCGAATCTGTGGTGGCATCACGGAATCGCCGAAAATTTCGTGATGGGCTCACAGAAGTGATACCAATGTAAGTCAGTGACAGGCATCAGCCGTGGTCTACGCACGGATTCACTGGTTACACAGTTATATTTGTATATAAATTTATACTTTCACTGGAACACCTAACCCACCCCTACCCTAAACCTACCCACTTCTGAACAATATAAAACACACACAGGCAAATATAAGTGCAGTCACGGGTATTTATTGCAAAAACTGTCCATAAACAAAGCAGTATAAAAGCATTACAAAGTCTTGTTGCATTCCAAGTCTTCTGAAGCCATACAAAGTCTTTATGCAAAGAAGAGAGAAAAACATAATCGCTGAAAATGATCCCGCTCCGTTAACGCTCTCACATCTCATTCAAAAAGATACTCCCGGGCCGTAGCATGACGCAATCGGTCACGAGACACGCAAGAGCCAATGGTATTTCACAACTAAAGCTGACGTAAAGCTTCTTCTGGCAGCATTTTTTTAATTTTCGCACAGAGACTGCAGCACATTGCGGACGGAGACGGCGATCACGTCTATTCCTCTCACAAATCAGTAATTTTGCCTCGGAAGACTTGGAATATTAATACTTTTTGAATAACTTATGACAGTAGTTGTGTCTGTCTGTTATATCTTGCATTTTATTTACAAATGGTAGGTTTAGGGGCAGGGGTTGGGTTATGTGCTCATAAATGTGTAAATAATGTAATATAAATAAAACTGTTTTGACTGTTTACATTGAAAAATCACACCCCAACATATATGCAATAATGGCAATGTTATTACCCAATATATAATTTACAACCTGGTCTCACAGAATTCCGTGTAATGGATCCGTGCGTGGTTCACGGCTGATGCCGGTCACTGACTTACATTGACATCACTTCTGTGAGCCCATCACGAAATTTTTCGGCGATTCCGTGATGCCACCACAGATTCGGGGGTTAAGAGTCCGTGGTCATTACATGGAATTCTGTGAGATCAGGTTGTTTTTACAGTGTAACAGCTTGTCAATAACATATACAAACATTTCAGCTGAACTGTAAACTAAATTATGTCAGATTTCATTTTAATACTTACATATCCCAAATTCGGTCCAAAAATCGGTCCAAATATGCTGAGATCCATAGACTCCAATTGAGCATTTAGCCTTCAGCTTGTCTGCAGTGAAGGGGTAGCTGTTTGAGACAAAAACACACTAAGACACATGCAAGCAATCACTATGTGATGATCTTTCTCCTTCCTACAGTAGTTAACCCACCTGTGTGCTGATATTAGGTACCTTCCTGGTCATGTGGGACTTCAATGGCAGAGAGTCTTCTGCCTAATGAAAGATCAAAATAATGCTAAAATATAAACTAAAGAATGCATGATTTGGTATGAATGAATGATTTAGTGTGAGTTTTATTGCAGAGCTTACCTGAATGGTGACCATAGAAAACGGTCCATCTTCTGATTTGTTCATTTGCTGTGTAATAAACATAATATTAGACATCACTTATTTGATATACTGTTAGCAAATTTATTTTGTAAGCTACCTGGTCTGCACCAGTGGCTCCAAAGCACTTATAACATATTGCTAATCATTTCAGCAAACTTTTAAATACTTTAGACATAATAAATAAAGAGCATTGTTAGCACCATTTCTTTATTGACAAAAACAGAGTCTAAAAGTGCAGTCATATTCACCACTGCTCGGCGAAATTTTGCGTGCTAAATTCAGTCATTTGTAAAGGTGTCTTCACTCTTGGTAATTTCGAGTGAAAGTGGGAAAAGATTGTCTATTTGAAATCAGTTTTCAACGCGTTTCCGCAGCGCTAACCAACAGAAAGCTGCTTGATTTACAGTAAAGTTACGTGACAAAATTTCGCTGTGATCGCACGTTTAAAACAGTATAAAATACAACAGCAGCAGGAAACATTGCTTTTGTTAATAAATGTAAGTAAAATATGATTTCAAGTACATCTTACCTCAGGAATCTTGCTAGCAGTCTCCTGCGCGAACTGGCGCGAATCGTCTCCTCCGTAAAAAGGTGGTTTTGATGAGCAGTTTTTGACGCAAGGGTTATTCGATTAACATCATAAAGCGATTATGGTATAAATACCATATTTTACTTACAACAATACAGACGTAAAACGAAATGGCATGTCGCTGTCGCTACAGACTAAAATAACTATGGTCTGACTGGATTCTGTTCAAGACCTACTCCCTATTGGTTCACATTAGCTAATTTAAATAACGGACATCTTTAAAAACTACACATAAAGTGTTAGCACATTGGTCCACACATATTGTGTTAAATGCTGTGTAAATACACAAGTTGTGTTTATTTTTAAACTACACATAAATATGTGTAAAAGAGGTTATTCTTTTCAACACATTTTTATTTAATATTGACACAAAATGTGTAAATTAGAGTGTTACAAATAAAGTGTGTAATTTTTTAACACGTTTTCTAAGGGATGCAGTTGTTGTGAGAACAGCATTGACGGCAGTTGTGCCCTGTTTAAAGTTTATGACCCGCCCAACTTGGAAACTCTGGTATCAAAATTATTTCCGAAATTCCCAGTAGTAAATACGACATGAAAGGTCACGTCCCATTTCCCATTAGGAAACCTGTATTTATGATAATTCCGCTAGCATGTGAAGGGAGCATAAACTCAGGCGCTGAAGAGACTACGTGGGTGAGGGTGTTCACTGTCAGATATTTCTTAGACTCATGATGATTTGCGTGACTCATAGGTCAGTTTATTTTCTTTCCCCTTCATGTGCTCTCTCTTCAGGGCTGTACCTACCATTGAGGTCCCCGAGGTCCGGACCTCGGTATTTTTCCAATAACAGGAGTTGTACAATAATTATCTTATATTAATTATGCTTTGGTGCTACAAGGATAAAAAGCCAAGATAACAGATCATCTCATCTGAGATGCCTCAGCGGTAGGGGTGTGCGATATATGGTCTGCGACAGTGGCGTGCACAGACATCCTGTGGGGCAGGGGTGGAAGGACCAAAAAGGGCACTAAAAAAAAATTAAAATAAAAAATTACGGTAACACTTTATTTTGATGGTCCCTTTTGAAGATTCTGTTAACACTAAGTAATGTTGCAACTACATGTCAACAAACTCTCATTAGAGTATTAGTAGACTGCCTGCTTCATATCTGCTAACTCGTTTTTGTGATGGTCTCCCAACAGACACTCTACTGACTGTAAGTAACTTTTCAAGTACATGTCAACTTACTCTAACCCTAACCCTACCAGTCAACTAATACTCTACTAACACTCTAATGAGAGTTAGTAGATATGTAGGTGCAATGTTACTTATAGTCATCAGAATGTGTTAAAGGGACCATCAAAATAAAGTGAAACCAAAATTACTTCAATAAACATAACCAAATGAGGTTTTTGTACAGATTTTAAACTTAATTATTTATGAAATTACCTATATTTAAAGCAGTATTCGTCTTTCTGCTGTCTTTTTAAATATTTGACTGACTTCCTCACGAATAATTGGAATGTCTCGCTCAATGGAGAGTAGCAGTAGGTCAGAAAGACTCTCTTCATTGCACAGACTTCAAAGACTGGATTTCACAAGTTTTAACTTGGAAAATGACCTCTCAACTGTAGAAGTGGAGACAGGTAATGTTGCATAAATCTTTAGGAGTTCAGAAAGAGAGGGGAAAACAGACTCAATCTCATTGTCTTTTAGGCACTTTAGCATTTCCTGCACATTATTTTTGGTGAAGGAGTAGGATGCATGAAACACTTTAAGTTCTGTGAAGACCTTTTCTTCCTCAATCCCGTAGAACTTACTAACTGTTCTGACAAGTTCAGCATCAACAGGTTCTACTCCTTTTGACCATTTGGATGCTACTGTCAGACTGTGTAAGCCTTTGAGGATAATGCCAGTTGAACTATTATCCTTTCCTTTGAATCTTCTGAGCATCTCTTGAGTAATGGTATCGAAAAATGTGTAGTACACCCTTGTTCAGTAGAACTCCTCCAAATTCTCAGGGTGATGGTCTTCTCCTGTTGACTTGGAACTGTACTTATACCTTGCAGGTATTTTTCTGGGTCTTGACTCACCAGGTATTTTGTCAGGAAACTCAATTCCAGCAGCCTCAGCCCGTTCCTTTGCTTTTTCAAAGACAACCTTGAATTCACTTTCTGTCCTCAGGTCTTGAAGCCTTTTTAGAACTCCTTCCACCAGTGTGTATGACACTGCTAGATCCACATCTTTACGCTGAAGAGCAGCTGATGCAACAGCAGTCTCCTGAAACACTGGGGTGGCCACCTCCAAACAAAGCATAAACTCAAAATTTATGCTGCGAAACAACATTAGAGCATCACCTGCAGCTGGATCAGGTGGATTGCTGTCTGAGATTTTTTTCAACAGCTGCATAACTGCAGAAAAGACTTTCTGCAGAGCTTTTAAGGCATTTTCACGACAGGCCCAGCGTGTGTCACTCAGCTGTTTTAATTCCCAGGTTTTCTCTCCAGCATACAACAACCTTTGCATTTCTATGAATGCAGCATGACGCTTGCTAGAAGAAGACAGGAAAGTGTAGAGCCTGTCTACCAAATTAAAAAAATGCACAAAATGAGGACTTGATTTCGCAGTCTCCACTAACACCAAGTTTAAACAGTGTGCGTGGCTGTGCACAAAGAGTGCTTTTTCATTTTGCCTCTGAATTCTAGACTGTAGCCCCTTGTAACTAGCACTCATGTTGGCTGCACAATCGTAGCCTTGCCCCCGGATATTATCAGCATTCAACCCATTTTCTGAAAGAAGGGCCATTACCACTTCCTCCAAGTCTTGGCCAGTTGTTGATTTAACATGACACACTTGGATGAAACGCTCCTTTATTTGCATGTCATGGACAAACCGTACCACAAAGGAAACTTGCTCTGAGTGTGACACATCGGTAGTTTCATCCAGAAGAATTGAAAATATCTTGGCCTCATTAATCTCTTTCAGAATGGCATTCCTCACTTGTGTTCCAAGAGATCGTATTAGATCATTTTGGGTCCTGTTGGATAAAAGTGTCACCTGTGGCTTCTTCTTTTGGGACTGAGAGATCTACACTCAAGATGCATTCTGAGGACACTGTCATATTCTGCTAAGAGGTGCACAAGCTCAAGGAAGTTTCCTCTGTTAGAACTGGTGCTGCTTTCATCATGTCCCCTAAATGCCAATCCTTGTCTTGCCAAATATACTGTGATGTCTATTAAGCGAAACAGGATTTCTCTGTTCTTCTGTCTTTCTTTTTCATTTTGTAACTCACATTCTGCAGCCTGAGCTTTAAAAGCTTCAACTAAAGGCCCCTTTCTATAGTTGGCCCACCTCACCATACTGATCATATGGGCTTCAGTGGCTGCATGCTCATGGATCTTTTCAACAGCCTTCCTCCAGTTGACAACTCCAGTTGTTCTCCACGCAGTCCTAGCTTTAAACTTGTCTTCTGTCAAGAAGAGACGACAACTAAAGCAGTACATGGCATCTTTTTCCACAGAATACTCCAGCCAGTTGTTACCAGCATACCACTGGCTCTGAAAAGACCGTCCTTGTGGATTATTAGGAAAGACAGCTACTGGTTGACATGGCCCAAGAGAGCAGTAGAACTGTATATAGTTGCTATTAAGCTTTATTTGAAGCTGTTCAACATGAGCTGGGTCTGTTGGAAACTGTAAGGCCATCAAGGATGGGTAATTGTCTTGTTCATTTGTACCCTGAACCTGGTATTCAATATCTGCTTCTGCAGCTCCTTCCTCTGTTATCTCTCTATCCTTTTCTTGAATCATCTCCCTTTTCATCTCTTCCTCTTCCTCACTGGGCCTAATGTCTCCTTGTATTTCCTCACTTATCTCACTTTCTTCCTCGTTGGCTCTAACCTCTCCTTCATCTTTCTCACTTGTCTCAACTGCTTTCCCCTGAATCTCTTCAATACTCTCCTTATCTGAACTGCAACTCTCTATGAAAAACAAATTTCATTACATTATTTTTATATTAAAGGGATAGTTTGCCCCGAAATTAACATTATTTATTCTGTGGAACATACAATTTAATTACATAATAATTTTGCCCATATATTTAAAGAAAATGGGGACTCCATTTTGTTTCCCACTCGCTTTCAATGTATGGACAAATATTCCACAGAAGAAAGTCAAACAGATTTGAAACATATAGATGAGTAAATGATGACAGAATTATCAATTTGGGTGAATTATTCCTTTAACAAAAACTTCTCATTAAGTATTTTATGGACTGTAATATACGTACAATAGCTTATTAGCTTAAACAAAAAAAATGAAAACACTACCTTCATCTTTATTCTCTCTCCTCAGCCAACTTGTTAGAGGGATGCTACCTTTGGCTGCATCAGAGAGTTCCTTGTGTTTTTTTTTTCTTTTGATCTTTTCTTTCCTTGGCATTCTATTGAAGTTGTTGATATAAATAGAATGCACACATAAAACAAAAATAAGGAGATGATGATAATATTACTAAACATTAACTTTTAAACAAAACAGTGAGTCAAGAAGTTAATCATGTTGATTTCATGTTTAGTTTTGTTGATATTGTAAACTTTATGTTTGTATTACATGGATGAAAATGAATGAATGAAAATACTGCTAGCTATCATTAAATGAAAGATACAAATGTCTTGCACGTTAAGAGTTAGAGCTAATGACATGAGAAGAACATGCTAAACAATTCTAGCGTCGTTTAATGGCCTCGGATAAAACAAATGTTTTATCAGTGTCAGAAATGTGGCAGCAATCAAGTGATGCTTATATTATAATTAAGCATAACTCGCATGCTGCCGCATTCGCCAAGTTTACAACAGCATTATGGTAGGATAAATGTCCATTTTTCGCGTTACCTGTCTGCTGCTTGTGTTTTGAAGACCGCGGCTAAGATGCTGCATAACGCTGTAAAGAAAACTCCACCTACCGCTCCACCTCCGCTAATATGTCTGAAAAAATCAAAATATTTTATTTTGTGTTTATTATTATTGTTAGTGACAAATGGTATAGAAGCGTATTGGTATTTATAATACCAAGCAAATGAAATCAACACAAGAGTCATCTGAAGTGGCATTTAGATGTATTTACACACAGTTTTAAATGCATTTAACCTGCAATTACAAATGCATAAATAATGTTTTGATTGTAATAATATATTGATATTTGAAATTATTTAAAACTTTCGAGAAAGTCGAAATGTGAAATTAAAATCGCCAGTAGGTGGCAGCAAAGTTAATAAGTGAGTCATTGCGATTGAACCGAATCATTTAAACGGTTGATTCATTGAGGAACGAATCACCGTCATGTTGCTCAGAGACGCAAAACAGTGCTGTGGCTGTGTTTGGAGTGATTTTTGTTGGCGAAATAGAGCATAAACAGGCAATATGGTGTCTAAAACTTAAGTCTCTTAATTAACTTATTGTTTATTGAGCTGTTGTAAAAAATCAATATCACATTTGTAATCATGGCACTCTTCATATGAAATTGATTAACTATAACTCTCTTCTATCCGATATCATAAGTCGTCCTCTTGTATCCACAATTTTCTTTTATGTTCCCATTGCCAGAACTTTTCTTAATGTCTGGAAGCCTCACAGACAACCAGAGTTGCCAATTTGGGGGTTTTGAGTTAAGAGACTTATTGATTGTTGCTGCGTCTTATCAATGTTTTGAGACAAGGAGTTATTTTGGCGATATTTGATTATTATTATTATCAGAGGCGGATCTAGAAAATAATTTTTAGGGTGGCAAAGGGGTGGCATGGGCTCTATGAGGGGTGGCAACACCAAAGCAAGCCCCCATGCATATTTTGTGGGGATTTATTGTCTGACACGCACAGTTGTGTTCACAAATATTGCATTACCATTAAGTAATCATCTATACTGTTTAAAATGAAAAATAAATAACATTTCAATATCCATCATGGCACCAAGTCAATATACAATATAAAAAACTTCAACAGGTTGTAAATGTTTCTGAGCTTGTGTCTGTAATCACCCAGAACACATCAATAGTCTAGCAACACCCCAGCAACTGCATAGCAAGAGCCTAGCAACCACCCAGAGTATCCTAGCAAACATCTAGAACATTTAACTGACCAAACTATTTATGTTTCTTAAACAAGACTTTAAGACAAGACAGAATACATTTGTCTTTCAAACTTTTCAGTCTAGTTATTACAGGTATTCTTAAATGCTTACAACTCAAATTCACAGATGACTTTCCTGCCCAGTGAACACTCATGAGATCAATAACACTTAACAAACAACTCTTATTAGGATTCAGGAATTATTTTTGCAGCTCAATGTCTATTACAGTATACACTGGTAAAACTGATGTGTTAGATTTACTTAAATATATATATGCACCATTTTTGCATCACACTTTTTAAGTAAACCCAACTTGAAACAAGTTTACTTAAAATAAACAAGATAATCTTTGTTATATGAACTTAAATATTTGAGTTCACTCAACATTCTTTACTTTAAAACATGCAATATGATGTAATCTACTAAGTAATTTCAAGTTGTGTTAATTTAACATTTAAAATTAACAACATTAAAAATTTAATTAATTGAGTTGAATCTAAATAACATTTTAACTTATTTTAGATCTTCAACTATTGGTCTGCTTACTGCACTGTTACATTTCACTCAGTCACGGTTTATAAAATTTACTTAAACAATGCAGCACTGGGGGAAAAAAACATGCTATGAAATCATGTGGTTTGCTTACAAACGTGTAAGTAAACAAGTAGACAGCTTGTTATCTTTTTAAACTATGTCCACCCAAAACAATTATTACCGAAAGTAACAGAGACCTCAATACCTGGTACACCATACACAGTGACGGTAACAAGTAGTGAATAGTGTATGAGTATGAATGGGTCATTTTTTCTAAAATTTTAGAAAATGAACTCCAGATGTCGCAAAACAATAAGTTACTAAACCTAACAACAAAAGCAACAATAAAGTAGTGTAAATACAACTCAAAAACAGTGAAAAATGTTACCTTTTTAATTATTCATGCCCCAGTGCATGATGGGAAAAACGGGATCATAACTTAACCTCTTAACTGTCACCGTCCACCCTGTGGGACGCCTACCTTTACTTCACTATTTTACAATTAAATCCTAATCTAATCATGACAAACTATATATCGTTGGAAAGGTCTAAGACTCCTAAATAGGTATTTTACCACTTTTTCTGTTAAATTATGTAGGAAAAGTAATAGATTAATTTATGACCAGAGGTGTCAAATCCAGGGTCAGAAAGTAAAAGTCCTGCCCTGTGTTTATTCCACCCATGAACTCAGCAGCTGATTTCACCAGAGGAGGAACCAACTCATTCCTTTCAAGTCACAAGCAAGTTTCGAGTCAAATCCCAAGACCTCAACGAGTTGAGGTAATTAAGAGATAATTGAGAGACTAATTAAATGTTGATTGTGCATTAGTGATGAACACCTGCTGTTATTGAGAATTACAGAGGATCAGATGTTGATGTTTTATTGGTTAAAATGATGCCACCATCATGGAGATCAGTGTTTGCTTTAGTTGGGCTCTTGACCCTTTTAGTAACTGAGAATGGATTGCTTTTAAGCAATTGCAATATTGTTTCACAACAAACATTTGCACATTGCTGAATTAAAAGCTTGAGGAAGCAGATGAGCTTACACTTTCGGCTTTTATGTCACTTGAATGAACATCATGAAGGTGTCTCTCTTTGGTTTATTTACTGACGTTCAGCTGTTACAGAACTGCAGGAATTGACTATTAAACAAATGCCATCGTAACATTAAATATTGGAAAAAATTAAGAATTATATTGCTCAGGCTTTTAAACATGAACACTTATCATACGATCCTCAACAGTGGTGACAATAATTATTCATACTGTGGTGTTACCCAGCATGCATTGCAGCATGAAGCATTTTGTTGATTGTCACCATTGTTGAGATTCATACGCTGGTTCTTGATGTCTGTGTGTGTCTGAGTAGGACTGGAGTTTAAATACATTAGATTTAAAATTCTTTCTCTATAACTACTATAGCAGTAAATTCATTGCGTACTGTGGTTTCACAGAGTTGTTTATTCAAAAGCAGAACATAAATTAAAAAAATGAAAAATGTTGTATGTATATATATATATATACACACACAGTATATTGGATGCAAACAGGTAAGCACCTGATGATTACCTCATCATATGAAAACAACTAACAGTTGCTCACTGCACAGCACTGATCTCTCCGCTTTACAACAGCACATGCATTGCTACAGAGAGATCTAACACAGGAGTCAAGGGTCAAGAGCCCAACTAAAGCAAACACTGATCTACATGATGGTGGCATCATTTTAACCAATAAAACATCAACATCTGATCCTCTGTGATTCACAGTAACAGCAGGTGTTCATCAATAATGCACAATCATCATTTAATTAGTCTCTCAATTATCTCTTAATTACCTCAACTCGTTGAGGTCTTGGGATTTGACTCGAAACTTGCTTGTGACTTGAAAGGAATGAGTTGGTTCCTCCTCTGGTGAAATCAGCTGCTGAGTTCATGGGTGGAATAAACACATGGCAGGACTTTACTTTCTGACCCTGGATTTGACACCTCTGTTTATGACAAGAGTGCACCTGAAAAAAATCTACATCATGACATGAATTCTGACCTTTGTCACAGAAAGTCTTCTTAGTTGCCTTTTTCTCTATCACGAATTAGAAATCATAAGAAATTATTTATCAGTAGAAAACTTAAAATTTCAAAATTCATCCTTTGAAACCCATTTTAAAATCAGACATTGCATTACCATGTAAATGGTACATTAAAATCATGTTACAAAATATTTTCATTCATGAATTATAAAAAATTAAGTTTGGATAGTGCACTATAATGTCTCTGTTCAAAACTGTGGGTGACAGTTAAGGGGTTAAAGAATCCTTGTAAACATAACAAACAATTCTAAGTAAAATAGACTTATAAGTTCAAACGTTAATTTCTACAAGCTTAAATTAAGTAATAATATAGAATTTACTTAAATTATTGCCTGAACTAAATTATTTAATGTAGAAATTACATATGTTTTTATGTAGTATTTACTTCACCACAAAATCATTTTTCTAAAAAGTGATCCACTACACTGTAAAACCCGACAAGTTAGAGTAACTCAAACCATTTGAGTAAACCAATTTCCCTTGGTTTAAACCATCTAAGTTTTAAAACTTGTATTAATTATAGTAAAAGCAATTCTAAGAGCCACTGGTTCTGTGACAGTCAGTTAATAAGAAGGACTTTCTAAACAGTTTGTCCACAAAAAGTTTTAATCTATGGCAACAGTTAGACTCACACAGACATCAAGAATCAGCTTATGAACCTCAATAATGGTGACCATTAAAAATAATATAATAATTTTGCAATGCATGCTGGGTACTAGCATAGTACAAAACTCATCCATGGCTCCCAGCATGCATTGCCGCATTATTTTTTTTACATTTATTTTTTAATGGTCACCATTGTTGAGGTTCATAAGCTGATTCTTGATGTCTGTGTGAGTCTAACTGTTTCCATAGATTAAAACTTTTTGTGGACAAACTGTTTAGAAAGTCCTTCTTATTAACTGACTGTCGCAGAACCAGTGGCTCTTAGAATTGCTTTTACTATAATTAATACAACATTCATTTAACCAGAGATTAGACACACAACGAGTCTACGTTCACTCTCAGTGAGATCAGTTCATTTACAGATGATTGTCATTATAAATATATGACAACCAACTACCGATCATTTCCTCTTGGCTTTGGAGTCGTAACAAATATGTTCGAGGAACACATGATTACAAAAACCAGAGAGAAAAAAAAAAAAAAAAAACTAACACAGAAGTCAAGGATCAAGAGCCCAACTAAAGCAGACACTGATCTCTAACATGGTTACTTCAATTGAAAATAAATCAACATCTAAACCTTAGTTAATTCTCAATAAGATCTTCTGTAGATGTCTGACAAAAATAAAGTCAGTCTGGTTATTAATAAGTGGAGTTGGTGATGCTGTTTGTGGGGTTGTTTAATCAGATCTTGAGATTTAATGTATTTTATCTCAGTTGATTTCATCTAAGGCTATGGCTGAAGTCAGTTGTAGTTCTTGTGTTTATCTTTTCTTCAGTGATTCTGTTTGTTAACAGCAGGTGTTCATCACTAATGCTCAATCAGCACTTAATTAATCACTTAATTACTTAACTGCAATGTATATCTTATTTTAGTAAACTCAACTAAAATAAGTTCAGAGTACTCATAACTGTTAGTTTTATGAAACTTAAATGTTTTATGGCAATCAGTTGCCTCAAACGGTTTGAGTTAACCCAACTTGGGTTTTTAAGTCAATCGGTTTACTCAAACGGTTTGAGTTACCGTGACTTGTCGGGCATATATCTTATTTAGTGAACTCAACTGAAATAAGTTCAGAGTACTCATAACTGTTAGTTTTATGAAACTTAAATGTTTTATGGCAATCAGTTGCCTCAAATGATTTGAGTTAACCTAACTTGTTAGGTTTTTAAGGCAATCGGTTTACTCAAACGGTTTGAGTTACCCTAACTTGTTGGGTTTTACAGTGTATTTGACCAACTGAAAGATATCTTTTCACAAGTTTTCTTCAGTTGGATTCATATCTACATATTATGAAATCACAATTGTAACAATAAAAATGATTTTTATCAAAGTTTTGCATTTTTAGAACTGAGAAAAAAATAAATTTTTCAATAATGTTACATTATGATTTGAATCAAGCCTCAACAAGATGTTACAAAGAGAAAGGTTGGAGTCTTTAGAGTTTATCATTTATTTCAATCATCTGTTTTTCATATAATTTTAAGTGTGTGTGTGTGTGTGTGTGTGTGCGTTCAATATTATTGTATTTCTTTCTAATGTTAAGAAATTCAAAAGTGTTACTCTTAAACTTGCACTAAAACGTGATTTATACCATCTAAGTAGCCTATGTAATATTAATAGAACCGCATGTCTTCTTTAATGACACAAGCTCAGAAACATTTACAACCTGTTGAAGTTTTTTATATTGTGTATTGACTTGGTGCCATGATGGATATTGAAATGTTATTTATTTTTCATTTTAAACAGTATAGATGATTACTTAATGGTAATGCAATATTTGTGAACACAACTGTGCGTGTCAGACAATAAATCCCCACAAAATATGCATGGGGGCTTGCTTTGGTGTTGCCACCCCTCATAGAGCCCATGCAACCCCTTTGCCACCCTAAAAATTATTTTCTAGATCCGCCCCTGCTTACATTTATATTTTATTCTGTGATAATTCTGGGGTGGCACAGCTTTTTCTTAGGGTGGCAGTTGCCACCCTGTGCCACCCCGGTAGATCCGCCCCTGATTATTATTATTATTTTATTTTATTTTTTTTGATCAAACAATGTGTTGCCCTTAGACATTGAAATGTTATTTTTGTGTATTATTTTACTATTTTATTTTTATATATTGTGAATTATTTCCTGTGGGACTTTTATTGTGAAATCGCGATCTCACTGCGCGGAAGCACGGATGTTCGGTTTTGTTCAGAAACGTAAGAGAAGGAATGATGACGCAGCACAGCTAAGAAAGGCATCCTTTAACAGTTTAGCTCTGGAAAACATTTGACTGTAAGTAATTTACGATGTTAATCAAGTTGTTATGGAGGTTTGAATGTAACAAGTGATTTGACTGTCTTTGATGTTAAAACGAACACTGTTATTGAAGAGAACACTTGTGAATAAGAGCAAACAGTTGACTGTCATCAAACAGGATGATAGCTGGATACTATGTTTTCTTGTAATGTGTATTTACATATTGTATTTTCTATATTTTCAGTTTTACAGTAAAGGATAATCACCAAGAAAAGTACGCCTTGGGACTTTATTCTAAATGTTTGCTATCTGTCTAATGGAGCACAGTCACGTGCTATGAGGGCAGAATAGTAAAAAGTCATCATCACAACAGGCTAAGCTTAACAAGGTTACTGCATGAACAGCTCATGATACTGCGGTCATCCAAGAGAGTACCTCCTCCTGAAGATAAGGTGCAACTCACAATGGAGCAACACCAAGGCACAAGCGATCAAACAACTGAAGCCAGGGAACAAGTGAAGACAATCACAACACCTCTTCAGCAGATAGAAAGACGATCTCAATCCTCCAGGTCATCATCATCATCAAAAAGGTCCAGCACAAGCTCAGCAGCTATAAGAGCCAGAGCAAAAGCAGTTGCAGCACGTGCTCAAATTGCTTATGCAGAGAAAGAAGCATGTATGATGAAACAAAAAGCAGAACTTGAAGCAAGTATGCTGAAGCAAAAAGCAGATTTGGATGCAAGTCTACACATCTTAAAGGTTGAACGTGCAGCAGCAGTCGCTTCAGCTGAAGCAGCAGCATATGAGGAAGCAGATGAAGAGCTTGAAAGTGGAGAGCTTCACGTAAAAGCGGTTTCTGACATTTCACCAATAAATGTTGCTCAGCGTACCAGTGAGTATGTGCAGCAGCACTCAAGAGAATCATTCTCAGAACTTCCATTTAACCCTTTGATGGTAGAAACCAATGTCAAGTCTCCATTACTCTCAGTTGCATCTAAAGTCGATCATGCTCTGCTGGCACCACCTCAGGTAGATGTAGACAATCAGTATTTCACAAATCAAAAGAATTGTGCTGTAAAGAAAGAAGCAGAAAATGAGAAAGATGTGAAACAAACATGATTTCATCATTCTTCACAATATGTACCAGAGACACAAGTTACATCAGATCTAACTAAATATCTGATCAGACGTGAAATGGTTACTTCTGGTCTTCTGAAATTTGATGACTGCCCAGAGAACTATTGGGCATGGAAAGCTTCTTTCGTTAATTCGACTAGAGAACTGAATCTGACGGCGAGGGAGGAGCTGGATTTGATGGTAAAGTGGCTAGGAAAAGAATCCTCTGAACAAGTAAAAAGAATAAGATCTGTGCATGTTCTCAATGCGACCTCAGCAATCAGAATGGCTTGGCAGCGTTTAGAGGAGTGCTATGGAGCACCAGAAGTGATTGAAAATGCACTTCTAAAGAAAATTGAGAATATACCGAAACTGTCAATCAAGGACAACCACAAATTGCGAGAGTTAGGAGATATCCTTCTTGAACTGGAGTGTGCAAAAGCCGATGGGTACCTTCCAGGTCTTGCGTACCTCGACACTCCACGTGGGGTTAATCCAATAGTGGAGAAATTGCCCACAAATCTCCAAGACAAATGGATAGTTCAGGGGTCCAAATATAAGGAAGACTATCAAGTAGCTTTCCCACCCTTTGCCTTTTTCTCACAGTTTGTAAGAAGTCAAGCTAAAATAAGGAATGATCCCAGTTTTTCGTTCTCCTCCTCGAGTTATCTGTCGACAACAAGCAGAACCGAACACAAACACAGTGGAAGGAGCACTGTAAATGTACATCGAACAGAGGTGGCATCTCCGACATTAGACCTGCAGTCTAAACAGTTTCAGAAACGAATTGAAAGTCCTGATCGACAATGTCCTATTCACCGCAAGCCTCATCCTCTAAAAAAGTGTAAGGCCTTTAGAGAGAAATCGATAGAGGAGCGCAGATCTTTTCTAAAAGAAAATCAAATCTGCTTCAGATGTTGTGACTCGAACAAACACATTGCAAAAAATTGCAGAGTACCAATAAAATGCTCTGAATGTAACAGTGAACGACATATTGCAGCTTTGCACCCGGATTTAGTAGTCTTAACTACAGAAAAGCTTGTCAAGGAGAAAGAGCAATGCGGGGAGCAGACAGAGACCTCACCCACCTCAGTTACTTCAAAATGCACAGAGATATGTGGCAAATCTGGTCACGGAAGATCATGTTCCAAAATTTGTCTAGTGACCGTGTATCCTGCAGGCAAGAGAAAGAAAGCAGTTAAGGTGTACGCTGTCTTGGATGAACAAAGTAACAGATCTTTAGCCAAGACCGAATTTTTCAATCTTTTTGAGATTGAAGCCAATTTCACACCATACACTATTAAGACCTGTGCTGGGGTAAATCAGACTTTTGGACGGAGAGCCACCAACTTTATGGTAGAATCTCTAGACGGATGTACAAAACTGTCACTGCCAACATTGATAGAGTGTGATATGCTGCCAGATGATAGGACAGAGATTCCCTCTCCAGAGGTGGCTCACCATTATCCTTACCTAAGGTCAATTGCAAACCAGATCCCTGCTGTTGATCCTGATGCTCCCGTCCTCTTGCTTTTAGGAAGAGACATTCTGAGAGTGCACAAAGTTAGAGAGCAAATAAATGGACCTAATGATGCACCATATGCTCAGCGACTGGATCTTGGATGGGTGATAGTTGGGGAAGTATGCCTGGGAACAGCGCATCGACCTTCAAGTGTGAACGTCTATCGTACTCATGTGCTCAGTAATGGTCGCACATCATATTTCACTCCGTGCCCAAAATAGATTCAAGTAAGGGAATGTGTTTGCGGAATGCCAAAGCAACACACTACCATGATACCAGATATTGATGGAAAATGAGCTGGAAGGAAAACTGATAACTTAGGCTGTGCAGTATTCCAAAAACGCCAGATGACGACAAGCCTGGGCTGTCTATGGAAGATAGAGCTTTCTTAGAAATCATGGACAGAGATGTCTTCCAGGATTCTGCGAACAGTTGGGTCGCACCATTACCCTTTCGTTCCACGAGGTCTCGATTACCAAATAATAGAGATCAGGCTCTGAAACGCCTCACATCACTTCGTAAAACTCTAGATAAAAAATAGAGATGAAACATCAGTTCATGGAATTCATGCAAAAACTTTTGACAACGACCATGCAGAGCACGCCTCCCATAGATAATGAAGAAGAGCACTGGTAACCTTCCCATGTTTGGTGTGTACCACCCACAAAAACCTGACCAAATCAGGGTTGTGTTCGATTCGAGTGCAGAGTTTGAAAGAATGTCCCTTAACAAGGTATTACTCAGTGGGCCTGATTTAAACAACACACTCCTTGGTGTTCTCATGAGATTCCGAAAGGAGAGCATTGCAGTTACTGCAGATGTACAGCAGATGTTTTATTGTTTTGTAGTGCGTAAGGACCACAGAGATTTTTTAAGGTTTTTGTGGTATGAGGACAATGACCTAGACAAAGGGATAACGGAGTACAGGATGAAGGTCCATGTATTTGGCAATAGTCCTTCTCCTGCCGTGGCAGTTTACTGCATGCGACGTGCCGCTCTGCAGGGAGAAAATGATCATGGCTCTGATGCGAAGCACTTTGTAGTAAGACATTTTTATGTGGATGATGGACTAACTTCAGTCTCCACTCCCGAGGAAGCCATTGATCTCTTCAGAAACGCACAAAAGATGCTCGCAGAGTCAAATCTGAGATTACACAAAATTGCATCCAATAGCAAAACTGTTATGGAAGCATTTCCCAAAGAGGATCATGCCAAAGACTTGAAGGACTTGGACCTAGGAGTTGATAGTTTGCCTGTCCAACACAGCCTGGGTCTCACCTGGAACCTGGAAACTGACAGCTTTAACTTCCATGTGAATCAAGTAGAGAAGCCCTTTACGAGAAGGGGTGTTCTATCCACTGTGAATAGTCTATATGACCCTCTTGGATTTCTAGCTCCGGTTGCAGTGCGAGGGAAAGCACTACTCAGAGAACTTTCTTCGGAACAAAGTGACTGGGATACACCTCTTTCTATAGAAAGACAAGCAGAGTGGAATGAATGGAGAGGTTCTCTAACAACACTGGAAGAATTACAGATTAAGAGGACGTATGTACCTGTTTCGCTGTCTGCCACACAAAGGAAAGAACTGTGCTTCTTCTCAGATGCCTCTACAGTCGCGATAGGAGCAGTAGCTTACCTTAGGGTAGTGGATAGTAATAACCAATACCAAGTTGGGTTTGTCATGGGAAAAGCAAAGTTAGCACCTCGTCCAGCTCACACAATTCCTTGCTTAGAATTATGCGCAGCTGTGCTAGCAGTAGAAATGTACGAAATGATCAGAGATGAGATAGATGAAGAAATAGACTCAGTCAGGTTCTTCACAGACAGCAGGATAGTCTTAGGATATATCCATAACGTCAGTAAGAGATTCTATGTATACGTAACAAATAGGGTAGCTCGGATAAGGAAGTCAACACATCCTGACCAGTGGTATTATGTGAATACCAACAGCAACCCAGCAGACCTTGCCACCAAAGCTGTATCAGCAGAGCATTTGCAGGACACATGTTGGTTTTCTGGACCACAATTTCTACTCCAGAGAGATGCCCAGGAATTGACCGAGACCTTTGAATTGGTGGAACCTGATTCTGAAATGCGACCTGACATATCAGTTCTTGCAACAAAGATTTCTGTAGCTCAATTAAGCGCTCACAGATTTGAAAGGTTCTCTAGCTGGAAAAACCTTTGTAAGTCGATAGCTCAACTAATCCATATTGCAAGATCCTACTGCGGTAAAACAGAAGACACATGTTGCAAAGGTTGGCATCACTGCAACAAATCCTGTAATGCAAGTGAGTTGACACAAGCGAAGTATACAATCATACGCTGTGTGCAACAAGAAACATTTATGGAAGAGTTTGAGTGCCTTGAAAATGGAGTGGTCCTTCCTAATCATAGCCTCCTCAAAAAGCTAAATCCAGTAATTGATGATGGTTTGTTGAGAGTAGGAGGTCGCATATCTTCATCAGACCTGTCTCAAAGAGAAAAGCATCCTCTCATTATCCCACGCAAACACCATATTGCCACCCTCCTGGTAAGACACTATCACAGCCAAGTAGCACACCAGGGACGTCATTTTACTGATGGAGCCATCAGAGCTGCTGGATTTTGGATAATAGGGAGCAAACATCTCGTTTCCAGTATCATTCACAACTGTGTTATCTGCCGCAAGCTAAGAGGGAGATTGCAGACTCAAAGGATGGCAGATTTGCCTGCAGATAGACTGTCGACTGAACCACCCTTTACTAACGTAGGCATTGATGTGTTTGGCCCATGGAGTGTGGTCACACGGCGTACAAGAGGTGGCAGCGCAGATTCAAAACGCTGGGCAGTGATTTTCGTGTGCTTGTCTGTCAGAGCAGTGCATATTGAGCTGATTGAGTCTATGTCTACATCAAGTTTTATCAATGCATTGCGTCGATTTTTCTCTATTCGCGGCCCAGCAAAACTACTTCGAACTGATAGAGGTACAAACTTTGTAGGTGCCTGCAAAGAGTTGAAAATCAACGTGAATGACTCTGGGTTAAATGCCTACCTCAAAGACACAGGATGCACATGGATTCAATCCGCCCCATGCTTCACACATGGGGGATCTTGGGAGAGACTCATTGAGTTGCTAGATGAATTCTGGATGGTATTCTGATTCAAAACCCACACGCCTCACGCATGAGATTCTGACGACTCTAATGGCTGAAGTTATGGCAATCATAAATGCGAGGCCTTTAGTACCAGTGTCTACAGACCCAGACTCTCCTGAAATACTAACTCCAGCATTGTTGTTGACACAGAAACGGAACACAGTTGCAGTTCCTGAGGGAGATTTTGACACAACTGATCTCCACACAAAACAGTGGAAACAAGTACAGTGTCTTGCCGATACCTTTTGGAAAAGATGGCGAAGGGAATATTTGTCGACACTGCAGAATCGTAAAAGTGGCCTGATGCAAAAACAAATGTGAAAGTTGGTGATGTTGTGCTTTTGAAAGAAAGTCAAGCACCAAGGAACAGCTGGCCTATTGGACTTGTCGTAAAAACCATTCCAAGTGCAGACAAATTGGTTCGTAAAGTGGAACTGAAAATTGTTGACCAAGGAACCACTAAATTATGAGACCAATATCGGAAATAGTCATTCTCTTTTCTCCCAAGACTTAGAGACATTAGTGAAAGACTTTAAAAAGTTAATGTCAAGATAGTGGCATAATTTCATTATACCATGCGGGGAGTGTGTTGCCCTTAGACATTGAAATGTTATTTTTGTGTATTATTTTACTATTTTATTTTTATATATTGTGAATTATTTCCTGTGGGACTTTTATTGTGAAATCAAATCTCACTGCGCGGAAGCGCGGATGTTCGGTTTTGTTCAGAAACGAAAGAGAAGGAATGATGACGCAGCACAGCTAAGAAAGGCATCCTTTAACAGTTTAGCTCTGGGGAAAAGAATAGGAAGGTGTCGGGGTCAGGGACCGGAAGCTGACGACTTTATTCTGGACGGGCGCGAGGAAACGGGGCGATGACTAGATCACGAGGAAATAGAAATGAGAATGGAGCAGAGACTCAAAGGAAGGAGGATACAGGTGACGAGGATGATGGAATGGAGGTAGGAGGGAAACAGGGAGATGGAAGGGCAGGAAAGAAGATGAAGAAAAAGAGGAAGAAAATAAATGAGTTGAGGTCGGAAAGCAGTTCGATAGATAGTGAGGAAGATAGGGACACGATGGAAATGGTCAAGGAAGAGGTAAGGATCATTCTGAAGTTTAAGGGAGAGAAAGGTGTTTTAGGAACTAATCCAATGATGTTGACACAAGAGTTAAGGAAACAGGTAGGAGAGATTGCATTTGCTAAAGTATTACAGGACGGTAATTTGTTGATTGCATGCAGGAATGAGGAACAAAAAAACAAAGCTGTAAAACTTACAATGGTGGGTAAACAGACGGTGCTAAGTTGCAGGATTTTAGGACAGAACTCATGGGTGTATGGGGTGATAAATGGAGTTTCACTAGGATTAAAAATGGATGAAATAAAAAGAACTTAGAGGGAGGGAAAGTAATTGATGCAATTAGGATGCAAATGAACAGAGACGGAAAAGAGTTGATAGTTTGTCGGCACGCTTAAAATTAGAGGGAAGGAGATACCAGATCGAGTTAAGTTGGGTTTTATTAGCTACCCGGTTAGGAAGTATATAGCACCTCCTCTGAGGTGTTACAAATGCCAGAGGTATGGTCATATAGCTGCAGTGTGTAAAGCTAAAACGAGATGTGCGCGATGTGGAGGGGAGCATGAATTTGGGAAGTGTGAGGAAGGAGCAGGAGAGAAATGTTGCAATTGTGGAGGTAAACATAATGCAGCATATGGAGGGTGTGAAGTGAGGAGGAAAGCAGCGGAAATACAACAGGAAAAAGTCAAACAAAACATATCATATGCTGAAGCTGTGAAAGAAGTAAATAATAGGAACAAGGATAATAAGATAGAAGGGAAGGAAATCGGTAGAAGAGGAAATGATGAGGGAAGTATACTTGAAAAAACTATGTTAATAAATAAGAGAAACTTTGTTCTTTTCATGGTAGAGGTAATTAACTGTACTGCTCAAACAGAAAGAAGATCAGAAAAGATACAGATAATTGTTAAGGCAGCCTCAAAATTTTTAGAAATTAAAGGATTGACATGGGAAGAAATAAGGGATGGACTGAGCTCAGAATCTCAGTCTAGTCAGGAATCATGTGTTGGTTAATAGGTTAATGGTATCTGTCTTACAATGGAATGCAAGAAGTCTATATGCCAATGGTTTAGAATTTAAAAGTTACATCAATCAAATGAAAGTAAAACCAGAAGCAATATGCATTCAAGAGTCATGGTTGAAACCGAACTTAGATTTTGTGTTAAAAGGATATATTGGTGTTAGAAGAGATAGGGAAGAGGGGAGAGGAGGAGGATGTATAACATTTGTGAAAGAGGGTATTCCTTATAGAGTTTTGGAGAAAGGGGTTGAGTTAGAGTATATAGTATTAGAAATATGGATAGAAAAAAATAATTATGTAATAATAAACTTTTATAATCCATGCAAAAGACTGATGCTGAACCATTTGGAAGAAATAAAAGGATTAAATGGAGGAAAAGTAATATGGTGTGGGGACTTCAACGCACATAGTTCTTTATGGGGAGGACAATTAACGGATGCGAATGGTCAGGTCATAGAGGAAATATTAGAAAAGAAAAACTTGGTATGTGTGAATGATGGGAGATATACACGAGTTGAAGTATGCTCAGGAAAAGAATCAGCAATTGATCTGACTATTGTGTCAAATGCATTAGGAGGTATAGTAAATTGGGAGGTACTACAATATTGTACAGTTGGTAGTGATCATTTCCCTATAATTACTTCAATAGGAGATAACTGGAGAAAGATAGATAATCAAGGAAAAACTGGAAAATGGAAGTATGAGAAAGTGGACTGGGAAAATTTTAGTCAGATGTGTGAGGAAAGATTGAATATGATCCAAATGAATGAAGGAGAAGATATTGAGAGTATTTATAATGAGTTGATATTAAAGATGCAGAGTGTTGCATTGCAATTTATACCTAAAAGTAAGGGAAAGAGGAAGGGGAAAATTGTCCCTTGGTGGAATGAAAGGTGCAGGAATGCAGTTAGAAAAAAAAGGAAAGCATTTAAGGTTTTGAGGAAAACGCATAACTGGGAAAATATGATCATATATAAGAAAACACAAGCAGAAACAAGGAAGATAATAAGGGAAGTGAAGAAAGAGTATTGGAGATTATACTGTGAAGAGATAGGGAAATGTACTCAAGTTGAGGAAGTATGGAATATGATTAAAAAGATGAGTGGCATTCGTAGAGAGTATGATTATCCAGTTTTAAATATAGAGGAAGAAATTGCAATAAGTGACGAAGATAAAGCAGAAATGTTCAGGAAGGAATTTACAAAAATAAATAGTTCAGATAAATTATCTAAAGAATGTAAGGAAATGAGGGAGAAATTGTTAAGAGAATATCCAAATATAAAGGAAAAAAGAGAAACATCACAAGGTCTGTTAGACGTCCCGTTTACACTTACAGAATTAAAATGCGCGTTAAAAAATACAAAATCAACTACTCCTGGTCAGGATGGAATTAGTTATATTATGATTAAAAAGTTAAGTGATGAATCAATTAAGATAGTTTTAAAAAATTTTAATAGAATATGGGAGGAAGGGAGGTTACCCCAGAGCTGGAAAGAAGCGGTGGTAATACCTATTAAGA
This sequence comes from Onychostoma macrolepis, assembly GCF_012432095.1. NCBI lineage: Eukaryota > Metazoa > Chordata > Actinopteri > Cypriniformes > Cyprinidae > Onychostoma > Onychostoma macrolepis. The sequence continues at coordinate 6,112,550 of NC_081176.1, read as the reverse complement.
AACCAGGTAAAGATTCAAGTATTCCCTTAAATTATAGACCAATAGCATTAACTTCACATTTTTGTAAATTGATGGAAAAAATGATTACAAGTAGATTAATGTATCATATGGAAAAAATTAAGTTCTTTTCGCCTTATCAAAGTGGATTTAGATACGGTAGAGGTACAATAGATTCAGTTATTAATTTGGAGACAGATATTAGGAAAGCTTTTATAAATAGAGAAACGGTAGTAGCAGTCTTCTTTGACATTGAGAAGGCTTACGATATGTTATGGAAGGAGGGATTGTTGATTAAATTGGATCAGATTGGAATAGGTGGAAGATTATATAATTGGATAAAATAATTTTTAATAGCAAGGAATATAAAAGTGAAAATTGGAGAAAGTATATCAAGGAATGGACATATTGAAAATGGAACTCCACAAGGAAGCGTCATTAGTCCATTGTTATTTATTATCATGATTAATGATGTATTTGCTACAATAGATGGGAATATAAATAAATCACTGTTTGCAGATGATGGAGCTCTGTGGATAAGAGGTAGGAATGTGGATTTTATTGTAAATAAAATGCAATCTGCTTTGGATAATGTTGAAAAATGGTCTTATAAGTGGGGTTTAAAATTTTCGGTGGAGAAAACTAAATATATATTTTTTACTAATAAAAAGTCAAGGATAGAGTTAAAAATGAAACTATATAATATAGAACTAGAACAGGTTAAAGTAATACGATTTTTAGGTATGTGGTTTGATAGTAAAGTTACATGGAGTTGTCACTTAAGTAAGGTGGAGGAGAAGTGTAAGAAGATTTTAAATGTAATGAGATGTATTTCAGGACGTGAATGGGGTGCAGATAGAATGGCATTAAAAACTATTTATATAACAATGTTAAGAGCAATTCTAGATTATGGATGTTTGACATATGGATCGGCAAGTAAGTCACAGTTAGAGAAATTGTAAAGAATCCAAAGCCAAGCTTTGAGAATATGTTGTGGAGCATTTTCTTCTTCTCCAGTTTCAGCATTACAGGTGGAGATGGGTGAGATTCCAGTTCATTTAAGAAGGAAACAGTTGATTTTAACATATTGGGCAAATTTAAAAGGTCAGATGGATAATCATCCTACAAAATGTTTACTTGAGGAGAGGTGGGGACATGGTAAAAGGAAAGTTAATAGTTTTGCATGGATCATTAAAGAATTGGAACAGGAAATGAAATTAAATGAGTTCAGAATTATTCCAGTAGTAATAATACCAAAAGTACCCGTATGGATTTTACCACAACCGAGTATAGATTTATGCTTATTGAAAGCCAGGCAAGGAAAGGGTCAGTACATGTCTGAAGCAGAGGTGATAGTAGAATACATTAGTTCCAAGTATGAACACTTCACACAGGTTTTTACAGATGCCTCTAAGGATCCACAGAGTGGTCAGGTGGGGGTAGCATATGTGATACCAAGATTGAAAGTGGAAGGGGGAGTAAGAATAACAAATCATGTTTCAGTGTTTACCGGAGAATTAATAGCAATCATGATAGCAATAAATAAAGTAAACGAAATGGGAATAAGTAACTCAATAATATGTTCTGATTCAAGCTCGGCTTTGATTTGTTTGGAAGAGCAAAAATCAGAAACCAGACAAGATATAGTTTTGGAGATATTACAGATTCTAAATGCTATGGAACAAACAAACAAGAAAGTACAGTTCATATGGGTTCCGGCACATACCGGGGTGTCAGGAAATGAAGAAGCAGATAAATTGGCAAAACAAGTTATGGCAAAAGAAAGTATTGATTTGCATATAAGATACAGTAAATCAGAATTTAAATCAATTATAAAAAGGGAAATAAAGAAAAACTGGCAAACTGATTGGGATAATGAGCAAAAGGGAAGACATTTGCATACAGTTCAACCATTGGTTGGAAGAGGAAGGAATTCAAGTGGTAGAAGGAAAGATGATTGTATTATCTCTAGGTTAAAGGAAAACGCCACCGGTTTTCCATATTCTAATATGTTCTTCCCTCAACTTAGACGAGTTGATACGTACCTCTCCGTCTCAGTGCGTGCACTTAATCGCTCTAGCGCGCAGGCGCAACTATGTTAGCGTTTAGCTTAGCCCCATTCATTCCTTAGGATCCAAACAGGGATGAATTTAGAAGCCACCAAACACTTCCATGTTTTCCCTATTTAAAGATGGTTACATGAGTAGTTACACGGTAAGTGTGGTGACACAAAATAAAACGTGGTGATTTTCTAAGCAGATAAAAAATGATAACTATAATGTATGGTGGAAGAGCACTTTGCAGCACTTCGACCTCAGCGCAGTAATATCATCGCTCAAGTGAGCACGTCGCAGCACCCGACCTCGGCGCATGATGATATTACTGCGCCGAGGTCGGCGCCGCGACGTGCTCTTCCGCCATACATTATAGTTATCATTTTTTATCTGCTTAGAAAATCACCACGTTTTATTTTGTGTCACCACACTTACTCGTGTAACTACTCATGTAACCATCTTTAAATAGGGAAAACATGGAAGTGTTTGGTGGCTTCTAAATTCATCCCTGTTTGGATCCTAAGGAATGAATGGGGCTAAGCAACGCTAACATAGTTGCGCCTGCGCGCTAGAGCGATTAAGTGCACGCACTGAGACGGAGAGGTAGGTATCAACTCGTCTAAGTTGAGGGAAGAACATATTAGAATATGGAAAACCGGTGGCGTTTTCCTTTAAGGTTGGGCCATACAGGGCTAAATTCAACACTGCAAATTATAGGGAAACATCCTTCAGGGTTGTATGAGTGTGGAAGTAGAGAGACAGTGGAGCATGTACTTATACATTGTGATAAATATTCTGAAGAGAGAAGCAGATTAATTGAAGACTTTTTGAAGGAAGGGTATAAGCAGTTTACATTAAAGGATATTTTGAATCTAATAGGAGGGAGCAGTATATTAATACAGTTTCTGAGAAGAACCAGGTTAATACAGAGAATATAGATAGATTTATTATTAATATTAATATAGTATTATAAGTAATATCAGTATTCCTATTCTCCGGGTTGAGACGGGATTGTGCTGTAGATGGAGGAGCTGAACACGCAGCAACATCGAAGGCACAAATCTTGATTGGCCTGGAGATCTGAGTCTCTGATCCAATTTCTACAGTAGATGGCGGTAATGCTCTATTAAGATAGCGACCCGCCAATAAGCTCAAAGAAGAAGAAGAAGAAGTTTAGCTCTGGAAAACATTTGACTGTAAGTAATTTACGATGTTAATCAAGTTGTTATGGAGGTTTGAATGTAACAAGTGATTTGACTGTCTTTGATGTTAAAACGAACACTGTTATTGAAGAGAACACTTGTGAATAAGAGCAAACAGTTGACTGTCATCAAACAGGATGATAGCTGGATACTATGTTTTCTTGTAATGTGTATTTACATATTGTATTTTCTATATTTTCAGTTTTACAGTAAAGGATAATCACCAAGAAAAGTACGCCTTGGGACTTTATTCTAAATGTTTGCTATCTGTCTAATGGAGCACAGTCACGTGCTATGAGGGCAGAATAAACAAAATAAATAAGGCAGACATTACATAAGATTTTCCCCGTTCTCTCGTTATCATTTCATGTGCGAATATAGCTGAAATCACAGCACTGCTGTTATCTTTAACTTGTGTGGTCTATGGTGATTTTATCAGATGAGGTCACTGTGAGGGTTTCTCGTTGAGTCACTTGCTCTCACATTGTTATTCTATTATTTCCACATAATTATACAAAGTTCATTCTCCGAACATAAACATATCAAATTTCATTAACTTAAGTTTTGTTGCTGGCTTCATTAATACATCTGCAACCATATTCTCAGTTGGACAGTACTCCAGACTAATTCTGCCCATGTTTATTACTGACCTCACAAAATGGTATTTAATGTTCACATGCTTACATCTATGTCTATACACAGGATTTTTTGCTAAGGCTATGGCACCCTGATTGTCTTCATAGACCTTAGACTCATACTTCAGGCCATCAATGTTTTGTAGCAATTGCTCCAGATTAAAGCACTCTTGTACAGTCGCAGCCAACGCCATATATTCAGCCTCACAAGTGGACAGTGCAACAGTAGGCTGCCTTTTGGTCTTCCATGAGACCAGTGGACCATTTTTGTTTAGGCTAATGCAGTAACCTGTAGTACTCCGTCTATCAGTTACATCAGCTGCCCAGTTCGCATCACTGTATGCATGTATCAGGTTCTCATTGGCACCTTTTCTATAGCACAGTTCTTGTACACGTTGCCAGGTAGATTAAGCTACCTACTGCCTCAGCATTATCAGTGTAGTTTAGTTTTTGTTCACAATTACAATTTTGCATGTCAAATCTCTCAAGAATTTTCTCAAAATACCTGTGTTGTGACATCCTAACACAATCAACACATTGCTCAAAATCACTGCCAAGAAAATGTGTCAACTTCCCCAAATCCTTCATTCTAAATTTTGACATGAGCATATCTTTTACACCATTAAGCACATTCATATCACTGGCTGCAATAATCAAGTCATCAACCCATAATATTATAAAAACTCTCTCGGTTTCTGTAACTTTGTGTAAACCACATAAATACTCATGCAACATTCTATTCCAGTTCCTGCCTGACTGTTTCAGTCCATACAGTGATTTTTCCAGTTTATACACCAGTTTTTCATTGCTTTGAGATTTTACTTCGTAACCCCCTGGCTGTTCAATATAAATTTCACATTCTATTGGTGCATGTAAATATGCTGTTTTCACATCCATCTTATGAACAATAAAATTTTCCTGTACCGCTTTTTTGAATTACCACTCTGATACTAGTCATACTGGCAGTTGGATAAAAAGTCTCATCATAGTTCACACCTCTCTCTTGACTGTACCCTTTATCAACATATTGTGCCTTGTATTTTTCTGCTCCATCACTATTCTTCTTCATCGCGTAGACCCATTTACCCCCCACTACTTCTTTACCTACAGGTAGGTTGGTCAGGGTAAAGGTCCTATTTTCCTTTAATGACTGCACCTCCTCATCCATAGCATTAACCCATTCATTTGCATTCACTGATGTTACAGCTTCTTTGTGTTTGGGGTACAGTGCATACAAGTCTGTAACAATAATCAATGTTAGTTATATCACCTTCAATACCACAAACATAATCATCTAAATAACCTGGCCTTTTCCTCTCCCTGGCAGGATGTCTCCTTTGTTCAGGTTTATCTTCATTATCTTGTGTTTGGTCATTACACACTACCGGTTCTTTTACTGTGGGCTGTTCCTGAGTACTTGGAAGATCAACATCAGGGCTTTCCCCAAATTCTTTAGGATTGCTCCTGACCCCGAAATCATCATCATCATCATCATCATCATCATCATCCGGTATAATTTCCGACTCAGCACTCCTTTTGGATACAAACTCCACTAGTCTCTGTTTCTGTATTTTCTTGCTATTAGGATAGTAGATCATGTATGCTGGACCATTCTTATCATACCCTATGAAAATACCTTTCTCACACCTTGAGTCCAACTTTCCTTTGTCATGCTTGTAAGCGTAACATGCCAACCCGAACTTCTGCATCTTAGAAATGTTAGGTTGTCTGCCTGTTAACATGAAGTAAGCTGTCTGTTTAGTGCGATTGCTGAAACATCTGTTTCTCACTACAGCAGCTGTTTGGACAGCATAGGTTCACAATATTTTTGGTAACCCACTTTCTATTAGCACTGGCACACTTTTATTAAACAAAAACAGGCACGTGCATTCATTCAGTCACTGATTAGGTCACATGACATACACTCTGTGGTTGCCTGTCCCACAACAAAACAAAAACAAGACTGGGAAAACAAATACAAATGAGAGTATAATACATATACTGTACATTAACACTTCTAGCCAGGGTGAGCAGGATTTGAAGCTGATGAAGGTGAAGGGGTAGTCGTGGCCTAATGGTTAGGGAGTTGGGCTTGTAACCTGAAGGTTTGATTCTCGCGTTTGATTCTCGCGCTGCAGGAATTGAAGGTGGGGATTGTGAATGAACAGCACTCTCTCCACCTTAAGGTGCCCTTGAGCACTTGTTAATACTTGACAATATGTCATGACTTAAGATGATGTTTCTCCATCTGCCCTGCTTATGGATCATGCTACTGCTAGGTTAGACCTTCAGTGGAGGCACGAGAAAGGGGAAATTGCTCGTGGTAGACTTGATGTGCGATTTCTTTCTGGACATAACCGCCCAGCTCCCGTGAGCCTCCCATTAATTCCAGATCTTCATAGTGAGATCGAGAGAGCATGGGATAAACCATGTTCAGCCCGCATCCATCGGTACCAGCATGCTAATTATGCTAACATCAAAGGGATGCGTGAGCATGGATATGCGTCAATGCCCCCTATCGAATAGATGCTTGCGAGCTATCTCTCGGCTGGGCTGACGTCGACATTGAAGGCTCCGGCCCTGCCATCCAAGCCATTAAAGGAGACATCTCGCCTGAATGGTAGGGCATAAGCGGCAGCAGGTCAGGCTGGTGCTGCCTTGCACACAATGTCAGTGTTGCAGGCATACCAGGCTGAGCTGCTGAAGGACTTAGACCAGGGTCAGGGGCTCTCCCCTGTAAGGATCCACCCGCTAGTACAAACAACGGAACCCAGCGACCTGGTCGAAGGTTTAATGCATGTTCGGTCTTTTAATTGCGCTTCTTAATTTATCAGGATCTAGTTTCAATTTTAGTCTAACCCTGTGCTTGATCTGACTCCAATTTCTAGTGATCATTAATTTAGACAATATTTATAATTAAACTGATCACAGATATCGATTGTACATTCATTTAGATATTTGATTATTCCGAAAATCCCATACTTTCAATTATTCGTTCATTAGGGACCAGGTATCGCATAGGAATTACACTTCAGCCGATTTTTTAGTGAATCCACGACACAAACTCGTCAGTTCTGAACTTACTCAGAGGGTGCAGAGCGGTTATAATACCTTTAAGTGAGCTGCACCTACATACTCATAACAAAAAGTGTATTTTTTAACCACGAGAGCTACACCGTGTTAAGCCAGTGGCAGTCAGAAATCCAAAGTCTCCTTCATGGTGCTCCCCATGGCTCATCCATTAGTGCTTTGGTGTGATCTGTCCTGAACGCAGATTTGCGGAAATACCCCTACCATTAATCTACTAGAAAAAATGATTTCAGAAGAGATCAGAATAAATCAAATATAACAATTTATTATTAGTCAGGTAAACGTGTTGTGCCGATTACATAATAAAACAATAAGAAGCCAATTCAAAAATAAGAAAATACATAACAACAGTTGTTCAAAGATGAATCTAAGAGTAAAATGTTTACCTGACTTCAAGAAGAAGATACATAGTATGGAACATATTAAATACCCTCCACACTACGGGCTGATCTGGCTACAAATCACCCCGACTGATTTGCAACTTACCCTTAAATACTACCAGAACAAAAGGCCCATACACATTTATTCTCTGCCCCAAAACAGATTAGATCTGTGTATGGGGGATGAGAAACCTCAGTAGGAGCTGTTCTCATGCTCCAAATGGTCACACCTGGTGTACAGTAGAGCAATGTTTATCAGATTTTGAAGGGAGACCGCCCACAACAGAAGAAATTGAGACCAGTTTACCCATCGCACCGAGACCGCACCCATCCACATTCTTCAAAAGAGCATTTATGTTTAGCAGAAGAATGAAACTCATTGAGGTTTAAAACAACTTGAGTAAATGATGGCATAAAAATAACATTATTCCTGAATTATTCCTTTAATGTTAATAAAACACCAAACACAAAGAGAAAAATCACTCTTGACTGAAAAACTTTAATACAATAAGAATCAGTCTGGTGCATCTCAGTAAATTAGAATGTCATGGAAAAGTTCATTTATTTCAGTAATTCAATTCAGATTGTGAAACTCGTGGATTAAATAAATCCAATGCACACAGACTGAAGTAGTTTAAGTCTTTGGTTATTTTAATTGTGATGATTTTGGCTCACATTTAACAAAAACCCACCAATTCACTGACAAAGATTTTTATCTTCACCCACTTTGCCCTAAATTTCGACCATCCTTTTTATATTTTGTTACCTTAAAATGCTGTCTTTATAATACGCCACTGATAGGCAGAACATAAAGCTTTAAAATGTTTAGAGAGCATAGACAGAAAAATGTTCTTATTAATTTATTTTTAGCCTTTAACATGTTGTAGAGTTCAAGGTCAACACATGTTCTTTCAGTTATTTTTCATTTAACACATGAATTGAGATGTGAATTTACACATGATTTATTTTCCTCATAACCTGTAGGTTATATATTTTTTGGGTTTGTTAAATATGTTTGTCTGATAATACGTGTTAATAAATCATGAGAAATAAACAAATACATGTCCTACCTTGCCAAAGAAAAGCAGAAACTGCAAACAAACCAACGAAAAACATTTTTGTCCCCATGTTTCCTCTCAAACGTGCTTCAGTAGGCTACTTTGGATGAATGGAGCAGCATTGCTGGACTACAGAGTCGTGACGTATCAGGAGGTGTGTGTCCCTGTCAGACACCACGTCTCAGCCGCCCACTGACCGTTGGCTGAATGTCTGATGTATGTATCCCAGCAAGCAATAGCCGTCATTTCAACGTCTCGGTTAACTATAGACCTGATATAGTCCGGCTATGTGTAACCCATTTCTAGCCCAAATAACCTTGAATTTGGTTACATGTCATTTTTTGGCAAAATAACTTGTGAGATGATATTCCATCATGTAAGAAAAGTCAACAGTGATTAATTGCAAGGTGTTTGGTTTCATTTCGTTGACATGTTCTATGTGTAGCCTCGGTTTAGCTTGTCGTCTGAGCGGCTTTGTAGCCCACTTATAGTCAAAACCAGTAGCGTGTTTAGGCACCACGCAACCCACGCAATTGCATGGGGCCCCGTGGTCCAGGGGGCTCCCCGCGGAACACGATTTTTTCCGATGGGAATCGAGAACCGGTATTTTTTTTTTGACCGGTCCGTAATTGGGTCAATACCGGACTACCGATAAGCTTCAGGACAAACAATATCGATACTTGCGTTATTTTATCTCCGTATACTTCTGTGTTAATGACACACTAATTCTAACGAATTAGAAGCTGTTCTCATGAACCGATCTGCAAGCTGATACGCGTCCCACTAAACATTGGACGTCGGATAGACGTGCAGATCATGTCTATATTGGGTCCGTCGGTCCATGACCAATTCTGGACATCTATTCGACGTCCAAACTAGGTCCTCTATTTGGACGTCTAACCATGACCCAAATTGGACGTCAGATTGACGTTCGACATTTGACCTTTGAACTGGGTATTTTTTTGGACGTCATTTGGACGTCTAGGTGCAGGAAATTTACATGATTGTATGTAATATTTTTTTTATTTACAAATATCAACATTGTTGTCATCAACATGATTGATACATATGAATACAGATTTTTTTTAAATAAACAGTCACGATTTATTATGTGTATGCCAAATAGGCCATGTTTTTTTTTGTTTGTTTTTTTACATTTTCCTGTTGAATCTAGCTGCTGAGCCAAACAAAACATAGGACTACAGTTATAGAAGTTAAGTAAAATTATATATAAAATAAGTCTAAATTTGACGTTGAAAAGACGTCCACAAACGACCACATTTGGACTATAAATAGCCCTTACACGGAAGTCCCACGGACGTCAATATATGACGTGCTGTAGACGTCGAAAAAAGACGTCGCCTGGCGTTACAAAACAACCCCTTCAGTGGACCTAAATTGGACATCCAAAAATAACATGGAAAAGACGTCACTCCGACGTCACATGGCGCAGTGGGGTCTGCCGTGAGAGGTTTGGAATGACATGCAGCCGCACCGTCTCTCTGTCCGGCGCGGGTAAAATAATTAATGCTGAAGGTGAGGTGCAATTCATATTTCTTTATTAAATAACTCACAAAATAATTTGAAAACTTTCGGTGAGCCCTGTCTCTGTCCCTCTCAAAATGCATACCACATCTCGTCTGCACTATAAGCGAGCTGCACACTGCACGGTTGACATAGGAACTGTCACAGTTTACATGCATCGTCACTAAAGTTTATAATTTGCATTTCTTTTTAAATTTGGACAGTATTAAAACCACTCAGCACTCGTGCGCTCTCCAGAGACTGTGTGCTCATGCACACTCAACAATTGCCCCATTGTAAAAAACAAAATACACAGCATGATCAAACATTTAATTATATATTTTTTAAATAAAATAAAAAAATTTAAAAAGTTCTCCCTCCCACAAGAGTGACCTAAGATGGGAATTCACCCCATTTTCTAGAATTAAATTCAGGCCCTGAATGAATGTCTGTAAAAATCCTGATTGGAGTATCACTGTAAATAATTATACATGTTAAAAAGAAGCCCTTGACTCCATTTGGCTTAAATGTTGATTTTGATCTGAGTTGTTTTCTGTAAATTTATCTTGGATAGTAATCTTTATTTATATTTATATTTTGTTTGTATAGATTATTTTTCATGTTGGAGTCTAATTGTTAATTATTGAATGATTTGGATTATATTATGTTCAGCTGTGTATAATTATCATCATTATTTATACTGGTCTCCATGTTTATGAAGCTATACCTTGAAAAAGGCTACTAGCCGAAACGTTGGTTAATAATTGTGCTTAAGTGAGTGTGCAGTTGTTCTCCAATTTATTTAAAAAGAAGCCTTTTATCATGCAGATAAAAACAGAGATTAAAAAAGTCCCTCTAAACAACTCGTTCTCATCAATCTGCCTATAAATAACACGGCTTTACACTTTCCAATTGCGTATAATGCATACGCCAAATGCCAATTTTGCGTGCATATGATACGCCAATCCTTCCCACCAACTTCGGTGGAGAGCAGATGCGTCCGAATACCACGCAGCATCTTCAGAGGCAGGGGACCTCACCAGCGAGGCTCGGTTCGCCCGGGTCACCTGATGCGCGTGCAAACAGGTAAGTAAGGGCAAAAATCTTTTCCTTTTCAATGAGATCATTATTTTAATTAATTCAGTCTTTCTGCGTTGCATGCGGTCATGTGTTACAATGGAAGCGTATGCATTCAAATGAGTTGTTAGTAGAACAGTGGGCTGCTCAGTTAGCACAGCTGGTAACCTGCCATTACATTAGCCTAAGCTAACTTCTAACTGTTGCAGTTTGAAATAAATAAATAAATAAATAAAGCTGTTTTAAATCATGTTGTGACATGGGTCTTCAGCTTTTAGACGTGGTTGATGACAGCTCTACAAATCAGCCAACCCAGTATTGCGTGATAAGCGCGTGACCATGCAAAAAGTCCACACATTTACCATATTTTTACCATCGTAACTATGTTTACTGTCTACTCTTTGTATTTAAAGAACAGTAACACCGCTTCTACCATGTTTTTACTGCATATTTGTAGTTAAAGCACAGTAACACAACACTTAAAATGGTTTTACCACAGTAACCATAGTTTTACTGTGGTATTTGTAGTTAAAGCAGTAATTGTACTGAAGTAACTGTAATTCAATATTTTTTTTCTGTCTTGCAGTTGCGTCAGATCACATACTCCAGCAGCTCTTTTAAGAAGTCATCTCTTGTAAAAGCCATCACTTGTTCCTATTTTTCCAAACTATAATCCATAATTCATTTACACATAGTTTTGCTTTCTCTCTCTCTCTCTTTCTGTGCATCGTGACATTTTTAAATCTCATAATTTTGACCAATTCTTTCAGAAAGCTGCTAGAATGAACAGGGAACTTGAACTCGAAGCTCCTAATGCTGATCTTGAAGAAGCTGCCAAGGAGGCTGAACAAGTCCTTCAATGATTCAACTCTTCACAGTAATGTTGAAGACATTTAGCTTTAACTGATTTGCTTTAATGAACGCATCCTTATTTTATGTGTTAATAATAACTTTCCTCACAGATCATTTTTAACATATTGTCTCAACATGTATATATTGTTTCAGCTGAAAGGGAAGACCAAAGGGAGGCCTGCCTTTGGATGTGATTTTGGCCGTATTGTGCGTTTACGGAGAAGACCAAAAGCTGCAAAGGCAAATGGTATGTCTGTGTTGGTCTGAGCACCTTGACTGAACTGTACTGCAGATACATTTTGCACAGCATTTGATGATTCTTAAACTTTGCTTTACATATCCCACGGCCCCATCAGAAAGAACCCCCAACAAAGTGTTGTGTCGAAGTAGTAATAATTCATACAATTTAACAAGTCAGCAAATTCATATGATATTGAACAAGCGTACTCGTACAAAATTTTACGACTTTTACTCCTAATTCTGTCATTGGCCATTGCCTCAACTTTCATGCAAATTGTGCCCATTGTAAGTAGTCAGACTGTTTATATCATAAAGTTTATATTAAGTCAATTGTATTCTTTATTAACCTTAACAGATTTGCAGAGTCTCTTCCCGTTCTAACAGTATATGATATCTGTCCACATCTCACAGTCTGCCTTTCTTTCCATGTTGATTTTTATTGAACGCATCTGTCTATGCTCAAGCTCTTTAAAGTCTGGTGGATTTTGATTGGCTGTCAATGTTTTTATTGTTCATCATCTGGAAAAATTTGTTCTGAAAGAGATTCCAATGATATTGACCCTCTGTGTCATTAAATGTTAAATAGCTGCGGTGTGTACTCATCCTTGGTGTGAAGAGACCTTTAAACTGCTTATAATACCGTCAGCATGTAATCATATTTAAATAATTCATATTAGCTTGCTATTGAAGAATACAGCTTTTTCTAATTCTGTTTTCTTCTCATTCTGTTAAACTTACACACAAAATTCTGCCTATTTCTCTTCATCTTATTCCTTTACTCCCTCACTTACTCACACATTCTTTTATACTCTGTTGTAAACTGAGAGTTTGCATGATGGCCTTTTCTCAGACTCTGAATCTGATATGTACAGATGAACTCAGGAGCCCGCTAGAGTAGCCAGGGAACTTGAGCTTCAAGTTTACTATTATAACTGCTTAATTTATGATTAAACAACAGTAATAATTAAACATGGGGTCAGTATATATTTTCTTGTTTTACAGCTGAAGACCAAAAACGCAAAGAAAATCAGTCACAGCAAGCCGGTCAAACCAGTCCTGATGAATGAGGCATGAACATGGCCTACTTGTGCCCAAACAGAAAAGACAGAGAGATGAAAAGTTGCACATTTCCATTGGTATGTCTGTATTCAAGCAATGCAGTTATATGTGGTACAGCATTTGATGTTCTCTCAAAAGACTCTTCAAGTCACCAGTTGTCATTTTTCAAATACACATCTTTTTTTAGCTCCTAGAATGAGAAAATCAGCTGTGCATCATCTCTGCACTGTAAAAAAAAAAAACGTAGTTTTTACAAAATAATTCTGGCAGCTGTGGTTGCCAGAATAATTTTGTAAAAAATACAGAAAAAACTGTAAACACATTTACAGAACAAAACTGTAAAATGTACAGTATAAAACTGTAATTTACAAACAGGGAAATTTGAATGTAAACCACTACATTCAACAACACACATTGCTATTAAAATCTGTTTTGTGCCTTTAATATTCTGACAACCACCATAATAATGCAGGTGGTAAAAGAGAAAGCCACGTGAATGAATCAAAGCTCATCACAAGTAGCTTCACCACAAGCAGAAGTATATACTAATATATAGAAGGTGCACAGAGTCATTCATGCAAACACAAAACACCATCGTGGTATTTAAATAATGCAATAAACTTTCATTAAACAACAGAAGATGTAGCATAAAGCCCAAATGCACATAACTGATAACAAAAACTATTAAAAAACATGATTATTTAAACAAAATACTTTCAAATGTGGAGTGTCACGCAGGGAATTCTGGGAATATCAGTTTACAGTTTTTGACTGTAAATTATACATTGATTTGTTATTTTTACTTCTAAAAACTGTACAATTAACAGCATTTTGCTGTAAAATTACATGAAATGTCTGGTTAGATCTTTTACAGTTTTTTCCCTGTATATAGTACAGGAACTCGCTGTTAACATATTAACAGTTTTTTTCAGTAGTGTTTTTACTAAATTTTACAGTTAAAATTACACTTATTTTTTACAGTGTGGGATTTGGGCAGGAAATGACTGAATATGGTGAGTACTGACACCTGTATTCACCAACACTATTTCTCTGGAGTTATTGTTGACTTATTGATTTATCTGTTTGTTTGAAGGAGGATGAAGCCAGTTGATGAAGATGTCAATTCAATGGCCACCAAGTGCTGCACTGCTGCCTGAACCCATCAGATATCTGCTGTGAAGACTGCATTCACGAACAGCTCTACTGTGACAGTGCAGATGTTACGGCCCATAAAAGTAAACTTCACAACTGAACAACTGCAAGATAGCGGTGGAGGGATTCTTTTGGCCCATACCTCCAACAACCTCCAACAAGAATCAATGGTAAGTCCAGTGCAACAATTATGCACTGCACTCTATCACTTACAATGACTGGACGCTGACTCACTATTATTCTGCACCCTGACATTCTGTTTGCACTAATTCATACCGTACTGCACTGCAAAGGTATATGTGTACTGTGATTATTGTGTTTAATCAGAATAATCAATTGTGTTATTGTTTTCATTTCATGCTCTCTGTATAGTATAATATTTACCATATGTTGTTCTCTATCTGTATTGAGTCCCTTATATGTGTGTGTTGCATATATATTCAATACTTTTTTTTTTCTTTATCAACTTTTTGTTGTTTTTATATATTCAATACTTTTCATCCATAATGTCATGCTGCAGTTTGCACAAAAAACTTTCACCACTTGCGTTCATGGTATTGTGATAATAAAGTGATTTGATTTGAATTGGTCACATGTCTTTTGTTTGTCAGTTGTACTGTAGGGTGCTGGATAACAATTACAAATTGTTTATGACATGGAAGAAGTTTATGATAGGGACATGGATAAGCAAGCAAGAGGAAGAAAACCAGGAGAGCTCTGATGAAGAGAATGAAACTGAATGTGATTCTATGATGCTCAGGACGTTTCACCATGCATGCATTTGGGTGGCTTCATCTGATTAAAATAACATGGTTTTAACATAACCCATTTTTATTTCTCTTGAATATGATTTGTCTTTATATGCTACTTTAGCTGTCTTTATGATGTATCCTCCAGTAAAGTATTGCACATGGTGTTGGATAATAAAGTATGGTGAATATTCTGTACTAGGTCTGCGCCGAGGGTCTGGGCCGTGACTTTTGTCGCCTGTAAGGCAAAGTCAGTCGCCATGCGCAATAAGTAATAAGCATGGTAAATGTGCATAATATTGCCTTTAAAAATGAAAAATGTGTTTGAAAATGGAAGAATGCACTCCAAAAACAATTTTGGAGCGAGTTTGCCTTTAATTTTACTAGAAAATATACAGTAAAATTACATGAAAATTAATATAGAAATAGTCAGGGTCACTGTGAACAGGAATCATTTCAAAGAATGAGCAAACCTATAAAGGAAGGATTTTTTTGTGTGTTTGAAAATGGGTAATAGTGCAAGTGCAAGAATGCACTTTTACGCTTGGCGTGTTTACCATTAATTTTCTCCAAAACCATACAGTAGAAAGACTTAAAAAGAATAGTCATGATCACTGTGAACAGCAATCAATTAAAAGAACGAGCAAACCTATAAATTAAAAATGTTTATGAGGGTTTGAAAATGGGACATGATGTGAAAGTTCTTATGTACTTACAGGTGCTGGTCATATAATTAGAATATCATCAAAAAGTTTATTTATTTCACTAATTCCATTCAAAAAGTGAAACTTGTATATTATATTAATTCATTACACACAGACTGATATATTTCAAATGTTTATTTCTTTTAATTTTGATGATTAGAGCTTACGGCTCATGAAAGTCAAAAATCAGTATCTCCGATGGCGCTCATTGCAATGGATTTTAATTCATAATCATTCGGAGCATTTTCCCTGCTGGCGTTCACATCAATCCGCAAGTCGTTCTTAAGCTATTTTAATTCAGTTCGATGTAAAAACAATAGGCTAAATACGTCTTGCATCCTTTAATGTTAGCGAACATTGCAAATAAATTGGTTGTAAAACGGTATCCACTCACGTTTAACTTTTTGTCTGGTGGTTACGGTCAGAAAGAAAAAAAAAAGAATCACATTACTAGATGTTATAGACTAGCCAATGATCACTAGATTTTATACAGATGTTACTATAATGATTCTGTAGCCAGTTTTCTAAGTTTCACACTCTGGAGCAGAGCGGCAATCCACCTGTCACTCAAGTGGCCACGCCCTTAATTATGCAGAACTTTAAGGCTTAATATAATTTAAACGGATGAGTTATAAAAAAAAAAAAAAAATCACCCCTCACAGTTGTCACGAAGGGCAAAATTAGCTATATAGACCAAAACCACTTTTTGTACCAGGCTGTAAACATGTTTTTTTCTGCTGTAAAGTTGGGCATTTTAACATGGGGAGTCTATGGGACTGACTCTCTTTTGGAGCCAGCCTCCAGCGGCCAGTCGATGAATTGCAGATTTAGTCACTTCCGTGTTGGTTTCAAGAGAGAGAGCGGGAGGTTGCCGCTTGGTGCCGAGGCTTCGAAACAATTCGACACCCGTCTCTACGGTCACACCTAGAGGTCACTTTCAGGTATTGCTCTGAAACAGCATTGACAACGAATCAGTTAAGCGAATTGACGAATTATAACATATATGTTGCGCTTGTTATTTCATCCTGTGGGTTGGTGGAGTGGTTAGTGTGCACGATTGGCATGTTGTCAGAATCTGTCAGTTTAGATGCAAATCCCTGGTGAAGTTGCCTATGTATATGATTATAATAAATATTTAAAAGTTGTGTTTTTAGTTTATCTTTTCTTGTAATATCATAGGCTATAGATTGTGACATAACTCAGAGTTTTAGTCTGTGAAGATAAAAATATACACTTACAATCTAAATGTAAATACAAATGAAAGATTTTAAATTCTAATGAGTTCTAATGAGCCAAACAAACTAGCTCTGTGCTGAATCATAATAAAACACACTTTGTTTTGAAGCAAAACATGCAAATACAGTACATTAGTGCATGGCAAATCAAATAAAAACTGACAGTACAATATCTTTTTCACACGGAATTTGTCCATTTAATACATTTTGGAAATTAAATAATGATATTGACTGTTCTGAGAACTCATGGTAAGTTTGTCACAGTTTAAAATTAAAATGCTGAATCGAGTGTTATTAATTATCGCAAGTATTTGTTGCATTAATTTATCAAGAAAACTGAATACTAAAAGTAGGTTATTGTTGAACTGAATTAAAATAATGTATAAAGAAAGTTTAACAATCAAAAGACGCCACCTAGTGGTTTTATCACAACCAGTTTCTTTCAGAAACTAACCCATAACCATAAAACAAGGCTCTTGTCAAAAGAAGCATGATAAATGTAAATATGATTAGCTGCAACTACCAGATAATGTTAGTAATGTTCTGACGTGCTTCCAGTAACACAGGTTATAATTTCCACAACATGTAAAAAGTGCTTTATGATTAGTAAGTTACTTTAGGTTACAGCTCAACAGCTAAAGCTGTGGAAATAATGTTGCAGATACATGAACCACTTAGGATCCTCTCAGATCACGTGACCTTTTTCCATTTGTAAGGATTCAGGAAATATTACAGAGAGAGAAATGAACCGCTGTTCAGATTCTAGTTGGTTCAGGTGTGTTTGATCAGGACCAGGGGCACCCCTGTTGCTGTTGTAGATTAATAGTGGAGCTAAGTGAGGGCTTCCCATGTAGGGCCAGCACTAAGGGGCCAACGTTTTGCCAATGAGTAAAATCTCAGAGGCCCTGCGCTGGCAGCCCGCTGGGGGCCCTTAGGCTATCCCTAAGTGGGCCCGTAAAGGGCCAGTGCAGGCTTGTTTGCAGGGTAGGCTCTAAAATGAAACTAATACAGCTTGATGAATATGCTAATTAGTCCATGTTGTCATCTAGTGACATTCAGCGATTTTCAAGCAGGCTTTTGCTAATTTTCATTGAAGGCATTTGGCAACACTGCAGACAACCTCATGGTTTTGTCTTTCTCTTGCAGCCAAAGAACTCAGTCTGAACTGCTTCTGTCACAGTGGTCACGTCTTGCAAGTACTATTCTCCATTGCAATAGCTTTTATTTCAAGATACCGCAGTAATCATGCAAGAGTTTATAGACCGTATGAGATGTAAATAGCGACCATGGCATGGAGGATTTAAAATTTTATTATTAACTGTCAGCTAATTTTGGACAGAGAATGGTTAACATTCATGCCATGCTGAACCAAAATCAAGTGGAAATATAACTTTTCGAACCGTTCTTTGAACTGTTCGCCCAACGCTGGAAAAGCGGCTAAAGCTTTTCTCATTGTTCTTATCAAAAGTCATGTCTTTTAAAAAGCATGTTGTTATTATTTTAAAGAAATGGTTGGTTACATTCAAATAATTGATATTTGTGACAAAAAACAAAACAAAAAAAAAAAATCATTGAGGCACACAATTTTTCTAAAACCCCAAGCAGTTTTTTTTTTTTTTTTCATTTTAATGGAAAACCAAACATCAAGTGTAGGCTATTATTTTGTATGATGTCATTTTTGAAACAATTAGATAAATGATAAACCAAACAAAAATTAGAAAAACTGTGGTTTTGTGTTGTGTTTGGGTCCATTTTGACCCGAAAGTCAAGTCAAGTCACCTTTATTTATGTAGCGCTTTTACAATACAGATTGTGTCAAAGCACTTAACAGTATCAAATTAGAGGATAGAGTGTCAGTAATGTATAATGATAAGATTAAACACTCAATTTTCAATTTTCATTTAAAGGCATTTCATTATTGAATTCAGAGATGTCATTGTCTAGCTCAGTTTAGTTTAAATAGTATCTGTGCAATCAAATCGGCGATAATCGCTAGAAATTAAGTGTCCCCAACTGAGCAAGCCAGAGGCGGCAAGGAACCAAAACTCCCTCTGAGACAGAATGGAGAAAAAACCTTGGGAGAAACCAGGCTCAGTCGGGGGGCCAGTTCTCCTCTGACCAGACGAAACCCGCAGTTCAATTCCAACCGCAGCCATGTCAGAAAGCCATGTTAGAAAGTGAATTGTAGTTTTATTTATGAAATTATACTGTGAATGTGTTTTTCCTATTAGTTATATATTATTATTATTATTATTTTTCTTCCCACTGGGGCTGCATTTTGTTTATTAACATAATTTGCGTATACACAATTCTGAAATTGAAGTAAAATAACAAACTATTAATATCTTAATGTTTTCAAAGGTTCATAGACCAAATACTCAATTTTAAAAGAAAAGAAAAATAAAGAAGAAAGCTTTTAATTTGCAGCAACAGTTTGATGGATAATTTGCTTAATGATAAAATGTCAATGTTAGAGTCCATTTTCATGCATTTTATACATATAAATGTCCTGAGGATAGAAACAGCACTCATTTGGTGGATTGAATCAGCGTATTTAATTTAATGTAAAATTTACTCTATTTCATTATTTATTTTATTTTATTTTTTAACTTGGAACAAAGTTCTTGAATATTACATTGCATATTAATATTATTTAAATATTTTAAGTATTAATTGAATAATTCATATTTAATATTTACTGTCTGGTTCTTGGACTGGCAGGTTTTTGTCTGGATCTGGGTCACTAGTTTTGAGCAGGAACTCTAAACTACTAAGAGAAATAAACAAATAAATGTCTGTGGATGAATGGAGCAGCATCCCTTACTGTACTAGTCATAGTTTATAATTTCATAATTCCATATAGTATGGCAAGCCATTTTAGCATTTAAAACTTTGGTTTGATTATCCATAAAATATATTTCAGATAGTTACAACTGTATTTCGTGAACATTCACAAAACATTTTATCTTACCACTAAGAGTTTTCCTAAGTAGCAGTTAAAGTTTTTAGCTAAGAGTTTTCTCTTAAAACCTATTCACAAAGCTGCTGAGACAACCTTTTAGTAAGGAATAGAGAGAAGTCTTAAGTAAGGGGGCGGGGTTGACCTCGTTGCTATGGATGATGTCGGCATGCTTACTAACTATGCACACAGTGATTGGCTGATAGTCTCTCTCAGAGATTTACTCATAGAAATATTGCAGAGCGCAATGTTATGTTGCCATATTCAAATAAATGTTTAAAAATAAAATGTTAATTGCCACATTCAAATAAAGATTTTAAAATGCAGGCTAAAGTGTCACTAATTAAACAAGTATATGTTCAGCTAAATGTCAGCCTCTTGCATGCATGCTTCTCGTAGCGGATATGCATATAAACAGCTTTTAATTAACAGAGTAGAAAAATCATGACTGAAGAACAGTTGTTACTTCTTGCCCAACTGGTTAATGAATAGAATATAATCAAAGGAAAATTTTGAGTTGGGATAAACTCCAAACCCTAAAGGTGATACCTTTTTAAAAGCTCATTGGTCAAATGTTTCTAAAATGTTTATATTCTGAGGCAGATTGCTGGCAACAGATATTTTAGGATAGTTGTGAGTTGGTCTTAGTGACTTAGGAGTCCTCTTCACTACTCCTAACGTTTCACAGATTTAGGAGCTAGTTTTAGTGCTGAAACACTTTGTGAAATACTCTTAGAGTATAAATTTAGGACTGACACACCCACTATTTTAAGATGTTCTCCTAAATCGGCAAGTTAGCCTTAAGATGTTTTGTGAATACGGCCCCAGAATCGAATCTGCTGTTGTGTGACAAAAGACAAAATTTACTCAGCTCCTCCCCCACACCAGAGCTCCTCCCCTGCCTAATGCATACTGCTAATGCTAACAACAGTAGTCCGCTTTTGTTGTCATGGAGAGAAAAGCTACTGGATGAATTACTTCAGGTGTATATAATATAAATAATATCTGGATGCATTCATATGGTAAAAGGTCTCCCGAATGCTTGTATGTAGAGTTTAGCTCCAACCCTAATCAAACACACCTGAAGCAGCTAATCAAGCTCTTATACTTGAAACTTTCATGCATGTGTGATGAGGCAAGTTGGAGCTAAACTGCAGGACACCGGTCTTCCAGGACCAAGTGTGGTGACCCCTGTTCTATAGTATTATGCGTACACACCACCCCCCAGCGCTACTAAATCTGCTTCTGGTGGCACCATCTGTAGAACTTAGTGGCGCTGGTGCCATTGCTTTCAAATGCTAGTCTGGAGCCCTGGTGTTAGTAGTCTTACCACCAGCACAGCAACAGTTTGCACCAACCACAAATAATAAAAATAGCTGCAACCACCACTAAAACAATACCAAATTCACTGTGAATTTTTTTATTATTATATATTTGGAAAACACATATGAAGGACAATGGAAGTGTACACCAAAAACATGAAAAATAGTTAAAAAAATAATAAAATGAAAACAACAATAATTGAAAAAGATTACAAGGTAAAAAAAGTTTAACTGGCATTTACATGTACTGATGAAATTGATTAGTACATTATATTGTGTGTAGATTAAGTGTTCTCTGCATACCTTACATCACTTTTACACGTGCACCAGCTATATTTTGAATTACTTGGGTATAAGGCAGTTTAAAATTAACCAAAAATGCAGGAACTTTATTATACAGTTATTAGACAAAATGGCAGAAGACAACCGTTTCCAAGGTAGGATTGGTTAATGAAATGTTTAAGGTGGGGCTTAACTAGTCACATTCACTGTAAAAAAAATTCAGACCTCCCAACTCAAA
This sequence comes from Onychostoma macrolepis, assembly GCF_012432095.1. Classification (NCBI taxonomy): domain Eukaryota; kingdom Metazoa; phylum Chordata; class Actinopteri; order Cypriniformes; family Cyprinidae; genus Onychostoma; species Onychostoma macrolepis. The sequence continues at coordinate 6,090,741 of NC_081176.1, read as the reverse complement.
ATTTTCTTGTGACTGATTATATCTAAATTTTTCCATTGGCCCAATTGAATTTCTGTTAACTGAATTTTATCAACAGTCGGTTAACATTGGCTCAGTGAGAAATAATATGTTGAGCCAATGGAACAATTTTTATGTAATCAGTCACTAGACAATTTTGAGTTGGGAGGTCTGATTTTTTTTACAGTGAATGTGACTAGTCAAAATTCCTTCATAGATATCTAAACTGTGCATGCAAAACACCTTTGTTAAGCCCCATCTTAAACATTTCATTAACCAATCCTACCTTGGAAACGGTTGTCTTCTGCCATTTTGTCTAATAACTGTATAATAAAGTTCCTGCATCTTTGGCTAATTTAAACTGCCTTTAATTTAAAACAGATATCTTTAAATGATTTTTGACTAGGAGGAATTTTGGTTCAAGATATATCTTATTAAGTTTTGCTTAGTCAAAACAAACAAAAAAGTTCCAAGATATGTACTCTTTTAGGCTAATTTGACTAGTAATAAATAAATTTCAGATAGCTAATAATAATCTTTAAAAATGTTGAATTAAAGATATCTTAAATTTTAATTATGACTAGTTAGAGATATCTCAAATTACAATTTTTACTAGTGGTGATTCAGTTGGAGATATTTCTAGTTTAATTTTAACTAGTAAAATTGTAATTTGAGGTAACTAATTAGAATTATGCCTGGTGTAAAATCAGTTTTAGATATCTGTAATTACAATTTCTACTACTAAAAACTCATTAGTGGATATCAGAAAATTTTTCCAATAGAAGCCAAAAATTGTATTTTTAATGGGATGACCAAAATATACTTTGTGGCAAACAAACTCTTATGTAAAAATAAATAAATAAAATAAATAAGTAAATCAAATTGCCACTATAACCAGTAGATGGAAGCAGAGGAGAACTTACTGGCTTATTAATAATTAGTTTCTACTTTTGCTTGCTTGAAATGATAAATTTCAATATTATTCAAAATCATCAAGAAATCAGATTTAGTCACTTCCGTGTTGGTTTCAAGAGAGAGCGGGAGGTTGCCGCTTGGTGCCGAGGCTTCGAAACAATTCGACACCCGTCTCTACGGTCACACCTAGAGGTCACTTTCAGGTATTGCTCTGAAACAGCATTGACAACGAATCAGTTAAGCGAATTGACGAATTATAACATATATGTTGCGCTTGTTATTTCATCCTGTGGGTTGGTGGAGTGGTTAGTGTGCACGATTGGCATGTTGTCAGAATCTGTCAGTTTAGATGCAAATCCCTGGTGAAGTTGCCTATGTATATGATTATAATAAATATTTAAAAGTTGTGTTTTTAGTTTATCTTTTCTTGTAATATCATAGGCTATAGATTGTGACATAACTCAGAGTTTTAGTCTGTAAAGATAAAAATATATGCTTACAATCTAAATGTAAATACAAATTAAAGATTTGAAATTCTAATGAGTTCTAATGAGCCAAACAAACTAGTTCTGTGCTGAATCATAATAAAACACACTTTGTTCTGAAGCAAAACATGCAACTACAGTACATTAGTGCATGGCAAATCAAATAAAAACTGACAGTACAATATCTTTTTCACACGGAATTTGTCCATTTAATACATTTTGGAAATTAAAATAATGATATTGACTGTCCTGAGAACTCATGGTAAGTTTGTCACAGTTTAATATTAAAATGCTGAATCGAGTGTTATTAATTATCACAAGTATTTGTTGCATTAATTTATCAAGAAAACTGAATACTAAAAGTAGGTTATTGTTGAACTGAATTAAAATAATGTATAAAGAAAGTTTAACAATCAAAAGACGCCACCTAGTGGTTTTATCACAACCGGTTTCTTTCAGAAACTAACCCATAACCATAAACCAAGGCTCTTGTCAAAAGAAGCATGATAAATGTAAATATGATTAGCTGCAACTACCAGATAATGTTAGTAATGTTCTGACGTGCTTCCAGTAACACAGGTTATTATTTCCACAACATGTAAAAAGTGCTTTATGATTAGTAAGTTACTTTAGGTTACAGCTCAACAGCTAAAGCTGAAGTGGAAATAATGTTGCAGATACATGAACCACTTGGGATCCTCTCAGATCACGTGACCTTTTTCCATCTGTAAGGATTCAGGAAATATTACAGAGAGAGAAATGAACCGCTGTTCAGATTGTAATTAGTTGGTTGAGGTGTGTTTGATCAGGACCAGGGCACCCCTGTTGATATTGTAGATTAATAGTGGAGCTAAGTGAGGGCTTCCCATGTAGGGCCAGCACTAAGGGGCCAACGTTTTGCCAATGAGCAAAATCTCAGAGGCCCTGCACTGGCAGCCCTCTGGGGGCCCTTAGGCTATCCTAAGTGGGCCCGTAAAGGGCCAGTGCAGGCTTGTTTGCAGGGTAGGCTCTAAAATGAAACTAATACAGCTTGATGAATATGCTAATTAGTCCATGTTGTCATCTAGTGACATTCAGCGATTTTCAAGCAGGCTTTTGCTAATTTTCATTTAAGACATTTGGCAACACTGCAGACAACCTCATGGTTTTGTCTTTCTCTTGCAGCCAAAGAACTCAGTCTGAACTGCTTCTGTCACAGTGGTCACGTCTTGCAAGTACTATTCTCCATTGCAATAGCTTTTATTTCAAGATACCGCAGTAATCATGCAAGAGTTTATAGACCGTATGAGATGTAAATAGCGACCATGGCATGGAGGATTTAAAATTTTATTATTAACTGTCAGCTAATTTTGGACAGAGAATGGTTAACATTCATGCCATGCTGAACCAAAATCAAGTGGAAATATAACTTTTTCGAACCGTTCTTTGAACTGTTCGGCCCAACGCTGGAAAAGCGGCTAAAGCTTTTTTCTCATTGTTCTTATCAAAAGTCATGTCTTTTAAAAAAGCATGTTGTTATTATTTTAAAGAAATGGTTGGTTACATTCAAATAATTGATATTTGTGACAAAAAAAAACAAAACAAAAAAAAAATCATTGGAGGCACACAATTTTTCTAAAAACCCCAAGCAGTTTTTTTTTTTTTTTTTTTTTCATTTTAATGGAAAACCAAACATCAAGTGTAGGCTATTATTTTGTATGATGTCATTTTTGAAACAATTAGATAAATGATAAACCAAACAAAAATTAGAAAAACTGTGGTTTTGTGTTGTGTTTGGGTCCATTTTGACCGAAAGTCAAGTCAAGTCACCTTTATTTATGTAGCGCTTTTACAATACAGATTGTGTCAAAGCACTTAACAGTATCAAATTAGAGGATAGAGTGTCAGTAATGTATAATGATAAGATTAAACACTCAATTTTCAATTTTCATTTAAAGGCATTTCATTATTGAATTCAGAGATGTCATTGTCTAGCTCAGTTTAGTTTAAATAGTATCTGTGCAATCAAATCGGCGATAATCGCTAGAAATTAAGTGTCCTAACTGAGCAAGCCAGAGGCGGCAAGGAACCAAAACTCCTCTGAGACAGAATGGAGAAAAACCTTGGGAGAAACCAGGCTCAGTCGGGGCCAGTTCTCCTCTGACCAGACGAAACCCGCAGTTCAATTCCAACCGCAGCCATGTCAGAAAGCCATGTTAGAAAGTGAATTGTAGTTTTATTTATGAAATTATACTGTGAATGTGTTTTTCCTATTAGTTATATATTATTATTATTATTATTTTTCTTCCCACTGGGGCTGCATTTTGTTTATTAACATAATTTGCGTATACACAATTCTGAAATTGAAGTAAAATAACAAACTATTAATATCTTAATGTTTTCAAAGGTTCATAGACCAAATACTCAATTTTAAAAGAAAAGAAAAATAAAGAAGAAAGCTTTTAATTTGCAGCAACAGTTTGATGGATAATTTGCTTAATGATAAAATGTCAATGTTAGAGTCCATTTTCATGCATTTTTATACATATAAATGTCCTGAGGATAGAAACAGCACTCATTTGGTGGATTGAATCAGCGTATTTAATTTAATGTAAAATTTACTCTATTTCATTATTTATTTATTTTATTTTTTTTAACTTGGAACAAAGTTCTTGAATATTACATTGCATATTAATATTATTTAAATATTTTAAGTATTAATTGAATAATTCATATTTAATATTTACTGTCTGGTTCTTGGACTGGCAGGTTTTTGTCTGGATCTGGGTCACTAGTTTTGAGCAGGGAACTCTAAACTACTAAGAGAAATAAACAAATAAATGTCTGTGGATGAATGGAGCAGCATCCCTTACTGTACTAGTCATAGTTTATAATTTCATAATTCCATATAGTATGGCAAGCCATTTTAGCATTTAAAACTTTGGTTTGATTATCCATAAAAATATATTTCAGATAGTTACAACTGTATTTCGGCGAACATTCACAAAACATTTTATCTTACCACTAAGAGTTTTCCTAAGTAGCAGTTAAAGTTTTTAGCTAAGAGTTTTCTCTTAAAACCTATTCACAAAGCTGCTGAGACAACCTTTTAGTAAGGAATAGAGAGAAGTCTTAAGTAAGGGGGCGGGGTTGACCTCGTTGCTATGGATGATGTCGGCATGCTTACTAACTATGCACACAGTGATTGGCTGATAGTCTCTGTCAGAGATTTATTCATAGAAATATTGCAGAGCGCAATATTATGTTGCCGTATTCAAATACAGGTTTAAAAATAAAAAGTTAATTGCCACATTCAAATAAAGATTTTAAAATGCAGGCTAAAGTGTCACTAATTAAACAAATATGTTCAGCTAAATGTCAGCCTCTTGCATGCATGCTTCTCGTAGCGGATATGCATATAAACAGCTTTTAATTAACAGAGTAGAAAAATCATGACTGAAGAACAGTTGTTACTTCTTGCCCAACTGGTTAATGAATAGAATATAATCAAAGGAAAATTTTGAGTTGGGATAACCTCCAAACCCTGAAGGTGATACCTATTTAAAAGCTCATTGGTCAAATGTTTCTAAAATGTTTATATTCTGAGGCAGATTGCTGGCAACAGACATTTTAGGATAGTTGTGAGTTGGTCTTAGTGACTTAGGAGTCCTCTTCACTACTCCTAACGTTTCACAGATTTAGGAGCTAGTTTTAGTGCTGAAACACTTTGTGAAATACTCTTAGAGTATAAATTTAGGACTGACACACCCACTATTTTAAGATTTTCTCCTAAATCAGCAAGTTAGCCTTAAGATGTTTTGTGAATACGGCCCCAGAATCGAATCTGCTGTTGTGTGACAAAAGACAAAATTTACTCAGCTCCTCCCCACACCAGAGCTCCTCCCTGCCTAATGCATACTGCTAATGCTAACAACAGTAGTCCGCTTTTGTTGTCATGGAGAGAAAAGCTACTGGATGAATTACTTCAGGTGTATATAATATAAATAATATCTGGATGCATTCATATGGTAAAAGGTCTCCGAATGCTTGTATGTAGAGTTTAGCTCAACCCTAATCAAACACACCTGAAGCAGCTAATCAAGCTCTTATACTTGAAACTTTCATGCATGTGTGATGAGGCAAGTTGGAGCTAAACTGCAGGACACCGGTCTTCCAGGACCAAGTGTGGTGACCCCTGTTCTATAGTATTATGCGTACACACCACCCCCAGCGCTACTAAATCTGCTTCTGGTGGCACCATCTGTAGAACTTAGTGGCGCTGGTGCCATTGCTTTCAAATGCTAGTCTGGAGCCCTGGTGTTAGTAGTCTTACCACCAGCACAGCAACAGTTTGCACCAACCACAAATAATAAAAATAGCTGCAACCACCACTAAAACAATACCAAATTCACTGTGAATTTTTATTATTATATATTTGGAAAACACATATGAAGGACAATGGAAGTGTACACCAAAAACATGAAAAATAGTTAAAAATAATAAAATGAAAACAACAATAATTGAAAAGATTACAAGGTAAAAAGTTTAACTGGCATTTACATGTACTGATGAAATTGATTAGTACATTATATTGTGTGTAGATTAAGTGTTCTCTGCATACCTTACATCACTTTTACACGTGCACCAGCTATATTTTGAATTACTTGGGTATAAAGCAGTTTAAAATTAACCAAAGATGCAGGAACTTTATTATACAGTTATTAGACAAAATGGCAGAAGACAACCGTTTCCAAGGTAGGATTGGTTAATGAAATGTTTAAGGTGGGGCTTAACTAGTCACATTCACTGTAAAAAATTCAGACCTCCCAACTCAAAATTTTCTTGTGACTGATTATATCTAAATTTTTCCATTGGCCCAATTGAATTTCTGTTAACTGAATTTTATCAACAGTCGGTTAACATTGGCTCAGTGAGAAATAATATGTTGAGCCAATGGAACAATTTTTATGTAATCAGTCACTAGACAATTTTGAGTTGGGAGGTCTGATTTTTTTTTACAGTGAATGTGACTAGTCAAAATTCCTTCATAGATATCTAAACTGTGCATGCAAAAACACCTTTGTTAAGCCCCATCTTAAACATTTCATTAACCAATCCTACCTTGAAACGGTTGTCTTCGCCATTTTGTCTAATAACTGTATAATAAAGTTCCTGCATCTTTGGCTAATTTAAACTGCCTTTAATTTAAAACAGATATCTTTAAATGATTTTTGACTAGGAGGAATTTTGGTTCAAGATATATCTTATTAAGTTTTGCTTAGTCAAAACAAACAAAAAAAAAGTTCCAAGATATGTACTCTTTTAGGCTAATTTGACTAGTAATAAATAAATTTCAGATAGCTAATAATAATCTTTAAAAATGTTGAATTAAAGATATCTTAAATTTTAATTATGACTAGTTAGAGATATCTCAAATTACAATTTTTACTAGTGGTGATTCAGTTGGAGATATTTCTAGTTTAATTTTAACTAGTAAAATTGTAATTTGAGGTAACTAATTAGAATTATGCCTGGTGTAAAATCAGTTTTAGATATCTGTAATTACAATTTCTACTACTAAAAACTCATTAGTGGATATCAGAAAATTTTTCCAATAGAAGCCAAAAATTGTATTTTTAATGGGATGACCAAAATATACTTTGTGGCAAACAAACTCTTATGTAAAAAATAAATAAATAAAATAAATAAGTAAATCAAATTGCCACTATAACCAGTAGATGGAAGCAGAGGAGAACTTACTGGCTTATTAATAATTAGTTTCTACTTTTTGCTTGCTTGAAATGATAAATTTCAATATTATTCAAAATCATCAAGAAATCAAATTTTGTCAAAGTTTTGCGTGTATGAAGTAAGAAAAGTCACAAAGTGCCTTGAAAAACAAACTTTTCAATTTGCGACTGAATCACACATTAAGTGTTCCTTTTATAATCACTGTAGTTATTGGTCAGTTACGCATAATACTATAGAGCAGGGTTCACCAAACTCGGTCCTGGAAGGCCTGCAGAGTTTGGCTCCAACTTGCCTCAACACACCAAGTTTGGTGACTCCTGCTATAGAACAATAATGGTACATTTAATTAATTTTGTATGCTTCTCAACTGAAGCTTAGTGCTTTACTGTCAAATGTGCATTACCAAGAAATACACATTATTAGCAATGGCACATATTAATGCAAGACAATATAAATTTTGAGATTAAATTATCTTTATTTTTAATACCCTCACACTCCACCCCCCATTTGTAGAACTTAGTGGCACTGGTGCCATTGCTCTCAAATGCTAGTCTGGAGCCCTGGTGTTAGTAGTCTTACCACCAGCACAGCAACAGTTTGCACCAACCACAAATCATAGAAATAGCTGCAACCACCAAAAAAATAATAACAACAGCTGCACATATTCCTATAATCAAATTGGAAGACAGACCTGAATCTGGAACAGATAAAGACAGACGGTCATTAGTGTGAGTGAATCTGTCAGTCTGATCTATAACACTGAACACTTTGACAAATTGCACTTGGCTAAAACATAGTAAATATGAATCAGATTCTGTTTAAGGAGAATCACAAAACAGCAAGAGAGAACATCCGTTGTAATTTCAGTAATTATGATGTTCTCACTGACAGTGTTTATCTTCTGTATTACTGTATGCTACAGCATGTGTTTGATGTGAACATGGGACTGATTTAAATATTAACATTACAAGACGTGATACAGATTTAATAGACTTGAGTTACTCACCATCTCTGCTCGGCCTCTCTGTGACATTATTCAGTGTGTTTTTTAATTTTCCATCAGGACCACCATATGCAGAAAAACGTCCTTCAGAGAAGTTAGCTATGTCTCCAAACATTCTTTCTTCATCCATTTTCTCAGTATCAGTGCGTAGAGTGACAGAATCTCCCTCTATAACTAATACTGTCTTTATTTCACCTGTATCAACACAAGAAAAACACTGAGGAACAGCCACTCAGACATTATTCAAAAGCATACAGGAGGATTTTAATACTGTCATTAACTTCAACTATCAAATCTCAAAGTGTTGTGTATAAAGCTCATTTAAATCTCAGCTGAAATTTAAATTCTACTGGTCAAAAGGCACGCTTCAAGTCTAACAGGACATTTGTAATGTAATATTATTTTTTCAATATTATTGTAATATTATCTGCTTCCGCCATCCATTCCTTCTACCACCAGAGGGAGCCAATCTCATGAGTACTGAATACTGCCAGTTCTTCGTGCCTCTCTTCCTGTTCCTACCTGTTATAAGCCATGTTGTTTGGGCATCATGTTGCAAAGTATTGCCAGTTTACCCTGTCCTTACCGAGCCTTTCTGACTCTTTGTTTGCCACTTTACTGATTTTCTGCCTACTCTTGACTACGGACTTGGATTACGGACTTTTTTTGTTGCTATAATAATCTAGAGTTTGAGGAACACAGTTACTAAACTAACAGCCCAACAAATGTATTGTTTATTTGCAACATTAACAATACATCTTAAACATTTAATTCAGTGTAAACGTGTTGATTTTCATCTAAACTACTCGCACAGTGCTGCTGATTTAAATAAATAAATTACTACATTGTGTTACTCACCGACAGTCACATTGAATGACTTGTGTATGGTGTGTTTGCTGCTGATCTCAACCTCATAACGTCCAGAGTGATTGGTTTCCGTCTTCATAATGGTCAGAGATCCAGTCTGATGATCTAGCTGTAGTCTGTCTCTGAATCTCCCATCAGGACCATCATATGTGTTGAAGATTCCAGCCGTTCTATTGATTTAAGCTACAGGAGATTTCTGCTGTCCAAACCTCCACCGTATCACATCATATTTCTGTATCTCAGGAACATCAGTGTGTAGAGTGACTGAACCTCCCACCTTCACTGACACTGGCTTCACTCCAGTATCTCTCACACCTGAAGAACAAACACAGTTTCTCTGTCAGTCATCACTTTTATAACACTGTCACTAAACAGATTTAACAGAGATCACTGAGTCTTGTCTAGTAAAGACCATGCCACTTCCTGCAGTATGATTTTAAATTATTCTATGCTTATTCTATTGAAAGCAGATGGAGTGAATTTCACACAATTTGACAAACACACACACATACTACCATTCAAAATGTTAGGAAAATTGATGCTTATGTTTATAAAGTAGTGCTGTCAAACGATTAATCGTGATTAATCGCATCCAAAATAACATTTTGGGGGCAGTCACCAGTGCCAAGCTATGCTTCATCTCTTCTCCGGGCTGGGTCTGCCACAATACTTTGTCCACATCACAAGATACGTTTTCTCTTGCCAAACATCGAGGGAAGTATCTCCTAGCATGGACAGAGGCAACCTCTATGTCCCCACATGCGTCCTACATTGCCTGGAGAAGTGCCATGCGGGTATAGGGTTGGCGATCATACACTTTCCAGCGCCAGGCTGAGAAGAATTCCTCTATGGGATTTAGAAAAGGTGAATATGGGGGTAGGTACAAAACTACAAATTGTGGATGGGTGGCAAACCAGTTTTGGACCAGAACAGCCCGGTGAAAACTACCAATTTACAAAAAAATGTAGTACAGCATGATAACCAACCTTATTCATTCAATGCAGTGCAGTAAATGGATGGCTTAGAGTTACAAATGTTTATGCAATACCATGCAGTCATACGTATTTTACTGTACATTACTGTAGTGCTAAAATAGTCATTAGATAGTTGCATACCTGTTCTCATTTCTGAAGGTTCTAATTATGGACGCCACTGTAAATCGACTCAAGTTGGGCTGGACTCTCAGTCTAGCCTCTCTCAAGGTCAAACCGTGGTTGGTCACATGATCAACAAGTGTTGCCCTAATCTCATCAGAGATGGCAGTAAAGCAGTGATTGGTTAGTGATCAGTTAAGCAAGTAGTGTTTGCACATGTGAGGAGTGTGTGTGTGTGTGTGTGAGACCTGGTGAATAAGTGTAGCATTTTGATTGGTTGTGTTTGGAAAAGGAAAGCAAGTCACTTTCTGTTAGATTTTTGTGTTTTAGGTAGAGAATTGTGTGTAGTGTTTTGAAAAAAGTGTTTTATGCAATTGAAAACTGAGTCAAAGGCTGAGAAATAGCTTATGGTTTTGGAGATTTGGTGTGTAGTTTTGCACTTTGTGTGAGAGGTTTCAGAAATCGTGTGAAATGAAAAGATTTTGTGTGTAAGCAGTTGGAAAAAGCTGTAACTCAAAGAACCAAGCAGCAAATTATATGAATATCAATGTTCAACTGTTTTGATTCAATAAGCTGGTGAATTGGTAATAGGTGAGGGGATCATGATTGAGTGTTAAAAGGGACATCTCAATCTTTGCCAGGAAAGCTGGATCATGGCTCATTATTTTGTGCCATAATTTCATGACAGAATTGCATTTCTCAACGCAAAAATTGCAAAGAATTTAGGTCTTCTACCATCTACCATGCATATTGTGAAAATATGCATTTAAGCTCTTGGTGGATTATGATTTCTGTTATCACTCTATGCTTAACCCTGGCTTAATATTATAATTTAAAACGTGTTTTGATTGATCTAATTTCTGTATTTTAATAAATGCTGCATTCAATGATTTGATTCAAATGATTTCAGGGCTCTAGGCTAGGTCATTACACAAAACCATCTGCAACGTTTTCATTGGAAAGACAGTTTTACAGAGTTATAAAAAAAATATAATCTGAGAATTACCATTAGGGAACGTTCTGTAGTTATTTTTAGGTTATTTTAAAAACAACCACCCTGCAACGTTCTGGGAACGTTATTTTATGGTTGCAGAAAAAAAAAAAAAACACTTACCGACTGCGAATAAGGAGAACAGAAAGAGTGCTCTCTTCATATTGATGTAGAGTGGAGTGAATATAGATGATCTGTAGTAAAGTCCTCCGTAACCTCTGAGTGTTCGTCAGCGATATAAGATATATGACACGAGTCGTGCCATAATATAGGATTTCTGGTTCAGGGTGAGGCTCAGAAAAACGGTTCACTGACGAACACTCAATAGTTGTTAAAAATCCTGATTTCTGCATTCTCTGGGTGTTCCTCAGCGAACCATTTTTTTTTTTTTTTTGCCGCACCCTTAACCAGAAATATATGACACAAGAGTGTCATAATAGGGGAGAGCGGGAACGGCTGCAACAGGGGACAGTTGCAACATGACTTATTCCTCCGATCAGGAATGAGGCAGTGGTTCTCAATTCAGTCCTGGGGGCCCCTGCTCTGCACATTTTGCATGTCTCCTTAATTAACACAGCTGATGATCTCAATCAGGTGTGTTAAGTAAGGAGACATGCAAATGTGCAGAGCAGGGGCCCCAGGACTGGAATTGAGAACCACTGAGCTAGAGTGATGATACTCATACTGCACATGCTTAGTTAGCCCCTCCCCGATCTGAAAGAAATCAGCCATTTGTGACCATTCCTTCAGGGAAAAGCTCATTTTGAGGTAAAAAGTATTTTTTAATGTTCAGAATACTTCTCATACTGTCTAAACTGTTTTTGTGAAGCATTATTCATTCATATAATTTAAATCAGTGTGTTTTTTTTAGCTTCTAATAGGCATAGCTATCAAGTGTTAAAGCTATTGTATCTAGCTAGTATAGTAAGTTTCATCATGGCTGACAGAGTGGGGACAGTTGCAACAGCATGCTGTTGCAACTGTCCCTTATCACAACATTGATGTAAAAGCTTGTCATATTTACATAATACAATTATAATTTCATGGATTAATAAATAACCCTTTCAATACCCAGGTATCCCTCCTTTTTTTAAGTACATACTCTCAAACTAGGCCACAGTGTAGTCTGTAATTTTTCTTTGTTTACAGTATGCCACGAGCCACGAGAGGAAACGCACAACAGATAGGGGTGTCCTCTATCTGTTCTGAAGTCAGCAGCAAATATAGTGAAGGATGAACTAATTTATTTCTCTCTAAACCTCTCTCTGTTACACACGCATACAATATCTTACACACAGACACACACACACACACACACACACACACACACACACACAGACAGTTCATTTCAGGAGTTCACAGAAGTAGTCAGTCTAGATTTTCATTAAAAATATTTTGTTGGTCAAATTTTTTAGGCCTAATAATTAACCAAAACATGATTGTTACTTGTTCTTTTACTAGTCTTTGTATTTGTGGAGGCTATCCTATAAGCCTCGGCATGGATGGCATGGTGTTCTCAACTCATAGCAGAAAAAAATTAAATCCAGGCATTTGCTCTCTTTGGGTGGTGTTCCCGTTTATTATAAAAGTAGAAAATATATTTTTTCATAAAATGGTACTTCACCCAGTGCTAATAAAGTGCTGTTGTGCTGTCTGATAAAGTGGGTGCTCGCGGCTACGGTAAGAACCATGTGTTCCCCACCATCCACACCTTTCCCTAACTAATTACCACACCTGTAAATATACCTAACTCCCAGGACCTCAGCTATGACACTTCGGCTTCCATCAAAAGGCAGATCTTCGTTACAGGCCGATCCAGCTGACCCGTTTTTGTCTTTAGCTGAACTGAACGGACAAAACCTTTCTTGTCAGGGTACGTCTGAGTAATTTTTCCCATCAGCCAGGACCCTCTTGGGGCGACAGGATCCATTATGACCACAATGTCTCCAATGGAAAAGCTTCTTTTTGGTCTCATCCACTTTTGTCTCTCCTGGAGTAGCGGTAAGTATTCCCTCACCCAGCGCTTCCAAAAGAGGTTAGATAAAAACTGCACCTGCCTCCATCTTCTCATGTACAGATCATCTTCACAAAAGAGCCCAGGAGGGAGGTGTGGCTTTGACTTCAAGAGCAGGATGTGATTGGGTGTAAGTGCTTCGAGGTCATTCACATCCTCAGAGGCCTTTGTGATGGGACGACTATTGAGAATGGCTTCGACTTCGCAAAGAATGGTGTGAAACCCTTCATCGTCCAGTGTTTGAAGTCTGAGCATGGAAGAGAGGACCCTTTTCGCAAGACGAATAAGACGCTCCCAAACCCCCCCATACTGAGACCCAGCTGGAGGGTTAAAGGACCATGCTAGACCACTCTGCAGTAAGGCATGCTGAATCTTCTGGTGGTCTAACTCAGCAATGGCTTCCCTTAACTCCCGCTCAGCTCCTATGAAGTTAGTACCATTGTCCGATGTCAAATGTGTCACCTGACCTCTGCGACACATGAAACGGCGAATGGCATTTACTCCAACACTGGGTCCAGCTTGTAGAGGTCGCTGTTTCGTTTGACAGATCCTCCGTTTTTCAAAACAGCAATCTCATCAGAAAACCTCTCTTGCTGGGAAAAACAAATGATGGCACCTTCTGCCCTCTCAAGGTCACCTGTTGTCAGTGACTGTCCACGGAGTGCCAATTTTACCCTTTGCATCTCAGCATAAAGATAGTCATTTCTTCGGCCTCCTTTATCATGACCAATACTTTCGGAGGCTTCGAGAACCTTTCTCCTTTGGGACAAGGTTAGAAGCACGTCTCTGAGTCTAAGCATCCATGCCACAGAAGTTCTCAGCTTCTTAAAATCTGAAAAATAGCTTAAAAACACCTTTGTTGCATTCAGTGGACTATGGGAGACAAAGGCATTCACCAGTGGATCTTTTTTCACCTCAGGGTCATCCACAGGGATTACAGGTTGTTCCATGATGGTCTTAGGCCATTCCACTTCCCCCCTTAAGAGAAATTCTGGTCCATTCAGCCACCGTTCGCATGCAAGGAATTCTTCAGCACTTAGACCCCTGGATGCCTCATCTGCTGGATTCAGTCTTGTGCCAATGTGTCTCCACTGTACAACATCCGTTTCATTTCTGATTACAGCCACCCTATTGGCCACAAACGTATGAAACCTCCTGGTCTCGTTTCCAATATACTTTAAAACAGTTGTGCTATCTGTCCAGAATACTGATGGGTGCAGATCAAGCTGCAACTCCCTCTTCAGCATCTTGTCCACCCTAACAGCCAGTTCAGCAGCAGTCAGCTCAAGACGAGGAATTGTTGTTTGCTTTAAAGGAGCGACCCTGGCCTTGCCCAAGATAAAAGCAATACTGACATGGTTTCTCTCATTCTCCATCCTGAGATATGATGCAGTTCCATAGCCATACTCACTGGCATCGGAAAAGTGATGCAACTGCAGGCGAGTAGGTGTTCCAAAGTCTTTTGGCTTGATACACCGGTCCACTGTGAACTCAGTGATTTGATGGAGATTAGCCAGCCATTTGGACCACTGCTCGGAGAAGACACAAGGTATGCTGGCATCCCAGCCAATGTTCAGCCTACAGATCTCCTGCAGCATCCTTTTAACAGGTAAAGTAAATGGTGCAAGAAAACCCAAAGGGTCATAGATGGACGACACCACAGACAATATGCCACGTCTTGTATGTGGGCGCTCTTGTATGGCTATCCTAAAGGTCAAAACGTCTGCATCTATGCACCAATGAAGACCAAGAGCTGTTTCGACGGGACTTGCCTTTTGATCCAGATTAAGCCCCCTGGTGATCTTGGAGCGCTGTGACTCAGGAATACTGGCCAAAACTTCACTGCTGTTACTTGTCCACTTCAACAGGCGGAATCCTCCCTTCGCACAAGCTTCAGTCAATTCGTGCACCATTTTTATGGCTTTGGCCTCTGATGACACAGACTTTAGACAATCATCCACGTAAAAATTTTGGAGTATTGTTTTCAGAACACTAGGTTCAAAGTTGTCGTTATAGTCTCGCACAATTCTCCGCAGTGCATAATTCGCACAACTAGGCGAAGACACAGCCCCAAAGAGGTGAACCCTCATCCTGTATTGCATGGGAGCTTGTCTTGTATCGCCATCAGGATACCACAAGAAGCGTAAAGGTCTGTGTGCTCGGAGACACCCTCACCTGATGGAACATGGCTTGATGTCTGCCATCAACGCCACACGTTCCTGTCTAAACCTGGTAAGTACGCCAAGTAAAGTGCTTGTGAGGTAAGGCCCCTGCAACAGCTGTGAATTCAATGAAATTCCTTTAAACACAGCAGCACAGTCAAAAACAACTCTAAGGGTTTTCTTTTTCGGATGGTATACCCCGTGATGGGGAATATACCACACCTTGCCGTTGGCTCGCTTCAATTGCTGATGTGGTACAAGCTCAGCATAACCCTTTTCAATAACTTCGGAGAGGAAAGCTGTGTACTCTTGATGATAATCTTTGTTCTTCTTGAACTTCCTGTGAAGACTTAAGAGACGCTGCTCTGCGATGCTGTAGTTATTTGGCAAGACAACATTTTCAACCTTAAAAGGCAAGTCAATGCAGTAGTGTCCTTCATCAAGCCGAATTGAAGACTCCATTATTTGCATGAACCTTTGATCCTCTCTAGAAAGACACACATCATCTGATTTTTCATTAAAATCCTGATTGTATTGGGCAACCAATAAGTCTTGCAACTTAGCGACTGAGATCCTATTGGCAGTGACAGCAGGACAGCCCATCTTGCCTTTGCCCGGCTCGCCACCTCTCAGCGGACCATTCACGACCCACCCCAGTAGAGTCCTGACAGCATATGGTCCTTTGCCTTGGCTATTTATTATTTCCCATGGTTCCATGAGCTTCGGCGCATTAATGCCTATCAGCAATTCCACCTCTGCCTCAAAACTGGGAACTCTAATGCCTTCGAGGTATTTCCATCCCTCTAGGTCCCGTTGAGTGAGAATGTTATTTCTGCTCACAGGCATGGTCCTCTGAGTATAGACTTCAGGTAAGTCCAGGAAGTTTTCTTCATTCAAGCTAGAAACCTCAAGACCACTAAGCAAGAATGTGTCTACGGACCTCTCTTGGCCAAGAGTACGAAGAAGAATGCTAGTCTTGACTCCTGAAAGATTCAGTTTTCTCATGAGATGTTGAGTACAGAAAGAAGCTGAACTCCCAGGGTCTAGAAAGGCATAGGTGTTCACAATCATGCTGCCAGACTTGGCCTTCACCTGTACAGGCACAATAGAGAGAACGCATTCATCACTTCCGGCCCCAGTATGGCCACATGTCTCCAATGATGCAAGTGCATTATTGACTGATACTTCCTGTGTTTTAGATTCGATGTGTAGTACAGTTGGATGTTTGTGTTTACATATATCGCATGTCAAAGGCTTGTCACATTCCCTGCTCATATGACCTCTCCTCAGACAGCTGAAACACACTCTACCCACTTTCAAAGCATCCAATTTCTCCCTGTGTGTCATCTCATCAAGCTGTGAACATGTCTCCACTGAATGCTGGCTCTTACACACACAGCATGACTCTTCATCATTCTTCTGTGAAGCTGGCCCTCTGTGCTGTTGGTGCCAAGCTGCTGATGTAGTTAGTTCAGAGGCAGTTTTAATGGCAGCAACAGTAGCTTGGCCTCTTCCAGTGTATCTGCTCTTGGATTTAGAGGAGGGGTCTGATGGCGTACCCTGTAGGTCACCAAAGAGAGGATCAGACAGAATCTTTACCTGACGCTCAAGGAAGGCCACGAAGTCTGGGAACATCGCTCTAGAACCACGGCGCTCCTGTAGCTCCCAGGCGACAGACCTCCATTTTTCCCTCAGTTTATATGACAACTTCATCATTATCAGGCGAAGATTAGATGGCACGTTCATCTCCTCCATATACTGCAAATCTTCCATGACATTACAACAGTCCCTTAAAAAGATTGAAAAAGACTGCAGAGCATTAATATCATCAACCCTCATCATTGGCCACGTCATAACCTTCTCCATATAATCTGCAGTAATTTTCGTTTCATTTCCAAAGTGTTCTTCCAATAGATTCTTTGCTCTCTCATAGCCCTGCCCAGAAGCCATATTATAGCAACTCCGAACCAGTTCTCTTGGCTGCCCTCTGGTATATTGCTCGAGATAATAAAGACATTCTTGTTTATCTGTAGTTTTCTTTTCAATAGCTTGCTCGAAAGCTCTAATAAAGGCAGCATATTTAAGTGGATCACCATCAAACTCTGGGATAGCTCGTGGAGGAAGAGAGGCTAAGGCTTGGTTCTGAACCAGCTGAGCGGTGATGTTAGTTTGCTGTTGCATAAGGTCATACAGAGTAGGGTATTGAACATTGTCAAGAGAGGAATGATGATGTGACTGTGATTGCATGTGTGTACTCCTTGTGAGGTCAATGGCTGAAATCCTGCTGCTAAAGCGTTGGTGAGTCTGGATCCATTTCCTGCACTTCAGACTCACGCATGTGGGTAGGCTGACTCCCTTGTGAGATCGACGGCTGAAGTCCTGCTGGTGCAGCGTTAGTGGGTCTGGTTCCAAAGACGTTCCCCCGCACTTCGGACCTATGAGAAGATGGTGCATATGACACTGAAGACAAAGACTTACTAGACCTTACTGAAGACTGGGCTTGTGGAATGTGCGGCCTTCCTTTAGGCCGTACAGCCAATGGCTGAGAATGGTCCTGTTGGAAAGAGACAGTTTTAGAAAGTTGCAAGACAGGAGCCGTGTTCAAATAACTTGATGTTTGTGATTTCAAATGAGCATGAAGATAGGCATTCATGGCATCTTCTCCGTTATCCTCTTCATACTCATCCACATCTTCACCACCACACACATTTTCAAACACAGACAATCTAGCTGTAGCAGCAGCCAACTTGGCCTCGACCTCTAGTTGTTCCTTTTTCCTTTTCAGCTTTGCCTTTTCCATTTGAAGGGCTTCTTCTTCAGCATCAATGTCATGCATTTTTCTCAAAGCAGCTGCAGACTGTAAAAGTGCAGCCCTTTCAGCCTTTGCCTTTAAATGTACATAAATAATGCTGGAAGCCTTTGAATGGACAGAAGAGTTATCTTTATGTTTTGACCCTTTACTTGAAACGTTGGATATACTATCTTCAGGCCTTATGTCAGAATTTGTTATAGACAGCACATCAAGATTCTCATCGTCCATTTTTGCAACAGCATCAGCCAACCATTTCTTCACATCATTCTCAAATGTATTAATTTCCTCTATTTTCTGTGTGAGCCAATGTTGTTGCTTATGTTCAGGGTCTGGCATTGGCATTTCCAGCAAAGTAGTTTGAGTTTCTAAAGCCTCATTGCACAACGTAGTGTATTTGCTTAAACATTTCTTCACATCAAACACAGTTTGAGATGTCCTTTTCCCAGAAAGAACCTCTTTAATCCTTTGTTTAGTTTTATTAGCTTGCATACACTGGGATTTCCGTTTTTTTTTGCAGATTTTCAAACAGCATTGTAAATCCCTTAGCTGTTAATTTTCTTGTGCGTTTCCCCATATCAACAACAACAGAACTAGACTTGTCAGGAATATCATTTTTGTCTGTAGCCACAGAAACGGTCTTGGCCTTATCAAGCAAGTTTTCTTCCTCTGTACTCATCTTTGTGCGTTAAGCGCGTCAAATTCAAAGCACTCAATAAAACAGCACAATTAACTTTACTTATGCGGAGGCAGCCAACAGCACGCACAACACAGCACTTAAAGTATTCCGAACATTTAAATTTCGAGAGTCCACCTTTTTTCCAATTCCATCAGCAGAAGTATATGAAAGTGTACCCACCAGCTTTCTGTAGTTGCGGTCTGCACTGGATAACAACGTGAGGACTTACAGGTGTTTCAATCAAGGCTTCCAGGCTCCGCGATAGGTAAGCAATCCAGTAGGACAGACAATCCTTTAAGTATCCACCCAGATAGCACACGTACGTCTGCAAGATGTCTGTTAAGGATCTGTTGATCTGGAAAGCATCTGCTCTCTACAAACATCTGACAGACGTCTGTAAGATGTCAGTTTTACATACATTCTAAATCATAAACATCTTAAAGACATCTAATAGACGTCTATTTGACATCTAAAAGGAGACGTCCAATAGACGTATTGCAGATGAGCAAACACTCTAAAAAATACGTCTTGCAGATGTAAATGCAGATGTCAAATAGACGTCTCCTAGATGTACGTGTGCTATCAGGGCAAACAATCAAGACGCTCCTGTCCAATTCAGAAGCGTATCCAAACAAAAAAAAGGAATAGGTTCTTACGTTGTGGAGGCTATCCTATAAGCCTCGGCATGGATGGCATGGTGTTCTCAACTCATAGCGGAAAAAACTTAAATCCAGGCATTTGCTCTCTTTGGGTGGTGTTCCCGTTTATTATAAAAGTAGAAAATATATTTTTTTCATAAAATGGTACTTCACCCAGTGCTAATAAAGTGCTGTTGTGCTGTCTGATAAAGTGGGTGCTCACGGCTACGGTAAGAACCATGTGTTCCCCACCATCCACACCTTTCCCTAACTAATTACCACACCTGTAAATATACCTAACTCCCAGTGACGTGCCACCCCCAGTGTAATACTCCCCCAAGTGGCTAAAATAAGTAATAACTAAATTAACCTATCTAAAAGGTGAATATAAATGGCTCCTACAGTATTTTTATTTAACAAATTCAACAATTTAACCAATATACATTTTGTATGTTCACAAATAAAATAAAGAAATTGCAATATAATGTTATATAATGTTTCTTTATTACATTTTAATAAGTATTGCAACGGTCCCTGTGGACTGTAGCAACCGTCCCCTGCTAGGGGTCAGTTGCAACGTTTCACTTTGTCTGTTCAAGTTTACATTGTACATATATTATCATATGTATGCATGTAACAGCAATGTGGGTGGGTATCTGACAGATGTGGGTTTAATATATAAAGATTTTGGCTTTCCACAAAAAACTGTCTCTGAGAAACTGAAGG
Source organism: Onychostoma macrolepis (assembly GCF_012432095.1). Taxonomy (NCBI): domain Eukaryota; kingdom Metazoa; phylum Chordata; class Actinopteri; order Cypriniformes; family Cyprinidae; genus Onychostoma; species Onychostoma macrolepis. Next base: position 6,070,631 of record NC_081176.1, on the reverse strand, counting down.
AAATACAAAAAGTGTTGCAACCGTCCCCACTCTCCCCTACAGTAGATCTCACACAGCAGCAGTTATTGCTTAAACGCAGAAGGAAGTCAGTATTGTTCTGCAAACCGATGAGAATCTAGAAAGTTTTTGTTGTTTCTGATTAAAGGAAGCCATCCCCATAATTATCCTGTACATAGAAGACAGCGATAATTATTATCATATACAAAGAATAATTGTCCTACACTCTAAAAAGGTTGGGTTAAAAAATAACCCAACCTTAACCCAGCTGCTGGGTAACTATGGGACAGAACACGCGCTGGGTTGTTTTGACCCAAGTGCTGGGTTGAGCCATTTGACCCAGAATGCTGAGTTGTTTATTTAACCCAACCAGTGGGTCAGGTTAACTGTGTTGCTGGGTTAAACATTACCCAAACATTGGGTTATTTGTTGTCTCATTGCCTTGCTACGTTTATATTTACCAATATTACTAATAATAATAATAAATAACAATCACAAAGGAATGTAAAATTATTATTTTTCTGTAATACAATTACACAACACAAAAAAATGCAACTGTAAATATCAATTTAATGAGTTTTCACATTTCTTTTTAAACATTTTTTTGAATGGGTGCTATACTTGTTACACATTACACCCAATCCCTACAGACACAAATACGTTTTTTGTAGATCAGTTTCTTTAAAAAATAAAACTTTGTGAACTACTGTAGGTACTGTAGATTCCTATTCTTTGTCAACATTGCAGCATCATAACACTATAAAATTTATTATTGCCACATGAGAATCAGTCCAAACATTGTGCCATTAAACCTAAGCCAAACAAAGAGACCTACAACAGACAATACATGTGACAAAAAATGTAAACATTACAAGTGGCCAGAAAAAACTGTTGCCCTCAAATACTTCACACATGAAGACTCATGTCCATCAATATGATATACTGCATGCTGGAGAAATTTCCTGGAAGGAAGATGTTAGTGTAGCTAACATCAAGCACAAAAAAGGACTTGAAAAAGATAAACAGCCTCAAGCAACAAGTCCGTTTCAACGGCATGGCCCGAAACAATGGCGAAGATGTGGGATGTCGCTGTCTCGTCACCAAGGCACAAAATGTGCAGGAATGCATCACCGTGTTGGTCCCCACCTGTTAATTACACAACACTTAGTCTTGCAACATAACTTACATTTTTACAAGTTGTAACATTTAAGTTGACTTAAATAAATAATGTTTAAGTGTATTTTATGGAAATCAGCCAAACCATCTGAGTTTTCCTGTGAACTGGGTCTGGTAAAGGTTGCTCAAACTAAATATTTATTGTGTTACTGATTTAGGTTTCTTTCTGCTTACTGGCACTTCTTGGTTGTCTACCTAAATTTCATCCAACCAACATGGCATAAATGATGGGGTATTTAAAGCCCCCAGTGTGTGTGTGTGTGAATATATATATATATATAATAGTACTGTGCAAAAGTTTTAGGCCACTAGTATTTTAGCCAGCTAAATAAAAAAAATGGTTTTAAGTCAGTTATTTCTATCTTTTGCTGTAATGTGTCTGTAGGAAATATCAGTTTACATTTCCAAACATTCATTTTGCAATTAATTGTAACAATCCAGTGACATTTTTGTTTGATCTGATCTGGTCATCATCCAGTCTGTCTGGAATGACATGAAGAAACAGAATAAACTGAGACAGACTAAATCCAGAACAACTGTGGCAACATCTCCAAAATGCTTCAAGAAACCTCCTGCAAAGCTCCTGAGAAACTCTGCTCAAGTGCACCGAGGGCAAAATCTGCTTTAAATTTAAAGGATGGTCACACCAAATGTTGATTTCATTTAGTTAATAGAAGTTAAATGATAAAGAAAATCTATTTATGACATTATTTTTGACAGCATCCTCATTTTACAGCATTTTTTCACAAGTGTCTAAAACTTTTAACAGTACTGTAGGTTTGCAGGTAGGTTTCTTGAAGCGTCTTGGAGATGTTGCCACAGTTTTTTTGGATTTAGTTTGTCTCAGTTTCTTCATGTCATTCCAGACAGACTGGATGATGGTCAGATCCGATCTGTGTGGAGCACTGGCTGTTGTCAGACATTCACTGGATTATTACAATTAATGACAAAATGAATGTTTGGAAATGTAAACTGATATTTCCTACTGACACACTACAGCAAAAGATAGAAATAACTGACTTAAAACCATTTTTAACTGTTGAAATTACTAGTGGCCTAAGTAATTAGTGGCGCCCCGGGTAAAAGGCACCTTTGATCATCATCTAAACCACTAGATGGCACAAAAACGTGGCGTAGCACTTTGCAAAACATTCGCTTTTCAACATGCAAGATTTTATTTGTCTGATCTTTGACGCAATCATGCACAGCAGTGCAAAGTTGATTCTGTGCTTACTTGATCTTATATTTTATGTTTTTAAATGTTGTAGATTTAAGTAGCAAATGAGAATCGCTAAAAATAATGCATATATTTTGAGACAAAGGCCTTCTTTATGATTTTATAGATAAGATGCTTAAGATAATTAAAGCAACAGTTTTTAAATAAAGAATGAATATGTAAAAGTATGTAAAAAGCGCCACTGCTGTTGGGGCTAAAGGCGCAGTAATTAACATGATAATTAAAAGATGGCTGACTTTTCCATTTGTTCACATGACATGGTTAGATTTAGATGGTAAATATAATTTATTATGTTGTTATAAATATCATATATATTATGTATGTGTCCATATTAGAGATAATAACAATGTTCAGAATTAAACCATCATATTTAAAAACATGATATTTATCATATAATAAAATATCATTTGTTGTTAGCCTACTACTGTAAATATATTTTCAATTATTATTTGATCTCCTTCAATACTTTCAGAATCTTTACTTATTAAAATGACTTTATTTCTGTATTTTAAAATATATTTTTTATATTAACATATTTTAATGACAGTAGGCCTATATTTATTGAACACCTTTTTTTTTTTTTTTTTTTAATTAAGCAGAAAACTTATACATTATAAAAAAAAAAACAACATTATTTTAGCTGAAGTATTTGCATCAATACTGTGAGCCCTGTGTGTGGGGTAAAAGGCCCCCTTTGTCACCTCATACATTTATAAGATTTTTAAACAAAATAAACAACTTGAATGATTTATTTTCACACAAAATCTGTTGCTCCATTAATGTTCAATACAACGTATATATTTTTTCGGCAATTATACATTTTAATTGCGCAGCGCAGTGAATACCACATTTTTTCTTAAGGTGGGCCTTTAGCCCCATTGTACCCTACTGTGTATAGAGTAGAAAAAGTAAAAGAAACTTACAGGTTGTACGTCAAATGAATGACTTCCAGGATTCTGGTTGTGGGTCTGAAGACCTGTCCTCCGTTCTTGAATATTGATTGGGGAAGCAGAGTGGGCAGGACTTTGAAAGCACTCTCCCTTTTAGCATCTAAACCATAAGAATAATACAGTGCAAACTGTGAAACTGATCTCACAATCAAAGATGTTAGTGATGTTAGTGACGTTCTGGCAGAGGTGCTGCTGCTGTGTACACTCACAGAAAACAATGTGCTCAAATGTTAAAGATGTGGGGCAGCTCCTGTAATATTACCTTGACTATCGACAAAGACATCAGCTCTCAGCGATATCTCTGACTATCGTCAATACACTATACTATCGTCTATATGCATAACCCCACTAACAATTTAACCATTTCAAATTTCTGTAAACGAAACCATAAAATCTAAATTATTTCTTACCATGCCAAGTTTTTCTAGAAGCCTGGGGAACTTTCTGGGATGCTTGTAGACCCATTACTGTGAATCCACCATTTCTCAAATTTTTTTGGGAGGCAAAACAAATTCTGTAAAATAAGGATGAAAAACTGGGTTAAAAGCTAGCAAAACCATACAGTATGCCAGCCTGGAAATCCAGTGATCTGCCTATAATTCATCAATCTCAAATACAAATTGTTATTTCTAACAGTAACATATAAAGAACACATTACATGCCCTGCGTCCCAATGTGCATACTATCCACCCTATCTGCCCTAAATAGTATTGAAAATTACTACTATCACATAGAATTTAGGATGGATAGTATGCACATTGGGACGCACCCATAGCCTCTCTAACTTACTGTTAACCTGGATAAACTTGTGTTCTGATTAAAACAACAAAAGCATTCACTAAAACAGAGGAAGGACCTCAAACACCATGAGAGATTAAGTCCAACTTTAGACAACATTTTAAGTAAAATATTTAAGAATATTACATACCATTTAAGAATAATATTACATCCCTGCAATATTGTGGTTTAACATTAAGGGTATGGTCCTAAGTATTCAGACCCTTTGCTCAGTATTTAGTAGAAGCTCCCTTTTGATCTAATACAGCCATGAGTCTTTTTGGGAAAGATGCAAAAAGTTTTTCACACCTGGATTTGGGGATCCTCTGCCATTCCTCCTTGCAGATCCTCTCCAGTTCTGTCAGGTTGGATGGTAAACGTTGGTGGACAGCCATTTTTAGGTCTCTCCAGAGATGCTCAATTGGGTTTAAGTCAGGGCTCTGGCTGGGCCATTCAAGAACAGTCACGGAGTTGTTGTGAAGCCACTCCTTCGTTATTTTAGCTGTGTGCTCATCAGACCAGAGAATCTTATTCAGGTGTTTTTTAGCAAACTCCATGCGAGCTTTCATGTGTCTTGCACTGAAGAGAGTTATGCCAACAAAGTTTTCTAGTCTATTCAAAAGAATGTTGTGGTCGATAGTGTCGAACGCAGCGCTAAGATCCAGTAGAACTAATAAAGAGATACAACCACGATCAGATGATAGAAGCAGGTCATTTGTAACTCTAATGAGAGCAGTCTCAGTACTATGATACGATCTAAAATCCTTGGCACGGTGGCCAAGACCATACAGTGGTTTAACAGGACAGGTTCCACTCAGGTCTGATGAGACCAAGATAAACTTATTTGGTTCAGATGGTGTCAAGCTTGTGTGGCGGCATCCAGGTGAGGAGTACAAAGACAAGCGTGTCTTGCCTACAGTCAAGCATGGTGATGGGAGTGTCATGGTCTGGGGCTGCATGAGTGCTGCTGGCACTGGGGAGCTACAGTTCATTGAGGGAACCATGAATGCCAACATGTACTGTGACATACTGAAGTAGAGCATGATCCCCTCCCTTTGGAGACTGGGCCGCAGGGCAGTATACCAACATGATAACGACCCCAAACACACCTCTAAGACGACCACTGCCTTGCTAAAGAAGCTGAGGGTAAAGGTGATGGACTGGCCAAGCATGTCTCCAGACCTAAACCCTATTGAGCATCTGTGGGACATCCTCAAACGGAAGGTGGAGGACCGCAAGGTCTCTAACATCCACCAGCTGGAAGAGGACTCCAGTGGCAACCTGTGAAGCTCTGGTGAACTCCATGCCCAAGAGGGTTAAGGCAGTGCTGGAAAATAATGGTGGCCACACAAAATATTGACACTTTGGGCCCAATTTGGACATTTTCACTTAGAGGTGTACTCATTTTTGTGGCCAGCGGTTTAGACATTAATGGCTGTGTGTTGAGTTATTTTGAGGGGACAGCAAATTTACACTGTTATACAAGCTGTACTCTCACAAATATTTACAAAAATGTGAGGGGTGTACTCACTTCTGTTAGATACTGTATGTGACATTTGAAATAAATTAATATAGTGATCAGCAGTGCTACTAACACTTTTTTGTTAACATCACATTACAAATTTGTTACAAAATTTGTTATTAGGAAAAAATATATAGAATTACTTTCCTAATTTAATTCAACATTAACACATTTATCCAATAGTATTATTATTTTTATTTTTATTTTTTGCAATCATTTAATGCAGAAATTAAATATTTGATGTTTTGCATGTCATGTCACCATTAATGACATCAGAGACCCATGATTATGTGAATATGTGGTTTAATCCTTGTGCATCAATAAAAAGAAGTTACACTTAGGTCCATAGTGGATAAAAATGTCCATGACAAAAAAAAAAAAAAAACGGTCATAAAAATTGGAAGCTTGGGAGCACAGACTTATGTTTGGTCTCATTTTAAAGAAGACCCATGGCAGATTATTGTTGAAGTAAAAAAAAAGTTCAAAAATTTAAACCAAAAAGAAAGTTATACAGGTTTAAGTTTATGAAAATGATTTATGAACAATATTTTATATTTAATTTTATGAATATTTTATATATGAAACATTTTGAACTCTAAACCTGTTAGAAAATCAAAACCATACATCTAAACAAGTTGTGTTCCAAATTTGAGGTTGATATCTCAAACAATGAGCTTTCAGTAAGATTTTGTTTGGGCGCAGTACCAATTTTTCCCCGTTAGATGCCAGCAAAACTCCGCTGGTGCACACAGTGGTTGGATTTGTGATTTACAGTAAAGTTTTTCTCTCTCAAATATTACAAGCACATACACACAATTTAATATATATATATATATTTTTTTATTTTTTTATTTTATGACACACATACAAACCACACTCTGACATCTATACCAACACACCCAGACAATTATAGCTGCATTATTTATCCAATTGGCTCTATAATATGCAGAAGCAGAAAACAGGAATAAAGCGAGTATTTGCTTTATAGACCCTAATAGACCAAACCTGAAAAAATGGCACCATCTGGTAAAATTTGTAAAAAAAAATTAATTTTGAAGCCTTGCCAACAGAATGAAAGCCTATTAACAAAAATTGCATCATTTTACAGTTAAACGGCACTACGATTAAAAATAGCGGTTTCAATTGGGACATTTTTGTGCAGAAGGCGCTGAGAGGAACAATTTTGTGTACCTAGTGCATACAATTAAAGCTTGGGAGTTTGGTCTCATTTTAAAGAAGACCCATGGTAGATTATCATTGAAGTAAAAAAAGTTCAAAAGATGAAACCAAAATAAAGTTATAGAAGTTTAAGTTTATGAAAATGCTTTATGAACAATATTTTATATAAAATATATATTTTATGAAACATGTTGAACTCTAAACCTGTTAGAAAATCAAAGCCATAAATGTTTTGTAGAGTTCAAAATGTTTCGTAGAAAGGACCGCAGGCGCTTAGGAGGCTATAGTTCTCGCCCTGGAACGTCGGTCAGAACGTAGGACAGGAGGCAGGAATCAATTTGAACAGTTTACTGAATTTTCTTCAGCAGCACAGACATACATTAGACAGCAGAGTAGTTGCAGCATGGGGCGATACACTCTTGGTATATTTGTGTGGCTGCAAATACACAAAACAATACTAAATGTCACATGGCACCATTATTGATACAGTTTTATCATATCAGTTGAACATAATCTCTAGCACAATACAAGAGTTTAAACAGGCAGATTATAAATTATAAATCACTATGCCTTACATATGAATTGGTACCGAACAAATAATGAATTATCTGTCTTAATGATAAAGGCACAACACTCAAATCACCTACAAACATCGTGCATAATCATGCAGTGATGACCTTCATCCTTTGCTAACGACAAGGCATGATTTATCATTTCTCTCGAGCGTAATTATGAACCAATTACTCGATTATTTCTAAATCTACACATCTATAATCAATCCCAAACAAGTAAGCGATATTATAAAACTCACTTTTCTCCAATGGACGCACACAGTTCTTAATAATCACCATCAACAGTGTATCGCGACTTCTGGAACTGTCTTCTTATAGAGCGTGACTACATATCACATGCGCCTTTCACGTGCATGATCATTTCCAGTGCGTCCACCAATGGCACCAAGGGAGCCTTTGCGCTACCTTTGTAACAATAAATCTAAACAAGTTGTGTTCCAAATTTGCGCTGAGAGGAACAATCTTTTGTACCTAGTGTAAAATAGATTTATTAAAGGAAATGAGGGTGGAATATTAAAATTCCAATAAAAATACACACCTGAGCCAAATTAATGCAGGCAAAATTATTAAAAAAAACTAAAATGGACAAAAATGTCCATAAGTTTGCACAAGGGTTAATTAGTGAAACTAACTTAAAATCTCAGAGGAACTTCAAGTAAATACTGTATGGATAGTGTGTGTAATTATTTTTTTGTGTGATGAAAGTGTTTACTGACATAAAATAATAATAAACTTTTTTTTATCAGTTGCCAAGGTAAAATTTTGTTTAGTTCATGTAGAAGTACTAAAACTGAAATAAAATTCATACAAATATTGACATATATCTAAATAAATAATAACAATTGCAAAATCAAAATTACTAAAAGTTTAATTAAAATTAAAATGAAAACAGAAAATATGAAGAGTTCCAATTCAAAAGCCTATAAAAGCCATCTTGGTCAAAAAATGAGATACTGAGTGAATGCTCTCCACACATAGTATATGTTCATAAGGTACTTTCACTTCAAATGCCCTAAATACCAGCCTCAAGCCATTCAGAAGTACCAGTACTTACAGAAACATATACATAGTAGCCAGAAAGAAATGCTAATTAAAAAAAAAAAAAAAACCCGTCAGACTTACTTAGAGGTTTTTGCATCTGAACTCTTCATATACAAATTACTCAAAACTAATTCAAAATATGAATATCAACTATACTAGTATAATATTTATACTAAAATAACACTGATAAAAATGCATACCAAGCAGTCTTTTCACTTAAAATATAATTTGCTTATATAATGATCATTTATAACATTCAGTCAGTTTATTTAAAACAGCAGACTGTTACATTTTTTCACATTCGGTTATTAAAAGCAACAGTAAAAATGATATACTTACAATGCAAACATGCAAATAAAGTGCAAAAGAGACATTCAGATTCATACTGTATACTATGGGAGTATTTTTCCAGTTCATTTTCTCCACAAGAATTTCAAATTCTAATGCGTTCTAATGAACCAAACTATCCAGCTGTGTGCTGGATCAAAATAATACAAACTTTGTTTTGAAGCAAAACAAGATGTATGAATTATTTTACACTTTGTATGCAAATGCAAATACAGTACATAAAGTATGCAAATACAGTACATTAATACAGTGTGCATAAAAACCGACAGTACAATATGTGTAGCACAGATCTTCTTCACATGGAATTTGTCCATTTAATACATTTTGTAAATGAAATAATGAAGTAATGTTGACTGTCCTGAGAACTCATGGTAAGTTTGTCTTAAAGGTTCATACACTTTTATATCTGTGTAAATACATGGTTAAATGCTTAATTGTGTGTTTCCATCTCATTGTTACATAGCATTTGGTTTATGACTTTATCAAGACAACTAAATGCTAAAAGTAGGTTATTGTTGAACTGAATACAAATAATGCATAAAGAAAGTGTAATAATGAATAAGCGCCACCTGGTGGTTCTATCACCACAAGTTTCTTTCAGAAGCTTCACTCCAGAAACACTCAACCTCTGTTTGATCTGCTGAGAAACAGCTGAAAACACATCACTTCCACAAACACTTCACCAAAGCATAACCCATAACCAGAAACCAAGGCACTTATTACAATAAGCATGCTAAATGATAAATATAATATTATTCCAGGTTTATAAACTGCAACTACGAGGTAATGTTCTGATATAAATGTCCTAAATTATATGTGCTTCTAGTAACAGGTAGGTTATTATTTCCACAACATGTAAAAAGTGCTTTATGATTAGTAAGTAAAGTACTTTAGGTTACAGCTCAACAGCTAAAGCTGAAGTGTGGAAATAATGTTGCAGATACATGAACCACTCAGGATCCTCTCAGATCACGTGTCCTTTTTCCATCTGTAAGGAAAGAGTACAGAGAGAGAAATGAACAGCTGTTACAGTTACAGGAACTGAGGAAGTCATCAGATCTGTCATCAGTCAGTGATTAAGAGTCAGTCTGAAGTTTCTATCACCCATCTGAATGATTTTGATGTAAACTCCATTTAGTCAGTGAAAAGACTAGCGGATGAATACAAATGTTTGTTCCCCTATTGTTTTTTCATCATAAGGGCAGAAATGGTATTATATTTTCTGATTCAATGGTGATGCGTTGTTTGATATCTGAATAAATGACATGAATCAAGCCCCATCACACACATACAAACACACACACATCTGCAGTGAAATAAAGCACAGCTGAGAATCTCATAATACTAGTAAGCTGCAGTACTTTACCTCATCCTTGGACTTTTGACAGATGGCTGAGCTTATTTTTTCATTTTCTCTCCTTTTAAAAATAAACACACACAGACAATTAAACACTAATTTAGCATAATAAAGACAATATTTTCCTCTCACTATAATAGCTGTTTGTAATACTTGCCCTTTGTAAAGCACCTTCATCAAATCACAACAGTCGATAGGGCCACGAAAAACAGTCACACGTATTCCTGAAGGTGGACATGCATCTGGAACACAAGAGCCTTTACAGTTGATTCCCTTTCGAATGGGAACTTGCACTGCGCCCCCTAGAGGACAGTAAAGGATTACTGTAGTAAGGATTACTATGAATTCCAGGACAAATGCTTCGTGCTCCTCCATGTCAGAGATATCTGACACTTGGGGATTCGCTTATCTGACAACTTTTGCATGATATATTTGGGAGAAGAACATGCATGCAGGGGGCTAGGCAGGGTAGGTGATTTGGTTCAAAAACATTTTTTGTTATGCTGGTTGAAAGTCTCTTCACGTCCCAATAGCAATCACTCAGTTAAGTGGTCTAAATGTATTTATATTGTCTGTGGAAAGCGTAGGACCATAAAATGTTCATCCAATCATATCATATTTGTATACCTCCCTGTTCGCGCAGACATGATACGTCACCAGAGAGTTCATTACGTTACTGCAGACCGAGCGAGAATGGAAGGCGTTATTATTGTAATATTATGAGCTTTGTACTGTAATGTTTTCTCACCGGTGAATGAGACACAAGGATCTGACAATGTTACATTCAACTCTCCACCCAACGCCGTCTCTCATTGTTCATGTGTTTTGGAGGAGGCGTGGCTTTGGAGAGTGATTTGCAGGGAGGGTGGGATCTTATGCTTTCAAAGCTAGCTTGCTATTGCCGAAATTACTGTTGAAGAAAAATTCATTTTGGTTGATTTTCTATATGCTCATGAAACATAGTGGAGTGTTTCTTTCTAGTTTCTTACCATGAGTGGAAAAGTACAGCTGCGGAGAGCTTGTGAGCTTGTAACCTTGAGTGCGTAGAGTGTATAAAGGTGGAGAAGCACCCTCCCCATGTGTCACACTCTGCAGCAACCTGTGTGTATGACTGTTGACCTTCTTTTCAAAGAATAAACCTTTTTAAAGACTAATAGTGAGTTTGTCTCTTATGCTGATGAGAGTCAGTTAAAATTGCCCTGACAATTTGGTGTCAGAAGTTGGAATTCCTTGGATGTGTCTTCTGGACCTGAGAGCGGACGGTGACCGTACGTACATCCTGGACTTAGGGTCCAGCCCTAACCCTGAATAGGTTTGAAGGGACGACAGGGACCGACCGCCGGGGCCCGGAGGGGACACCTCTGGAATTAATAAACGAACCCAGGTGGCAACAGGACTCTCTGGTAAGAGACAAATCAAAATTTTCTAAAGAATTTGGGTTTAGAAAATTTGAATTGAAATTAAGATAAGGGGACAAACCGTACTGGTGGGTCTGACTCTGTGGTAGTGCGTAATTAAGAAGTCTCTGGGAGAAATTGAGATCACTACGAGCGGATACAGCACAGTTATACATTTCTGGGAGAGATTGAAATTGTGTCTGAGGCAAGGCAGCGTCATCAAGAAGTTTCTGGGAGAGATTGAGATTACGTTGGTAGAGACAGCACAGCTAAAAAGTTTTCTAGAAAGAAATTGAAACTGTGATCGTCAAGAAATTGAGATCACGCGCAATGCAGTTAACATATTTCTAAGAGGGGAAATTGAAAACTGTGCAGGGATTAATCGGAGCTGCTGGTGCGCGCCGCCTGTCCGGTTTTGGGATAAAGACTGGATCTGTTGGAGACGTCTGACAGATTATTTAGGCGCCTAAAGGAAAATACATGGAGAAAGAAAAAACAGCCAGTATGGGGAAGTCCCAGAGCAAGCTCGCTACATATGATACAAATGAAAAAATTATATGGCCAGAAATGCATGCAAGATATGGGGAAATGAATTAAGTATCATGATTTTCCAAAAGAGGGAACATTAAGTGTCGAGATTAAATGCTGTAAAGGAATCAATTGAAGAGGGAAGCAAAAAACAGAAAGGGTGCTGTGTGAAACGTGTGTGATAAATGTCAGCATACGGTGAATTGTTGGAGTGAGGAGGCAGATAAGAGGGAAAGAAGAGCGATGCAAAAAGAATTAGCATGAAGAGCTGAAAAGAAAAAGGGAAATTAAAAATTAACTGCATCACATACACCTCTTAACCGCTCTGATGTTTCTGTCTCTAAACATGCACCACCGCCCTATCATCACTATCCTGTGGCGGAGCTGCAAGTCCTGAAAATAGACCCTGACCTTGACTGCTCTCCACCAAAAAGACCAACAGCACAGCAGATAGAGGAGGAAGAAGCTGAAGAGGAGAGAGTGCTCATGAGTAGTAAGTAACCGCCAGCAAGTGACAAGTTTGATTAATTGCTTTGACCTTTGTGACCTCATAATAATATTATTATTAATAATAATAATATCCATATGTGACCTTTGATCACATAACAAGTTTCGGATGCGGAAATCGGTCAAGCGTGAAACTCCGGTGTCGTCTGGGAAGAGCTATGTTATCCGGCGGTGGAAAAAAACTTAAATGAGCTGTTAAGTAATGTTTTTGAAGATATTATGGCCCGTTTTGAATCTTTCTCATGGGAACATCTGTGGGGAGTGAGTGCCCCTCCAATCTGCGGCGCGCGTATCAGGTTGCGTTCCGAGGCGTGCTTAGATAAATAGACCAGGGTATTTCTGTGGAAAATCAGAAAAGACCTGTGAAACACATAGACATGAATGCCTCATACTCACCTAAAACTCCTGAGAAGGAATGGGATGAAGAGATGATGGAAAATCTGACTTTGGCACCGAGAAAGCCGTACAGCGGTAATTTGTGCTTGGCAAGGTTTCTCCATGAAAATTCTGAATGTGTGAGAGACGAATTTTTCCTGATCAGCGGACGTATATTCGGCTACATATTTCACAAATCGGATCGAACGGTTACGCTCTACACGTCTGACGAAACCAACGAATTTGTACAGGATCAAGACCCCCGCCTTGTATTTCCTGAAAAAGATTGGCCATTATTTTTCAATCGTATCTGGAAAGATCTGAAGGATTGTGGAGAAGAGCCTTTGTACGTTGGGGAGTGGGACAGGGTAGCTCCGAATATCCGGTACTAAGTGGTCGGTGACCATGCTCAAAAAAAACTGGAGGATTGCGTGTACATATTCACCTGCAAAGACAAGACAAAGCTTAGTGACCGTTCGGAGGGTGACCCGCATAAAGAATATCACGAAATGTTCAGCCTTCAGTTTTTGTTCAAGTGGTGCGATCTGCATTTGCTGAGTGCTCTTTTTTCGGTCGTAAACAAAATGTTCAAGTGGTGCAGCATACATGATGGATACAACAAAATTAAAACACAGCTGTTTCACCCTGAGAGAAACCCCTGCGAGGGGGTGTTACCGTCCCCGCCCATCTACTACAGCCATTATAAAGAACAGTAAGTTGACACTCCCACACAGCATTTACTCCATGTCTCAAAAAGACTCTTTACAATGCGATTATGGTCCTTTCTACCTCAAAGCTTCTGATGATAACGCTGTCGATCATCTTTCGACAGACAATACCCGCTCACCCGACCTGCGCAAAGAATGCTTGGATAAATTCTGCACGGAGCTCGGATACCGCAACCTGAGCTACCTAAAGGATCTGTGTACCACCTCCACCCACACGGGATTCGACACCACAGACGGCTGCTTCAACGGAAAAGGTTGCAACACATCATCGACAACAACTAAGGGACGAGTGCGAGGGATGCACAACGAACCACCCAAGCCAGCTGCAACATTCATGTCTGTTTGAGCCTGACGCCTACTATTTCGAACCCGATCTTCAGACCATTATCGACTTCACTCTACACCGCTACGGTTTAATGACCAACAAAATTCTGAGGATTCAAGGAACTACCGGTGCTATCCTGCACGAATTAAGAGACGAACCATTCATCGTCGCAAAGCTGCAAGAAATCAGGGAAAAGCTGCTGGACGAGTCCTACAAGAAAGTCGTTTACGACGCCGTGGATCTCTGGCAAAGCAGCGTGACCGCCCCAGGAGTGTGACAACATGGGGTCTGTGTGTAGCGGAATCCATTTTTTCAGAGACATCTTGTTTACCCCCCATTATAAAGGACAGATGATCGAAATGATGCTTGTGGCCATCGATCATGCATGTGATCCGGAGAAAGATTAAGAGGGACGAACGACACGTATAAAAAATCTCATGAAACAAATGTGTGTTATAAGAGGTCTGACCGACTCTTGGTCTGAATTGACTGACATTTGTGTAAACCGATCCAATCGCTCTTCTGAAAATGAGAAAAACAAGGTGTACGAAATGGCTGAAATTCTGGTAAACTACATACTAGATCAAAGCTATACGGCCTGTGTAAATTGTCTTTACTGGTTAGATAGTATGTAACCCATTTTATTTCTATTCTCATTACTATGTATTTATTTTGAATTCTATTCTTGTTATTATGTAACCATTAAATTTTATTTTCGTCACTATGTAACCATTTTAAAAACTAGCTCTTTATTATTATTTTTTAATAAAAGACTGAAATGTAACACTTATGCGTGTTATTCTTTTGAGGACGGTTGAAACGATAACAACATGTCCAAGCTCATGAAAGTTTTATTACACGCCTGCCAACCCCGGTTCTTTAGGAGGTAAAAAACGGTTAAAAGATGCGGTCTTAAAGGATAACGGCGTCCGTCTGAGCGATAAACAGGTCTCAGACTGGCTGGCTGGGGAGGATGCGTACACGCTACACAGAACGGCACCCATTAACTACAAACGTAATAGAGTCGTGGTGTACGGGATGGATACGCAGTTTCAAGCGGATCTCGTCGACATGTCGGCCTATTGCATGGAAAATTATAATACCGTATTGTCCCGAATATAAGACGACCCTGATTATAAGACGACCCCCCTTTTTCCAGATGTACCTGTTGGAAAAAGGCTTTTTGAAAACCAAATCTTGCTTCTTTTTTTTTTTTCCTCTCTCTGTAAAACACATTTCTTCTTAAATTATTTTCATATTGCATATTTTTCCAATTCTAATTTTTGTTTTGAAAGTATGGTAAATACTGGTAAAATGTACCAACAATGACATTGGAAAATTTTGATATACCATTGAAATAACAGGTAGCCCATCTGAATTATATAACAATTAGGCTATCCAACTCATAGTAGCCTACCAAAATGTTATTATCAGTAGACGTGAAATCTTATTGTAGTCTTCAAATCTGGGTACTGTCTTATGTTTTAAAATCACTTACAGAGGAAGTTTGGTCCCATCAGGCTAACATACAGTCACGATCATGCTGCTGTAAGCTTTTCTTTTTCATTTGTTTTCATTCGCGATCTTTACAACACACATTACATTACATATTTCATGGCACACTCGTTTTATGCGTTTTGGCGCCACCTATTGTTGTGGGTGTATTACTGACATGTCAAAGTCTAGACCCTGAATATAAGGCGAGCAGCGTTTTTCAGATGTATTTCAAGGAAAAACATTGTCTTATATTCGGTCAATCTGATAATACATATCTGTTGACATGTATCGACGTATTTAGCAAGTACGCGTGGGCTCGAACGTTAAAGAATAAGAGGTTACTAAAGCGTTCAAGTCTATACTCGAAGAGGGGCGCGTTCCAAAGAAATTGCAGACGGATAGGGGAACCAAATTTTTTTAACAAACATTTTCAAGATTTGATGAAAAAGCACAACGTTCAGCATTTTGCTACGGCTACTGATTTGAAGGCCAGCGTCGTGGAATGATTTAATAGATCTTTAAAAAGCTGAATGTGGAGATTTTTAACCGCTACAAATTCACGGAGATACACAGATGTGTTGCAAGATATTATGCAGGGGTACAACTCCAGCTACCATCGGAGTATTAAGATGAGACCGGTGGACGTCGACAAAGAAAATGAAGGCGTAGTGTTTCAAAACCTGTACGGAGGTATGAAAAAGAACGATCATCCCTTATTTAAATATAGAGTAGGGGATGTCGTCAGGATTTCTAAAGTGCGAGGACCGTTCGACAAGGGTTATGAACAGAACTACACCGAAGAATTTTTCACGTAATCCTCCTGTATACAGGTTGTCTGATTATGACGGCGATGTCATCGACGGTGTGTTTTACGAAGAAGAGTTACAAAAAATAATTGTGAGTGAAAACAAGGAGTTTAAGGTGGAAAAGATTTTAGGGGAGAAAAAACAGGGGCGATCTACACTAGTTTTAGTGAAATGGTTAGGATGGCCTTCAAAATTTAATAGATATATAGACAAAAAAGCTGTGTTGGTCTTTTAAACCTTAAAATGCACACGCCTTTACCAAAAGAGATCATTCGAGTAAAGGATTACCATGGATGACCGCGGTTTCTACGTCACGTTGCCGTGCAACGCCTCTTTATCAGTTTATCTTGAAAATCGCATATCTAGTTATACGACCAAGCTAGCAAAGACTATAAACCTGAAAGGAGTGTGGCAAGTAGGTCTTGCTGAGATTGAATATCCTAGAAGCTGGTACAGCTTTAATGATGACGATGGGATTTTCAGCTTGCAAGTCTACCCGGCCCCATCCCAGAAACAAGCTAATAAACCAGGCGAAGGCGTGTTTAAACGGCTATCGGGGATGTCTATATCAAGGAATCTCCAAATAACCGGGGGGTACTATGAGAATGTTCGTGCAGTGATCGGTGCGATAAATGCGATTATCGCCCCAGGGGCTGTATTAGGTTACGATAAATTAAAAAACAAAGCCCAACATTTCGGTAAGCTTCAACGGGAAGCTAGCCGCAATTTTAGGGATGAAACCCGGCGAGGTTTAGAACGTTCCGCCTATCACGAAAAAGCTGATTTTAAAAATGGCTTATTACAACCCGCGTGGGATGAATGCCGCTGATTATGTCGATTATTATCGAAATCAGGCCGGCGTTGGACTACCGAGATATGCGGGCGGTGCCGTTATGTATGGGGCCGGTCTAGGAGGTCTTTTCAGAGGTCTGTTTAGGTTGGCCATACCGTTGTTAAAAATGGGGTTCAGCATCGCTAAACTGCACCTGAAATCGGCCGCTAAAAATATAGCAGTCGACGTTGTCTCAAACGTTCTGTCAAGATCCTATAACGATAACTCTAAAGCTCAAGACGGTTTGGGACTTATGGTTATGGCTTGTAAGAGAATGTCTAAACCTCCCGGTATGAGGAGGCGTGGCCGTTCAATAAAGAAAACAAAGCATGGACCCAAGAAGGTCTCAGTCACATGCAGAAAGCGTAAGAAGACTACGAAACGAAAAGTCTCAGCTAAGAGAACCATTTTCTAACATGGCGTTACTGCATCGCATGTCAGGAGAGTGTATTAAGTCCGAATTGGATTTGTTTACAGTCCCGCTGACACAGACGGTTATTGAGAAAAACGCCTATTTAGAAGTACCACCTTTATCGGCTATATCGGACTCGTCGCCTTTGGAGTCTTTTATCCCAGGAACCGGTGAAGATTACATCGACCTAAATAACACGTTGATGTTTCTACGTCTTAAAATCACAAGACCTAATGGGGGCGACATCCCAGACCCCGCAAAGGTCGCCCTAATCAACTACCCAGGAGCTACTATATTTTCACAAGTTGACGTCAGTCTTGGCGACGATTGATATCTCAAAGCTCGAGCACTTACCCTTACCGATGTATCATCGAGAGTCTTATCAACTACAGCAAAGATGCGCTGGAATCGCTTTTCTCAGCCGGTCTGTTTTTCAAAGACACGGCGGGTTACATGGATGAAACCGATCCTGTGGGACGTAACGCTGGTCTGACCAAGAGATCGCTCTACACCACCGGGAGCAGTGTTGTGGAGTTGCTGGCGCCTATTCACAGCAATATTTTCTTTCAAGAAAAATGTATGCTAAATGGTGTCGACATAAAAATCCGAATGATCAGAGGCAAAGATGAATTCTGCCTGATGACCGGCGAGGACGTGGCCTATAAACTAAATATCGTGTCAGCATCCCTTTTCGTCAAGAAAGTGTCCGTATCGCCGTCCGTGAGACTGCCGCATGCCCAGGCCTTGCTCTCGATCACGGCGAAGTACCCCATAGATAGCGTCTGTCTAAAAAATTTCTCCTTACCCATAGGTTCCCGCGTATCAAATCAAGAAAATTTGTTTTTGGGGACATTGCCAAAATCTATAGTCCTGGCTATGGTAGATAATGACGCGTTCACCGGGTCCTACAATAAAAACCCGTTCTCGTTCAAACATTACGATTTGGAGTTCCTGGCCGTCTACGTAGACGGACAGCAATTTCCCGCCAAGCTTCTCCAGCCAAACTTTGACGCAGGAGCGGCCATACGAGAATTTTATCAACTGGCGACCGCTACCGGGAGACATCTTAAAAATCAGGCACTCTCTATCAACAGGGATGATTTTCTGAGAGGGTACTCGCTTTACGCCTTTAACCTCACGCCTGACGAAGACTGCGGTCAACACATATCGCTCATTAAGTCCGGGAATATCAGACTCGAAGCACGCTTCAGACAACCGCTGACACATACTATTAATCTCATCGTTTATGCCGTGTTTGACAGCATCATCGAAGTGTCTAACCGCAGACAGGTCCTGGTCGATTACTACTGAACAGAAAAATGAACACGATACAACTCATGGCCATCATGGACAAAATTTCATGTAACACTAATTTTCTCGAAGTTCTTCCGAGCGATCATCTGCCTGAAAGGCCGTTAAAGACCTTACCGGCGCTAGCTATCATTAACACAGACCCTTCTGACCTGCTGGGGCAGCACTGGGTCGCCGCTTATTTAACTCGAAAGGGTTCCGGATGTTTTTTCGATAGCTTCGGCAACGCTCCTGACAGCGATCGCTTTCCAACGTCCATCAAAAACTTTTTAATATCCAATACCTCCGTTGTGTTATATTCTACCAAACGGGTCCAGGATTTTACTTCGGACGTGTGCGGTCAGCACTGTGTGTTTTTCCTATATCACATAGCCAAGGGTCGCGAGTATAGCCAAGTGATGAATTTGTACAGCGACGATTATATAAAAAATGATAAAATGGTGTCGCTCTTTGTGAAAAGACTTAGATCTAATGTTTGTAATGAAAAAATGTTTTTGTGTATTCATTGTGTGCAGACGTGTATTTCATCTATATTGCATGATTGAATTATCCAATGTATTTGATTGATCGTAAATAAAGACTCTTAAAGCCGACATCAGTTTTACAGACATTTATTTAAAAATATAGAATCGCTAGGTATACACAACATTTAAAGATTACATTGCTAAAATTCTAACCACGGTCTTTCGATCGATAGTCGGTGATTTGAACGCAGAGATTCTCACCTAGAATTATTTAATTTTCGGCGTCTCCGTCAATGTCAGATATGTCTGCTTCTGACCCTGTGTCTGTAAAGAATAAATCATAAAATTAAAAAACAGAATTCAGAATTCAGAATTCCGAGTCGTCGACTTTGCATGTTTCCTCACACTGTGAGCGATGGGACACAGTTTTGAAGAGGATGAATAAAATAAGAAACTTTAAGAAACTAAAGTGATTGATGTGAAACAAGTTAAAATATAAGAACTTCAGACATATAGTTATGCTTGTGCTAGCAGTGAGAGAGAGAGAGAGAGTGAGAGGGAGAGGGTGAGAGAGGGAGATACAGAATTAAAGTTTAAACACGACCATTTTTTTGTAATCAGTTCATTTGAGACCAACTGGAATACCGTGAAGACGTATTTTCTCTATCCCCCTGAAGAATGTAAGACAATTTATATATTTTTTATAATTTTATTAGTATTTATCCCTTCTCAGCCTATTTTATTTAAATTCTTTTTATACAGCCAGCAGAATATATGTGCGAGCTCTTAAAACGGATCTGTTAATTTCCTTTTACTTTTTAATATTGCTTGTCCATTATTGTTTTTCTCACGAATCCCATAGAGGCAGAGAGAAAGAGAGAGAGAGAGAGAGAGAAAATTTTTAAATTTTCAACACTCCTTTATTACAATTATCAACAACAATACACAATCAACTTTACACACACTAAACTCATTCTAAACACAAAAATCAAACCAAAAATAAAAACAAAACACAGATTAAAAAAAAAACTCTAAATCCTCATTAATAACTTCACACAGAGCCCTTTTATAACACCAAATTGTTTCAAAATGCATAAGATCTCCCATAGCCTTATAATACCGGAAATCAATCAAGATTCTAGATTTCACAAGATTAAAAAACACAGTTTGTAAATTACTTCTTGCATTTCGTTCAATCATTATTTTCCTGGTATCATAAATTGCCATTTTTGCCTGACCTAGAAGAAAATTCAACAACTGGCAACAGAATCTCTGTTTCCGAGTATATTTAAAACCACAAATAAACACTTCCCAAGAGAAAGTCTCATCAAAACGATTAAATAACCCAGTTATAACTTGAAACAGTGAATCAAGCCTATTACAAAACAAAAAAGTATGATATACAGTCTCCTTCTGGAAACAAAAAGGACATTCATCACTGCTACCTGGATTTATAATTGAAACAAGGGCATTCACAGCTATAGCACCATAAAGAATTCTCCACTGTAAATCTCCTACTTTCTTTGACAAAGGTGATTTGTACAAAGCTCTCCATTCCGGTTTAACATTCTCTCCTAAATGGAGGACAGCACGCCAAGGAGTATCAACTCTATTATGAAGAAAATTCTTATTTAAGGACTTCACACAACTCTTATATACAGTTTTTCCAGATACAGAATTAGGTCCCATTAAAACCAAAGTACTTTCTTGTAAAAACACACCTTCACACTCTTTAAAATCAGTTAACAAGTACAAATCAGGAAATGAATCATTACAATTTGGGGCAATTGCGCCTTCAATATATTCACCCAACAGTTTGACTTCTTCAGGTACAAGAGCTGACTTCCATTTTTCAAGCAATTTGGCCACTATACGTTTTGACTTTACCCCCAGACAACTGGAGACAGCATCAACATTCTTAAAGGCCAATCCAGCCAGTTCAAACAGATGTCCAAAAGTTAAAACTCCAGCATTGAGAAGTATCTCGTTGACAGAAGGGAGAATCCCCACATTTGTTAAGTCCATACGTGATCCATAAATTAGAGGTTCTTGGAACAACCAAAACAGAGAAGTTGTAGTATCATGTCTCTGTACTTTAAACAGAGACCAAACTTTGAATAGATTCCTATAAAAAATAGGTCATTTAGACAAGTCCATCTTTTGCGGGTTCAACCAAAATAAAGATCTCTCAAAGTCCAGGCCTCTGAATCGCAAAATGGCACAAGCAGCAAACTTCCAACTTGAGTCCACAGGGCCAGTCAGCAGTCTTTGAATAAATTGAATTCTGAAGGCCGCTATTCTGCTCTGCACATGCATCAGACCATGTCCTCCTTCTTCTTTGGGTAGGTACAAAACAAACTTTGGTATCCAATGCATCTTATCCCAAAAGAAGTCTACTAAAATTGATTGCAGTCTTGGCAATAGATCCCGTGGAGGATCCATACAAATTAATCAATGCCAAAGAGCAGATGCAATTAAATTATTGATGATCAGTACTCGCCCTTTATACGACATTTTAGGGAGCATGAACTTCCATTTAACAAGGCGACCTTTGACCTTTTCAATAATATCTTCAAAATTTTTTTACATGAACATTTCATTCCCCAAGAACACTCCCAAATACTTCAAACCTTCTTTGGTCCAAGATAACCCTTCTGGGAGCTTTGGCTCTGCATTAAGCCAGCTTCCAACCAGTACTGCTTCACTCTTAGACCAATTTACTTTTGTGGCAGAAATCTCCTTAAAATCATTCAAAATTTCCAACAACATGTTCACATCTCTTTGTCCATTTATTAAAACAACAACATCATCTGCATATGCAGACAGTCTAAACACATTTATACAATTCGGAATAGATAAACCACATAGTTTTGCTCTTATTCTAATTAAGAGAGGCTCTATAGCCAAAGTATACAACATGCCAGATAAGGCGCAGCCTTGCCTGATACCTCTGAAGACCTTAAAAGGGGCACATAAATCCCCATTCATTTTTAAAACACTTTCAACTGTATTATACAAAACTTTAAGCATAGATACAAAATCATTAAAAAACCAAAAGCTGTTAATGTGTTCCACAAATATGCGTGCTCCACTCTGTCGAAAGCTTTTTCTTGATCAATAGACACTAGACCAAAATTCAGTTTAAAATTCTGAATATCAATATCTAAAATGTCTCTGATAAACGAGATATTATCACATATTCGCCTCCCTGGAACACAGTAAGTTTGGTCAGAATGAATAACATGACTAAGGACTTCACTCAACCTGTTGGCCAAAACCTTGGAAAGTAACTTATAATCAGTGCAAAGCAAGCTAACAGGCCTCCAATTTTTTATATAATTTAGATCACCTTTCTTGGGCAGTAATGTAAGAACTGCCCTTCTGCAACTTAAGGGTAATTGCCCGTTCACCAGACTTTCATTAAGTACTTGTAACAAGTCCAAACTCACTTCTGCCCAAAATGTCTTATAAAATTAAATCGGCAGGCCATCAATACCAGGCACTTTAATACATTCCATATTTTGAAGTGCCTTTTGTAATTCTTCTAAAGTAACAGCCTTACTGAATACAGAATTAAGTTCTTGGGGTACTTGAGGCAAGTTTTCAAAAAAGACGCTCTCATCTTTCTCATCTAAAAATAACTCGCTCTTATATAGTTTTTGATAAAAACCAACTGCCCTATTTCTTATTTCAAAGGGGTCTGATAACAAAACCCCAGCCTCAGAACGCAAGTTATGTATAATTCTCCTTTGCCCATTCTTTTTTTCCAAATTAAAAAAAAAAATTTGAGGGTGCATCCATCAATTCAATATTTTGAAACCTTGATCTGACCAACGCTCCTTGCGTAGCCAACTCCAATAAATTATTTAGAGAATTATTTTTCTCTTGAAAGCTCTTTATACCAGATGAAACTTCTGAGGTATCTCTACCTTCCTGCATATCCATTAACTCTTTTTCTAATAATTCAGTTGTACTTTTCCTATCCCTTGTTACATTAAAAGTGTACTGCTGACACAGCTGTCTAATTTGTATCTTGGCAAAGTCCCACCATTGCTGTACAGATTGAAAGGATGATTTCCTAAATCTAAAACCAATCCAAAACTCCTTAAAAGAATCTTGAAACAAATGATCACATAACAAATTAGTGTTCAAGTGCCAATATGCACTCTTTGGTTTAGTAAAACCCATAATTACAAGAACCTTAACCAAGTTGTGATCGGAAAAACCAACAGGAATAATGGAACACTCTTTAAATAAATTAAGTTGGTGTCTGTATCCATAAAATCTATCTAACCTAGCCAAAGATAGTGAATTTTCATAAGCATGTGCCCAGGTATACTGTCTCTGTGAATGATGAAAATTCCTCCATATATCAACAATTTCATTAGAATTCATCAGTTGTATAAGTCTCTTACGTGATGGCATATGGGGTTCCACATGATTTCTATCTAAAAACTGCTCAGTACAATTAAAATCCCCACCCAAAACCAAAACATCCTCTGTATTACAATTCACTAGGACATTACTCAGAGTATTTAAAAAACACATCCTTTCAATTGCTCTAGTAGGAACATATACAGATATAAAAATAAAAAAAACAATTCTCAAACTGGGCTCTGATCTTTAAAAGTCTGCCTTTTATAATTTCTTCCACTTGATATGAACAAGGAATAAAACCTTTAGAAAATAAAATTGCAACACCTCCACTAGTGGAGCTCAAATGACTTAGTATGGACATTCCATCAAACTCTCTAACCCAATCACATGCATTTAACTCATCGCTGTGAGTCTCCTGAACAAATAAAACATCAATCTTTTTCTGCTTGATTAGTTCAAAAAGGTGAAAACGTTTTTTTCCCTTCTCTAGCCCCATTTATGTTAAGAGAGGCAATACTTATTTCTCACATAAATGAGGAAAGCCAAGAACAAATTAAACTCAACAAACAAAAATTCACATAAACACATTGATTACTTTTCATTACTAACATTAGATTCCGATTGAGTATTGAGCTTAGCAAGTATCTTCTTAAGGCGATACACTTCTTGATTACTAAAACACCCTTCATTCCTATATATTCTCACCTTATCAATAAACTGTGTCACATCAGGAAAATATTGTTCAATATGAACTTTTCTCACATTCTTAGTTTCCTTTAGAAAGGATTTAATGTCATTTGCACTATAACTCCTACTGGAAAATCCACTTTGCGGCAAACTATACGTTACGCTACATTCTGAGAAATCACTTTTACTTTCCGTGTCCGTTTGACTTAGATCACAGCTAAACCCTCTCTTTGCTTGCTCATCTGAAGGACGTTGCTCAAATCTTCGCTTCTGTGCCGTTTTAAAAGTACAGTCGTCCAACTCTGATAACGTCACACTTTCACGATGAACAGAACACTCACCCAGAGTGTCCACAGTCTCTAAACTATTCTCTGCTTCATTCAATTCAGCTACGGTAACGATCATATCTTCCCCTTCCACAGATCGATCTAGAGGCTCTACCTCCACTGTTTTCCCGGCCAAACCAACCACTGTCTGCACTGAGCTTGGCCCAGGTACCTCACCATCAGTGATTGGTACCACAGCATTTTGATCTTCTTTAGCGTTTGCACTATTCTCGTCATTCACAACCGGTAAAGGGGTTTCGTTTGATTTATCCACCTTATTGGGGCACGCACAAACCAAGTGCCCCATTGCACCGCAATTGAAGCACTTCATATTGTTTGTCGTAGCGAAAATAATATAGTTGAAGTCCTCATATCGAAAATTCAGGGACAAATCCAGTTCATCAAGATTCTCTTGCAAAATCATATACACATAGCGCCTAAACGACACAACGTGCTTCAGAAGAGGCGACTTAGTTCCAATCGGAATCATCCTTATAGGTGAAACTATTTTACCATAACGCGCAAACAAATTTGTCAACATCTCATTGGGAATAAAAGGTGGCACATTTGACAATATCACCTTTCTGGAAGGTGCGGACAAGGGAAGCACTGGTATAAAAATACCATTAATCACAATCCCATTCTGCACTAACTGATTTGTGAAGTCAACTGTTTTCGCAAATACAACAACCGCGCCATTCATACGGGACGCAGACAAGATATTATCATGTCCAATCTCCTCCCCTACTGCTAATCCACACTCTTCTACACTAGCAGTTGAATCTATTTTCACACTGTGCCGCCTTGTCAATGAATTAAAACTCCCGCTGCCTGGGGTAGCCATGCTCCCAACACGTGGGAGCAGACGCCCCAGCTAAACACGACACTCACTTCTCTATTTTTTACAAAATAACCAAACGTTAAACAAAAACTATACAAATAAATACAGAAAGAAAAAAACAAATAAAGATAGAGAAGTAAAGACCACTCGTACCTCACACAGCAGTCACATGCTCTCGCTCAACGCTCCACCCACTCACCCAGCACATGCGCACGAGAGAGAGAGAGAGCGAGAGAGAGAGAGCGAGAGAGAGAGAGATCTCCTCGGAACGCAACCTGATACGCGCACCGCAGATTGGAGGGGCACTCGCTCCCCACAGATGTTCCCATGAGAAAGATTCAAAACGGGCCATAATATCTTCAAAAACATTACTTGACAGCTCATTTATGGTTTTTCCCACCGCCGGATAACATAGCTCTTCCCAGAGGACACTGGAGTTCCACGCTTGACCGATTTCCGCATCCGAAACTTGTTATGAGATCAAAGGTCACATATGGATATTATTATTTTAATAATAATATTATGAGGTCACAAAGGTCAAAGCAATTAATCAAACTTGTCACTTGCTGGCAGTTACTTCTCTCATGACTCACCCGACAAAGGAAAAAAACCAGACAAATGGTGAAAGAAGAAAATATGAGTGTAACGGCTCCGATGATCGAAGTTTCGGGACCTGATGGGCCAATGATGGTTTTTAGACCATGAACTGTGAATGACATGAAAGAGGCAATGGCTCACTTGCCGAGTCCGGAAGAAGCAGGTGACAGATTTTCTACAGAACTGGTCACTTTCTGCAAAGAATTCAGCCCCACCGTGCACGAGCTGAGGAGGCTGCTGGCAGTGGAACTGGGGGCTTCGAGCTGGCACAAGGTGAGCGGAAGGCTGCAAAGGGAAGACTGCTGAAGAGAACACAGTGAATGGGAACACAGAAACAATCTGGAATACCGCACAGCTTTTGAGGAGCTGGCTGCAGCTATAAAAACAGCATTTCCAGCACATGTGGACACAAAGATTGGCAATTGCTGCCAGAACGGAAGCAAGTCTGTTCCAGATTATTATCATTGTCTCTATGAAATATTCAACAAACACAGCGGCTTAATAGAGCCAGCCGACCGAGGAAATCAGCCTGAGACATGGGAATGTCATCTGCGGAGCTGGTTTTTGAATGGACTGAGACCTGAGATTGTGCAAACATTGAAAACCAGCTACATTGTGTAATGAGGCACACTAAGCACCCATATTCACTATTCTTGACTACGCCACTCCGATTTTATTTGAGTGGGAGATCCCAAACCATGTAAAGGGTTTTCCCCACATGGCTATTCAAGTGAATGAATATCCTTAAGGCAAAATTACTATAAACACAGTTACAATTTTATTCAACAAGTCGTCAAGTAATTTCACTTCAAAACTGGCTCAATTTGCTCATGCAAGATGGAAATGCAAATAACTTCAGAGGATCATATATCACTCTCAAAGAAAATAAAAAATTAAAGTAACACCAAAAAAATATGATTAATACAATAAACCAAAAAAAAAAAAAACTTCACTTTTCACCTCAAAGCATGAAATACCAGACCACAGCACACATGTGAGTGATGGCCTAACTGGCATGTAGAATAAACAGACCAGACAATAAACAATAATCATGGGCCACAACACAAATGAAAGGAAACAAAATTTTCTTTGTAACAGCTTACAAAAATGAAAATATAAATTTCAAGGCAAGGAAAACAGTGATCAATTGGAGCTGGACCAAAGCAACTCTAAAAAAAGAAAACAACATTAAACAACAAAATTTATTAACCCAGATTATACAGTCCCACATTTTCAATCAGGACAACTAATTTAATTACACAAATATAAAAAGAAAGAAAACACATTACAATTTCAATTAGAAACCACTATCCATAATTTATTACAGTCAACTGTATTATAATGCTAGGTATCCTAGCCTCACCATAAAAAAAAATTAAATAAAATACCTACAATAAGGGCTACAATCCTCACCATATACTTCCTAAAGAAGAGAGGCCTTTTAACACTCTTGTAAAAAAGGGTGTCAGTTTAGTGTGTACAAAAGGTATACTATTCATCATTTTACACAACAAACGGCCTACCGTAAATCATCAACGATCACATGCAGTATGCTGTGATACTCGTTCAGCGTCTGCCACTTGTCCAGCATGAGAATCTAAGACATCTACGATCAGCTAAGAGCAATCACAATCAAGGAAATTACTTCTCTACAAAAGAAAGTACTACAAATAATTTCATACAATACAATGTTTCACTTTAACAATCAACCACTCGTTAACACTCACGTGAAATATGCAGTGTCGGTCATTCGAGGAAAAAGAGGAAAAAGACGAAGCGAAAGATATTCGAATGGGGCTGGAAGGAATTCTGAGAAGTGGGCCTGCTGGATCTGCGAAACTGATGATCGTGTGATCTACAAGTGTACCAAATGCAGACTGTGCAAAAAAGATGGTCACTGGGCCAAGGATTGCCCAGAAAATCAGCAAGATCAAGAAGCGGACTGAAGCGAGGATGGTGGAGAGTGGGGAGGAGGGCCAGAGGGCAAGCAGCCGAGAGAAACTGAAAAGGGAAGTGAAAACCACACACACACACACACACACACACACATACACTGATGTACATACTGCTCTCTGCAATGAAGACGAAGCTTGCATTTCTTTGTGTGTTTCTGAATTGAACAATGAAAGTTCTGATAAATGTTTAATGATGTACAAAAGTTAAGCATTTAAGAAAATGCCTAAATACCCCATGCTAGTGGAGGGGGTAATGATTGAGTTTTTAGCCGATTCTGGGGCTTCGAGGTCATCTATACGACCATGTGACTTGCCATGTCAACCGTCATTATCAAATTAAACAAATTAGTCTATTTCTGCATCAGGGCATACAATTTTTGAAAGATTTACAGCCCCTCTAAACAGAGGGGGGCAGAGTGCTGAATCATTCATTCGTTTATTCACCAAAATGCCCTGTGCCCATTTTGGGTCGAGATCTGTCATGCAAACTAAATCTGATAGTAGTTGCGGACTCCTCAGGTGTCAGAGTGACAGAAGACGGGGAGCAATGGTGCTGTTTGCAAGCAGAGCCTCAGTGGGCATATGAATGGCACGTCATAAATCATGATTGGGCTGAAATGATGTGTGAACAAGCTAAAAGTCAAACCAAGCCATTTAACACAGAAATTATGTTGCCTGACAATTTGCATTGCACGTCACATGTCGTAATGGAACGGGAAAACCAGTATGAAAAAGACTGGTTTGAGGGAGAAAAAGGAGAAACTTTGAGTTGTGAGAAAATATTTTGGACAGAAAATATGTGTGCTGTTTAAGTCAGCCTGAGAGAAAAACAGCTTCCTTTTTTCTTAATGCCAGAGTCTGTGCCTCACTTATCACTCTCCAAGGCCGAAGAGCAGATATGGGCTGAGATAAGGAGGTTTGTGAAAAACTGTGTTGATGCTACATCTGATTACAGGCCGTGTCAACGTCAATATCCCCTGAAAAGAGAGGCAGTACTGGGAATGAAGCCAGCATTTGACTCACTTTGACTCACAGTATTTGGTGTGAGATAAGCGCTGGTGTGAAACACAGCAAGAGTCTAGGAGCAAGTACACTGAAAAAAAAATCCGTGAAAATACAGTACAATATACCGTAATAATTTGAAGGAATTTTCCTTATTTAGTTTTTACAGGTGTTTTTCCGTATTTTTTTAATTACGCTTTGCATTGTGGGAACAAGAAGCTCAGTCGATTATCGGCGCGAAAACAGTGCTAGAGCAGACGCCATTATTCACAGAGATAGTCTCAGTAAAAATGTAATTTTAAAGTCGGATTTCGGGTTTGAGGAACCGTTCTTACACTTCCATGGTAAATTATATTTTGTTAAATGTAACAAACTGTAACGTTAACTGTTGTAGAGTGACAATGAATTGTCAGTTGTTGGGGTGACCTGTAGAGGGCAGGCTTAAAAAGCAGCAGAGAAGAACTTGGTGTGTGTAAATTGACTCCACCTGTGAGGTTATTGAGTGTACTGCTGGATGATGTATTCCGTTGAGTAAATGCCACCTTGAACTGATCTCTGGCCTCCTCAAGTTATTACATTTTGGCGACAAGGATAAGCAAGGAGGAATACTTTGAGGATGAAAGGAGTTTTTTTTAAAGATGAAACTTGGATCTCAATGAGTTGGAGCTTTGGAAAAGAAAATGGCCAATCTGGTAGGAACAGTCACACCATTTGATAGTCAATCCCAGTCTTGGGAAGAATATTGTGAGATATTGCAACATTTCTTCGAGGCAAATGAGATTACAGAAGCAGCAAAGCAGAAAGCTATATTGTTGAGCTCTGTGGGAAGTCAAACATACAGTCTACTGAGGAATTTATTAAGCCCAGTTAAACCAGGCTCAAAGACGGTTGATGAATTGGTGGATTTACTTAAAGAGCATTTCAATCCAAAACCCAGTGAAATTGTACAACGATTTAAATTTAATTCAAGATCAAGAGAAGAGGGGGAAACTGTGCTTGATTATGTTGCAGTATTGAGGAAATTGGCTCATGATTGTAATTATGGAGAAAAACTGACAGAAATGCTTCGGGATAGACTGGTATGTGGTATAAATGATGATCGTATTCAACGGAGATTATTGGCAGAAACGGATTTAACATTTGAGAAGGCATTGAAAATAGCCCAAGCAATGGAAACAGCCAATAAAGATGTGAGAGATTTGCAAGCTCAACGCCCAGAAACATCCATTTCAGTGAGAGTGCATAAAACGTCAGTAAAGCAAGATGATGGTTAGGGTAGAGCATGTTACAGATGCAGAAGTTTGCAACATTTGGCTAACGAATGTAAGTTTGCTTCTGAGAAATGTCATAAATGTGGTAAACAAGGACACATAATGAAAGTATGTAGATCAAAAACTTCCTTTGGGGAATCCAACTTCCAAGGGGGAGGAAGACGTAAGAGAAGAGGACAGAGAATGCATTTTGTGAGCAGAGATGAAAAAAGTGCATCTGCATCTGATGAAGAAGGTATTTTTACAGTGTACAGTTTGCAAGGAACAGGAATTCCGAAAGTAGATCCACTGACCATCACATTGGCTGTTAATGAGTCAGAGGCACAGTTTGAAGTGGATACAGGATGTGGTGTGACCATAATGAATAGGTCCAACTTTGCTAAATTGTGGGAAACAGATAAAATTCCTGAATTAAAGACCTGTTCTTTAAACTTAAAAACCTATACTGGCCAAGCTCTAACCGTATTGGGTTTTGCACAAGTAGAAGTCAGATACCAAGGCATAGTGAAGCAGTTACCAGTGGTGGTAGTACCTGGAACAGGACCCAATTTATTGGGTATAGGATGGATTAAGGAATTGGGCATGGAATGGGAGGCCCTACATAGAATGCAAGTGGTGAAAAATTTAACTTTGCCTGAAGTCCTCAGCCAACATGAAGAATTGTTTAAAGAGGAGTTGGGGGAATTGAAGGGTCCACCAGTGAAGATTTATGTAGATAAGGAAGCAGTCCCAAGGTTTTTCAAAGCCCACCCAGTCCCTTATGCAATGAAGGCAAAGGTAGAAGTTGAAATAGAACGCCTGTTAAGAGAACACATCATAGTACCCGTTAAACACTCTGAATGGGCTGCACCGGTAGTACCAGTTTTAAAGTCTGATAACACCGTACGTCTATGTGGGGACTACAAGCTAACGGTAAACAGAGTTTCAAAGTTGGAACAGTACCCCATTCCTCGGATTGAAGATTTGTTTGCAACTCTGTCGGGTGGACAGAAGTTCACAAAATTGGATATGAGCCATGCTTATCATCAGATCGCATTAGATGCAGAATCCAGGAAGTATGTCACAGTGAATACTCACAAAGGACTGTTTACTTACCGTGTTTTACCTTTTGGAGTTTCTTCTAGCCCCGCCATTTTCCAACGGACCATTGAGGGGGTATTGCAGGGTCTTCCGCAGGTGGCAGTTTTCCTTGATGATATCCTGGTAACCGGTCATAATGATGAAGAGCATCTTCAAACTCTTGCTAGAGTATTGGATAGACTGCATGAAGCAGGACTGCGTTTGAAACGGAGTAAATGTACCTTTATGGAAAAAGAGGTAATGTTCTTGGGTCATAAAGTGGATGAGACAGGCCTCCATCCTGCACCAGAAAAGGTGATGGCTATTCAAAATGCTCCCTCACCAAAGAATGTGACACAATTGAAAGCTTATTTAGGACTTTTAAATTATTACAATAAGTTCTTGTCCAATCTGTCTACTGTTTTAGCCCCTGTGTACAAATTGTTACGAAAAGATGCAAAATGGAACTGGGCCGGGGAACAAGAGGCTGCTTTTGCTCAGTCTAAAAAAAATGATTAATTCTGTACAAGTTTTGGTTCATTATGACCTCCAGAAGGATGTGATTTTATCATGTGATGCTTCTCCTTATGGCTTGGGTGCAGTTCTTTCGCATAAGATGCCTGATGGAAGTGAAAGACCTATAGGATTTATGTCACGAACATTGAATCAAGCTGAGCGGAATTATTCGCAGTTGGACAAAGAAGGGTTGGCTGTAATGTTTGGCTTACAGCGCTTTCATAAGTATTTGTATGGTCGAAAATTTACAATCGTTAGAGACCAAAAACCCTTATTGTCTTTATTTAACGAGTTAAAAGCTGTTCCCCAAATGTCCTCTCCTAGAATCCAGCGATGGGCTGTGACCTTGAGAGCGTATGAATATAACATCATCTACAAGGCCGGCAAAGATCATGGCAATGCAGATGCTCTAAGTCGGCTACCATTGCCAATGGAATCTTCCACCGAGCAGGAGGAAAGAGTACTAATGCTGGAGAATGCTGATATCACCTTGATCACAGCAGAACAGGTGAGAGAGTGGACTAGAAGAGATCCAGTATTATCTCGGGTGAGAGAAACAGTGCAACGTGGATGTTTGCATGAATTAACAGGAACTGAGTTTGACCCATTCACATTAAGGAAAGATGAATTAAGTGTACAGGATGGTTGTGTGCTTTGGGGGGCCAGAGTAATAATTCCCAGTGTGGGTAGATCAGATGTTCTGAAACAATTGCATCAATGCCACCCAGGAGTGTCTAGGATGAAAGCTTTGGCCAGAAGTTATGTGTGGTGGCCTAAATTAGATCAGGATGTGGAAAGGCTGGTTAAAACCTGTTGTATGTGTCAAGAGCATAGAAATGCTCCAGCGGTTGCCCCACTGCATCCTTGGAATTGGCCAGATAAACCATGGCAACGATTGCATGTGGATTATGCAGGACCGTTCATGGGAAAAATGTTCTTTGTCTTGATTGATGCACATTCAAAATGGATGGATGTGTATCCAGTGAATTCAGCCACCTCTGCTATCACTGTCGAATGTTTGCGGAATAGCTTCAGTAACCATGGATTACCGGAATTGATTGTATCAGATAATGGTACTTGCTTCATTAGTGCAGAATTCAAAGAGTTCCTGCATAAAAATGGAGTACGGCATGTGACTTCTGCACCTTACCATGCTTCTAGTAATGGGTTAGTGGAACGGGCTGTCCAAATTGTTAAAACCATGCTAAAAAAAAGTGTTGAGGGAACAATTGCAACTAAATTGTCTCGAGTTTTATTTAGTTACAGGATCACTCCCCAGACCACCACAGGGTTCTCTCCAGCGGAAATGTTGTATGGACGGAAATTACGCTGTTCTATGGACTTTATACATCCTGATTTGACAAGGAAGATTCATGAACAACAACAAAAGCAAAAAGTCTATCATGATAAAAAGGTCAGTGAACGGAATTTTTGTGTGGGAGATCCAGTACTTACTCGGAACTTTACTTATGGACCGAAATGGATTCCGGGCCATATAGCGACTGTGACTGGACCCCTCTCTTATAAAGTAATGCTAGGTGATGGACGAGTGGTTCGACGGCATGTGGATCAACTTCATGCCCGACAGAAATTGCTTGTAAACACTTCAGAAGAGGAAATGGATTGTAAATTCCCTGATTTCGACGTTCCTGGAAACTCAGCACCTGTAGTTGCTACAGAAACTGAGGGAACAGGAACTGAGGACATTTCTAGTAATTCCCCAGAAGTATCTAGGAATTCCTCTCTACATTCTGAGATAATCACTGAAGTGAACAAACCTGCTAGTCCTGTGATAATTGTGAGACGGTCACAAAGAACCAGGAACTTGCCTACTCATTTGAAAGATTATGAACTGAAGTAATGTTGAATGAGAATTGTAGATTTGAAAAAAAAAATGATTTGCAAAGTGTGATGCTATTTGTAATGATATTGTAGTTGTATGTTTGTGGAGAGAAATAGCATTGTGATTATGTAAACTTGGGGGGAAAAGGATGTTGTAGAGTGGCAATGAATTGTCAGTTGTTGGGGTGACCTGTAGAGGGCAGGCTTAAAAAGCAGCAGAGAAGAACTTGGTGTGTGTAAATTGACTCCACCTGTGAGGTGATTGAGTGTACTGCTGGATGATGTATTCCGTTGAGTAAATGCCACCTTGAACTGATCTCTGGCCTCCTCAAGTTATTACATTAACTTAGTTGCTGTCTTCCTTGTTAGCCAAATGAATGTCGGAGCCGTCGCATTTGACATTTTCAGCACACCGTCACATCTCACTCGACGTGGAGGTAAGTTATGTGTTACAGTGTGCTCACTTTCAGTTTTATAAATAAGTTTATTAACTTTTAATTGTTGTTGATGCGGTGTATTTGTTACTGCGCGTGCCGTAAAGCATCCGGCATGTTAACGTTACTGAGGTGATGTTAAGCAGCTAAATCTGAAGTGTCGTACAACTGTGTTTAGAGCGCTGTGTGCCTCCAACAGAAGCTGGCAGAGCAATTGTCAAGAAAAGAAGATACCATTACGACTTTTTTTATTCTTTAAAAGAGATTATACGACTAGGTGAAGATCTGACATCGCGGAATTCTTCAAGGATAACGCAACTTTTCTGCCAAACGAGGTAGGTTTAGACATTTTATTGTCTTGTTTGTTACACACACACACGAGAAGTTTGTTCGGTAACGTTACTGGCACGCTGTCGGTGAACGCGCACGCTTCAGACGGCGCGTCAGCAGCGCATCGAGTTCTTACACGGACAATAGCACACAAAATTATGTCAAAATGACCATTTTTGGCTAGTGACAGTTTTAAATAAGTTAAAATGTCTTGACTGATGTAAAGTTGGGATGTGTCAGATGTGAGTCATGTTTTAAAGGGACAGCAGTTCATGACATTCATTGTGTTTCTTTGTTTTCTTTTCTAATGACAGGTCGTAATTGCCGCTGTATTGTGCATCCCAAGTACCCCCTGCATTCTTATCAAGGGTTTGTA
Source organism: Onychostoma macrolepis (assembly GCF_012432095.1). Lineage (NCBI taxonomy): Eukaryota > Metazoa > Chordata > Actinopteri > Cypriniformes > Cyprinidae > Onychostoma > Onychostoma macrolepis. Next base: position 6,035,680 of record NC_081176.1, on the reverse strand, counting down.
TTCTGTTTTATTTATTAACACTACAGTTTTATTTATGGAAGCATATGGGGAGCAAAATTCAATTTGAAATGCAAAATGGCAATGTATTTCTGTATTTAAATTTTCCCATACATCTGTGCAATATTTAGTGCAAAATGAAAATTCAATTATATAATTAACGTTTGCCATTTCCTACACTAGCTTTAATATGCAAAATAAAATCATATTTTAACGCTTTAAGTTGCAAAATGAAAATGTATTACACAAATTGATTAGATATGTTTAATATGTCCAAGCCAAGACTGTAGTAAAATTATCATTTAATTGCTGTTTTCCTAAATGCATTTAGATTCGGGTTAGGACACTTGGGGTTGCATTTTCATCATAATACCGCATGATAATTGTAGCAAAATGCACTGAGAATTTGAGGATGCATTCTGAGCCAAAGGTGCAACAAAGGGTAGCAAAATGCTGATTTAAATGTCTTTGTTTTTCTTAAATGCATTGACACTTGCATATAAGATGTTTCAATTGCATTTTCATTTAATACCGCCATGAATTTAAAGTCAGTGTGGATTTGAAATGCATTTGAAAATGCAACACGCCTGACCTGTCAATCGTTAGGTGGGGCTCAGCAACAGGACGCACAATAGGTCAATATTCATCGTCAACCAAACGCTTCCCACATTGACTTATTCATTGCAGGGTATTAAATGAAAATGTTATTGAAATGTCTTGCATGTAAGTGTCAATGCATTTAAGAAAATTAAAGACCTTTAAATCAGCATTCTGCTACCCTTTGCTGCACCTTTGGCTCAGAATGCATCCTCAAATTCTAACTGCATTTTGCTACAATTATCATGCGGTATTATGATGGAAATGCAATCCCAAGTGTCCTACCCCAAAATGTCTAAATGCATTTAGGAAAAACAGCATTTAAATGATAATTTTGCTACAGTTTTTGCTTGGACATGTTAAACACACCTAATGAATTTGGGTAAGAATTTTTTGTTTTAATTAACTTAATATTGTGAATAAATAACTTATAAAGTGTTAAAATATGTTTTTAATTTGCATATTAAAACTAGTGTAGAAAATGGCAAATGTAAATTATATAACTGAATTTTCATTTTGCACTAAAATTTGGACATGTATGGCAAAATGTAAATAAAAATACAGAACTACATTGCCATTTTGTGTATTTCAAATTGAATTTTGCTACCCATATGCTTCCATTTTTATTTACCTTTAGGGATGTTCAATACTGACAAACATTAGTAATTGAGTCGTTTATTCAGTTGACTTTATTGGTGATTCCAGATTGCTGTCATTCAAGAACTTATCATTTCCTCCCCCATTGTGGCTGATCTACACATTCTCTTCATTTTATTTTAAACATAAAACATCCAGAGGAGATGGCGCATACGTTGGAATTCATACAAATGTAAGGAACATATGTAATGAAACTGCGTATAAAGCATTTTGTGTTGCTGTTTAGTTGAAAATAATCAAAGGGGTTAGTTCACTCAAAAATGAAAATTGTGTCATTAATTACTCACCCTCATGCCGTTCCAAGCCCATAAGACCTTTTTTCATCTTTGCAACACAAATTATGATATTTTTGATGAAGCCTGAGAGCTTTCTGACCCTCCCATAGACAGCAAGGGTCCTTACACGGTCAAGGCACAGAAACGTAGTATAAGGACATCGTTAAAACAGTCCATCTGCCATCAGTGGTTCAATCTGAACTTTATGAAGTGATGAGAATACTTTTTGTATGCAAAGAAAATAAAAACAACTTTATTCAAGTCGTTATTTAACAAAAACAGCGTATTCATGTGATGCGGCTGACACAGACCAGCGTACGCAGTTTGCGTTCAGCGCAGATTCTCCAAAATGGCGCTACTGTGACGCAGATGCGACAAATTGTTGAATAAAGTCGTTATTTTTATTTTATTTGTGTACAAAAAGTATTCTCATCACTTCATAAAGTTCAGATTGAACCACTGATGGCAGATGGACTATTTTGACGATGCTTTTCATATTTTTCTGGGCCAAAATATCTTTAATTGTGTTCTGAAGACGAACAAAGCTTTTACGGGTTTGGAACGACATGGGGGAAAGTGATTAATGACAGAATTTTCATTTTGGGGTGGAGTAACCCTTTAAGTATATCATAAAACATTGTTGACAAGATCACATGACGGATACAATTGGAGACCACTGGAAATGCAAGTTTAGCATTTTATAAACAATGTTTGAACTGGAACTTGATAATTCAATCTCAACCTGTTCTGCACGTTAGTCTATATTTCACTTTCTTTCATTTAATTTCTTGTCATTTCCAGTCTTCCTGTGAAGAAATCCTGAACGAGGGTCGACAGTTCAGATGAAGGGAACCTACGCTTCCAAGACTCATGTATGAACAACTTCGAGAATCCATGTACAATTTGAGCTTTTTTCAAATCTCAACATGGAACTTGGACTGAACATGCAGCAAAAGGAAAAAAAAAAAACAAAAGAAGTAGTTTCCCCAAGCTGGCACATGGCAAGAGATACTAAAAGCACACAAACACTTGAAGCCCTGCTCTTAATTTAGGTTGTATAGTTCTCTTAGTTTCACATTGAAATGTAAGGCATGAGTGCATGAATCTTTGTTCTTTATTTTCTAATGATGTACAAGAGTTTTTTTTTTTTTTTTTTGCAGTACCATGTCAGTTGTAGATGACAGAATTCACATTTTTTGATGTGAACTGTCCTTTTAAATAACATTTCACTTGACTATTGACTAGAAGTCTGTAGCAATTGTTATTAATGACAGCCCTGTCTTTGTATTAATTTTGTCCTATGTATCTGAAAATGTTTTGAATCTTGACTGTTTCACAGTGAAGTTTATCTTTGTGACCACTATTTGGTGCAACACCAATATTGTACAAGTAGCTGCTCATGTTTTCTTTTTTGTGCTGTTTAAAACTAAAACACATTGCTAAATTAATTGATGTAATAATATTTTTGTCTTCACCTGTTAAAGGCAAATAAAAGCTACTGAACGCACTTTTAAGAAGGTTTATTTTTACCTCATGTAAACGATGTTCAATTTGTATATATTGTGCTGGATTTATTTGCTACTAAAGATAGGCCTATGCTATAATTTTTTTAGAAATTTCTGCGAAAGGGATTGTCCGTTTATGGTACAGAAGAAAATGTAAATCTACAGAATTTTCCTTTTTAATGTGGAAGGAAATGTCCGTAAATTTAACAGAAAATGTCCTGGTAATTTTCTGCCAGTGCATTATCCGTTTTTTTACGGAATTTTTTTTTACAGTGTATGTCAGAGTGCAAGCATGAATTTGAGGTAGAGAGAGATGTGGTACCCATTGACAAAAACACAAAGGGAAATCGCTGCATGGCCAACCTGATCTCACAGAATTCCGTGTAATGACCACGGACTTAATTAACCCCGAATCTGTGGTGGCATCACAGAATCGCCGAAAATTCCGTGATGGGCTCACAGAAGGCATCAGCCGTGGTCCATGCACGGATTCACTGGTTCAACACCAGCGCTGCATCGGACCACGTAAAAAGAGTGACTTCGATGCAGTTATACTTTCACTGGAGTACCTGACCCTAAACCTACCCAGTTCTGAACAATAATGATGACGATAAATTCCCCAGTATCGCGTCGGCATATTGATGCTAACGGTTTCCGTGCATGGAGCACGTCTGATGCCTGTCACTGACTTACATTGGTATCACTTCTGTGAGCCCATCACGGAATTTTCGGAGATTCCGTGATGCCACCACAGATTCGGAGGTTAATTAAGTCCGTGAACATTACACGGAATTCTGTGAGATCATGTTGTGCATGGCAGACATCTGCGCTTCAGAAATTCACCCAGCTTTAGCGGATGTGCCATCAGAGCTGTGGACAAAGCATAAGTATGATGTGGGATTGATTAAGGGATGTGAACCGGTTGTAATCACCCCAAAATCTGATTACAAGCCGTGTCAACGTCAATATCCCCTGAAAAGAGAGGCAGTACTGGGAATGAAGCCAGTATTTGACTCGCTTTTAAAAGAAGGCATAATTGTTGAGTGCAGTGATTCCCTGGATAGAACCCCACATTTCCTATGAAAAAGATAAGAGACAAAAGTCAACCCACGGAGTGGCATTTTGTACAGGATTTGCAGGCAGTGAATGCAGCTGTCAGACTAAGGGTTCCATCAGTTCCAAATCCATAAACGATTTTGTCACAAATACCACAAGATGCAACATTCTTCTCAGTGGTAGATTTGGCTAATGCATTTTTTTTTAGTGTGCCAGTGAATAAGGACAGTCAATTCTGGTTTGCATTTGAATTTTATGGTAAAGGCTATACATTCACGAGAATGGGCCAGGGGTACTGTAACAGCCCCACTCTTTATAACGAAGCACTTAGGAGAAGCCTAGAACCTTTGACCCTGACAGCTGGAACTGCTTTGTTACAGTATGTGGATGATATTTGTTTTTGTGTGCACGTGATGAAGCCACGTGTGTGGCGGACACTGCGACTCCTGCAGCATCTGGCTCAGGAGGGCCACAAGGTCCTGGGTCATTTCTGGGTCATGTCACAACATCAAACAGCAAATCTCTGTCTGACAAAAGAGTTCAAGGCATTATAGATGTACCAAAACCAATCACAAAGAAGCAAATGCTGTCATTTTTGGGAATGTGTTCATACTGCCGAACATTTATTCCAAATTATGCAATTCTTGATCAGCCTCGGACAATAGGGAAGGGGTTAAAGTCATGTGACAAAATTGAATGGACAGGGGAGGCAGAGGAGGCATTTGTGAACATGAAAGTTCAGCTGTCTCTGGCGCCAACTTTGGGCCTACCAGTACCAACTAAGCCTTTTGTTCAGATGGTGGATGAGAAAAATGGGTCTATGACTTCTGTGTTGTTGTTGCAGCGTCATGGAGACCTGTTGCTTATTTTTCCAGCAAACTAGATCTGATTGCAGCAGGAATGCCACACAGTCTGAGGGCGGTGGCTGCTGCTGAGCAGGCCGTAATGGCGTCTAGAGAATTTGTAGGTTAATCTGACCTAATATTAAATGTGCCACACGCTGTGTCCATGATCCTGCAAGAACAGAAAACATTGCATGTATCGACAGCTCGTTGGTTACGATACCACACTATCTTGCTTGACATGCCGAATATCACCGTTAGACGATGCAAAACCTTGAATGCTGCTACTCTCCTTCCGACGCAGGAGGATGGGGAAGAGCACCATTGTTGTCTAACTGCGCTAGAACAAGTGTGTACACCGCGTCCAGGTCTTTCTGACGTACCACTTGAAAACTGCGAAAATGTCCTCTTTGTGGATGGCTCAGCTTACAAAGATCCACAAACAGGCCAGAATAAAGTTGGCTATGCAGTAACAACTGAATTTGAAGTCGTGGCTTCTGGCTCATTGCCACCAAATTATTCAGCACAAGCAGTGGAGCTTGTGGCGTTAACAGAAGCATGTAAACTTATGGTGGGAAAATGCATCACGATTTACACCGATTCGCTTTACTCATTTGGTATTACGCATGACTTTGGAGCACTGTGGAAATACAGAAAATTTTTAAAGTCAGATGGGCGCCCAATATTAAATGCTCCTCTGGTGGCAGCTTTACTGGAGGCCATTCTGCTGCCAGACAAAATAGCCATTTGTAAATGTGCAACACATACAAATATCAAAGGTTTCATATCCACAGGAAATGCCAGAGCAGACGCAGCAACGAAGAAAGACAAAAGAAAGTGTACTATGCTATCTGAAAATAACCCAGGCATTTCCCCTTCTTTACAGAGCATGCAGGCCTTTGCCTCAGGGGCAGAGATAAACCAGTGGAAACTGTGTGGCTGTAAATTGGATGATTGTGTCTGGATGAGCTGTGATGGCAAGCCTTGTTTACCTCAACACTTTTTTCCTCATTATGCTAAGTCGATACATGGGAAAGACCATGCATCGAAAAGGGGGATGGTTACACAAATGAAAGAATTGTGGTTTACAAAGGGGTTTACAACATTTGCTGAATTTTTGTAAAAGATGTGTCATTTGCAACACCCACAATGTGGCAAAAGGGACAGGCCCTTTTGAATATTTACAGATGGACTTCATCGAATTGTCCCCATGTGAAGGGAAGAAATATTGTTTTGTGTTGGTGGATATGTGGTCCAAATGGGCCGAGGCCTTCCCAACATTAAAACAGGATGCAGCAGCGGTAGCAAAGGCTCTGCTGACTGAGATAGTCCCGAGATGGGAAATTCCACAGAAAATCAGTTTGGATAATGTAACACATTTTGTCAATGAGGCAATAAAACAAGTGGTTAAGTTTTTAGGAATTAATTTGAGGACACATTGCAGTTACAGAACCACCTCAGGGTGCACTGTAGAATGGCAAAATGGGATAATTAAGAACAAATTGGCTAAAGGTTGTGAGGAAACTGGACTCACATGGGTCAAAGCACTTCCGATCGTCCTCATGTACATGAGAATGAGAAAACGATCTAGGGTAAACCTGAGTCCATTCGAAATTCTCTTTGGTAAACCACCATTTATGGGAATAGAGGGGGGAAAACAACGGCTGCCATCAACAGAATTGTGTGAACATGATATGTAGAGTTACTGCAAAGAAATGTCTTCTCTGTTGTCTAACGTCTGTGTGCATGTAAAAGCCGCACAGGGGAAAGTTGCAGAAACTCCCTTGCACAACATCAAACCAGGAGATTTCGTGGTAGTACGAGATCTGAGGAGAAAGAGTTGGAAGGCAAAAGGTAGCTGGGACCGTTCCAGGTGCTTCTGACTACTCACATGTCTGTGAAGGTAGCTGAGAAGGCAACGTGGATTCAGGCCAGCCACTGCAGAAAAGTACCATCTGTATCTCAGGAGGAGGAACGGGGAGAGTAAGAGATCTGAAACTCCTTTATCAGCGTGAGAGCAAGGACAAGACTGAAAAGGCAGTATTGAGGCAGCTGACGGAATGGAGCGAGTGAAACCGTGGCACCCATTTGCCTGGACTGTGTGGAATGAGAGGTACGATGTGCATATTGACTGTGTTGGCTATGATAATTTGTTCGATCTCATTCTACCTGACTGCTGAGCTGATACAGGAGGCGGGAGAGTATGACAGGCCAACTGTGAACATCTCATCAAATGATACTGATCATCGATGAATTTAAGAGAGTGATCATTTATACGAAAATCAGAGATGAAGAGTATAAATGTGAATAGCTAAAATTTGCTTTAACATTATCATTATTATTTTATGAGAATATATGCATGTAGTTTTGATAAAGTAGAAAGAGTTCTAGATGTAGTAATGATTTTTTAATATAATTTGTTATCAATGAGTAATAAAAAGGGAATTGTTGAAGAAAAATTCATTTTGGTTGATTTTCTATATGCTCATGAAACATAGTGGAGTGTTTCTTTCTAGTTTCTTAGCATAAGTGGAAAAGTACATCTGCGGAGAAGCACCATCCCCGTGTGTCACACTCTGCAGCAACCTGTGTGTATGACTGTTGACATTCTTTGCAAAGAATAAACCTTTTTAAAGACTAAGAGTGAGTTTGTCTCTTATGCTGATGAGAGTCAGTTGAAATTGCCCTGACATTACCTACCCTATATCTTTAAGAATCTCAGTTCGCATTTGTCCCTCTTCTCGAAGGAAAAGGGGCAAACGCTGGTTCCCCCCAGCTCAGAATCTGCTAAAGCTAAGGCTCAGCGGAAAGTGCAGTTGTGGATGTCTCAGGTTGAGTTGGCTGAGGAGATTAAAACGGTCTTAGACATTTCTCAGTCTTCAGTCACCAACTTAAGTGAGCCGTTAGATCAACTGAGCCTTCTCAGTCTTTTATTTGCACAAGTGACACGAAAAGCATCCCGCGAGTAATCTAGAGTGATAACACGATGAGAATATTCGCTTCACGTTTTAGTTTTTTTTTATATTTATGTGTGATTCAGACAAAGAAGAGAATGACGTGTTATACAGGGCACCTATATGGCACAAAGTCAACATCATTGTGGCATTTGGATATGCACTTCAGACTCCGGTCAAAAAGTCAATAAAGCCATTAAAACAATAAAAATTACCATCAGTTTAAAAAATTGTGTTCTCAAATTCTAATGACTAAATGATACTCACTAGTGACAGTGACACTGAAGCTCCTACTGATGCTGAATCTGCTGCTGTTGATCTGTAGTTGATAGAGTCCAGAATCTGTGGTTCTGGTGTTTGTGATGATCAGAGATCCAGTCTGATACACCTCCAGTCTGTCTCTGAATCTCCACTGATCATCTGTAGAGATCTTACACTGATCTTCAGTGATTTCAGCGAAGAGAGTGTTATTAAAGGACCACGTCATCGGATCAATTGGGTTTTTTATAACACCAGGATCTAAAGTAACATTTTCTCCCTCCTTCACACATATTTCATCTCGTTCTGCAGCAGAAACACCTGAAACACAAACCCAAAGCTGCTGGAGGATCTTTTGGGGGCAAAAAAATAACTAAAAATAATTATGCATATTAATTTCCTGAGAAATTCAGGAGAAGCTAAATTAACTGCAAAATTGCTAAATATCAAGTTAATTGTGGATATGTCTTTGTTCATATAGAAGTAATTCTGTTCTGATGAATGATGCAGCTAAAGAGAAAAACAGCTCTGAATGTCACTGGTATAATAAATACGATGATGTGATTCAAACATAAATAACCTGCTTTTAAACATAATGACTCACCAATTACAGTAACACTGAAGATCTTTTCACTGTCACTGCCGTTGATTATCACTAGTTTATATTCTCCAGAGTCTGTGGTTCTGGTGTTTGTGATGGTCAGATATCCAGTCTGATTGTCCAGCTTCAGTCTGTCTCTGAATCTCTCATTACGTTCATCACACTGAACATCTGTACAGATATCACTGAGATCTCCGTTGATGTAAGCGATGCGAGTGTCATTAAAATACCAATGAACCTTTTCTTGTTGGTTTATTGTAACACCAGTGTGTAGAGTGACTGAATCTCCCTCCATCACTGACACTCCATCTGAACCAGCACCAGACACACCTAGAAAATAAATTAACAGATAATTATAAATGTCTGGGGAAAGTGGGACAAAAATATTTAAAAAATACAACAGGAAAGTGCTGTAAAAATGTTTTTCTACAGATTAAACAATCAGCATAAAAACATCACCAATTCACACAATCACTCAACAGACAAACATACATCTTATAATGTAGGTTATATGGTGTTTATTGAACGTCATAATATACAACACACATATCTTGACTCCTATATTGCATTCAAGTAATCATTGCATAGTCTTTCATACATCTCTGAAGACTATAAATGAGTTAAATTAGCACATTAAAATAACAATGCACATTATTTATTATTATATTTTAATTTTATTTCAGACAAATTCATACGATTTTTGCTAAATCGTACTTCACGAGTTCACCCTTACATCTAATCTGATAGCAAATATTAAGTATATTTTTTGCGTGCTGTCCTGGGGGAGGGCTTCAAGCCCGGAATATGGCCCAAACCCAGAGAACTCCCCCTATCCCTAATATGGGATAAAAAATAGACCAGGAGTGAGGCGTTGGGGGAGAGGAGAGTTGCCAGAAAACTGTCATTGGACAGAGGTAGGTAAGATGCATATATATATATATATATAAGTATTGTGCTAGTTAGGATGGTTAGCTAAACAAGTTGCACCTGTGCCAAATTAGTTGATTATCTGATCGTGCTCCTCCCAAACCTGCGCAATTTGTGTGATTTTGAATGAATGGCCTACACCTAACCCCGCCCCTAAACCTACCCATCATTGGGGTCTAGACAAATCATACAAAATCGTATGAGTGAGGTCGTACGAATTCATAGGAATTAGCCATCTCGTAAAATAGGTACGAATTGGTCGTGAGATAGCGTTGGTAAATTAAGTCGAAGACACTCAAGTTTGGTTCAACTGATTTACATTTACAACAACAACCTGACATTCATTTAGCATTAAAATATTACTTAAGATATACCACCAAATTTGTGCAATTTGCTCATTGTAACTCTTCCAAATTTATGCTGCCTTCACGTGCTATCGGAAATTTCCTATTTCCCACTTATGAAGTCGTAATTATGAGCTTCTCGTATTCAAGTGCTTTAATGTTGGAAAGAATGAAATGTAGCATCCCATTGGTTGACAATCATGTAAACATTCATCGCACTATCCATGCAGTTTGCTGACAATTCTGGAATTTTGGTCAAATACATGCTTATTTCACTGCTTATAAAACATACAATATGCTTCGAATGATCGTTCATATCTCTTAGAAAAGATGTGTTAAAAATGACACAACCTGTGTTAAATTTTAACACATTAATGGGTGAGTTCTGGGACAACGTTTTTTTGTGTTCATTTTTACTCATTCATTTTGTTGATGATTTTAACAGTAAATGTGTCAGAAAGGTTATCACAAAGATGTGTAAACGTGTATAATTTAACGCATTATGTGCTTCACTACATACATTATGTTAAAAAAACATACATTCGCGTTTGACAAAATGAATGGAAAAGTCATTGGTTGTTTAGCTTATTGTCAAAATATTTATTATGATGAAATATCAACAATTACATTCACAGAACTGCAGAATATATATACAATTTTAAGCAAACAAAAAGGAAATGTCCAACACAGGACAAAAAAGTTATTTTCATTTCATTAGGTAAAATGACACATAACCCCACTTTCATAATCATTTCACTTTTTTCCAAACTTTGCTGGATTGATGTACACTGGTGGCCAAAAGTATTTTGAAAAGTCTCTTTGATGCTCAATTTTTTAATTTTTTTTTATTATCAATGTCTGTACTCCTCCATCTTCCACTTTTCCACAGCATAGGAGTAGAAGTCATTATCAAAATAGTCTTTTAAAAACCAACACAATGTTTTTGTCCACCTTTGTGAATAAATGAACTTCTCTGAAGACTGGATCCTGCTCAGAACTTGACTGACAGCATCAGAATGTTCCCTGGTCTGTATGCGTGTCCACAAACACAAACATACTCAGTCCTTCAGTGGAGATCCCTGGTTCCAACACTATGTTATGACCGAGAGAGAGGAGGAAATTCCACATTAGTGTCAATTTATTTTTAACCTACATTTTTAAACCTTTTTACTCTAACATAAGTATATATATTTGTAAGTAACAGCTTGTCAATAACATATACAAACATTTCAGCTGAACTGTAAACTAAATTATGTCCGATTTAATTTTAATACTTACATATCCCAAATTCGGTCCAAAAAGGCGGAGATCCACAGAGAGAAAGACTCCAATTGAGCATTTAGCCTTCAGCTTGTCTGCAGTATGTGATGATCTTTCTCCTTCCTACAGTAGTTAACCCACCTGTGCGCTGATGTTAGGTACCTTCCTGGTCATGTGGGACTGCAATGGCAGAGAGTCTTCTGCCTAATGAAAGATCAAAATAATGCTAAAATATAAACTAAAGAATGCTTGATTTGGTATGAATGAATGACTTAGTGTGAGTTTTATTGCAGTGCTTACCTGAATGGTGAACGTAGAAAATGGTCCATCTTCTGATTTGTTCATTTGCTGTGTAATAAACATAATGTTAGACATCACTTATGTGATATAATGTTTGCAAATTTATTTTGTAAGCTACCTGGTCTGCACCAGTGGCTCCAAAGCACTTATAACATATTGCTAATCATTTCAGCAAACTTTTAAATACTTTAGACATAATAAATAAAGAGCATTGTTAGCACCATTTCTTTATTGACAAAAACAGAGTCTAAAAGTCCGTCATATTCACCACTTTGCGTGTTAAATTCAGTCATTTGTAAAGGTGTCTTCACTCTTGGTAGTTTCGAGTTAAAGTGGGAAAAGATTGTCTATTTGAAATCAGTTTTCAACGCGTTTTCGCCGCGCTAACCAACAGATAGCTGCTTGATTTACAGTAAAGTTACGTGACTAATGTGCTTTATTGACAATGACTGGGTCTTGCCCACAAAATTTCGCTGTGATCGTATGTTTAAAACAGTATTAAAACAACAGCAGCAGGATACATTGCTTTTGTTAATAAATGTAAGTAAAATATGATTTCAAGTACATCTTACCTCAGGAATCGTGCTAGCAGTCTCCGGCGTGAACTGGCGCGAATCGTCTCCTCCGTAAAAAGGTGGTTTTGATGAGCAGTTTTTGACACGAGGGTTAGTCGATTAACATCATAAAGCGATTATGGTATAAATACCATATTTTACTTACAACAATACATTAGTAAAACGAAATGGCATGTCGCTGTCGTTACAGACTAAAATGACTATGGTCTGACTGGATTCTGTTCAAGACCCTACTCCCTATTGGTTCACATTAGCTAATTTAAATAACGGACATCTTTAAAAACTACACATAAAGTGTTAGCACATCGGTCCACACATATTGTGTTAAATGCTGTGTAAATACACAAGTTGTGTTTATTTTTAAACTACACATAAATATGTGTAAAAGAGGTTATTCTTTTCTACACATTTTTATTTAATATTGACACAAAATGTGTAAATTAGAGTGTTACAAATAAAGTGTGTAATTTTTTAACACATCTTTTCTAAGGGATGCAGTTGTTGTGAGAACAGCATTGATGGCAGTAATGGTTGTCCCCTGTTTAAAGTTTATGACCCGCCCAACTCGGAAACTCGGGTATCCAAATTATTTTCGAAATTCCCAGTAGTAAATACGACTTGAAAGCTCACGTCCCATTTTCAATTAGGAAACTTGTATTTAAGATAATTCCTCAAGCATGTGAAGGGAGCATAAACTCAGGCGCTGAAGAGACTACGTGGGTGAGGGTGTTCACTATCAGATATTTCCTAGACTCATGATGATTTGCGTGACTCATAGGTCAGTTCATTTTCTTTCCCCTTCATGTGCTCTCTCTTCAGGGCTGTACCCACCATTGAGGTCTCTGAGGTCCGGACCTCTGTATTTTTCCAATAACAGACGTTTTAAAATAATTACCTTATATTAATTATGCTTTGGTGCTACAAGGATAAAAAGCCAAGATAACAGATCATCTCATCTGAGATGCCTCAGCGGTAGGGGTGTGCGATATATGGTTTGCGATAATACCGTAATTGTTGTTTTAACGATGTGCGATTTGACATTGAGTATTTTGCAAATAACATTCAAAACACCCCGACAGAGTGCACACATACATTACGTGAAGTCTAGTGAGTGCACATTTAGAGTGCATTCTTTCACTGCATGATTCAGTCTAATGAAATGCATTTAGAATAAAAATTAAAGATAAGGGGGCAGAAAATGTATATTTATACCACTTCATAGCAGGGCCGTACGCAGGTTTTTATAAATACAGAGGTCCCAAAATGGAGATTGTTAGGGGGGTTTGGGGGCATGCTCCCACGAGAAAAATTTTATTTTCCTGACCTACATGTGTGCATTTTAAGATGTTTTAAGGCTCATAAATTGGATAATAATATAGGTTTAAAACCAAGTCAGTGGGCAGTAGTAGCATAAATTATTTTTCAAGATTTATCAACAGATTCTTAAGCATGAAAATCAGATAAAATGTTGCAATGAATGATCCATGCTACAAACTGGAAATAGAGAAGATATAGTTTGTTTATGAATTTAATACAAATTTAAAATTATCCTGGTAGCCTTCAGTAAAATCAGGTGTCTAAAATGATTAAACATTAATATTATTATTATTATTATTATTTTTAAATTATTATTCACACTGATAAAAATGAGTCTTTTCCAATAAATTTAAACAGATTTTTACATTTTATGGGCATTTTTACCTTTATATAAAGCCATTTTTTCTAAAAGTGTCCATTATCTTTTGAGTCAAATTCTTACATTTAATCAGTTTAGAATAAGAGTAAGACATTTGGGCTGATACCGAGCAAATGAAATCAACACAAGAGTCATCTGAAGTGGCATTTACATGTATTTACACACAGTTTAATGCAGGACATAAATGCATTTAACCGGCAATTACAAAATGCATAAATAATGTTTTGATTGTAATAATATATTGATATTTGAAATGATTTAAAACTTATGAGAAAGTCGAAATGTGAAATTAAAATCGCCAGTAGGTGGCAGCAAATCACTGTTAATAAGTGAGTCATTGCGATTGAACCGAATCATTTAAACGGTTGATTCATTGAGCAACGAATCACCGTCATGTTGCTCAGAGACGCAAAACAGTGCTGTGGCTGTGTTTGGAGCGATTTTTGTTGGCAAAATAGAGCATAAACAGGCAATATGGTGTTTAAAACTTAAGTCTCTTAATTCACTTATTGTTTATTGAGCTGTTGTAAAAAATCAATATCACATTTGTAATCATGGTAATTTTGGAGAAAAATGGCACTCTTCACTTCACGGAAAGCGCTTGAGAAACAGTATGTCTTCCGCGGCTTGGTACGCTTTCAACTCGTTTTATTTTTTTAGTAAGAGCAAGAGACTGTATGACAATCACGTTACATGATTTGACAGATTTTTACGTAGAGAGCGTGACAGCGCACCGCATTAAAAGATTAAAAGAAATGACTATTCATGTTTTCATAACCGCCGGCCAAATTCAAAAACAAAACTAAAATTAAAACATCTTTGAGAGCAAGGGGGCCCCCTGGTGTTTCAGGGGTCCTACGCAGCTTGCGTATTCTGCGTATAGGGAGGATCGGCTCTGCCTGTGGGTGAACCTGGCAGACATCGGGAAGAAAGAGATACGCTTTCTTGTCGATGTGCCGGTTTCGCCTTCGGAATTGTTCGGCACATCCGTTGAGGCGGTGGTCGATAAATTCAAGGAGGCGAAGGCACGCTCAGCAGCTTACAAGTCTTTTATACCGTGCCGGTCTATGTCTGCGCCCAAACACAGGGGGGGACCTGGTCTGCGGGCCGGAGACAGAGCCAGGTGGTTAGTGTGGCTACTTGTGGTCCTCGGAGGAGGAGGAGTAGATCGCAGAGGAGACATCAGTCGAGATTCAAGAGAAGGGATCTGAGTGAAACAATCCAGCGCACCCTCACCATCACGTGCACTTAACAGGTCGGACTCTGAGGCTGGACCAATGATGAGAATTAAAATCTGAGGGTCTGGTGTCGGGTCTGATAATAAGTGTACTTTGTAAAAAAAAAAAAATGTCTGAGTGTTGCTAGGCTTCCTCTCGGTTTAGAGAGTCTTCCTGCAGAAGCCTTGGCTCTCCAGAGCTCCGCTTAAGCATACTATTAGTAAGTAGGCTCCATTGTGAGCCTCGCTAGCTGTCTCTAGTGTTGAGGGTAGTCAGGTCTCCTCTCAGCTAGAGAGTCGTTATGCTAAGACCTCCACTCTCAAGAGCTCCTCAACTAAGTTGTTAGGCTTCCTCTCATTTAAGAGAGTCATTCTGCTGAAGCCTCCACTCTTCAGAACTCTGCTTAGACAGTGTTAATGTGTAGGTTCCTTGGAGCCTCACTAACCATCTCTAGCGCTGAGTGTACTTGGGTCTCCTCTCATTCAGAGAGTCGTTATGCTGAGACCTCCACTCTTAAGAGCTCCTTGCCTAAGGCTGAGTGTTGTTAGGCTTCCTCTCATTTAAGAGAGTCATTCTGCTGAAGCCTCCACTCTTCAGAGCCCCGTCTTTGGCCGTAACAGGAGTATGTAGGCTCTTTCCTTTGAGCCTCACTAACTGTCTTCAGTGTTGAGTGTAGTCAGGTCTCCTCTCGTTTTAGAGTCGTTATGCTGAGACCTCCACTCTTAAAAGCTCCTCAATGGGTTGAGTGTTAGGCTTCCTCTCATTTAAGAGATTTATTCTGCTGAAGCTTCCGCTCTCCAGAACTCCACTTGGGCAGTACTATTAGTATGTAGGCTCTGTTGTGAGCAGAGATGTTCACAAATCTTTGAGGTCCAAGTCCAAGTCAAGTCTCAAGTCTTTAAAGCGGAGTCCAAGTCAAGTCTTAAGTCTTTAAAGCGGAGTCCAAGTCACGTCTCAAGTCTTTGTTCTATTTATTAGCAACAGTTCTTTCAGCTAGTTATTGAGGCTAAATCAGTTTTGAAATACTGATTTCACAATATGATTTTCTCAGCAACAACAACAAAAAAAAAACTTTAACAAAATTTAAGACAAATTAGAAATGAAAAGGTGTCCATTTATTAATTGTCAGATAAAATGCTGCACATTTCTTTGTAAAATTGAAATAATGTCAAACAACAAAACTAAATTTTAAACAAACCCCAATTAATCAAATGAATTACACAAATGAAATAAATCTCATATAAACAAACTAAGGCTTTGTCTGTGCTCTTTTTCCATTTAAAATTAGAGGCAACCACTGTATTTTAAACACAACACAATCCAAACAAAGAGGCTGCATACATCCAGCATGAGCAGTTTTTAATCTAAATTGGATTGTATAAATTTGAAATTTGAAGCAAAAAAAAAAAAAAAAGGTCTGACTTTAGTTTTGTGAAACTATTCTACATCAAACATCTGTACGAAACCAAACAGCAGACAGGCTGAAATCATGCAGATTCACTCTCTGCCAGCAGGTGGCACTTGAACATCACTTAAACATTGGGTGCGTCCGAAATCGCATACTTCCCTACTATATAGTATGCGAAAAACAGTATGCGAGGCGAGTAGTATGTCCGAATTCATAGTATTCGAAAAATAGTAGGCGAGAAGTACCCGGATGACCTACTGCTTCCGCCCGAATTCTGTAGTAGGCATACGATGTGCACTTTACTATCCCCCGCGGCCTCATATTCGAAAAATGGCGGAAAGCCGTGACGCGGCTGTCTTCAAGTGTAAAGTACATTGTTGATGTTCATTGTGGTTAACTTGTACTTGTTTAACATCATCCAAATAAACGACTGACTTGTTGAGGGTTTAACAAACAGATGAAACGATTGTGTGAATTGGGTGTAAAAAGATCTCTAATCATTACCGATCAGATGGAGTTAAGTTAACCTCAGTGTAGTACATCAGCTTGTTAACGCTGCTTTATTTAAATAGACGGTTCGTTAAGCGTTAAGAATTTAAATCATTAACGATGTTCGCGCAGTGAAGTGGGTTCTTTAAATTTTCGCGCTGTTATGAAGACGCATGACACGTGACAACATCAACATGGCGGATGTAGTACGTCCGAATTCCATTCATACTACCCTCATTCATACTATATAGAACGTACTTTTTTAACGGTCGAGTAGTACGTTCGAATTCAAATGTAGTACCTACACAAGTAGTATGCGATTTCGGACGCAGCCATTGTTTCCTTGGTTGCCGCTGTAAACAAAGCAGCGCTGCGGTTATGAACACTACATTAATATCCCAGATAGCAACATTGATTCAATGTTGAAATTCCATCAGAATCATCATTTTGGTTGAGGTTGAAAATTCAATACTGTCATCGACCTTATTTGGATTTCGTGGGAGGGAAAACCTTGCATTGATTGATGTAATTTTTATGTTATGTGAACAATTTTATATATTACTTTTGTTTTACTGTACTCCTGTGAAACACCTTAAAGGGATAGTTCACCCCAAAATGAAGATTTGCTGTTAATTTACTCGCTCTCAGGTCATCCAAGGTGGGGGTGACTTTTTTTTTTCTCCAGTATAACAGTAAAGAAGACACAAAACTAATTACAACCAATATTTGGTTAACCTAATGTTTTAAGCTATGTTTTTCATTCTTCATTTTTCCCTTTTTGTAGCCCATCAGAGGGACATTTCCTTGGTTTGCTCACATCAGGTAAGAATGAATTTCTGTTGATTGTTACCTGTGACAGGTGTTGCATACTCTAAATTTTACTTTTACCTTTTTAAATCTAGGTCAGAGGATGGAATCTCCTGGATCAAGGTTAATAATAAAAGGCAAGTCATTATTAAATGTACAAAATATATGTCTTAAAGCATCTTAATGTTAATACAATCTTTTATTTTGTAAAGGGAAATAAGAGGCATTTTAAGCTATTTATTTAAGCTGCAGCAGTAAATGGTAAAAGAGTTATAGTCTCATCTCCCGTCCTCAAGCCATTTCTCTCTAATTAAAACACATGGTTCGTTCAGCTGTAACATTCTGGGAGGGGGGCCTGAGGACTGGAGCTGAGAAACTACACTAACGGTTATGAAAAATGAACACTGTGTATCATAGAAGTTGTTGATATATTGTGGGTTTTTTTTTTTTTTTTTTCTCAAAATGCTTTTCCATTGTTTATTCTGAAGTGACTGGAATACTGGCTGAACCAGTGTCTGGAGGTCTGTTTCATGAGACGCAGCTACCAGAGCGGATTCCTCAAAGTGAAGATGACAGATGTGTGATGGTAATTTACATTAAGATTTATTTATTTTGTTTTATTTATTTATTGATAAAAGCATGTTTTTCATTCAACATGGAAACTATTCCCATGATATTTATTTGTAACCTATCCATGTTTTGTGCAAATATATGTTCCTGACACTTATAAGTTGGCTGTTTTGCTGTTGGAGGAGCATCAGTTGAGGCATATATTAGGATGCTGGGCTGTACTCTAACCATTGAGCCGGCTTCTCAGATGAACTGGCCAGTAGGAGACCGAAAGATCAGCATGAACAACAACAAAAACTCATTTAGAGACACCAGGCTCCAAGATGTGCATGGTAAGTCTCCACATGGGTCCTTTGGTCTTAAAATCAGTTTGATCAAATTTAAATCCATTAAAAGTCTTAAATATCTTAAATGGAATGAGAAAAGCCTTAGTTATGTTTTCAAGAGGTCTTAAATTTGGAGACAGAAAAAAAACAGGAATTGCAAAATGGCCTAATATGATTATTAAGGGTTAAGGCCCGTTCAGACCAAGAGTGATAACTTTAAAGATAACTGTGTTCATCTGTTTATTCTAAGCACACTCTGCTTTTTATAACTATATCTTTATTGTTATCTTTAGTGTTATCGTCCTTGGTGTAAACAGGCCTTCAGTTCACTCAAAACTGTTGTTCCAAATCTGTATCAGTTTTTTTTTTTGTACAAAAGATGATATGTTGAAGAATGTTGGTAACCCAACAGCTGACGGAAACCATTGTCTTCCATTGTACAGGGAAAAAATCCTATGGAAGTTCATGGCTACCGTCAACTGGTTACAACATTCTTCGGAATATCTTATTTTATGTTCGACAGAAGAAAGAAACTCATACAGATTTGGAACATTTATATATTGACTATATACTCTTTGAGTTTGTATGATATTTAATTTATAAACAATATAGAATGAGGCATTACCATTTATATCAATATACAGTAGTTTGATATTACAAGCACATCTTAAAAATAGAGGGCACAGAGTGAGCTGCTGTGAGGAATTTGTTCCAAACATGAAAAATGCTTTATATTAAGGGTTTCAAAATAATACGTATGTCTATAGGTGCTTAATTTCCATATTAAAATTAAATAGTCTTAAATTTGAATTCACCATGTTTTAGCTTGAATGTAAACCTTTTATCAAATTTCAATTTGCACTTAATTTTGTAGTACATTAAGTCACATTTCCAAATACTTTGGACCCACCTTCTTTCAGTTATACACTACTACTACTAATCAAATGTTTTACAACATTGTGCAGGTTTAACATCCTGTTTGTTTTTATACTTTAGATGCCTATCAACAACAAGGGAGAGCCGAGAAAGAGGAGGCCTGCTGTGACGGTGCAAAAATGGCTCGGTTGTGGTCCTGAACGGCTTGTGGGCATTGCCTTGTGGTGGAAAGCCCTGAGTTCATCAGACTATCCGTTTAATGAGGAGTAAAGACATCTTTTTTGAATCAGAAAAGTAGCTTCAATCCATGAAAGCTTCAAGTCCTAAACAGCAAACTGGTAATGTTTCAGTCTGTAGTACTTTAGTGTTTCTGCCTTTGATGGTGAGTTTTCATTCGCATTTACTTCCATTTTGCAGATGCAGTTTGCATTTGTTAGCCTATATGTGTCAGTTTTACAGGCTCTTCTCCTGGCATTTGCTTTATAAATTCAGAATGAACTGTTCCATGTAATTAAGTCACTTTGTCATTCATTTGACCATATTCTGTATGTAAATTGTATTTTAAGCTCTGTCTCCCAGTTTCACAAGGCTAGTCCCAGACTAAAATGCATGTTTGAGCAGTCTTAACTGAAAATAACTTGCTCTGACAGATCTTAATGTCATTGGCATTGTCTGTCTCAAGATGCACACCAGTAATGTTTATTTATTGCATAAAGCTGTTTAAGTATCCTAATTTAAGGCCTAGTTCTGGCTTAAGCTAAGCCCTGTCTGTGAATCCGTGCCTATATGTTTTGAAGTTGTGTTTTTTTTTTGTTTTTTTTTAAAGAATCACATGTTTTACTTGAATATAATGTTAATTTCCTGT